>NC_072378.2:102955000-103580000 GCF_028885625.2 Pongo pygmaeus | reverse complement strand
GCAGAAGCTCTTTAGTTTAATTAGATCCCATTTGTCTATTTTGGCTTTTATTGCCATTGCTTTTGGTGTTTTAGTCATGGAGTATTTGCCCATGCCTATGTCCTGAATGGTCTTGCCTAGGTTTTCTTCTAGGGTTTCTATGGTTTTAGGTCTTATGTTTAAGTCTTTAATCCATCTTGTGTTAGTTTTTATATAAGGTGTAAGGAAGGGGTCCAGTTTCAGTTTTCTGCATATGGCTAGCCAGTTTTCCCAACACCGTTTATTAAATAGAGAATCCTTTCCCCATTGCTTCCTTTTGTCAGGTTTGTCAAAGATCAGATGGTTGTAGATGTGTGGTGTTATTTCTGAGGCTTCTGTTCTGTTCCATTGGTCTATATATCTGTTTTGGTACCAGTTCCATGCTGTTTTGGTTACTGTAGCCTTGAGGTAGAGTTTGAAGTCAGGTAGTGTGATGCCTCCAGCTTTGTTCTTTTTTCTTAGGATTGTAGATACGTTCCGTCAATACCTAGTTTATTGAGAGTTTTTACCATGAAGGGGTGCTGAATTTTATCAAAGACCATTTCTGCATCTACTGAGATAATCATGTGGTTTTTGTCATTGGTTCTGTTTATATGATGGATTACATTTATCAATTTGCATATATTGAATGAGCATTGCATCCCAGGGATAGTGCTGACTTGATCGTGGTGGATAAGCTTTTTGATGTGCTGCTGGTTTCAGTTTGCCAGTATTTTATTGCGGATTTTCGCATTGGTGTTCATCAGGGATATTGACCTGAAATTTTCTTTTTTTGTTGTGTCTCTGCCAGGTTTTGATATCAGGATGATGCCGACCTCATAAAATGAGTTAGGGAGGAGTCCCTCATTTTCTATTGTTTGGAATAGTTTCAGAAGGAATGTTACCAACTCCTCTTTGTACCTCTGGTAGAACTCAGCTGTGAATCTGTCTGGTCCTGGGCTTTTTTTGGTTGGTAGGCTATTAATTACTGCCTCAATTTCAGAGCCTGTTATTGGCCTATTCAGGGATTCAACTTCTTCCTGGTTTAGTCTTTGGAGGGTGTATGCATCCAAGAATTTATCCATTTCTTCTAGATTTTCTAGTTTATTTGCATAGAGTTGTTTATAGTATTCTCTGATGGTAGTTTGTATTTCTGTGGGATCAGTGATAGGATCCCCACTGTCAATATTAGACAGATCAATAAGACAGAAAATTAACAAGGATATTCAGGACTTGAACTCAGCTCTGGACCAAGTGGACCTAATAAACATCTACAGAACTCTCCACCCCAAATCAACAGAACATTCTTCTCAGGACCACATCAGACTTATTCTAAAATTGACCACATAACTGGAAGTAAAACACTCCTCAGTAAATGCAAAAGAATGGAAATCATAACAAACAGCCTCTCAGACCACAGTGCAATCAAATTAGACCTCAGGATTAAGAAACTCACTCAAAACTGCACAACTATGTGGAAACTGAACAACCTGCTCCTGAATGACTACTGGGTAAATAACCAAGTATTATTTAAGGCAGAAATAAGTACATTCTTTGAAACTAATGAGAACAAAGACACAATGTACCAGAATCTCTGGGACACAGCTAATGCAGTGTTTAGAGGGAGATTTATAGCACTAAATGCCCACAGGAGAAAGTGGGAAAGATCTAAAATCCGCATCCTAACATCACAATTAAAAGAACTAGAGAAGCAAGAGCAAACAAATTCAAAAGCTAGCAGAAGACAAGAAGTAACTAAGATCAGAGCAGAACTGAAGGAGATAGAGACACGATAAACCCTTCAAAAAATCAATGAATCCAGGAGCTGGTTTTTTGAAAAGTTTAACAAAATAGACCGCTAGCCAGACTAATAAAGAAATAAAAGAGAAGAATCAAACAGACACAATAAAAATGATAAAGTCTCTTACATTCTAGTGCATTGATAACATCATGTACGCAATGTGCCAGGTAAAACCTAGAGAAATCTGTTTAAATCCCAATCAGCAAAATGATTTCTGAGACATATTTTTCTTCTCTGACTTTTTATAGAATATGTTGAGAGAATAGATCAGAATTTTTTTACACAATTAAATGTTGTTTGGAATATCCAGTTTCATCTTATTATACTCATTCTGCTTTTGGCAAATCTTCAAGGATTCCATAAAGAATGTGGAAACTTGCTAGACAATGTTTCCTTTCTCTTAAATATATGTGGTAACAAAACTGTTGGAGGTTTCAATTAAGACAGTCTCCTCCCTAACATACTTTCAGACAGGCAGACTGGCAGGTTTCATGTCAGCCATCCAGTTTCTAAGACTTAAATACTGAAAAAATGTTTGCCCTATTTTGTTTGACATAAAAATTTAAAATGTTGGTAAACACACTAACAAACATTCTGCTTCATTCACCAAAGCCTAGGCTGTTTGGGTGAATTGGAGTGATTATTGAATATTGCACTTCTCACTAGCATCCTCAGGCAATGTTTGGATCTTTAAATTTCACAAAAGGGATTATAGTCTGGGATAATATTCTTTAGTTTCATTTTAGTAATATGCGATCAGTTTTAAGAATAAAATTAAAGACATTATTTAAAATAGTTGAAAATCTCTTTGAAGGGTTAATTCTTCCAAAGTACCCCCTTGATTAAAATAATTTTGATACTTTACAGTTGTTTAAGACTTTTTTTAAAGGCCATTTCTAGAGAAATTAAATCATTTTATTACTAAATTTGCACAGACAACTGACAATAATTTTTTGTGTAACTTGTTAGCATATATTTATTTTAATACATAAGACAGTAATACAATCCAAACTTTTACTGTGTATCAGGCACAGTTGGTGTTCAACTGTGGTTACACCTTAAGATCATGTGGAGAAATTTTGAAAAAATACAGATGGATTTACACAATCACAGAACATTTAGGAATAAGACCATTCTATGGGCATTTTCAAATTTCTCAATTATTTGCAATGTGAAGTCAGTTTCGGAAACCTCTTTGGTGAAAGTAAGCTATCCATAGTCAGTCTGCAGATGATCAGAAAGGACCCATGGTTTTAGACTGACTGTGGGATAAAGTACCATTTTAGGAAACAATGCTGATAAAAACTATTAAAATTAAATTAATGTACATCAGCAACCTCAGCCATCATATCACCTGGATCACTCCCCAAAGAGGAATACTGGTAGAATTAAGTTTGGTAGGGAATCAAGAAAAGATGATTTTAACAAAATTGCGTTAAGAAAAATAGGGTACTTATTCAATTATTCTGTTGACCAGAGTATAGATGTGTAAAGGCTTCAAAAATACATTCATTGAAGAGTAGAGCTGCAACCTTTACTTATTTGCAGTCATTTTTATCTACAACAAACTCTTATTCAGATACCAGAGACTTATACCCATGCTCTCGACAAAGTATAAATTCTACGAGAAGAGGGGACACAGTAAGCAACTATTCTATTAATATCTAATACTAAGTTCAAAAATTTTAGAACTGTTTAGAACTGGGTGATTAGTAACAAAAATCTTTTATTTAGGAGTTATTCTTAGCAGTTCAATTATTTGTATATGGTCCTGAGCAAAATTAGTACCCTAAACTATTTTCACCAGTATTTTAAATGGCCATTAGTGAAGATGAAATTGCAAGCTCTCTGGTGTGTACAAATTATGGTAAAGATTTTTTTGTTTGTTTGTTTTCCATTTTCTTGTCCTATAAAGAACATAGCCCACAAAAGTAGTGGTTTGTAAAGAGCATGGGTTTAGAAGGCAGACAGAACTGTGTTTTAATCATACTTAGCTATTTACTAGTTGTGTGATGTGTGACAAGGTCTACATGCTTTAGTTTAACAGTTGTAATTGCTGCTTTAGAGTTGCCATTATTATTCCTCTTTTTTTAACCAGACCTTTAAATATCTGCAGACTTCAAAGTTTATTAATTATTTTTGTCCCTTTCCACATTCTTCTTATTAAATTCATCTGATCTCAGATTCAGATGGTGTCTCCAAGTTGAAGATATGATCATAGCCAGATCATAGCCTTGATGTTTGTATTAATGTAAATATCAAATTATATCCTAGAAACATCTACTTAAGTCTCCAAGAATCCTAAATTTCAATGTATCCAATATTAAATTTGCCACTGTTCCTCAAATTACATCCCTTGAATTTAGTTTGGCATTGGACTAATATGGTTATGTGTGCTGTGAACCTAGGCCTCAGGAAGGCTTGGACCTTCCTTCTTTCTTCTTGAGACTTGGTAATGATGTGTGACTAAGCCCAGAGCAATCTACTAGAGGATTAGAGAACATGTGGAACACAGATAAGTTATTTAGGTGGAGAAATGCTACCACCTGCTCCAACTAGCCAACCCCAGCTGTCCTGGGAGCTGACAGTGGACTCATGAGTGGAGCCAAACAAGACAAGTAGAAGAATCATCCAGTTGAGTCAGACCAAGTTGCCAACCCACAGAAACATGAGCTAAATATATAGTTGTTGCTTTAAGTCACTAAATTTTAGGTAGTTTGTTGTGAAATAAACTCTGATGAGCTGAGTAAAACATATTGGATGAACTTTAAAAAATCAAAATTGCAATGGATCTATCACTTATGATTCTAGAAAGTACATAGAGTATGTGAAACCACTTACTTCAAGATCACTAATAACCACTTTACTGGTTTCTTGTCCTAGCCTCAGCTTTGAAACAGCTCATCACCAGCACTTTCTCCTCCTTGATATATTTTCTTTCGTGTCTTTTTAGACACTACATTTTATTATTTCTTTCATCTAAATTATATGTTACTCATTCTCAGCCCCCTTTGCTGGTCCTTCATCTTCCCCCAATTCTAAATCCACTTCTTTATCTCAAGTCCTTCCCTGGGTAACTTCATTCAGTCTCATGATTTTGAATAACACATATATGCCAATAACTCTGCAAGTTATATCCCCAGCCCTGACATTGCTCCTGATCTACATGTCTCTGTTTCAATATTTAACTGACACTTACACTCCACATATCTGAAAATAAAATTTCATCCCTTCAAAACTTGCTCCACAGTCTTCCCATCTTTGTTAATGATAACTTAATTTTCTCAGTTTGAAAAATTTGGAGTCATCTTTAATCCTCCTCTCTTATTTTTATACCTGCATCTGATTCCTCAGGAAATCCTGTTGGCTCTTTAACCAGAATTTCGACAGAAACAGGCCATTTCTCATTATCTCATCCCTACCCCTACCCTAGCTACCCTTTTATTTGGAGCCTTCATCATCCTTTGCCTGGATTACTGATGTAGCCTCATAGTTCTTCTCCCTGATTCTAATCTTTCTTACTTTCAAGAGCAGCCAGTTGATGCTTTCAAAGGATAAGATCACCTCACTCTTCAGTTCCAACTTTTGAAATCATTATCCATCTTACTCAGGGTAAAACCCATCTCACCCAGGATCAAAGCCTGATATTATGTGGTCCTTCACAACTTCCCTGAGTCATCTTGTTCTGCTAATATTCTTGTCTCTCAACTCCGTGTACATTAACTTCATTGAGTGTTCTTCAAACAGGCCAGGCAAGCAAGCCTTTACTGTAGCTACTACCTCTATCCCTAATTGTTTTCCTAGCAAACCTCTTACTTTAATCTCTCACCTCCATCAAAGCTTTACTTTAGTATCATCTCATTGCAGGCTACACTGACCACACTTACTTAAATCTGCAACCTTTTCAGTGTTCCTTTCCTACCCTACTTTTTCATGTTTTTCATCCTAACCAGAATGTAAGTTCCACAGAGACAGAGATCTTTGGCTCATGGAAGCATCATGTAACATAAAACATTAGGTATATATTTGTAGAATATATAAATAAAGTTTATTTAAAAGAGGTATCATCATATGTAGTGTTTTTTTTTAATTAAACTTTATATTCTGGAGATTTTGCATGGCTTTTAAATATTATTTAAGTATTTTAAATAGTACAACTTTATTCAGTGTTTATTGGAGTTAAGCTTCACATTATTACATATAATACATGAAAAAAAAATCTTTCAAATGAGTGCGTGTATTAGAATAAGTTCAATATGAAAATTTGATGGATCAGAGGGAATGAACATTTTAAAGTCACATATTTTTCCTAAGTGCAAATGTAATTAATGCTCAATACTAATCTCATTTTAAAAAGTGAAAATTAAATCGTAGGTAAATGAATAAACGAATAAATGACAAGTGACTGTTTTATAATCTTTCCACAAAATAATGAATCAAGTGCAATCATATAACATCAAAATATATTCCAGAATTTTGATTAAATTCTTCTGACATTTGCATTACATTATGGGAAATAATGCCTGAATACAATTTAATATGCTGCATAAAATCAGGAGCTAGATTAAAGTTAGAATTCTGTGTTTTCAGTAATTATTTTTATATGAATATATTTCAGAAATGAAATTGACCTAGAGGTAAAAATTAATAAGATTAATATTTAAAAACCTATAAAATATATGATTATATAATGAATTCACTTTCTTGACATTTTGTATCAGTTATTTTCTCTAAGAATAAATGACATATGTTGAAGAATGAATAATTTAGTTTATTAATTGAAATAATAAAATATGTACTGCTTAAAAAATTCCCCTGACAATCTTGAAAATGCAGTCATAACTGGTTTTTCCAGCTTTATAAAAATTGTAAGAAATACACAAACTATTGCAGAATAAACATGAAAAAACATTTTTAATTGTTCTTATCTATAGTTTTGGTTAATGTACATTTTCTAGGGATTTTCTTTTTTATGGAAATCAAACAATTTTGCTCACCTAGACCTTTCTTTCATTTTTTAAGGCAATGCTGAAAGGTGTTTATGTAAGTATAGGACTTATTTTTCCCTGACAGCTTGATTCACACTGATTTCCTCCTTCCAAAACTTCTTTTGTAACTTTTGTCTGAATCATAAAGTTAGCAACTCTACATGTTTTCTTTTTCAACACAGACTCCAAGCAAAATAGAGTTTGCAAAGTTTGTCTGAGATCTTCTTCACCTCTCCTATTTATATACTATTCTTTCTTTGTAGCAAGTCTCTCACTCGGACACTATAAAACATCTTTTCCATAAAATGTTTCAGCATGAACGTAAATATTAAAATGTGATTTTTTTCTTCCAATCTTTGCCATATTAACTTTTCACTGATTTTTTGATAAAAGATTCTGTTGCTTAAAGGGAGAAAACAGTTTTCATAAAAGTCTTTTCAGTGGGAATTATTCAGTGATCGTAAAATGATCTTATAACATCCCTCTTACTTCCCCATAAGTATGACTCCTTCCTGGATATAGAGGTTACTTTTCTTCAGATGGGAATTTAAGAGTTGTTTTTACAAGTCACATGTAAGTTCACAGAGGAAGAGAATGACTTTTTGCCTTTTATGCCTTTAGCACCACACACAATGGATGTCCATGTGTCTACTAATATACATACAAATAGACAAAAAATATTGATTTTTGAAAATTTCTATGGATTAGGAATATCAGAGGGAACATGTCCTCTGGTTTGGGGAAACATAATTATAGATATCTCTTTTATGTCCATATGCCCCAAAAGTACAGTTTAATATTTCTATAAATTATTTTATAAAATTGCCATAAAACACAATAATCGAAATAATAATATAATAGAAAACAAAAAATATTTAATATTTAATATTTTATATTATATAAAATATAATATAAAATATTTAATTTTAATAGAAAGAAGAATCTGAAATGAGAAAGATTGCTAAACTTCATATACGTTTTTGTCAGAACAGTATTATTTTTTAAAAAGCATTCTCATAACACTTTCCATTGATTTCTAAAATCTGGATTTATTTTGTTAAAACTCAGAGGGTTTGTGACTGCTTCAACCAATTAAGTATGGCAGGTTTGAGGCAAGGTGACTTCTCATAAACGTTTCTACCTGAGTTACTTGGTATCTCACTCTGGAAAGAGTCAACTTCCATGTATAATATCAGTTTATCCTGAGATAGCATGCTAGTCTGCAGACTAGCTGAGCTCAGCCTTCTTTTCATCTCCAGTCATGTGAGTGAAGTCCTCTTGGATGTTCAGACCAGCTCATCCACTAGCTGAGTGCCACTACATGATCTCTTTCTGTGACATAAGGAACAGAAGAATTGCTTAGCTGAGCCCTGTGCAAATTGATGACCCACAGAATCTGTGATATATATTGGAATGGCTATTTTTCTGAGTTGTTACATTTGTAACAGCTTTTAATATAGCAAAATAGAATTGTGACAAATTTGAAAATGAAAAACCTCAAGGAGCTTAAAGAACTGTGATACATAAACACCTTTAACCAAACCAAGTTGTGGAATACAAGTACATGTGAAACAGGCACAGATAGGATGAGGTCCAAATTAAAGATAAGCCAAGGGCTCTGAGAAAAAAAATAAAATAAAATATAGCTGGGCGCGGTAGCTCATGCCTGTAATCCCAGCACTTTGGGAGGCTGAGGCGGGTGGATCATGAGGTCAGGAGATCCAGACCATCCTGGCTAACACGGTGAAACCCTGTCTCTACTAAAAGTACAAAAAATTAGCCGGGTGTGATGGCGGGCACCTGTAGTCCCAGCTATTCGGAAGGCTGAGTCAGGAGAATGGTGTGAACCCGGGAGGTGGAGCTTGCAGTGAGCCGAGATCCTGCCACTGCACTCCAGTCTGGATGACAGAGCAAGACTCCGTCTGAAAAAAAATAAATAAATAAAATAAAAAAATTAAAAAAGTATAAAACAAATTCTTTATTACAAATGATGTAATAAAAATAATAGATAATTTTGACAAGAATAAGAAGAGGCATTTTCATGTTACTTATAAATTTATTGTAAACCATCACCTTTCTGATCTAATTAATTCCCCTTATTCTCTCAGTTTTTCTTAGGTATATTTTTTAAGAAAAATATCTAATAAAAATTGGCTATGTTGCTCACTTCCTAAAGTCTAAAATGAATACTGTATGTATGCACACATTATATATATATATATATATATACACACATATATACATATAAACAATGTACTATTTAAAAATGTGACAATGTAAATACTGGTTATTTATTTACAATTTAGAAAGCTAAGTTATACATTAAAGATAGAAAGATTCGTTATGGTTCACTATGGTTACATAATAAAATGGAAATGCTATAAACTTTCCTGGTTTGAAAGTTTGGAAGAAAGTTTGGTGTTGGAGGCATAGGATTCCAGTACAATAGAGAAACAAATTAACATACAAAAAGCAAAAGTGAAAAATAAAAGATTTGGTAAACTAGTAAAACAAGGAGTTATACATTTTGGAATGAAAATGTAGTTATTATGTAAAATTGTGCCAAACGGAATGATTCAGAACTATAGAATAAAGTTTCTTGAGAATTTCCATGAAAGTTGCAGATATGAGAAGTTTCAGAATGATCATTTTTTTGCTGAAAACCATCAAAAAACATCCACCATTGTAACATGACATCTAAACCCTGTTACTGGGCAGCTCCTGCTTTCCTCTGTAAATTCACCTGTAATTAATTCATGCTTAAAAGTTACCATCCAGTAAGCATGAATAGCTTGTGGTTTCCTTGTATACGTCATTGTTTTTGTTGTTTGTTTTCTGTTTTATCCCAAGTGCTTTCTGCTGTCTTTTATTTATTTATTTGAAAAAGTTCCCTCCTATCACCCAGGCTAGAGTGCCTTGGCGTGATATTTGTGATTAAAGAACTTTTAATGTTCTATATCATGAATGTTGGTGTAATTATAAGACCATGTATTTACAAAATATCACTTATTGAACACTTTAAGTGATGACTTTTCATATATATCTAAGTGATATCTCATTAAATAAATTCAAAATAAAACAAAATCTGAAGATGACAGCTTAATTTCCATAGAATTTCCATAGAATACAGAAATAAATGTACTAAATGGTTACTATAAATATTGCGCCATAATAAAAATCTCACTCACATAATATATATTTAAAAATTCCTAAAATAAATTACGTGCAAATGGAATAGAGCAATGTGTTAAAATAATCATATATCATGATTTTGTGGAATTTGGTCCCAGAAAGTTGAGGTGGTTCAATGTTTGAAAACCTGTTGATATATTTTAATCATACTCTATGAATAAGTTTTAATTATTTTAAGTTATGAACCATGTAAAGTACTATCCAAATACTGAAATAAAATTTATAACTGTAACAAATTACTACTAGAAAATTTTTAAAAATATGGAGCAAATGATGGATTTTACTTGTGAATCAATATCTAAACTAGAAAGGCATCAGGTAAAAATTGTTAAGGTAGAAAGAGAAACTATAATATGATCCCCAAATTGGAAAGAAATAACTGACAGGAATATGAGGAGCAAAGTCACACAAATCTTTAACTTCTAAGTCATATTTTAAAAACTCTGAGTGATTTTTCATCAAAAAATTTGTTTTCATGCTGCCTCAAATTTCTTTTCAGTTGTGTTTAAAGCAAAGCGTTTTTATGATCCCAGCCTTATAAACAAATTTATTGTCTAATAGCAAAAAAGATCAGTTGGCTGTAAGTATTCGGGTTTATTTATAGATTCGCTATTCTCTTCCATTGGTCTATTTGCCTATTTATATACCAGTACCATGCTGCTTTGGTGACTATGGCCTTACAGTTTAGTTTGAAATCAGGTAATGTGATGCCTCCTGATTTGTTCATTTTGTTTAGTGTTGCTTTGGCTATGTGGGTTCTTTTTTGGTTCCAGATGAATTTTAGGATTTTTGTTCTAGTTTTGTTAAGAATGATGGTGACATTTTGATAAGAATTGCATTGAATTTGAAGATTGCTTTTGGCAGTATGGTCATTTTCACAATATTGATTCTACCCATTCATGAGCATGGGTTGTGTTTCTATTTGTTTGTATGGTCTATGATTTCTTTCAGCAGTGTTTTGTAGTTTTCCTTGTAGAGGTCTTTCATATCCTTGGTTAGGTATATTCCTAAGTATTTTATTTATTTATTTTGCTGCTATCATAAAAGAATTTGAGTTCTTGATTTGATTCTCAGCTTGGTCACTGTTGGTGTATAGAAGAGCTACTGATTTGTGTACATTAATTTTGCATCTGGAAACTTTGCTGAATTCTTTTGCCAGTTCTAGGAGCTTTTTGGAGGAGTCTTTAGGGTTTTCTAGGTATACAATCATATCATCAGTAAACAGGGACAGTTTGACTTCAACTTTACTCATTTGGATGCTCTTTATTTCTTTCTCTTGTCTGATTGCTTTGGCTAAGACTTCTAGTACTATGTTGAAGAGGAGTGGTGAGAGTGGGCATCCTAGTCTTTTTCCAGTTCTCAGAGATAATGCTGTCAACTTTTTTCCAATTCAGTATTATGTTGGCTGTGGGTTTGTCATAGATGGCTTTTATTACATTGAGGTATGTCCCTTGTATGCTGATTTTGCTGAGAGTTTTAATCATAATGGAATACTGGATTTTGTCCAGTGCTTTTTCTGCATCTATTGAGATGATCCATGTGATTTTTGTTTTTAATTCTGTTTGTGTGGTGGTGTATCACTTTTATTGACTCGTGTATGTTAACCCATCCCTGCATCACTGGTATGAAACCCACTTGATCATGGTGGATTATCTTTTTGATGTGCTGTTGGATTTTGTTAGCTAGCATTTTGTTAAGGATTTCTGCATCTATATTCATCAGGGATATTAGTCTGTAGTTTTCTTTTTTGGTTATATCTTTTCCTGCTGCTCATAATATGGTGATACTGGCTTCATAGAATAATTTAGGGAGGATTCCCTTTTTCTCTAGTCTGTGGAATAATGTCAATAGGATTGGTACCAATTCTTCTTTGAATGTCTAGTGGAATTCAGCTTCAAAATTGTCTGGTCCTGGACTTTTTGTTTGTTGTTGGTAATTTTTAAATTACCATTTCAATCTGGCTGCTTGTTATTGGTCTGTTCAGCTTATCTAATTCTTCCTGATTTAAGCTAGAAAGGTTGCATCTTTCCAGGAATTTATTCATCTCCTCTAGGTTTTCTAGTTTATGTGCATAAAGTGTTCATAGTAGCCTGGAGTAATCTTTTGTATTTCTGTGTCATCAGTTGCAATATCTCCCATTTCTTCCTAGTTGTGCTCATTTGGAATTTCTCTCTTCTATTTTTGGTTAATTTTGCTAATTGTCTGTCAATTTTATTTATCTTTTCAAAGAACCAGCTTTTTGTGTCATTTATCTTTTGTATTTTTGTTTGTTTGTTTGTTTCAATTTGATTTAGTTCTGCTCTGATCTTTGTTATTTTCTTTCTGCTGCTGGGTTTGGGTTTGGTTTGTTCTTGTTTCTCTAGTTCCTTCAGGTGTGACCTTAGATTGTCTACTTGTGCTCATTCAGACTTTTTGATGGAGGTATTTAAGGCTTTGAACTTTCCTCTTTGGACCACCTTTGCTGTATTCCAGAGGTTTTGATAGGTTGTGTCAGTATTTTTGTTCAGTTTGAAGAGTTTTTAAAGTTTCAGTGTGATTTCGTTGTTCACCCAATGATAGAAACAGGTTATTTAATTTCCATGTATTTACATGGTTCTGAAGGTCCCTTTTGGAGTTGATTTCCAGTTTTATTCCACTGTGATCTGAAAGAGTGTTTGATATAATTTCCATTTTCTTAAATTTATTGAGACTTGTTTTGTGGCCTATCATATGGTCTATCTTGGAGAAAGTTCCATAGGTTAATGAATAGAACGTATATTCTCCATTTGTTGGGTAGAATGTTCTGTAAATATCTGTTAAGTTTATTCATTCCAGGGTATAGTTTAAAGCCATTGTTTCTTTGTTGACTTTCTGTCTAGGTGACCTACCTGCCTAGTGCTATGAGTGGAGTATTGAAGTCTTCCACTATTATTGTGTTGCTGTCTTTCTCGTTTCTTAGGTCTACGTGTAATTGTTTTATAAATTTGGGAGGTTCAGTGTTAGGTGCATAAATATTTAGGATTGTGATATTTTCCTATTGGACAAGGCCTTTTCTCATTAGTGTTCCTTTTTGTCTTTTTGAATTGCTGTTGCTTTAAAGTTTGTTTTATCTGATATAAGAACAGCTACTCCTGCTCACTTTTTGTGTCCATTTGCATGGAATATCTTTTTCCACCTCTTTACCTTTAAAGTTTATGTGAGTCCTTATGTGTTAGATGAGTTCTTGAAGGCAGAAGATGGTTGGTGAATTCTTATCCATTCTGCAATTCTGTATCTTTTAAGTGAAGCATTTAAGTCATTTACATTCTATATTAGTATTGAGATTTGAAGTACTCTTATTACATTTATTGTGCTATTTGTTGCCTGTATACCTTGTTTTTTTATTTTATTTTTGTTTTATAGGTCTTGTGAGATTTATGCTTTAAAGAGGTTCTGTTTTGGTGGGTTTGCAGGATTTATTTCAAGATTTAGAGCTCCTTTTAGCAGTTCTTGTAGTGCTGCCTTGGAAGTGGCAAATTATCTTAGCATTTCTCTGAAAAAGACTGTATCTTTCCCTTATTTATGAAGCTTAGCTTCACTGAATACAAAATTCTTGGCCGATAATCGTTTTGTTTAAAAAGGCTGAAGATAGGGCCCCAGTCATTTCTAGCTTGTAAGTTTTCTGCTGAGAAATCTGCTATTAATCTGATAGGTTTTCCTTTATAGGTTACCTGGTGCTTTTGCCCCACAGCTCTTAAGGTTATTTCCTTCATTTTAACTTTAGATAAACTGATGATAATGTGCCTAGGAGATCATCTTTTGAAGATGAATTTCCCAGGTCTTCTTTGAGCTTCTTGTATTTAGATGTCTAGGTCTCTAACAAGGCCAGAGAAGTTTTCCTTGATTATTCCCCATAATAGGTTTTCTAAACTTTTAGATTTCTTTTCTTCCACAGGAATGCCAATTATTCTTAGGTTTATTCATTTGACACAGTCTCAAACTTCTTGGAGGCTTTGTTCATTTTTTCTTATTCTTTCTCTTTGTCTTTGTTGGACTGGGTTAATTCAAAAACTTTTTCTTCGAGCTCTGAAGATCTTTCTTCTCCTTGTTTGATGCTATTCCTGAGACTTTCCAGAACATTTTGCATTTTTCTAAGTGTGTCCATTATTTCCTGAAGTTTTTATTGTTTTTATTTATGTTATCTGTTTCACTGAAGAGTTCTCCCCTCATTTATTGTATTTTTTAAAATATCCTTTAATTGGACTTCACTTTTCTCTGGTGCCTCCTTGATTAGATTAATAATTTACCTTCTGAATTCTTTTTCAGGTAAGTCAGGGATTTCTTCTTTGTTTAGATTCATTGCTGGTGAGCTAGTGTGATTTTTTTGTGGGTGTTGAAGAACCTTGTTTCTTTATATTACCAGAATATTTTTTCTGGTTTCTTCTCATTTGAGTAGTGCTGGGTCTTTCACGCAGACCCTGGCCAAGTGACGGATGAAAGGAGTACTCAGACACAGGTATCCAGTGAAAGAGTGGGCTAGGGGACTGCCGGCACTAGGGACCGAAGAGAGTTAGCAGTCTCGGTAAGCCGGAGCCACCTGTATTTAGTACAGATTGAAGGACAAAGGCCTGGAGCAGGGAACAGTCTTGCACATGGATGATCAAAGATTGGTTTCCGGACAACATAAGTAAATAAACTTATCTAGATAAACTCCCTTATACTCCCTTGTTACCTACTTCTTGCCCTTAGCCTCAGCATATGAGAATTATCTGCCTTCAGATTATATTCTTTCCTGAAGCTTTGCACAACCTCCTGGCCTTCCAAGAAGTTTTGTGTCTTTCCCTGTAACTTTTCTTATAACTTTTCCCACCACTCTGGCCCATCTCCTACAGGGTAGCCTCTGTCAGAGGGAAGATCTAGGGCTCAAGGCTGATTTTCAGATTCTTTTGTCCCAGGGGGTGTTCCCTTGATGTAGTACTCTTCCCTCTTTTCCTAGGGATGTGTCTTTCTGAGAACCAAGCAGTAGTGAGTATTATCTCTCCTCTGGATCTAGTCACCCAGCAGGTCTACCAGACTCCAGGCTGGTACTGGGGATTGCCTACACAGAGCTTTGTGATGTGAACTGTCTGCAGATCTCTTAGCTGTGGATACTAGCACCTACTCTTTTGGAGGCGGCAGGGGGGTTAAATGGACTCTGAAAGAGTCCTTAGTTTTGGTTGTTTAATGCACGGTTTTTGTGCAGGTTGGCCTTCTGTCAGGAGGTGGTGCTTTCAAGAGAGCATCAGCTGTGGTAATATAGGGAGGATCAGGTGGTGGGTGGGGCCCTAGAACTCCCAAGGATATATGCCCTTTGTCTTCAGCTACCAGGTTGAGTACAGAAGGACCATCATGTTGGGGCAGGGCTAGGCATGTCTGAGCTCAGAGTCTCCTTGGGCAGCTCTTGAGTCTGCTGTGGGTTTGGTTCCCAGGTTAATGGAGTTATGATTCCAGAAGGATTATGGCTGCCTTTGCTGTGTCATGCTGGTAGTCAGGGAAGTGGAGGAAAGCTGGCAGTCACAGGCCTTACCCAGCTTCCAGGCAACCCAAAAAGCTGGTCTCATTCCCACTGTGCCCCCCTCCAACAGCACTGAGTCTGTTTCCAGGCAGTGGGAGAGCAGAGCTGAGAACTTGCCCCAGGCTACCAGCCTCCCACCTGCAAAAGCAAGCAGGGCTTTTGTGCCTCCCCACCGGTGGAGTCTGCACACCAGATTCATGCCCTCTCCCAAGGTCTGGCTAGGAGACTTTGTGTTTGGTTGGAATTGTTACAATGTTCAGCTGGAGGTTTCCTTTTCCCTGTGGTCTTTTCCCAGTTGCTCTGGCAGCCCTCTTCAAGGACCCCTGTGAGATAAGGCAGAAATGGCTACCCAGGGGACCCAGAGAGCCCACAGGCTTTTTCTTGCTGCTTCCTCTACTCCTGTATTGCTCAGCTCCCTAAATTGACTCAGCTCCAGGTAAGGTCAGAATTTTCTCCCATGATCTAGACCTTCAGGTACCCCAGTGAGGGTGTGTGTTCGGGGGCAGACAATCCTCCTTTCCCACTTCCACAGCTTGGGCACTTACAGTATTTGTGGTATCTCCCCAGTCCTGCAGGAGCAATCTGCTTCCTTTAGAGGACGTATTGGTTCTCTCAGCTTTCCTAATGTATTACTGCAGTCGTTCTGGGGCAAAATTCACAATGTGAGTCTCCACACACTGCTCTGTTTCTCCATGTGGGAGCTGCAATCTAGTCCTGCCTGCCATCTGCCATGATTCCAGGTCTCCCTGTACATTATCTTTTGATACATTGATTTTTATCATATCATGTGTTTTAAATTTATTTTGGCATAATTTTAAAGCTGTGAATTTTGTTTATTCAATATATGGAAAATGACTTAAATGTCCAGTCCTTGTCAAATCTATCAGCCAATCATTCTGCTAGAAAAAAAAAAAGTCTGACCATGTTTCTCAAATCAAATAAAGATGTTAATATACTTTCCAGTCACAACCTCTCTAACTTCTGAACCCAAATTCTAACATAAAGAGATGAGGTATGGAGACATCTCTACATTTACTGCTTCTTAGGATGTTCTCTTGGTTTTGTTTCAAGTTACCCACCTTTAGATGTCATTTATTCTTTGACAAGAGGAGCATAGAAACAGTTGAATTTTCAAGATACTTCTCTGATAAACACTCAGATGTCTTTACACTCTAAGGTAATTTGTTCTGTGTTCTTTTATGTAATGGTTAGTCAAGTGAGGCCATAAGAGAAGACACAGAAGAGATTTATTATACTTACATGTTCTTGAAACAGGTGTCCTGCCACTTCATACAGGGACACCTGAGAAAGGGGAGAGCTCAAGCAAAGAGCATAATAATAGGAGTTTCTACAGGAAGGATAAAGCAGGTCAAAGTAGAGAGTTTAGGACTGGCTGGTTTGAGTAATTCTAGTAGGCTTTGGATTACAGGGGTGGTCTCTAGTTGCCTGGAACCTGCACCTGGGAGGATAAAGGCAGAGGAATATTCCCTCCTGGAGTGTAGGGACAAATAGAAGAGATATAGCTCTGGATTACTTACTGTGCATATCAAAGGAATATTCCTGGATGAGCCCTCTGCTACCTCTAAGAATTGGTTAGCCTTGGAGGGGCAGTTTTTCCCCAGCAAGAAAGGTTTTATAATATACAGAAAATTAAAAAGATGTATACGAACAATACACAATGCCTCAATCTAAGATTCAGGGGTGGTAGAGTAACATCATTATTTAGTGAGAGTGGGAGAAGAGGGCTTGTGAAAAGTGAGATGGAAAAAAGAACTAGTCTTATACTTCCATAAATTGTTGCCACATTCTCAGGCAGATTTGAAAAGCGATACATTGACAAATTGAGAATCTATAAGGTGATTTGTTTTAAACTCTTCTTACACACCTACTCCTTTGAAAATCCAGATGTAAATCTAGGTTTATAAATCTCTTATTTTACAGGGCACTGATTTAGAAAACCACAAATATTCCAGGTTTTGGATTGATTTAATATAGTAACTAATGGCATGTAGATAGTTGCCTTATTACTCTGAAGTCCACTGAGTCTGTTGTTACGTATCACTCATTAGTTACATCAGTGAAAGAATGAATCCTGAATAATGTAAAAGTGCCCATTATAAATATACAGACTGTAGATTAGTTGTCATCAATTGGCTTGTAAAGACGCAAATTGTTGATAACATCTTTTATGCTTTATCTACGTTGTTGAATTTGTTGCAACATGAAGATTACGTAATTCTATTAAAAATAGCTCTGTTTTTGAAAGTGTATAATGTCAATTACTTCATTGTGCTTTTACAGTTTTTAAGTTCATATAATCAGTCTCAACTTCACTATGCAGTGAGAGATCAGTGACGTCCATATCACATTTCCACTCTTATTTTCTGTAATTGCACAATTTGGGACACTTTGTTACCATTTTATTCCAACATTCAGTCATGTGCCCTAAGACCTTGTCTGTCTTTTTCATCATGATATTCCCAGTAATTAAGATAGTACCTAATTTTTAGATGGCTTTCAAAATTATTTGCTGAATGAACCAATAAATTAACAAATGCTTGGCAGAAATGTGTCTTTGATTACTATTATTAAACTTGTCATTTATTTTCCAGATTTTAGTTTGGTTATTATTTACAAGAATATTAATCAGCAGCTCCAAAAAACACAATCGTGTTACCTTGATCCAGAAAGAAAAGTATATAATGGCATTACTGGCCAAGTTAAAGAATTTACATCAATATCAAAATCTGAGAACATTTGAAAAGAGTAGTAATAGCCATAATTGTAATTATAATTGTAATCATAATTACAAACTAAACTCTTTAATCCACACAACAGCTTTGGTACTTAGTTTTTTGAAGATCCAAATGCTTACAAATTTAACAAATTCATTGTTCCTAATGACAATTAAAATTACGATTTTTTTTCACAGTTTATACATTACTTTGATAGGTGTTTTATATTTCAAGAGAGAATATCTTTTGGTATCTTTCATTTTTATATTATTTTCATAATTTTGTTACTAAGTAGATTCATTTCTACTTAGAAAAATAACACAAACATGTTAGGCAATGAAGTATGAATTGATAAAATTCAAATATAATCTTATTGAAGAGTCAATGCTCATAGGATTTTATTACTACTGTCATTGACCATTTTTTATTTATAAATTATATTAGTCATTTTGAGAATATATTTTAAAACTGTTTCTTAATTTCAGATGTATACATATTTTTCTCTCACATGTTTGTAAAGAATTTCATATGCACTTCTTTTTGTACAGCTTTTCTTTTTTGAATGATTTTATTTCCATTGAATAATTGAATAAAACTTATGAACTTTTATCTGTTTTTATAACCTGCCTTTTTAGAATAATCACTGAGCAACCTTTTACTTGGCTAATCATAATTTAATTAATTATCACTGTAAATTTGCTGACCTATATTTAATGCACTTGAAAAGATAGTTCTTTATTCATTTGATAGCTCCTCTATGATAAATTGTACATAGCAATTATCATCATAAACATGTTGATTACTATTCAAATGCCCTTGGTGAAAAGAGCAGTAAACAAATCCTTTTCTGTGGTGCTCTGCGTATACTCTTCTTTGTCCAGCGTCTTGAACACTACTCCATATCTTTTGACATGGGTTGATCCAGAGTGCCTTTGCTAATAATGGCCTGATAATTTATGACTAGCTGTCACCAAGCTAGAGGACTATAATTCTATTAATATTTCACTAGCACATCCATATAGTTCAAGGAGACAACAATGCCAGGAGGTAAAATGAAAAGAAAAGCAGCTCTGATCATATAATCAAAAAATGGTCACTTTCACTGTTGTCTGAGCTTTTTGTCAGGAAACTGATAAAAAATCTTGAAAATAAAACATCCAATCTATTATGGGTTACTGAACTGATAGGTTTTTGGTCAAACTTCCGTGTCAGAAAACCTTAGAAACTGTGTTATGCACAGATATTCAAGTGTACTTTAGTTTATTCAGTTCATCTTTATGATAAATTGAAGGCACGTGAAGAAGCTGCCTAGACACGAGCACTGTTTCTGAACTAGAAGTCATGTGAAATTTAGACAGCAGTCTGCATTTGGCAGTGGAATTCTTTTCCCACAAATCAGACCCAGAAGAGGAATAAGAAAAGATGTATCATTATGTCAATAAAAATGAAACAATAATTGCTTAATTCTCAATATTAGATTTTATTGTTTGCTTTCTCTCTTGTTATACTTTTTCATTTTGGATAAATACTCTAAAGAGCAACTAAAAGAAAAATATATTTAACATTTCCTGATTGCCTTTTTTGGTGTGTGTGTGTTTTCTTGATAACATTAGGAAAAATATTATAAGATTCTACAAATTTTGTCTTCAAGATTTACACAGTCATGTTTTGATGTTTTTGTCTCAGGTCTAAGATTAAACTTATATTGGATGATTGAATCTATTGCCTCTTTTTTTCCTCCTAAATAGCCATTATTTTTGTCACTTTGTCCTTTGCTTTCTTGAGTGCAATTCAGTCCTTACCATTCTGAACAGAGGCAGAAACTGTTGATGATCTTTTCAACATTAATCTCATTTATATTGATAACATTGCACCCTTTTCAATTGTTCTTGACTCTCCTGCTTTTCTCTCTGGAATCATGCAGGGGACCTCAGAGTCCACTTAAGAATCTGAACTTGAAGTGGCAGTGAGGATTTCTGGACTTCAGGTTTATTATTCTTTCTGGAAATGCTGTCTGCCTCTTTTTCTGAATGACATTTCAGCAGTCTTTCTATTACTTGGGGTTAATTGCTATTGGAAAAGAAATCTCATTTTTTTTGCTTAAGGCTATTAATAGTACTTGGCCTCCATTTATTAATAAACATGGTATGATCTATTTCAAGAGACACTGAATGATGTACAGCATGAAAGTGTATTTAGATTATATAAATTGTTTGTAAATCTTTAATTAAGAGGCTAGTTTACTGGTTAACAGTTTATTAAAATTATTTTTCTATTCTGCCAATTATTATTCAATGCCAAATTATTATACAATACTTTTTTTTTGTTCTCTTAACAGTTAGTGTTCCACAAAAGATTTGCTTAGCTATCTAATAGTATTGCAAAATTAACTGGTTTACTCAGTGAAATGGCCAGCCTAAGTCAATTAAAAAAACAAATATATTGGGATTACTTTTCTTCAAATTGATAGTAAGATTTTCTCTTACCTTTTAATCCTTTATGAACCACAGAAATATTGCTTGTTAAATATATCAAAGAAGTGTTAATTAGCAGCAATTGATTTGTTTTCTGAAAATGCAATATTATTTTTAAAAATATTGTATTTATTTTAGTTTTTGTCCTTAAAAAGTCCATGTCTTTAGATTATTTATTAAGTTATCTTAATTAAAAGTTAATCAGTACTTTCCTTTATATTCATTTATTTATAAATACATATTTATCATCTACTATATGCCATTCATTAATGGTAAGTAATAGTGGTTAATATTACATTTTCTGAATATACACTGTTGAAGTGTAAATCACTCCCAGCTTATTAATTAGTAAAGTAACTATCATACCTTGCATAAGTTACTCAAAAGGGATGCTTTAGTTTTCTCATCAATATATGGGAATGATAATATTACCTTTCTCATTGCATTATTGTATGGACCAAATGGCCTAGAATAAATCCTGGCACATAAATTGTATTATTTTTGTTATTGCATTTGCCAGAAATAAGTGCTAAAGAAGGTAGATGAGGTTTTTTATGTTACCAAGTTCACAGTTTATTAAGAATACAGACCAAAAAAATTAAGTATTAAAAACATTAAATTACTAAATGTGCATATAGAATAAAAATAATAGGGAATTGTGATATTATGGTGAGGTACCTGGATAAGATACAGACTTTCCCTGAATGGAATCACTTTTGTAGAAGGAAAAATACAATATCACATATGTGACCTGAATCTAATAGTAAGCCACAAAAGAAAACCAGGGAAAGAGCTTTGTAGCAGAGAAAGAGAAAAGTTCCAGCTATGAGAATCTGCAACAGTTTCCTGGAGATGTTAGCAACTGAACTGGACTTCATGGGACTGTCAGATTTTAGATTTGTTGTGTGAATTGAAGAAAAAAACAAAATCAAAAACCTCTAGGCAGAGGGACCAAGGTAGTCAAAGACATCTATCAATCAGAATTTTATATATATATATATATATATATATATAAACTCTTGTATAATATATGTTTTAAATTTTTTTATTTCCAAAAATAAGAGCCAATGTCTATACAAAGTGATCTTTGTCTTAGTCTGTTCAGGCTGCTATAGCAAAATATAATGGGGTGGTTTAGAAATGAAATAAATGTATTTCTCACAATTCTAGAGGCTGGGAAATCCAAGATCAAGACTCTGGCAGATCAAGGGTCTGCTGAGGGCCTGCTTCCTCATAAACAGTTGTCTTCTCATTTTAACCTGACACAGAGAAAGGAGGTGGAAGTATTTCTATGGGCCTCTTTTGTTAGAGCACTAAGTCCCCTCTTATGATCTAATCACCTCCCAAAGACTCCACCCCCTAACCATCACCCTGGATGTGAGGATTTCAATATATGATTTTGGAGGGACATAGACATTCAGATTATAGCAGTGTGTCTCATCATATAAAATAAGTCCCAAAGTACCCAAGAAAATGAGATAAAATTGCCTAACAAAACAAAATATGACATAGCAATGGATTTTTTAAAAACTTGCTGGAAATATGTAGCATTATAGTTCTTCAACTGTTAGGCTTAGTTGAAATTGTGCCTTCATAAATTTACTTCTAAGACTCTTTTTTTAGAGGATAATTTATAGTGTGGTCTAAGGTCCAATGTTGATGTTAAAAACTGCCATCTGTCTGCAATAAGATAAGTACAGAAATTGAGAGTGAGTATGTCAAAAATTGTGTAAAATTTGACAGGGTAATTTTAGGTCAAAAAGTTGGCTTTATATCTTGTGTCTTTTTAACTTTTCTAATAATTTACTTTTAGTGTGTCTGCTTTAGATTAGAAATTAAGACAAAACAAATGAACAAACAAAAAACCCTGTATCTTCACCACTGAAAGTTTGAAAATACCACATTAAGAAGTTTAAAAAAGTATTCCTTGTATTGTACAGGAACTAGTTACCTTTATAGTTGTTATTTATACTGACTTTGCCATAAACTGAACTGGCTCTTAGCTGAAACTGAGCTCGTGGTGGTGCCAAGAACAAAAAATGGGACCTAGGAGAATGATAGTCATTAGGTGCCATGTTAGCTGGGTTATTTCTAAACTCAGTTTCTCAGAGAAATCAGTAAAATACCATGCAACATATAGATGCTTAAGTAAAGTTCGAGTAACATATACTAAATTTACTTTATAAATTCTAAGTGTGTATAGAAATGGGAATAATAATTCTTGAAAAGGTAACAAATCTATTCCTGACTATCCCTTGGTAAGTTCAGGACTTGCAAGGCTGAGGACAGATCCTGAATCCATCACAGTTGCAGTAAGTATAAAGATGACTCTATAGCCTTTCAAAAGACCTATGAGTTGTTACAGAGTGAATTTTGTTAGACTATCGCTTGGTGGTAAAATTAACTGTTCCTCCTCTTTTAAGAGTTTATAATTACATACTGTTTGCCTGTGAATTATCAGGAGACACAGAGAAGAACCCTTCAATTTCTTGCCAAAAGTAATTTAGATGCCAGAATCTTACTTTTAGAGACTGGCAAGCAGCAACTAGAACCCCTTCTCTGTGACCTTTAAGGTGAAATAAGAGATTCACTGGAAGATCCCAGAGAAAGGCTGATTTGGGAAACCAGGATTTCAAGCAATTTTAATATATTAAGTATTAATCCAAAATTTGTTGATATCCAAATAAAAGCTTCATAGATACAACAGAGCCGTTTCAGAAAATGCATGTTATCTCACCTTAGGATTCAACAACTGGCAAAGTGCAGACAGCTTAAATAAAGCTTGGTGTCCTATTATCTCCAGAAAATACCCTCTAGAGATAGAATGATTGGGTCCTACCCACATGAATATTCTTGAAGCCTCATATGGCTTATATCTGTGTCCCCACTCAAATTCATGTTGAACTGTAATCCCCAGTATTGGAGCTGGGGCCTGGTAGGAGGTGATTGAATCATGGGGGCAGAGTTCTCATGTGTGATTTAGTATCATTCCCTTGGTATTGTACTTGTGATAATGAGTGAGTTCTCAGGAGAGCTGGTCATTTAAAGGTGTGTGGCATCTACCCTGCTCTGTGGCTCCTGCTCTCGTCGTGTGACATGCTTGCTACCCCTTTGCCTTCCTCCATGATTGAGTGAGTTTCCTGAAGCCTCCCCAGAAACTGAGCAGATGCCAGGATCATCCTTCCTGTACAGCCTGAGGAACTGTGAGCAAATTAAACTTATTTTCTGTATAAATTACCCAGTCTCAGGCATTTCTTTATAACAGTGTGAGAACAGTCTAATACATGCCTATGCATCATACTTTGTTGTACTGGAGAATAGTCTATACTTTTTTTAAAAAATGTTATATAGTTTACAGTGATTGGTGTAATAGTGATAAAGGTGCATCTTAAGCACTACTTAAAAAAATGTTGTATTTCTGCCTCCATATTCAACCAAAACTCCTTTAGGCTCTCAGAGATGAGAGCAATGGCAAATGAGAAAAGCCTAGGACAGACCTGTGATTAGAACACAGATGCTGCCTCGGAATGTGCTTGGGAATCAAGAGTTACTTTACCAAGGGAGCCAGTGGGCATTATTTGGGAGACATAGAGTGAAAACTGACCAAGAAACCTCTGGAAAGAAAGTTTGCTTTTCTAGAGCAGACAAACAGGAGGAATATTCTAAAACAGAACATTTTATCAGAAAAAGAACCTTAGCACTCATCATTAGAACCCCTGAGCTACAATCTTATTCTAATTTGTTTTAATTTATAGCCATTTCTCTGAATTAATTTTGTTACGCATTACTTAAATCTTCAATAACCTGAAAATGATAGCACTCTTGATAGTGTTGACTATTTCTGTTGGGTGTAAATATTTGTCTATATAAAGCAAGCAGAGAAGCACATTCACAGGAGGTGATAATATGTTGATTTTAATGAGAATAATAATTTTATATGAAATAAATACATGGTAAAAAAAATTCCTACTTCTGTCTGAAGTCAAAATTCTTTGGCTGCAAACATCTTGAACCTGAGTTAACATAAGCAAGTAAGTAAATTTATTGGAGAAAAGCCAGAGTATCTTGTCTTACAGAGAAGCAGAAGTGAAAGGAAGTAGTTGTCATGCAAAGTCCATCTAAAATTTCCACCAGTTTCAATCTCCGCTTAAAGTTTTTTTTTTTTTAATTTGTTACCTAAATTATAAACTCTGCAAGAAGGAAATTAGTTCCCCTCAAAGTCAGTTGCTTTGAAGTATTAAATGAAGGTCTAAGGGTTCGTGATCACAATTCTGTAACTGGCCACATCATGCTTTGTGCTCTTGCTCTAGCTTCTTGGACCCCATGCAGAAAGAGGAGATGTGTCACTGCTTCCAACCTGTGCAGTTCAAAGGGTTAGACCCACGCTTTGCTTGCCATCAGCATTTTACAAAACCTTTTGGGAAGCATTCCTCAGCTTCCATTTTTGCCCAGAATTTCATGCTTCTTAAGAAATCTTTACCTTCAGTGCTTGCCTTTCATCTTGAAATCAAATAACCTCAAAGTAAGTTCAAGTAAATCAGACACTATCCCATGCCTTTCATCCTCTTCCACTTTCCTAGGCCCTAAACTTTCCTCTTATCAAACTCCTGCACCATCTCCCATTTGCAAAACAATATCCCATGATGAACTCTTGTTGCAAGCATGTACTAGATGGTGAGTCAAGTATGGTAAAAGTCGCAAGATTGGATCCTTTCTTGATCAGTTAAAATGCCCTGCTACAAGTTAAAGAAAATGTTGCTCATCTTCCTTCAATGTCACTTTCATGTGATAATTACATGGACTTCTTTTTTTCCAGTTTATTTGATATGATGCTTTAGCTGTGTGTGTGTGTGTGTGTGTGCGTGTGTGTAACACTTTGACTCTAGCAAATTTTCCCTTCTGGATAAGAAAACCCTTCAAAGCCCAGATCTCCTTTCCCAGTTAGAGGTGCCCTTGCACTTTCCCAGAGTTGCTTGCTCCTTACAATCAAACTGGCATCGTGATTGGCAGTACTAAGCCCTCACTTCATTTGATTCTCAGGATGAGACTTATGGTTGCCTCTGTCAGAGTAGAGTCCCTTGTCTGCATGTTTCTATCAGTGCTTTGATGTGCTCTGAAGATTAATGCTGATCAATGACATGAATAACAGGGTATACTTCATCATTGATTTTACTTTTTCTCTGGCTGAAAGGTTCTTAAATTGTTTGGTTTTGATGACAAAGATTTCATCGTAAGTCCTTCTGACCCCTAGAAATTTGGAACATAATCCACAGACACATGACTTTGGACTTCTTGTGAATGCTTTATCAAGACCTGTGACTCACTACCTTAAATCATTTTGTGGCACACATTAAGTAGTAAAGGGAAAGAAATTTTAAAAAATAACCATTGTATAGCCTGAGCTGTACTCGATAGGGTTCAAACAAAACATTATCATTACTTTTTTCACTCTGTCTTCAAAATTGCTCGGTGAATATTCTTTCTCTCCCCCTGAATGAAATGTTAGACAGGTACTATAGCTTTCCTTATCACTCTTGAATAACAAAACATCCTCTAGACATCATTTATTCCAGTAATACCCTTAGTGTCTATGGTAATTGTTAAAATGAAAAATATGTTACAAGTCATATCTTCTTTAGCCTCTTTCTAATTTAGTCTAGAAAGCCCGCAGTGAGGTCAGTGATGATGAGGAACTTTTCTTCTATTTCCCTACAATGCTTTTGTGTTTTTTTTTTCTCTCTGTCTTACTATGACCTCAGACTTACCTAGGGTTTGACTAGAAGCAGACAAGAATAAGGGAAAGAACACATGGCCACTTGTCTGGCCACTATTGTGTTGTGTACTAGTGGTTGGCAAATGTTTAAAATTCTGTTGCAGAACACTTACATTTTCTTAGAGACTTCCCCAGGGAATTTTCCAGAACAATGTAAGTAATATGGGCTGCTTATGACTCCAGCTCTCAGTTTCTGAGAGCTGCAACTTGCAAAATAGAAAACCACAATCTCATGTTTGTTTGTGCTTCACTATGTGAGGTCCATCTCACATAGATCTTCTCTGTTGGAGCCCCATTGTTCTCCAGGTGGCTGTCTTGGGCTGTGTCCTTTATGGAATGACTTTCAGTGGACTTACTTGCTTTTGTCATTGGAGAAAGAGTGGTGTGCTCTCCAAGTGGTCTTTTTAAAGCATTTCATGTGGACGTTTTGAAGCCCCATTTACCAGACCTGAGGGAGAAAAAAGTTATTATCTCTACCCTACGGGGAGTACAGGAGATGTATCAGTAATTCTACATATTCTTGACATTATTTAACTATCAGCCAGAAGTGTTTAGAATCTTTAGATGAATCCAGGGTGCTGAAATCAGTTTTAGGCATCTATTTTTGCAAGTTCTGTATCAGTGGTATAGCAGGTCTAGCACCTCAACAAGGGAATGTGAGGTCAACTGAACATCCCTTGTATTCTGCTCAACCTTTGAGTTATCAGCCAAAGTGATCAAGAATCTCATTTTAATAATCAGTCATATATTATTATTACACATCATGAGTAAATTAGTGAAGGGAATTTAATATCGTTGGGAGGAAATAAAAAATGAGATTTTAGATACCACAATAAAAGAAAGCCAAAAAAAGGAAAGAGATCATAGAGGGATGGTCTAAATAGCAGAAAACATGTAGAATAAGGGCAAACATATGATTGCTAAGTCAAACCCATATTTATTAAATTTTAAGTTAATAAATAAGAAACTAGGAATAAATTTATACAATTTTAATATTTTAATGTTTATATTTCTAATATTTTGAAATCCTAAAATAGAGGGAAAGTGGAAATATAATTTAAAATGTTCTTAGAAAATTAAAAATGTTACACAAAAAAATTTTCAAAAATCGAAGAAAATTTAACATATTTTGAAGAGAAATTGACAGTGTATTTGGATGCCTTCTAATGTGTAAATGTAGTTAATTATGACTTCACTCTGGATAATGTGGAATATGAGCAAGTATGACATTGTGGTTTTCCATCTTGCAAGTTACAGTATACTTGAAAAATAGTTTTGGTAAAAGACATTATTTACAATGACTCTGAAAAGTAAATATTATGAACATTATTATCTGTACATTTATTAGAAGCTTTCCCCAACTGACTAAAGTTTGAAGACAATTTTTCAAAAAAGAACGAAAATTTTTCTGGAGCAGCAGTTTGTAGTTCTCCTTGAGGAGGTCCTTCACTTCCCTTGTTAACTATCTTCCCACGTATTTGATTCTTTTTGTAGCAATTGTGAATGGGATTTCATTCATGATTTGGCTCTCTGCTTGTCTGTTGTTGGTGTATAGAAGTGCTTGTGACTTTTGCACATTGATTTTTTATCCAGAGACAGCTGAAGTTGCTTATCAGCTTAAAAAGCTTTTGGGCTAAGACAGTGTGGTTTTCTAGATATAGTATCATGTCATCTGCAAACAAAGACAATTTGACTTCCTCTCTTCCTGTTTGAATACCGTTTATTTCTTTCTCTTTCTTGATTGCCCTGGCCAGAACTTCCAATACTATGTTGAATAGGAGCGGTGAGAGAGGGCATCCTTCTCTCGTGCCAATTTTCAAGGGGAAAGCTTCCAGCTTTTGCCATTCAGTATGATATTGGCTGTAGGTTTGTCATAAATGGCTCTTATTATTTTGAGGCATGTTCCTTCAATACCTAGTTTATTGAGAATTTTTATAACATGAAGGGATGTTTAATTTTATTGAAGGCCTTTTCTGCATCTATGGAGCTCATCATATGGCTTGGCTTTTGTCTTTAGTTCTGTTTTTTTGATGAATTATGTTTATTGATTTCCATGTATTGAACCAGCCTTGCATCCTGGGGATGAAGCCAACTTGATTGTGGTGGACAAGCTTTTCGATGTGCTGTTGGATTCAGTTTGCCAGTATTTTATTGATAATTTTTGCGTTGATGTTCATCAGGAGTATTGGCCTAAGGTTTTATTTTTCTGTTGTGTCTTTGCCAGGTTTTGGTATCAGAATGGTGCTGGCCTCATAAAATGAGTCAGGGAGGAGTCCCTCCTTTTCAATTGTTTGGAATAGTTTCAAAGAAATGGTAAAGCTCCTTTTTTTACCGCTGATATAATTCAGCTGTAAATCCATCTGCCCCAGGCTCCTTTTTTGTTGTCAGCCTATTTATTACTTTCTTAACTTTAGAACTCATTATTGGTATACTCAGGTTGAGTCTTGGCAGGGTGTATGTGTCCAGGAATTTATCCATCTATTCTAGATTTTCCAGTTTATTTTCATAGAAGCATTTATAGTATTATCTGATGGTTGTTTGTATTTCTGTGGAGTCAGTGTGAAATCCCCTTTATCATTTTTTATTGTGTCTATTTGATTCTTCTTTATTTTCTTCTTTATTAGTCTAGCTACCAATCTATCTATTTTATTACATTTTTCAAAAAACCAGCTCCTGGATTCATTGATTTTTGAAGGGTTTTTCATGTCTCTATCTCCTTCAGTTCTGCTCTGATCTTGGATATTTCTTGCCTTCTGCTAGCTTTGAGGCTTATTTGCTCTTTGTTTTTTAGTTCTTTTAGTTATGATGTTAAGATGTTGATTTGAGATCTTTCTAGCCTTTCAGTGTGGGCATTTAGTGCTATAAATTTCCATCTTAACACTACTTTAGCTGTGTCTCAGAGATTCTGGTACATTTTCTCTTTGTTCTCATTAGCTTCAAATAACCTATTGATTTCTGCCATAATTTCATTATTTACCCAGGAGTCATTCAGAAGCCGGTTGTTCAATTTCCATGTAGTTGTGTAGTTTTGAGTGAGTTTCTTAATCTTGAATTCTTATTTGATTGAACTATGGTCTGAGAGACTGGTTGTTATGATATCAGTCTTTTTGCATTTGCTGAGGAGCGGTTTACTTCTAATTATGTGATCAATTTTAGAATAAGTGCCATGTGGCACTGAGAAGAATGTATATTTTGTTGTTTTTGGGTGGAGAATTCTGTAGATATCTATCAAGTCCACTTGATCCAGAGCTGAGATCAAGTCCTGAATATCTTTGTTAATTTTCAGTCTCAATGGTCTGCCAAATATCAACAGTGGGGAAATCAGAGAAGACACAAACAAATGGAAAATAATTCCATGCTTATGGATAGTAAGAATCAATATAGTGAAAATGGCCATACTGCCTAAAGTAATTTATAGATTCAGTGCTAAACTATCATTGACATTCTTCCCAGAATTAGACAAACACTATTTTAAAATTCATGTGGAACCAAAATAGAGCTCATATATCCAAGACAATCTTAAGCAAAAAGAACAAAGCTAGAGGCATCATGCTACTTGACTTCTTTTATAAAGATAGATGCACTTGTTTGTTCGTTGCAGCACTATTCACAATAGCAAAGACATGAAATCAACCTGAATTCCCATCAATAATAAACTAGATAAAAAATGTGGTACATATACACTATGGAATACTAGGCAGCCCTAAAAAGGAATGAGATCATGTCCATTGCAGGGACGTGGATGGAGCTGGAAACCATTATCCTCAGCAAACTAACACAGCAACAGAAAACCAAACACCACATATTCTCTCTCACTTAAAAGTAGTAGCTGAACAATGAGAACACATGGACACAGGGAGCATAACAATACACACTGGGGCCTGTTGGGGAGTAGGGTAGGGGGAGGGAGAGCATTAGGAAAAATAGCTAATACGTACTGGGTTTAATACCTAGGTGATAGGTTGATAGTTGCAGCAAACCACCATGGCACATGTTTACCTGTGTAACAAACCTGCACATCCTCCTGCAAATGTACCCTGGAACTTAAAATAAAAATAAAAGTTTTAAAAAAAGATTGAAAACATGACTTGTACATATTTTTTCATGGTCTAAACACAAATATTAAGGCGCATTTTGATCAGCAACCTGAAACAATTCATGATGATCAGAAGATAAATTATATTAATGAATAAGAAGTGATTAAGTACTTGAGGCCTAAGGATTAAGCAGATAGTAACATCCCCTTACTCTGTGTGTGTGTGTGTGCATGTGTGTGTGTACTTTGATACAGATAGTACAGATAGTCCTAATCATGTTCCTTGATTGAAAATATAGTCTTACTTTTTAAAATAATTTTTCAACTTTTCCTCTGTGCTTAAAGTTGATGGCAGTCAATCTCAAGAGGTGATGATCCAGAGGCATGGCTCAAGCCAGACAGTGATTCCAATGGCTGAAACTTGCAAAAAACAGAAGCTATTGCACAATTTCAAACAAGTAACACTGATATTGCATAACTGGAATTTATCAGTGAGATCTTTGTTAAAAATACTATTGAAGCCAAAGACAGGTGATTTTTTAAATGCATAATGAAGTAAACTGAAAACAAAACATCAAAATACCAAATCTTAGAAAATATAATTATTGGAAAATTAGTATGGAACATCCTTAAGGAAGGCCAAAGAAAATGCAAAAGATAATTGATGTCTTCATCAGTTCAGATTGTTATGAAAACTACCAAAGCCTGGATGGCTTTTTAAAAACAGAAATTTATTTCTCAAGGTTATAGAGGCTGGGAATCTGAGGTGAGGATTCCAGTGTGGTTGAGTTCTGGTGGGGGTGTCTTCTGGGTCGCCAACTGCCATTTTCTCATGTATCCTCATATGGCAGAAAGAAAGCAGGAGAGTTGTCTGGGGTACCTTCTATAAGGGTACTAATTACATTCATGAGGACTTTACTAACCTGACCCAATTACTACTCAAAGGCCCCACCTCCTAATACCATCACGTTGGGGGTTAGGATTTCAACCCATGAATTGTAGGGGACATCAATATTCAGTTTATTTCAATTTGGATTTGAATTGCTTTTCTTTTGGTAAGACTGAAGAAGATGGATGCTGCAACATTGTAAGCATATTATGATTTCTGGGAAATCCAAAGGATAAGCTGTAAAAAAAAGGGTCAAAAGCACCTAGAAATGTAATCTTGGGGTAAGACTTGATGGTAGAAACAAATATGGACACTCAAGAACAAATCCAATCAGTTTAAACTCACTTGCTTTTCTGATAAGGTTACTACTCTTAGAGATAAAAAGAATAATGCAGGGAATTTGCATCTACATTTTTTAAGCCATTTGTCAAAGGCCTACACAATATTTTTGGTAGAAAAGACAAAAAATATTAATTCAGAATTTCTTATGCTCTGACTATCTAGAGAGAGGTGACTAAATAATGCTGTTATTTGGGAATTGTGATACATCTATCTTGTCATTTTAATCCTAAAACCACAATTTATGCAAACACATGGGTTTGGGAATAAACAAAAGTTCAAAGAATTGAGTTTGATAAAAGAGTGAGAAATCAAAGTTTTTGACATTTTAGAACAAAGGGACAAAATGAACTGGAAGAAATTCAATGACTGCTCTTGTATTAAAAAGTAGAAAAATGAAGAATGAAGCTACACGTTAGGATTGTAACACTATAGTTAATTTTCCTTTAATTTTGACCAAGGATTCTAAAGATAATAAATTAGATATTACACTACATAAAATAAAAAATGAGAGCTACACATATATTCTTTTTTTTTTCTTTGAGACAAGGTCTTGCTCTGTCACCCAGGCTGGAGTAGTGAGTGCAGTGGCATGACCATGGTTCATTGCAGCCTTGACCTCCTGGATTCAAGCAATCCTCCAACCTCAGCCTCCAAGTAGCTGAACCTACAGACATGAGCCACCAGGCCTGGCTAATTTTTGTATATTTTGGAAAACACGTTTTCATCATGTTGCCATGGCTGGTCTTGAACTTCCAGGCTCAAGTGATCCACCCACCTCAGCCTCCCAAAGTGCTAGGATTACACGTGTGGGCCACTGTGCCCTGCCTAGATTATTTTAGACTCCAGTAAAAAATATTTTTATAAAACGTTTGAGTATACATATTTTTAATATTTTGCATTTTATTTAATAATAATACAGATGTTTTAAAGAAATGTAAAAATTATGAAAAATTAAGTTCTTAAATCCAGTTTATCTTAAAAAGTACATAAATAATAAAAATCTTTAATGTTCATAGACTTTTCTTATAACATCCTGAATATTGCAAAGAGAATAATAATAAATAAAAGTAAGACTATGTGAATCTTGCAGATATTTAAAAAAGCTCTGAAAAGAAAAACATAATTATTCTGGTGGGTTGAAAAGATGATCAGAAGTGCTAAGATGCTGATATTGCAATATTCATGTAACCAATATATGTTCTCTATTTCTTTTTTTTTTCTTTTTATTATTATTATTATTATTATTATTATTATTATTATTATACTTTAGGCTCTATGGTACATCATAATGAAGCTATCTAACTACCTGCAGGGAATGTTATAAAGATTAATTACTTCATTTTTGTAAGAGTTCATAAAGTTTAATAATATTAAATAAAAAGACAAATGAAAGATTGAAGTAAGTGCTATTAAACATTGTCACAAACCCATCTTTATTATTACTTACACAGACGAAGGTCAGCATTTCACTTGCAACATCCATTAATGTACATTCAGAAAACATGGCAAACTTTTATTAAAAATTGTAAGAAAATACTATCTATATTCTGTGCATAAAAATTTTATGAAGGTTTTAATTAAATCTTGATGAACCCCATTCTTTAACACTTCCCTTCCTTCTTATCTGTGACACTGTACTTTTTACCCTTTCCTAGCTCTCTGATCCTTTTCATATTCATCTCCCTAAAAAAGGTATTTCACAGTGTGATAACACTTTAAATTTACCTAAGACTGTATTCTTTTGGGTATATCAGTTGTCGTCCTCCTTTGGCAAACTTCAAAATCTATGTTGTTAGCTCATCCACACAAACTGATATGTAACATATACAAATTGTTGCACTGATATTAGAACATTTGTCACAACCTCTCTCTGTAGAAATTGTTAACTTGGAGTAAACAGATTCATAACAAATTGTGAACTTCAGAAAAACAAAAATGCTTCATGCTTACAACTGAAATATTAGTTGAGCTTACTTAAACTCATGTAAAAGAATATAAGCGACTTTTTATCTGAGTTTTATAGAAAAAAATGATATTGTGGGCAGCATTTTGTTTTCTAAAAATAAGCATTCAAAATTGTGACATCTCCGCCGGGCATGGTGGCTTATTCCTGTAATCCCAGCACTTTGGGAGCCCAAGGTGGGTGGATCACCTGAGGTCAGGAGTTCGAGAGCAGCCTGGCCAACATGGTGAAACCCCATCTCTACTAAAACTACAAAAATTAGCTGGGCATGGTGGCAGGCACCTGTAATACCAGCTACTTGGGAGGCTGAGACAGGAGAATCGCCTGAATCTGGGAGGCAGAGGTTGCAGTAAGCCAAGATTGCACTGCTGCACTCCAGCCTGGGCGACAAGAGTGAAACTCCAAAAAAAATAATAATAATAACAATAACTATAACATCTCTATGTTGTGTGTGTGTGTGCACAAACAGGAACATAGGAAGGCCTAGCATTCTGAATCAGCTTACTGCATGATAACTGATGTGCTCCATATGAGAACATATTTTTGATATGCAGATACTTTCTTTATATCCATAGAGAACCTTGTTATAATCTTTGTGAAATCTAATTTTGTGTATACAAGTGTAGCATATATTTTCTTCAGTATGCTTGACTTTAAAGGAAGACAGTGATACTTTCCGAACAGGATCGGTGTAGTTGTGAAATTGAATCATGCAGGAGTATAAATGGCAAACCTGCATTAAAACTTTGATCCTCTATGGTAAACAGTTACGGAGATTCCTTAAAGAACTAAAAGTAGATCTACCATTCAATCCAGCAATCCCACTACTGGGTTTCTATCCAAAGGAAAATAAGACACTATATGAAAAAGACCCAAGCATATGAATGTCAATAAAGAAAATGTGACACACATGCACACACACACACACCATGGAATACTACTTAGACATAAAAAGTAATTAAATAATGTCTTTTGCAGCATCCTGGTTGGAGCTGGAGGCCATTATTTTAACTGAAGTGACTTAGGACTAGAAAACCAAATACCACATGTCCCCTTATAATGAGAATGCAAAGACATCCTCGTTATAAGAGTGGTGATATAATGGACTTTGGGGACTCAGGGTGAGGGAGCAGGGTGGGAAGGGAATGAGGAATAAAAGACTACATATTGGATATAGTGTACACTGCTCAGGTGATGGATGCACGAAAATCTCAGAATTCACCACGATAATATTATCCATGTAACCAAAACCACTTGTATCCCCAAAGCTACTGAAATAAAAAACAAGACAAAACAACAGAAAACTTTGATCCTGAAGAGACAATAATCTTCCTTTCTGTCTTCCACACAATAGACTCATATATTTAATTCAAGTTTGTGCTTCAGTGATATTGCAAATTATTCAAATTTTTAGCAAATATGAAAGTATATTTTGTGCCAGGTCAAGAGAGATTTCTGAAAAAATAACAGTAAAGAGACAAGATAAAGTTCCTGTTCCTGTGGGTGCAGATATCAAATGAAGGAAATGGCCTTGAACACATAAACACAAATACGTATATAATTATACTGTGATAAATGTTATAAAGAAATCTACAGGGTGTTTTGAGATTTTATAACAAAGGGCTTTGATATCTAATGAGAAGTAATTGGTATTTAGGCAAAGACCTGAAAGATTATTTGGAGTTGGCTATATGAAATGGGTATATATTCCAAGCAGGAAAATCAACGTATTTATGAACTTTTTGGAGAGCCTCATAAAACAAAGTAGCTACAGAATTAAATGTAGTTGATTTCTATTTTGTTAATTTATACAATATGATCAATTACCTATTATTTATTGAATTAATAAACATACAAAATAAATAACATCCCAGTAAATAATGGTCCTGGAATTTATTTTCAATGTCATTTGATTTAATAGGGTTCAGATGGAAGAACCTATGACTCTTATTTGAATAGCTGGAATATGATAGAATATCTCAGTAAGGACTTGCTAATTGAATAGAATACTTAGCTCATGATTATTTAAAATCTACTGAATAACTTAAGATATCTATATTAACAATAATTAGCCTATGCAAGATATTATGAACTGGTGATCAAAATCTCAAAATCTCAGATAGATTTCCTCCTGAAAACTTTCATATACCCATGGAAGCAATGATATCAATTGTGAAGCTGAAGATTGCAATCAGATTGGCATAGTTCTGAGATTATTTTTCTACTCCAACACATGTCAAAATGTAACTCTAATTAAAGCAGGAAGTACATATTGCAGGGTGGGTTGTGGGGAAGACAAAGAATCACTTATGCTTTACATTTTTTTGAGACAGGGTCTTGCTCTGTCACCCAGGCTGGAGTTCAGTGGTACAATTATGGCTTACCGGAGCTTCGATCTCCCAGGCTCAAAATATCCTCCCAACTCAGCCTCCTGAGTAGCTGGGAGTATAGGTGCATGCCACCACATCCAACTAATTTTTAAATTTTCTTGTAAATATGTGGTGTTATTATGTTGCCCAGGCTGGTCTTGAGCTCCTGGGCTTAAGTGATACTCCTGTCTTAACCTCCCAATTGTTGGGATTACAGGTGTGAGCCACCTTGTCCAGTCAGAAAGAACTTCTGAATTAGACATTTCTAGTTGAAATCACATCTTCATTTCTATGTATAAGTAAGGCCCACAACAAGATATTTGATCTCTGCGTTCTTCATTTCCCTCTTATTTAAAATGGAAGTGATACCTCAATGGCATCCATAATTAATACTCTAGTAGTCTTTGACTAGTTAGCGTTTTTGTCTATTGGCACCCATTCTTTCAGTGATGATAGGGTCTAGTGTCCTGCAGTAATAAAGAGAACATTATGAAGAAAGAACTTTATATAATATTAGTTACAATATGTTCTTCATGGCCTAGGAATCCACTCAGGTCCAGTAATACCACGACTAAGAAATAGAGTTTTGATAAATTAATTATAAGCTGAGTTTCCCATTTTTTCCTTCTTCATTTTTCTACCTCCAACACAAAACCATAGTCACCAGTATTATATGATTGGTTGAGAAGGATCAGAAGTAGGCGCTATGTTTACTGAAATATTTTCCCTTTGTCTTGGGAGGTGTCTCTTACAGTGTACTTCTAAATACAAGCTTAATGCTTTATAATAGCTGTCATTTACTTCTTAAAAATGGAAGAATCAGGAGTTGCTTAGATAGACTGATATTATATTTTATTCCCCATGTCCAGCATTAATAACTAAGGCAAGATACCACATTATTTAGATGTTGTGTATCAACCAATAAAAAATGAAAACTGTGTGGTTACTGTTATTGGATATGCTCAATAAATAAACGCAAGGAGACATATAAAATTACTTATTATACAAGGAAGCATAACTGAACGATTTTCTAAGTCCTGGAAAACCAATGGCTGTTAATCCACGAATTTAAATGGGAAGTGCAGATTACTTTTTAAATTCAGGTGTAGCAATCCTAATAAGAGTAATCATAGCACTTGAGTAGTTTCTTATCTGCATTATGTGAAACATTATGTATATCTGTCTATATATCATCTGATGCATGTGTGTGTGTGTATAGAACTGGTAACATGGATATAAACATTTTCTGGAAAATCATACTTTTCTCTTTGTAGATTCCAGCTTTTCTTTATTTTCAGAAGTTTCCTGAAATATGGATATATTTTTTGAAATTTCTTCAACTATCATCTCGCAGTTCAACTCTTTCTATATTTTAGGTCATTTGAAGTTGAGCTAATACATATATAATATTATCACATCTGATGCACATAGATCAAAGATCTATGTGAATCATTATGCATATATGTGAAACATGTATATATGATGAGTGTGTATGTGTGTATATGTGTATCTAGAACTCATAACATGGATATAAACATATTTTCTGGAAAATCATGGTACTTTCCTCTTTGTAGATTCCAGCTTTTCTTTATTTTCAGAAGTTTCCTGAAATATAAATATATTTTTGGGAATTGGTTCAGTTATCATCTTGCAGTTCAACTCTTTCTATATTTTAGGTCATTTGAAGTTGAGCTAACACATATATAATATTATCACATCCTACTCACATAGATCAAAGATCTCACCCAATGTCAACCTTCAATAATTAATGTCAAGATACAGGAAATCTAAAGACTCAGACAAATCTGAGAGTTTGAATATGCACCTCTGTTACAGAATAATAGACATACTCCACAGGCAAAGTTCACACTATCACCTCCCTTAGTTGGAGCAATTCTATTGTGAACCATCTCTACTTTTAACCCCAGAGTTGTGCAGCTCCTCGGGGAAATATCCGTCAAGATTCTGGGTTCCATTTACTACAGGGGAATTCTAGGCAGGGAAATCTTTTTAAGGGCAATTCAGAGATAAATTCTCTCCCTCCTAGAAAATAACACTGGTCTGTTTTTCTAAAGGTCCAGTGAATACAAAGATTAGACCAGGTTATCTGCTTATTCTTTTCCTTTGGGGGCATCACTCTCATGGACTGACTGGTTCCCAGAGTAGATGCTGCAACTTCTTCCTCCCAGGAGCTAAATGTCACTTTTCGTTCTCATTCCTTTCATTTCTTATTTCCTCTGACTTTTCTGTGAGTTTGCCGTGAGTGCTATGCAGATCAATGTCTCTATTTTTTACAATTCTATATGTACTTCTAATATGAATTAAATATTGATATTTTAGTTTTCTCTTCAGGTATCTTTACTCTTTTTCAGGTGTCTTTTCCTCCATTTCTATAAATAAATCATTTCTTAAAAAAATTCTCTTAAAGACAATCTTTTATAGTCAATGTTGAACTTCCTAGAATTTATAAGACAGGTATCACCTTCTCCCCTCTTCGCCATCTCTTTCTTCAATATGTCTTTTCCCAAGCAGGTTCTTTGTTCTCATTTTCCATATTACATCAGTGTCCTTACTTAATTTTTAGAATTTTCACACAGACTTTGTAATATTTTATTTCATTGTATGTATATTTTAAATGGATTTTATTACTTTTCACAATAATTTATATAAAAAGCTTTCAAAGTTTAACAGTGCTAAATATAATATAACTCACTAGTATCACTTTCTGTCCTTATTCCTTTCCAAAAAGGTAAAAACTTGTCACTGATTTTAGTGGTTATCTTCCCATTTTTGAAAGAGGGAGGGGAGTCTCTTTCTTGGGTATCAACTCTAGGAGAATATTCACTGGCTGGCATCTGCTTATTTCAACATCTGACTGTCAAGTGAAGCTCTAATGTGAAGGTTACTTGCACCTGCTAGTCTTGCTAGTTTCTCATTCTGGGATTAAGAAATGAATCACTGACTTCCTACAACATGTGGATGCTAACTCTATAAGGAAGCTCTTCCACTACACCTGTGTTTCTTTTGACTATAGTTATACCTTCTAGGATATAAAAAGGACCAATTGCTTTACCTGCATTATTTTACTTATTCCACATAACATATCCCAAAGGAAAATTCTTTTCTAGTGATTTCAATTTATATTCAGGAAAATAAAGATTCAACTGTTCATTTCAGGATCTGGAAGAATCTGAAAACATAAATAAATAAAAATTTCAATCAAAGTGCTTAAGTCACTCTATAAGCAAATAGAGTTTGAAGTTGAATTTCAAATTGCCTCATTACAGTGCTCTGAAACACTAGGCATTCTAGTAGTTTAGTTGTTAGGGCCAACTTTATGGGAGAGGAGTACTTTCTGTGACTTAGCCGTTTGTTCATTACACATCCATCTCACAGGTGCCTTGCCCTGAAGGGTTTCTGTTTATTGTAGTCACCTTCTCGGTGAGAAGTCTTCACAACACTTGCTGGTTGCTGCTTCTTATCCCGTATGCCCCAGAGCTTCACTCACATTTCAGAATGAGGGTTCAGAATATGATCTTATTAAGGTGTCCTTCCCTGATTTCTCAGCTGTTCTTTAACTGGAGTGAAAAATGAGCATTTGTCCTATGCCTCCTCTGATTTGGCCCTCTGTGCATTCTAAGAAGCCAAATATGTAATGTTTCTGCCATGTAAATGAGAACATTACTAGTTTTTGATGTTAATGAAAATATACACCTATTTGTATTTATAATGGAACATTTCATATATATCTTCCAGTGATGTGGTTGGATACCAGTTTTCCTATCACTACTTTTATCCCATGACTACCTGATACTTGTTTTATTAGGAATGATAGAGGTGAGACAAGATGGCAGATAGACTCCTCTGATTTTGCCACTAACTTATTTACTGCTATTTTTTCATAACTTTCAAACACACATACTCTAGTCAAACATGTCAGATTTTCTCTCTTAATGTCAAGTATGATTCACTGCCTCTGTGTCTGCTAGTCCTCTAATTTTTAATATATCTTTCACCCTTCTCTGAACTTACCCAAATCCATTCACAGCAACCAGCTTAAGTTATATATACTCCATAATGCCTTCACTAGTCTAGTTTACAAGCATCTTTACTTTGTAATAATGTCATTTTAATTTTTTTAGTCTCTAGGTTTTTATATGATGTTCAAAACAATTTACATTGTACTCTAATTCTTTTGTGTCTCTTAGTTGAGTCTCTTTATTATATGGTCACTAAAAAGAGACCATACCTTTCTCATTTGTTCTATCCCTGACATGAACTAGCACAGTGTTGTTGTTGTTGTTGTTGTTTCTACGACTGCACATTGGAATCACCTGGGGTGGGGGAAAGTGTTAAAATTACATATACCTGAGTGCCACTCCAGACTAGTTGAATTAAAATCTCTTGGGGTGGGGTAAAGGCACAGATATTGTGTTCAATTCCCTACTAATTCTAATATGTAGTCACATTTGAGAACCTCTTCTGTAGAATTATGCTGAGAATCAGACAGTATTTAGTATGCATATGATTCAGAATGCATCAGAGAATGTCAAAGGACATCCAGGGATAAGACAAATTTTGAAAGAAGGTTTTAAACTTCAATATGGATAAACAACCATAAATTGTTCATTGTAAATAGTAGCTAATTGGAACAGAATTAATGATTTAGAGATAATTATTAGAAAAGGTGTAATAATGAATATCTTCCAGTTTTTCAGGTAGAAGAACTAAAGTTAAATTTGATTCTATAAGTATGTGAAAGTAGGTTCAAAGCCATAGATGTGAACTGACTTTGTCAATTCAGACTCATCTGAGAAAGGAAAAGGGAAATATACCAAGTTGAAAAAGTAAAGGATTTAACTGTCAATGTATGGAAATAGATCTTTGATAATGAATATTTGAAAATAATAAAATAAAGTTTAAGTTGTAAAATGAAGAGTCTATTCAATATAGCTGCAGGCACCTTCCTACCCTTGGAAGATTGGTGATTTAGGATGTTGGAGGGTATTAAATAGAACTTAAATAATTGTAGCTAAAGGAAGAATTCTATCCAGATCTTACTCTCTTTGATGAGTTGACAGATCCAGCTACTGGTAGGCAATAAGATAAAGAATTTAAAAAGCAAACGTGGCCTAGAGGATGTGGTAGCCAAAAAGTAGACTTGCTTCGGCTTTAGGCACTTAGTATACCAGGCAAACAGTGAAAGAGTAATTTGAGACCCTCCTAGAAAGAAGCAACAGGACTTTTTCTCTCCTTCTTGCTTTGCTCAGTCATTTTCAGGTCCTGCTGGAGCTATGCCTTGCCTGGCTGTTCAGAGATAGAAAAACAAGAAGGATGTTTATTTAAAGTTAATGTGCTTCCTGGCATGAAAGCCAAGGCACAATGTATGTTAAGAGACTGTGATACAACTAACAGGAAGCTTGTAGAAGAGAAATCCTTGAGAAACAACATGGAAAATGAGCAATAAGTTATCATTGCTCTCATTGCAACTGATTTTGTTTTATAATTTACGTTTATCATTTGTAGACTTGTAAATGATCAAGTATGTTTTCATCTGTTTGGTGATCCTCTGAGTTTGCAGATACCAATGGTTAAGCTATGAGAGCTTGATAGATATGTGATAATATATGTTGTTATAAAAGTAAATTTTAATAAATATTTACATATGTTAACTTGCTACCTATATGAGCCTTATGAAATTTTGAATAAAGTTTTAAAATCTGATTATAGCCAGGCATGGTAGCTCACATCTATCATTCCAACAATTTGGGAGGCCAAGGTGGGAGGATCACTTGAGGCCAGGAGTTTGAGACCAGCCTGGACAATATAGTGACACCCTGTCTCTACAAAAATAAAAAAAAAAATTAGCTGAGAGTGGTGATGCACACCTGTAGTCCCAGCTCCTCGGGAGGCTTAGGTGGGAGGATCTGTTGAGCCCAGGAGTTGAAGGCTCTGGTGACCATGGTTGTGCCATGGCACTCCATTCTAGGCAACAGAGTAAGACTGCATCTAGGAAAAAAAAAAGAACATTTAAAAATAAAATGTAATCTGATTACAGATTATAGCTAGGAAAAATACCATCCTCATTTTATACATGAAAACCGTTAGGTAACATTGACTTACAAGAAAACCGGTGATCTAAGGTTACTTAGAGAAATCTTACAAAAATCTCTAGTTTGGGGAATATTTCTTGCTTTGGTATACCATAATATAAAGCTATAAATTTGTAAATTTCCATAGTTTTCCTACATGCCCTTGATTTAAACATCTTTTTTTTATGGATGTAAAAATTTTTTTTTATTATACTTTAAATTTTAAGGTACATGTGCACAACATGCAGGTTTGTTACATATGTATACATGTGCCATGTTGGTTGCTGCACCCAGTAACTCGTCATTTAACATTAGGTATATCTCCAAATGCTATCCCTCCCCCCTCCCCCCACCTCACAATAGGCCCCAGTGTGTGATGTTCCCCTTCCTGTGTCCAAGTGTTCTCATTGTTCAATTCCCACCTATGAGTGAGAACATGTGGTGTTTGGTTTTTTGTCCTTGTGATAGTTTGCTGAGAATGATGGTTTCCAGCTTCATCCATGTCCCTACAAAGGACATGAACTCATCATTTTTTATGGCTGCATAGTATTCCATGGTGTATATGTGCCACATTTTCTTAATCCAGTCTATTATTGTTGGATATTTGGCTTGGTTCCAAGTCTTTGCTATTGTGAATAGTGCCGCAATAAACATACATGTGCATGTGTATAGCAGCATGATTTATAACCCTTTGGATATATACCCAGTAATGGGATTGCTGGGTCAAGTGGTATTTCTAGTTCTAGATCCCTGAGGAATCGCCACACTGACTTCCACAATGGTTGAACTAGTTTACAGTCCCACCAACAGTGTAAAAGTGTTCCTATTTCTCCACGTCCTCTCCAGCACCTGTTGTTTCCTGACTTTTTAATGATTGCCATTCTAACTGGTGTGAGATGGTATCTCATTGTGGTTTTGATTTGCATTTCTCTGATGGCCAGTGATGATGAGCATTTTTTCATGTGTCTTTTGGCTGCATAAATGTCTTCTTTTGAGAAGTGTCTGTTCATATCCTTTGCTCACTTTTTGATGGAGTTGTTTTTTTCTTGTAAATTTGTTGGTGTTCATTGTAGACTAAAGGGCTTCTGCACAGCAAAAGAAACTACCATCAGAGTGAACAGGCAACCTACAGAATGGGATAAAATTCTTGCAATCTACTCATCTGACAAAGGGCTAATATCCAGGATCTACAATGAACTCCAACAAATTTACAAGATTTAAACATCTTAATGAAAATTAAAATATGAGTCAACCACTCTTCTGGTGTCTTGTCCATTATATTTTATGTTAGAAATTGACAAGTAGCAGCCAGAGAGAAAGGGCAGATCATCTACAAAAGGAAGCCCATCAGACTAACAGCAGAACTCTCAGCAGAAACACAATAAAAGACTGGGGCCAATATTCAGCATTCTTAAAGAAAAGAATTTCCAGCTGAGAAGTTCATATCCAGCCACAGTAAGCTTCATAAATGAAGGAGAAATAAAATCATTTTCAGACAAGCAAATGCTGAAGGAATTTGTCACACCAGGTCTGCCTTGCAAGAGCTCCTGAAAGAAACACTAGTTATGGAAAGGAAAAACCAGTTCCAGCCACTGCAAAAACACACTGAAGTACAAAGACCAATGACATTATAAAGCAAATACAGCAATAAGTCTGCAAAATAACCAGCTAGCATCATGATGATGGAACCAAATTCACACATAAGAATATTAACCTTAAACGTAAGTGAGTTAAATACCCCAATTAAAAGACAAAATGACAGGCTGGATAAAGAGTCAAGACTCATTGGTGTGCTGCATTCAAGAGACCCATCTCATGTGCAAGAACACACATAGGCTCAAATAAAAGGATGGAGGAAAATTTACCAAGCAAATGGAAAGCAGAGAAAAGCAAGGGTTGCATTCCTAGTTTGTGACAAAACAGAATTTAAACCAACAAAGTTCAAATAAGATAAAGATAATGGTAAAGGGATCAAGTCAACAAGAAAAGCTAACTATTCTAATTATATATGCACCCAACACAGGAGCATCCAGATTCATAAAGCAAGTTCTTAGTAACCTACAAAGAGACTTAGACTCCCACAAAATAATAGTGGGAGACTTTAACACCCCACTGTTAACATTAGACAGATCATCAAGACAGAGAATTAAGAAGAATATTCAGGACTTGAATTCAGCTCTGGATCAAGAGGACCTGATAGATATCCATACAATTCTCCACCCCAAAACAGAATATACATTCTTCTCAGTGCCACATGGCACTTACTCAAAAAATCAATTACATAATTAGAAGTAAAACACGCCTCAGCAAATGCAAAAGGACTGAAATCATAACAAACAGTCTCTCAGACCACAGCACAATCAAATTAGAATTCAAGATTAAGAAACTCACTCAAAACCACACAACTACATGAAAATTGAACAAGCTGCTCCTGAGTGACTCCTGGGTAAATAATGAAATTAAGGCAGAAATCAAGAAGTTCTTTGAAACCAATGAGAACAAAGAGACAACCTACCAGAATCTCTGGGATGCAGCTAAAGCAGTGTTAAGAGGGAAATTTACAGCACTAAATGCCCACATCAAAAAGCCAGAAAAACAGACACCCTAACACCACAACTATTAGATCTAAAGAACCAAGGGGAAACAAAACCTAAAGCTAGCAGAAGACAACAAACAACCAAGTTCAAAGCATAACTGACATAAATACAGACACAAAAAATCCCTCAAAAAATCGATGATTCCAGTAGCTTATTTTTTGAAAAAATTAATAAAATAGATAGACTGCTAACTAGACTAATAAAGGAAAAGAGATGACTCAAATAGAGGCAATAAAAATCATAAAGGGGATATCACCTCTGACCCCACAGAAATACAAACAACCATGAAAGAATGTTACCAACACTTCTATGCAAACGAACTAGAAAATTTAGAATAAATAGAGGAATTCTTGGAAACATACACCCTCCCAAGACTGAACCAGGAAGAAGTTGAATCCCTGAATAGGTTAATAACAAGTTCTGAAATTGGGGCAGTAATAAATAATCTACCAATCAAAAAAGCCCAAGAACTAATGGATTTACAGCTGAATTCTATCACAGGTACAAACAGGAGCTGATACCCTTTTTACTGAAACTATTCCAAACAGTTGAAATGGAGGGCCTCCTCCCTAACTCATTTTATGAGGCCAGCATCATCCTGATACCAAAACTTAGCAGACATACAACAAAAAAATCTTCAAGCCAAATTCCCTGAAAAATCTCAATGCAAACATTCTCAATAAAATACTGGCAAACTGAATCCAGCAGCATATAAAAAAGCTTATTCATCCAGATCAAATTGGCTTCATCACCAGGATGCCAGGCTGGTTCAACATTGACAAATCAATAAATGTAATTTATCACACAAACAGAAGTAAAGACAAAAACCTCATGATTATCTCAATAAATGTGGAAAAGACCTTCAATAAAATTCAACATTCCCTTATGTTAAAAACTCATAATAAACTAGATATTGAAGGAACGTGCCTCAAAATAATAAGAGCCATTTATGACAAACCCACAGCCAATATCATACTGAATGAGCAAAAGCTGGAAGCATTCCCCTTGAAAATCGGCACAAGACAAGGATGCCCTCTCTCACCACTCCTATTCAACGTAGTGTTGGAAGTTCTGGCCAGGGCAATCAGCCAAGAGAAAGAAATAAAGGTATTCAAATAGGAAGAGAGGAAGTCAAACTGTCTTTGTAGATAACATGATCTTTATCTAGAATACCATATCATCTCAGCCCAAGAGCTTTTTAAGCTGATAAGCAACTTCAGCAAAATCTCTGGATACAAAATCAATGTGCAAAATTCACAAACGTTCCTATACACCAACAATAGACAAACAGAGAGACAAACCATAAATGAACTGCTATTCACAATTGCTACAAATAGAATAAAATAGAATAAAATAGCAAAAAGGGAAGTGAAAGACCTTTTCAAGGAGAACTACAAATCACTGCTCAGGGAAATAGCAGTGGATGCAAACAAATGGAAACACATTCAATGCTCAGGTATAGGAAGAATCAATATCATGAAAATGGCCACACTGCCCAAAGTAATTTACAGATTCAATGCTACATCCATCACACTACCATTGACATTCTTCATAAAATTAGAAAAAATTACTTTAAAATTCATAAGGAACCATAAAACAGCTAGTATAGCCAAGATAATACTAAGCAAAAAGAACAAAACTGGAGGCATCATGCTACCTTAATTCAAAGTATACTGCAAAGCTACAGTAACCAAAATAGCATGACACTGTTACTAAAACAGACGTATTTACCAATGGAGCAGAACAGAGACCTCAGAAGCAACACCACACATCTACCATCATCTGATATTCAATGAGCCTGACCAAAAAAAAAGCAACAGGGAAAGGATTCTCCATTTAATAAATGGTACTGGGAATACTGACTAGCCATATGCAGAAAACTGAAACTGGATCCCTTCCTTACACCTTATACAAAAAGTAACTCAAGAAGGATTAGATTCTTAAATGTAAAACCCAAAACTACAAAAACCCTAGGAGAAAATCTGGGCAATACCATTCAGGACATAGGCACAGGCAAATGTTTCATGGTGAAATTCTCAAAAGCAATGGCAACAAAAACAAAAATTGACAAATGGATATAATTAAACTAAAGAGCTTGTGCACAGCAAAAGAAACTATCATCAGAGGGAACAGGCAACCTATAGAGTTGGAAAAAAATTCACAATCTATCCATCTGATGATGGTCTTATATCTAGAATCTACAAGGAACTTAAACAAATTTATTAAAAAAACTAACAAGTCTGCCAAGGACAGGGACAGACACTTATTAAAAGAAGGCATTTGTGTGGCCAAGAAACATATCAAAACAAGCTCAACATCACTGATCGTTAGAGAAATGCAAATCAAAACTACAATGAGATACCATCTCACACCAGTCAGAATGGCAATTATTTAAAAGTTAAGAAACAACAGATGCTGGTGAGGTTGTGAAGAAAGAGGAACACTTTGACATCATTGATAGGAAAGTAAATTAGTTCAACCATTGTGAAAGACAGTCTAGTGATTCCTTAAAGATCTAGAACCAAAAATACCATTTGACCCAGCAATCCCATTACTGGATATATGCCCAGAGGAATATAAATTATTCTATTATAAAGATACATGCATGCGTATGTTCACTGCAGCACTATTCATAATAGTAAAGACATGGAATCAACCCAAATGCCCATCAATGATAGACTGGATAAAGAAAATGTGGTACACATACATCATGGAATACTATGCAGCCATAAAAAGGAACAAGATCATGTCTTTGCAGGGACATGGATGGAGCTGGAGGCCGTTATTCCCTGCAAACTAACACAGGAGCAGAAAACCAAACACCATGCATCTTCACTGGTAAGTGGGAGCTGAACAATGAGAATACGTGGGCACAAGGAGGGGAACAACACACATTAGGGCCTGTTGTGAGGACAGGGAGATGGAATGCAACAAGATAAATAGCTAATGCATGCTGGGCTTAATACCTAGATGATGGGTTGATAGGTGCAGTGAATCACCATGGCACACGTTTACGTATATAACAAAAATGCATATCCTGCATATGTATCCCGGAACTTAAAATAAAATAAAAAAGTTTCCAAGTTATTGAAACTCTGATAGAGAAAAAGTTTTTGTTTCTTGTTTTTTTTTTAAATGAGGAAGTTTTCTCCCACTAATGTAATCTGCTCTTGATATTCATTTTTATAACATTCTGCAACATACTGATTGTCTCCGCAGTATTGCCTTAACTAAATAACAAATCTTGGGAGACGAAAAAAACATTAAAAATACCCACACATCTGCTTTCAGCCTCTCCATTATTACCAAGAATGTTCTAAATCACCTTGTGTCTGATGACGTTAAATCAGAGAGAACAGGCAAAGGAAGCCATGTCAGCATGCTGATAACGCATCCACTATACTGTCGGGTCAGTTTATATTCTGTCACTTTGCATTTAAAGGGCACTAAATAGAACAATTTTGATCTAAAACAAGTTTGTAAAAGTAATTCCACTTTTTGTTTTCTTGTCTGCAACAGCAATTAGTTTATAATAACAAATGCAATGTCATAAGTGTCTGACGTTTTTTGTTGAATACATTTCATTGTGTTTGCTCCTTTCTAATTTAATTTTGAACCTTTTAAAACATACAAGATAAAAATAAGAATGATTAAAAAAATCTCCCAAGCTAAGCCTTCTCAAATTTAGATCCTAATTTATTTTAAATATACTGGGTCTGTTTATTTTCTAAACGCAGGAGAGTTTATTAATGCTTTCTAAAATTTAGTGTAAAGTTTTGGATTTCAAAGTTATTGCATGATTGTAAAGAATTTAGGCAATACAAAAAAAATACGGAAGAAAATAAAGAGTACTTCAAAGATAAGCATCCAGAAATGATAGTCACTATTAATTGTTCCAAACCTCACTTTCCAATTATCTATGTATGTGTTTGTATGTGTGTGTTAAAGTGTATATCAGTCATGGTCCACTCGGGAAAGAGAGATCACACAGTAATCTGAACAGGAGAGACACACTATGAGGATTAATTATTTACAGGCAATTAGCTACTAAGAGGGAATAAAAGACAACTGTGAAAAAAGGCGTAGAGTTGTGGGAAAGTGAACAAATAAGGAACCAACTTGACAGTATCCCCCCACCTGCCAAGGATAGGATCTAGATGCCAATGGAGGAGGCACAGCTCCAGCATAAGGGATGACAATAAAGTTTATTGTGTTACTCTGAAACAGGGCTGGTCCACAGCTGGTGGACCAAGACTGCTGTGCAAATACCCCTAGGCTGCAACTACTGGAATGTGAGCACCATTTTGTGTCTGTGGACAACTGCCTAGTCAGTTCCTCAGAGGCAAACAGAGTAAAGTGCACTAGAATCAGCAAAAGAAACATCTTCTTTCCTTAGCATCCCTCCAGTACCTCAACTGGCAATGAAGTGATGTTTACAACATCCAGCTCCATTGTGACAAGCAAGGAAATGATACATTGGCTGGAAAGCTGAGAGGCAATAAATTGTGATAACTGGAACAGCGTATCCCCTTCTCTTTAAAAAAATATTGTACTGCATATTCTTTCCTGAAATGTGATTTTTCTCACTTACTGATTTATATTAAAATATTTTGTCTTTATTTTACAATATAATTTTAACTTCTACATAGTATTTCATTACAAGCATATTCCATGGAAATTTTGTGCATGCTCTATCTGTGTAGTACATACAGGACACACCTTAATAGTCCAGTTAAATGATCTGTGCAAGAAAACACTGACTGGTTCCCTTTTTCTTTGTTGCTTTGGCAATTTCAGTTAGTCCTTCTATCTGATGGGCTTTCTGCCATTGTTAATCAAGATTGTCCTCATATCTGCCTTTGCATTTCTAGGAAAGAAGTCCATTCTCTTAAAAGTTTTTATTCGGAAAAAGTAAATCTTAATGCTGCCTCTTTGGGGTGTGTTTGATCCCAAAGCCACAACCATCATGATAGCACTCTATGTACATATTTAACAGTAATTACAAACTTTCGAATGATAATAGGCTTCTATGCCATGCGCATATTTCCAAATGGGAGCCATGGAGTACTTGGGTTGGAAATAGTACTAATATTTTCTTTTTATATGAACTCCCTTTATTAATTTCAAAATTATTCTTTCTCTTGAGGCCTTTGGTTATTTAATTTATTATTGAAATGAAGAAAACAGTCCTTATACATACATCTCAAAAAGGAAATCAATGTACTGAATGGGTTTTGTTGCCTTTTAAAAATGTAGTAATAACACATGAGATGTATCTCCAAGATATCAACAAATTAAATGTGTGTTTCCTTTACATGATGTGCAGAGCAGAATTTATACTTAATCAATTTAAGCATTGTGAAAGGGGTTGAACAGTAGCCGTGCTATTTTTTTTTATTTCAATGACAGTGATATATATATATGTCAATTTAAAAGGAATTACAAACAAATCCGGTTTAATTAGCAGTTTGCATGGTTATTATATCTAATATTGTGAAATAAGATGAATATAAAAATCACATTTACATATAAAACACATTTATAAATCTCAGTTTATAATCTATGTTATGATAAGATAAAAAGAAAAATTCAATACTATAGAGTAATTCATAAAGAGTATGAGTAAAAGAGGAAAGATGTGGCCTATTACAATGATTGCCACTCAAACATGAAAGCAAAATCCATTGGGGAGCTTATAAAAAATAAAATCTGTTCTTAAACAATGATATTTTTTATATATTAGCTATTATTTAGTATGTACGTTGTGTTTGTGTGATTAGATAGATAGACATAAAACATACACAAAGACATGTAATATTCTCTAGATTTTTATTCCTTACCCTAGGAGGGACCAAAATTTTTAAGATTTAAGACAATTTTACTCAATTCCTCGAAATCAATGGTTGGTTGAAAGTCCACAGATTTTCTTCCCCCAACTGCTATCAGTTTACAGGGCATAACATTCTTTCCACTTACATTGTCTCCTGACACCTCCACTCAGATGGACGATTTTCTGTGTGTGCAGTATTAAATCAGATATCCATGTATACATATATGCATACAGATACATGTGCCATCTTTGTCCACTTTTTTCCAAAAGTACCACACTGATTGAAATAACTATGATTTCTCCTTAGAGTTCATCAGGAGCCTCCTCATTAATTTTCTTGCAATTACTCTACCTCCCCTCCCCAGACATCACCCGCACATCAGCTACTGTGGTTTACATTTTACTTCAGATTAAATATTTTCATGTTTCCCTTTCCATCTGAAACTATTCAAATGCTTTCTAATACTCTTTGATGAAGAGAAACTCCCCAAATGGACCTACAATTTCACATCACTTTGTTAGAGAAGATAAGAGATCTTTTTAATACCTTTCTTCTGATCCAACTCCTGAAATTACCAACCTGTCAGACAGAAGGGTCAGTGCCAAGACTTCTGCTCCAAGTGACGCAGCATCTTGTCCACACACTGGCACCTTACCATGCCACAAAGAGACAAGGCCCTCAAGATCCTGGTCCTCCTGACCACCTAACAGACTAGTGTCCTGGACAGTTCAGCCAGCTAGAATTGAACCTATTATTTCTCTCATATATTCCCCGTTTTCTAGTATTATTTCAAAGCTGCTCTCTTTCCTCCTCCTTTAAATGTTCAGTCTCCTTCGAAGTTCATGTGATTGGATTTTATTTTCTCTGCTGCTAACAACTACCAAACTCTGTTCATGGACCACTCAATTATTATTAAGTCATTTTAGGACTTGACTTACTCTCTTCATCTGTCTTTGAATCCTATCACCATTATTGACAATTTTAAAAGCAACAGTTTCTCTCTTAGTTCCTCTATCTAAACTGCAATGATCTTTTCTTCCACCACTTATCAACTGTCTATGACTATGGTTGAAACATTAATAACTTCTCCCATTCTGAAGTCTCAAAGATAATAATTTCTTGTTCTAGTACTTGATTCTCCCTAGTAAATTCCAGTCTGCAACTTATTCCACCTTATGAAGACATCAAATTGATTTATTTTTCTATATTTTACTAATCATTGTGCCTCTCATATTATTTTTATACACATTAGACATATTGTTACATCATCATACCAATTTCTTAAACATGTAACCTTGATTTACTTATTCCCCTCTGCTTTGATCCCAATAGTTTAACCATATCCTTACATGGTTAAATCACATTTTGTGACAAAACCATGGCTACATCTCTGTGCAATTGTGGAGAGAAATCTACATGCTGAATTTTAATGCTTGAAATCTATAAGCATAAATTCCAGATGGAAAGTCAATATTACTAGGCATTTTTTTTCAGATAAGTTGTTGTAATTCCAGTTGATACAGAATTTGGGGGTAGAACAAAGAAAAAAGAACATTCTGGTAGCACTCTGGGCTGGGTTGACTTTGACTTCACAGTATAGTAGGAATGGCTGAGTGAGATGAAATGAAGAGACAGTGAGGCACTGTATGATTTTTTTAAAAACAAAAGTTTATTCTTAAATATACCACAGGCTCCAAGACAGCATTTAATTCTAGCTATATGTGGCAAATGTGGCAATAGATGTTATGGCAGAGACTTCAGATGTTTAAACAGAAGTGAAATCAAAAGGTACCTTTGCCTCAGGTACAAGGAACAGATTGCTTTTTGCCACATTTCTTAATCCCACCTATGGCCAGGTGAATCTTTCCTGCAGCCTTTGATTTTAGTTTTTTGAGTTTCTTCTGTTCCTCTTTTTGTTTCTGTCCATGTGCCTGGCCAGCTTCTTAGGCTGTTGTATGGGCTTCTTCTTGCCACTTTTGTTACCAGACTCATCTGCTGCCCCTTCCTACTGGGTAATCTTACTGTGCTTCTCCCATATGTTAACACTTCATTATTCTTCAAAACAAGTAGTTATCATTGTTAATTTCCTCTCTCCTCAGTCTCCTATATACCTCTGTACCACTATTGTCTTTATTATCACTATAAATTGGTATCATTTCCATAAAGTAATTAGTAAATATTGACAAGAAATCCACCAATATCCCAGCAACAAGTCTTTCACCCTACCTATATCTGTCTATACCCAATCTTTTAGTTTCTCTTTTCTCCTCTTATACTAGATGAAGTGTTCTTACACTTAAAGCAAAATTTTTTCATTTTTGCTTTGTATTTTTACCTTCTTATATACGTGCTCCTCTAACGTATTCAGTTCCTACATAACCAACTTCTATTCCACTAGATATTCCTATTAGCTTAGAAGCATGCATAGTGTATGCTATGTTTAATCAATATCCTACCTTGAGCCATTGTGATTCCCAATTACTGCACAGTTTCCCCTAGAAACAAATTTTTTGAATGAATTGTTTTAGTTGTGGCTTAGACTCTTCACTTTCTGCTTTTTTTTTCCATCAACAAGTCTTATAATCCTAATTCTCTACTGAGAAACTTTATGTTATTATCACTGATGACATACATGCTTTAAAATCAAATGGACACATCTTTGGTTTTGTGTTATTAACCTTGCCTAAGAGTAAAGCAATTGTTGAATTTTTCTCTCCTCATCCACAATACCACAAATGTTTCTTGTTTTTCTTCTATGTCATTGGCTGCTGTTCTCCATTAGTATACTTTATTTATCCCTCTCTTTCTTAGATGGAATTTCAATTTATTCATTTGCTAAGTATTTATTGGAAACTTATGGGAAATTATGTACTTAAGATATTTCAGTGAAAAAAAGGAGTCAAGATTATCTTGGGATTTCCATTATACTACATAAGACAGATGAGAGAAAAATAAATTTATATATTTGGTGGTATATTAAAAGTCATAAATGTTATATGAAAATAAAACTAATGATAAAGAAGCATATGAAAAGCTATAAAATGTCATTTGTCATTAGGGAATTACAAATTAAAACAAGGGATCACTACACAACATTTAGGATGGATAAAATAAAATAAGAAAATCCAATAATACCAATTGCTTGTGAGGTCATATAACAAAAGGAAAACCATTCATTGATACTAGTAGTTAAAAATGGTATGATCACTTTGAAAGACAGTTTAACAGCTTTTTACAAAGCTAAATGTCATCTAACCACATGACGCAGCAAACATGCTTCTAGATATTGAACGAATTGACTTGAAAACTTGTGTCCCTATGAACATATGTACCCAAATATTTATAGCACTGTTATTTATTATTGCCAAAAACTGAAAGCAAGCAAGGTGAATGGATAAACGAATTCTGGTATAGTCACACAATGGAATATTACCCAGTTATAGAAAAATATGACTATCAAGCCCACAAAGACATAAATGAATCTTAAGTGCATGTGGCTAAGTAGAAGAAGCCAGTCTGAAAAGACTGCAAATTATATAATCCTAATTATGTGAAATCTAGGGACGGCAAAATTATAGAGATAGTAAAAAGATCAGTGTTTTTCAAAGTCTTTGGATGAAAGGGACCATTAAACAGATGAAACATATGAATATTCTATGATGGTGCTGTATGATGCTGTAATTGTAGATAAATGCCCCTATTCACTTATGAAAATCTATACAACTTCACAGAAGTAAGACTGAACTATGCTGTATACAAATTCAAAAAATCCATTAGGAGATCAAGGGATCTCAGAATAGAATGCAAAATGTGATAAAAAGTATCCCAATCATATAAAACCATATCACTGAGTTCATAGAGAAAATGGTACTGTCCCAAGTAACTGGAAATGAGTGGGATATGTAAGAATATTTGCAAAAGAAACTGAACCTAGTACTGTATTCCAACTGATAAAGTTGTTTCCCTTGGGTGTATGGGTTAATATCTGTAATGCTGCTATGAATGTGTACTGAAATTGAAAAATTAAGTAAAAGTTTGGCAAATGGTGCAAACTATGTTTCTCACTGTTGGAGCAGGAGTTTACAAACAGGCAAGAGAAGAAACCCAGAATTATCTGGGTTTATGGTAATGGATTAGATTTGGAGACATCAGTATGAACTCAGGATTAGCTTAGTATAAATACGTATGGTTACATATAGAAATATATATAGTTATATGTAGATACATGGGTTAGCATACATAAATATATTTTCTCATTTTGTAAGCTGAGAGAGCTTAGAAACAGCAATATCCCAGTCACAATGGGTGCATCTACCGCCTAGATCTTGGTTTCTAAAACCATTATGCATTAATAGAAGCCAGGGCTCCTTGGACAGATGAATGATTCTAAGACTAGGCTGGGAAATACACAAGATGAGCCACGTGTATTTTTAGTGCTAAAAAGTAAGAAAATGATAAAAGCAAACTGACAAACAACTACACACACACACACACACACTATGATGAAGATATATCAAAGGGACATGAAAGCCAACTGAGATTTCCCAATGCCCAAAATTGTATCAACTTGACAACAAAATAAATTCAGTAGAATTGGAATATAAACAAAAGCATAACGTAAGTGTTCATACACCACACCATACACTGATGAAAAAATTTCATATATAAAGATATAAATTGAGGAGGGAGAATAGATCTCCTGTGGAGAAGAATTCCAAATATTTTATGTAGATACTCCACCCTAAAGAAGGTAGAACATAAATCCTCACACCTTAACTGTGTGTTGCAGACAGTGATTTCCTCTCGAAGAGTACAAAGTGAAAAGGAGGAAATTTTGAAGTAGAGAAATCTGACAAACATTGCCTCAGCCAGGTCAACAAGGTTAACATCAACAGCAATGTCATGTTGATAGTATGTACCTTTGATATGATGTAATTACAATGGCACTTTACTTCTGTGGTCTTTCCCTAAAAACACATAAGCCTACCCTAATCATGAATAAAAATCAGACATATCCCAACTGAGAGACATTATACAAAATATATGGCCACATTTATTCTGGTCATGTAAAGCTGTCAAAGTCATCAAAAACAAAGTCTGAGCAACTGTCACAGCCTAGAGGAACTTAAAGGGACATGACAATTAAATGTAATGTGGAATATAGAATTGGTCCTGAACGGAAAAAAAGACATTATTAGTTAAAACTAAGGAAATCTTAGTTATAGACTTTAGACTTACTTCACAACAATGTATGAATATGTGTTCGTTAATTTTACCAAATGTACCATACTAATGTAACATGGTAACAATAGGGGAAAGTGGGTAGGCAGAGTACAGGAAATCTCTGTACTATATACTCCCAATTTTTCTGAAAATCAATAACTATTCTAAAATAAGATGGTTATTTAGGAAAAAAGCAAGAAGACAGTAAGGGGTAGGTATGTGTGAAGAGTCTGCGATTTTATGTAGGATGGTCATGCTGGGGTTAATTGGTAAGGTGACATTAGAGCACTTGGGGAAGATAGGGGAGTTATCCAAATGTAAACTGGAAAGAGGAGAATTCTAGGCAAAGGGATCAGTCAGGAGAAAGGCACTTAGGATGAAGAAGCATGTGTATTAGAGAAACTCATGTAGCTGGTGTGAAGTTAGTAAGGAAAAAATAGTACAAAGACTTCATGGCCAGATTATTTGGATTTTTATAAAAATACAGATCATGTATGGCCTTGTAGGCCATTGTAAAGGTATTGTCTTTTACAAGAACTGAAATTAGATGTCATTAGAGGAATTTGAACAGAGGACTGACATGAACTGACTGGTATAAAGTACCTCTTTTTCTGTTTTGTTGAAATTAGAGTGTATGTGTTTGCTAGGTTTAGGTGGAATGTTGGGGATAAGAATGTGTGCATAGAAACCAGTTAGGTGATAATTGCTATAATCTAGCTAAAATACAATTGCAGATAGGACCAGACTTATAACAGTGGACACGAATAAGAAATGGTCAGATTCTGGACATTTGAAGATGGAGGCAAACATTTACTAATGGATTATAGGTAGAATATGAAAAAAAAAACCACAGTCAAAAATTTATATTAGGTTTTGGTCTAAATAATTTAAAGTCCACGTTAGAGTTGCCAATATCTATTCGATTTCTCAGTGGCTATGTGAAGTAGATGGTTGGATACTCATCTGAAATTCAAAGGGGAGGATCAAGATAGAGACATAAACTAGCAAGTCAGAAACATATTAATAGGGTTTAAAGTCACAAAAGTGGTTAGCATATTCAAAGGACTAAAGATAATGAAAATAAGAGGAACAAGGACTAAACTTTGCGGATCTATAAAATGAAAAAGCCAGAGAGAAGAGGAAGAAACATTAAGAAGAATGAGATAGAGTGGCAATGAAGATAGACGAAAACCAAGAATTTGATATGTTGGAAACAAGCAGAGGAAGTGCATCAACAAGAAGCAAGTGATCAACTATGTTAAATGCTGCTGAGAGAAAGCTGCTGATATGGCAAGTGAGCTTGAAACTAAAAATTTATCCTCATCTTGAGTTACGTACAGAACCACTGATGACATTGGTAAAAGCAATACTGGTGAAATATTGTGAATGGCAGCCTCATTGATGTGGCTTTGTTTAAAATTAGAGAAAAGAACTCATCCTTGTTTATGGCTGCATAGTATTCCATGGTGTATATGTGCCACATTTTCTTAATCCAGTCTATCATTGTTGGACATTTGGGTTGGTTCCAAGTCTTTGCTATTGTGAATAGTGCAGCAATAAACATACGTGTACATGTGTCTTTATAGCAGCATGATTTATAATCCTTTGGGTATATACCCAGTAATGGGATGGCTGGGTCAAATGGTATTTCTAGTTCTAGATCCTTGAGGAATTGCCATACTGTCTTCGACTGTGGTTGAACTAGTTTACAGTCCCACCAACAGTATAAAAGTGTTCCTATTTCCTCACATCATCCCCAGCACCTGTTGTTTCCTGGCTTTTTAATGATCACCATTCTCACCATTCTAACTGCTGTGAGATGGTATCTCATTATGGTTTCTATCTGGGACATGGTTGAAGCTGGAAATCATCATTCTGAGCAAAGTATCGCAAGGACAGAAAACCAAACACTGCATGTTCTCACTCATAGGTGGGAAATGAACAATGAGAACACTTGGACACAGGGTGGGGAACATCACACACCAGGGCCTGTCATGGGGTGGGGGAAGGGGGGAGGGATAGCATTAGGAGATATACCTAATGTAAATGACGAGTTAACGGGTGCAGCACACCAACATGGCACATGTATACATATGTAACAAACCTGCACGTTGTGCACATGTACCCTAGCACAATAATAAAAAACAATAATAAAATAAAAGAAGAGAAAAAATATTGTGGAGAGAAAAGTTTTACTACAAAGGGGAACAATAAGGTGACATGTTATTTGGTGGCAAAAGTAAGGTCAACAGCTCTTTAAAAAATAAATAGCATATTTATATTTAATGACAATGATTTGGTAGAAAGTGAAAAGATGATGTAAGAAAAAGAATAACTGCTGAAGTGGTACCAGAACAGTTAAAAATGCAAGTATTGTTACTAAACAAGTGGAAGAATTGGCTTTAGATATGAGCATGGAAGGCAGGTTATCTATGTGATGATAGTTGAATAGATATGAGGTTGGAAATCTGTGGAAGTTATCTTTGAATTATAGGAATTTCTTAATTTATTGTACTTGGCAAATATTGCATTTTTTACAAATTCAAGTTTTGTGGCAGCATTATATACCAGATATCTATCAGCACCATTTTTTTCAATAGCACGTGCTCACTTTGTGTCTCTGTTTCATATTTTGATAATTATCAAAATATTTCAAACTTTTTATTTTTATATATCTGTTATGATGATCTGTGATAAGCGATTTTTTTTTATTATTGTAATTGTTTACAGGCACCACAAACTGCTACCATATAAGATGGCAAACTTAATTGATCAATGTTGTATGTGTTCCAACTGTTCCAATGACCAGTTGTCCCCTCATCTCTCTCTTTCTCCTTGGACCTCCCTCTTCCCGGAGATACAACAATATTAAAACTAAGCCAGTTAATACATCTACCTACAATGGCCTCTAAGTATTCAAGTGGAAAAGAAGAGTCACACCTCTCTCACTTTAAATCAAAAGCTAGAAATGATTAAGCTTGGTGAAGAAGGCAAGTGAAAAGCTGAGATAGCCTGAAAAGCTAGGCCTGAAAGCTTGTCCTTTTGCACCAAACAGCTAAACTGTGAATACAAAGGAAGAGTTCTTTTTATTTTATTATTATTATTATTTTGAGATGGAGTCTTGCTCTGTCACCAGGCTAGAGTGCAGTGGTACAATCTTGACTCACTGCAACCTCCACTTCCTGGGTTCAAGCAATTTCCCTGCCTCAGCCTCCTGAGTAGTGGGACTACAGGCACACACCAACATACCCAGCTAATTTTGTGTATTTTAGTAGAGACGGAATTTCACATTTAAACAGGATGGTCTCAGTCTCCTGACCTCGTGATACACCCGCCTCAGCTTCCCAAAGTGCTGGGATTACAAGCATGAGCCACCACACCCAGCCAAAGGAAGAGTTCTTGAAGGAAATTAAAAATACTACTTCAGTGAACACAAGAATGACAGGAAAGTGAAACACCTTATTGCTGATATGAAGAGAGTTTGAGTGATCTGGATGGATCAAACCAGCCACAACATTCCCTTAAGTGAAAGCTTATTTCAGAGCAAGGCACTAACTCTTTAATTCTATAAAGGCTGAGAGAGGTGAAGAAGCTTCAGAAGAAACATTTGAAGCTAACAAAGGTTGGTTCATGGTATTTAAGGAAAAAAAAAATCTCTATAACATAAAAGTATAAGATGAAGCAGCAAGTGCTGATGTTGAAGGTGGATAAAGTTACCCAGAAGACCTAGCCAAGAAAATTAATGAAGGTGGCTACACTAAATAGCAGATATTTAATGTAGACAAAACAGCCTTTTATTGGAAGAAGATTTCATCAAGGATTTTGATATGTTTTGGTTGTGTCCCTACCCAAATCTCATCTTCAATTGTAGTTCCCATAATCCCCATGTGTTGTGGAAGGGGCCTGGCGGGAGGTAACTGAATCATGAGGGTGGTTCCCCCATGCTTTTCCTGTGATAGTGAGTGAGTTCTCAAGAGATCTGATGGTTTTATAAAGGGCTGTTCCCCTTTGCTCAGCACTTCTCCTTCCTAACGCCATTTGAAGAAGGATGCGTTTGTTTCCCCTTCTGCCATGATTATAAATTTCCTGTGGTCTCCTCAGTTCTGCATAACTGTGAGTCAATTAATCATCTTTTCTCTGTAAATTACCCAGTCTCGAGCAATTCGTTATAGCAGTGTGAGAATGGAATAATACAGACTTTTGTTTGTTTGTTAGTTAAGAGACAAGGCCTTACTATGTTGCCTAGGCTGGCCACCAACTCCTGGGCTCAAGCAGTAATCTTACTACCTCAACCTCCCAAGTAGCTGGGATTACAAGAATGTGCCACATTGATCAGATATCTAGTGCTTTCATAGCTAGAGAGAAGTCAATATCTTGTGTCAAAACTTCAAAGGATAGGCTGACTCACTTGTTAGGACCTAATGCAGCTGGTAAATTTAAGTTGAACTCAATGCTCACTTATCAGTTTTAAGATCTTAGTGTGCTTAAGCATTATGTTAAATCTACTCTGCCTGTGCTCTAGGAATGGAAAACAAAACCTGCATCACAGCATATTTATTTACAATATGGTTTACTGAGTATTTTAACTCCACTGTTAAGACCTAGTTCCTAGACAAAAATATTCCTTTCAAAATATTACTGTTCATTGACAACACCTCTGGTTACTCAAGAGCTCTGGTGGAGATGTACAAGGAGATGAATGTTGTTATTACACCTGTTAACACATCTATTCTGCAGATCATGGATCTATAATTTTGACTTTCCAGTCTTATTAAAAAAATAAAAAATAAATTGTGTAAGGATATAGCTGCCATAGATAGTGATTCTTCTGATGGGGTTGGGCAAAGTCTATTGAAAACCTCCTAGAAAGGATTCACCATTCTAAATGCCATTATGAACTTTCATGATTCATGGGAGGTTTTCAAAATAGCAACATTAACAAGAGATTAAAAGAAGTTGATTCCAACCCTCTTGGATAATTTTAAGGGGTTTAGAGAAAGTAACTGCAAAAGATGGAAAGCTGGCTGAATAGAAGCCTCCACTGATTGTCCTTCCAGGAAGAACACCAATTTTTACAACTATCCTCACAAAAAGCCACCTTTATAAGAACCAAAAATTAGGTGCATGATCACAACACCTAGTTTTAACTGAAAGAGGTAGGAACGTCTTGAATTGAAGATACCACCCATTCCCCAATCTCTAGCAGCAGTTGCATAGCCCACAAAATCTGTGTTCTTGGGGGAGGGAAAGCACAGCAATTGTGGGACCTTGCATTGAAAGTCGATGCTGCCCTGTCACAGCAGAAAGTAACACTGGGCAGAGCACCCAGAGAGGGAAGATTTAGATAAGCCCTAGTCAGAGAGTAATTGCCTACAGGAAATACACTTTACCTACAAAGACACACATAAACTGAAAATAAAGGAATAGAAAAAGATATTTCAGGCAAGTGGAAACAACAACAACATAAAAAACAAGACTAATTATACTTATATCAGATAAAATAGATTTCAAGACAAAAGCTGTAAGAAGAGACAAAGAAAGTCACTATATAATGATAAAGGGGTCAATTCAGCAAGGTGATATAGCAATTACAAATATATATGCACCCAACACTGGAGTATGCAGATATATAAAGCAAATATTGTTAGAGCTAAAGAGGGATAGACTCTAATGCAATAATAGCTCGAAGACTTCAGCACCCCACTTTCGGCATTGGGCAAATCTTCTCTGCAGAAAATTAACAAAGAAACATCAGATTTAATCTGTACTATTGACCAAATGTATCTAAAGTGATATTTACAGAACAGTTCATCCAATGGTTGCAAAATACACATTTTTGTCCTCAGCACATGGATCATTCTCAAGGATAGACCATATATTAGGCAGTAAAATGAGCATTAAAAATTCGAAAAAATTGAAATCTTATTCAGTATCTTCTCTGACCACAATAGAATAAAATTACAAATCAATAACAAGCAGAATTTTGGCAACTATATAAACACACAGAAATTAAACAATATGCTCCCAAATGACCACTGTCTCAATGAAGAAATTGAAAAGGAAATAGAAGAATTTATTGAAACAAATGATAATAAAAACACAGCATATCAAAACCTATGGGATACAGCAAAAGCAGCAATGAGAGGAACGTTTATAGATATAAGTACCTATATCAAAAAGCAGAAAAACTTTAAACAAACAACCTAGCAATTAGTAGAAGAAAATTAGTATGAGAAAAGAAATAATAAAAATCTTAGAAAAAATAAATGTAACTGAAACAAAGAAAACAATATAAAAATCAACAAAATGAAAAGTTGACTTTCTAAAAGATAAACAAAATTGACAAACTTTTGGCCAGACTAAGACAAAAAGAGAGAAGACTCAAATAAAAAAATAAAACAGATGAAAAAGAGAATTACAACTGATACTGCAAAAATTCAAAGGATTATTAGAGGCTACTATTTGCAGCAATATGCCCATACATTGGAAAATCTAGAAGAAATGGATAAATTCCTAGAAACATACAACCTACCAAGAAGAAATCCAAAACCTGAGCAGTCCAATAATAAGTATTTAACAAGGTCGAAGCTGTAGTAAAAAGTCCCCCAGCAAATAAAAGCCTGGGGCCCAATGGCTTCACTGCTGAATTTTACCAATATTTAAAGAAGAACTAATACCAATTCTACTAAAATTATTCTGAAAAATAGAGGAGGAGAGAATACTCTCAAACTCATTCTATGAGGTCAGTGTTACCCTGATACCAAAATCAGACAAGGACACATCAAAAAAGGAAACTACAGGCCAATATCCCTGATGAACATTGATGCAAAAATCCTTAACAAAATACCAGTAAACCGCATTCAACAACGCATTAAAAAGATCATTCTTCTTAACCAAGTGGGAGTTATCCAAAGGATGAAAGGAAGATTAAATGTATGAAAATCAATGTGACACATCATATCAACAGAATGGACAAAAATCATACGATTATTTCAACTGATGCTGAGAAATCATTTAATAAAATTCAACATCATTTCATGATAAAAACTATCAAGTTGCCAGGTCTAGAATGAATACACCTCAACACAAGAAAAACCATATATGTTGGATACATGGCTAGTATTATACTGAATGAGGAGAAAGCGCAAGCCTTTCTCTTCTAAGATCTGGAACAAGACAAGGATGCCCACTTTCACCACAACAACATAGTACTGGAAGTCCTAGCTAGAGCAACAAGATAAACATATAAAGGGCATCCCAACTGGAAAGAAAGAAAACAAAGTGTCCTTGTTTTCAGATGATATAATTTTTCATTTGGAAAAACCTGAAGACTGCATCCAAAAACATCTATTAGATCTGATAAACAAATTCAGTAAAGTTGTAGGATAGAAAATCAACATACAAAAATTAGCAGCATTTCTATAAGCTAACAGTGAACAATCTGAAAAATAAATTAAGAATGTAACCCCATTTATGATAGCTATAATAGCTATAAATAAAATAAAATATATATGAATAAACTTAACCAAAGAAGTAAAAGATCTCTACAATGAAAGCTATAAAACAATGATAAAAGTAATTAAAGAGGACACACACAAAAATGGAAATATATTCCATGTTTGTGGATTGGAAAAACCAATATTATTAAAATACCCATACTACCCAAAGCAGTCTACAGATTCAATGCAATCTCTATAAAACTACCATGGACATTCTTTACAGAAAGATAGAAAATAATCCTAAAACTTATATGGACACACAAAACACCCAAAATAGCCAAAGCCATCCTGAGAAAAACAAGAAAAACAACAAATGGGAAGGAATTGCATTACCTGACTTCAAATCATACTACAGAGCTATACCTATATAGTAACCAAAACAGCATGGTACTGTCATAGAAATAAACGATAAACCAATGGAACAGAAGACAGAACCCAGAAATCAGTCTACAAATTGACAGTGAACTCATTTTATATAAGGGTGCTAAGAACATACATTGGGGAAAGAACAGTCTCTTCAATAAATGGTGCTGGGAAAACTGGATGTCTGTATGCAGAAGAATAAAACTAGACCCCTATCTCTAACCATACACAAAAATAAAATCAGAGTGAGTTAAAGACTTGAGTCTAAGACCTCAAACTATGAAACTGCTAAGAGAAAACATTAGGAAAAAATTCCAGGACATTGGTCTGGGCAAAGATTTCTGGAGTGATACCCCAAAAGCACAGGCAGCCAAAGCAAACACATGGACAAATGGAATTACATCAAGTTAAAAAGCTTCTGCACAGGAAAGAAAACAACCAACAAAGTGAAGAGACAACACACAGACTTGGCGAAAATATTTGCAAACTATATATCTGACAAAGGATTAATAACCAGAATATATAAGAACCTCAATCAACTCTACTGGAAAAAAATCTAATAATCTGATTTAAAAATGGGCAACAGGTCTGAATAGACATTTCTCAAAAGAAGACATATAAATGGCAACCAGGTATATGAAAAAGTGCTCAACACCATTGTTCATCAGAAAATGCAAATCAAAGCTATAATGAAATATTATATCACCCCAGTTAAAATGGCTTTCATCCAAAAGACAGATAATAACAAATGCTTGCAAGGATATAGAGAAACGGGAACACTTGTACACTGTTGGTGGGAATGTATATTAATACAGCTACTATGGAGAACAATATGGAGGTTTCTCAAAATTATAAAAATGAAAGTACCATACGATCTAGCAATTTCACTGCTTGGTATGTACCCAAAGAAAAGAAATCAGTATATTGAAGATACATCTGCACTCCCAGGTTTATCTGAACACTATTCACAATAGCCAAGATTTGGAATCAACCTAAGTTGTCTTCAACAGATAAATGTGTAAAGAAAATGTAGTACATCTACACAATTGTTTCTAATGGAGGAACAAAGAAAATGGTTTACTGAGATGGAACCTACCCCTGGTGAAGATGGTATGAACATTGTTGAAATGAAAACAAAGGATTTAGAATTAGGTTACCAGAGGCTGGGAAGGATAGTTGGGTGTGGGAAGTGGGGATGGTTAACGGGTACAAAAATATAGTTAGATAGAATGAATTAGATCTAACATTTGATAGCACAGCAGGGTGACTATAGTCAAGAGTATTGTATTGTATATTTTAAAATAACTAAAAGGATATAATTGGATTGTTTGTAACAGAAATAAAGGACATATGCTTGAAGTGATGGATACCTCATTTATCCTGAAGTGATTATTACATATTGAATGCCTGTATGAAAATATTTCATGTACTCTGTAAATATGTACACCTACTATGTACCCATAAAAACTAACAATTAAAATAAATAAAGTAATGGTAGATATGTTGGACATAGCAGCAGAACTAGAATTAGACGTGGAGCCTGGGAATGAATTGCTGCAATTTCATGATAAAAGTTGAATGAGTAAGAAATTGTTTCTTATGGATGAACAAAGAAAATGGTTTCTTGAAATGGAATATATCACTGGTGAAGATGGTGTGATCATTGTTGAAACAACAACAAAGGATTTAGAATATTACATAATCTTAATTGATAAAGCAGTGGCAGGTTTGAGAAGTTAGACTCCAATTTTGAAAGAAGTTCTACTGTGGGTAAAATGCTATCAAAAAACATAACACACTCCAGAAAAGTATTTTGTGAAAGGAAGAGTCAATAAGTAGATGCAGCAAACCTCACTGTTGCTTTATTTTAAGAAATTTTCCCAGCCACACCAACCTTCAACAACCACCACATTGATCAGTCAGGAGCCATCAACATCCAGGCAAGACCTTCCACCAGCAAAAAGCTTACAACTTGCTCAAGGTTCAGATGATCATTAGCATTTTTAGCTATAAATTATTCTACGTTAAGATATATATATATCGTTTTAATACATAATGCTTTACACACTTAATAGACTGCAATATACTGTAAACATAACTTCTATATGCACTGGGAAACCAAAAACGTCATGTGATTTTCGTTATTAGAATATGGCCTAGAACTGAACCTGCAATGTCTCTGGGGTATACTTGTACTTTAATAATTTTTCATGAAGTAGAATTTATCTGGGAATGAAAATGAAATGGGTGATGTTGAAGGCTTAAGGAGAGCTAAGAAGCTGTGAAACTGTCATGTTAAATGGCATAAAAGTAAATGCATGTAGGGAATTGTGACACAACTGGCAGGAATCACTAAGGCCCAATTTAGGTCTATAATTATTAATTTATAATGAAGTAATCAATTAGTTGGGCATTTTTCTCCTTTCATTTTATGTTGTACAAGTTTCAGGTGCAGAGAAGTTATAAAGTTGGATTAAACAGGTTTTGATTTTATTAGGTGACTACAACAAAGCTAGAGACAAGCCAGAGAATATATGTGTTCAAAAAAGATTATAATAATTGACCATAATATTTAGGCTTGTTTAGGAGCAGGGGGAAGATATCAAATACATCAGTGACAGGAAAAATTAGTAGAATTCATAGTTTGGAGAAGTGGAGTAATAGAGAAAGTGAGTTGAAAGGATAGACAGTGATGATGATCAAAAAGTGAAATGCAGGCAATGTAATTGTTGAGGGTTACATTTATTGTTAATAATAAGTCCCGGGACAAGATCATGTGAGTGTGTAGGTGAGGAAGAATGCAGGGGAAGATCATTGGAAGGTAAATTAAGGAAACGAAGGGCCTGGGAGTTATGTATAGGATTATGTACACGTATACTGAAATCACCAGAATGAAGACTGAAGTAGTGTGGAGAGAGTGATATAGAGCCCGGAACAGATGCCTTGGAAAACATGTGGTTGAATACCTGGGATCTGAAGATGACAAAAGCAAATGAAGAGTAGTAGGTGATATAATCCGTGGAAATGAGATTCAAAGCTATATTTTTAGGAGACAAATTGTAGAATTTTATAAAAATGGCAAAGAGGAACAAAAGCATTTCTACTATACCTCCCACCCTAATAATCACCACAATACCTTATACCCTAGAGGGCTGCAGGGAAAACACTGTCCTCAGGGAGAAGCCAGGCTTTTAATTTTTATTATAATTATGTTTTTAATTTGTTATAGCCATTTTCAGGGACCTTAACAACTTCAATATATTTAAGGCTCATAAATGACTTTACTATTACCAGCTTTTTAAAACAAAAATTTCTGCAGAAATATGTTTAGGTAAGCAGATTCATTGGCTAGCTTGTTTTATTTTACAGTACAATGAATTAAGGAAAGCTTTGAGAGAAGAGGTTGAAAAAAATAGGATATTTTGCTGCTCATGGTCTTTAAATTATACATGACATTGTAGAAGATTTTCTGGAATTGAGAAGAGGTGTGAGAAGTATATAGACTAGAATATATTCAGAGCTTGATTAGGTTAGTGGGTATGTGGAAGAATTGAGTTATCTGAATATCTGGTGTTTCTAGGGGTGAATCTATAACAGTATTTTAAAGATTTTTTTTCCTTGTGGATTCAGGACTGGAGAGGCAGGGAAGAGCTAGATCACAGGGAGATTTATAGAGTGGGGCCAGGAACTTAGTTATATTTTCAGAGTGATGTTAAGCCACTGAAGGGTGTGTGCTGATGTTAGGAGTAAAGGTGGGAACAGAGAATAGAGCAGTAGATCATCAAATTTTACTTTTAAAACATTAGCCTATCTTTTGGATATAAAATAGTCCTATAGGGCAGCCCCCCCCCCAAAAAAAAAGATTAATTATAAGGATGTTAAATCAGTTCAGGTAGAAAATGATGAGCATTTAGATTATAGTTTAGGTGAACACAAGTAGAACTGATCTCAAGTTGATAGATACTTAATAAGCCATGCTAATACATCAGGAGGAACCAAGGATGATTCCAAGTATTTGTCTTTGACTATGGCATGTGCACTTTACCAAGGTGCAAACAATGGGAGATAAATGTTTGAAGAGACTAATGATCAAAATTCTGTTTTGGACAATTAAAGTTTGAAATGCCAAACAATAGAAAAAAAGGGGCACTCTTCCCTCACTCATTTTATGAGGCCAGCATCATCCTGATGCCAAAACTTGGCAGAGACACACACACAAAAGTTCAGGTTGACATCCCTGATGAAAATCCTCGATAAAATACCGGCAAACCGAATCCAGCTGCAGATCAAAAAGCTTATCCACCACAGTCAAGTCGGCTTCACCCCCGGGATGCAAGCCTGGTTCAATATATGCAAATCAATAAACGGAATCCATCACATAAACAGAACCAATGACAAAAACCACATGATTATCTCAATAGATGCAGAAAGGCCTTCGATAAAATTCAACACCACATTCATGCTGAAAATTCTCAATAAACTAGGTATTGATGGAACATATCTCAAAATAATAAGAGCTATTTATGATAAACCCACAGTCAAAATCATACTGAATGGGCAAAAGCTGGAAGCATTCTCTTTGAAAACTGACGTAAGACAAGGATGCCCTCTTTCACCACTCCTATTCAACATAGTATTGGAAGTTCTGGCCAGAGCAATCAGGCAAGAGAAATAAATAAAGTATACAAATAGGAAGAGAGGAAGTCAAATTGTCTCTGTTTGATGATTACATGATTGCATATTTAAAAAACCACATCATCTCAGCCCAAAATCTCCGTAAGCTGATAAGCAACTTCAGCAAAGTCTCAGGATACAAAATCAATGTGTAAAACTCACAAGCATTCCTATACAACAATAACAGACAGCCAAATCATGAGTGAACTCCCATTCACAATTGCTACAAAGAGAATAAAATACCTAGGAATACAACTTACAAGGGATGTGAATGACCTCTTCAAGGAGAACTACAATCCACTCCTCAAGGAAATAAGAGAGGACACAAACAAATTGAAAAACATTCCATGCCCATAAATAGGAAGAATCAATATCATGAAAATTGTCATACTGCCCAAAGTAACTTATAGATTCATTGCTATCCCCATCAAGTTACCATTGACTTTCTTCACAGAATTAGAAAAAACCTACTTTAAATTTCATATGGAACCAAAAAAGAGCCCATATAGCCAAGACAATCCTAAGCAAAAAGAACAAAGCTTGAGGGATCATGCTACCTGACTTCAAAGTACACTACAAGGCTACAGTAACCAAAACAGCATGGTACTGGTACCAAAACAGATATATAGAAAAATGGCACAGAACAGAGGCCTCAGAAATAATGCCACACATCTACAACCATCTGATCTTTGACAAACCTGACAAAAACAAGCAATGGGGAAAGGATTCCCTAATTAATAAATGGTGTTGGGAAAACTGGCTAGCCATATGCAGGAAACTGAAACTGGACCACTGACTTACACCTTATACAAAAAGTAACTCAAGATGGATCAAAGACTTAAATGTAAGACGTAAAACCATAAAAACACTAGAAGAAAACCTAGGCAATACCATTCAGGACATAGGAATGGGCAAATACTCCATGACTAAAACACCAAAAGCAATGGCAACAAAAGCCAAAATAGACAAATGGGATCTAATTAAACTAAAGAGCTTCTGCACAACAAAAGAAACTATCATCAGAGTGAACAGGCAACCTCAGAATGGGAGAAAATGTTTGCAATCTATCCACCTGACAAAGGGCTAATATCCAGAATCTACAAGGAACTTAAACAAATGTGCAAGAAAAAAAAAAAAAACCATCAAAAAGTGGGCAAAGGACATCAACAGACACTTCTCAAAAGAAGACATTTATGTGGCAGACAGACATATGAAAAAAAGGTCATCATCACTGGTCATTAGAGAAATGCAAATTAAAACCACAATGAGATACCATCTCATGCCAGTTAGAATGGCAATCATTAAAAAGTCAGGAAACAAAAGATGCTGGAGAGGATGTGGAGAAATAGGAACGCTTTTTCAGTGTTGGTGGGAGTGTAAATTAGTTCAACCATTGTTGAAGACAGAGTGGGATCTAGAACCAGAAATACCATTTTGTCCAGCAATCCCATTACTGGGTATACACCCAAAGGATTATAAATCGTTCTACTATAAAGACACATTCACATGTATGCTTATTGCAGAACTATTCACAGTAGCAAAGCAGACCCAACCCAAATGCCCATCAATGATAGACTGGGTAAAGAAAATGTGGCACATATACACCATGGAATACTATGCAGCCATAAAAAAGGATGCATTCATGTCCTTTGCAAGGACATGGATGAAGCTGGAAACCATCATTCTCAGCAGACTAACACAGGAACAGAAAACCAAACACCACATGTTCTTACTCATAAGTGGGAGTTGAACAATGAGAACACATGGACACAGGGAGGGGAACGTCACACACCAGGGCCTGTTGTGGGGTGGGAGGCTAGGAGAGGGATATCATTAAGAAAAATACCTAATATAGATAACAGGTTGATGGGTGCAACAAACCACCATGACATGTGTATACCTTTGTAACAAACCTGCACATTCTGCACATGTATCCCAGAACTTAAAGTATTTTAAAAAAAATTGAAACTTAAAGAAAAGAAAATGTGTTTCTACAGGAACTTTTATTTTTAAAAAGCTGGCTGTAATAAAGCCGTATCCCAGGGTTTTAAAACAAGGATACTAATAATAATAGTAGTAGCAGCAGTAGTAGTAATAGTTGTAGTAGTAGTGGTAAAGCAAATTTGCAAGCCTTAAGGACATTGAAGTCTTTAAGGTCCCTGAAACTGGTTGTAACAGTTAACAAATAATTGGAATGAAAAATAAAAGGCACACTTTCTTTCCCATTAAGATTCAGCCACACTGGTCTTTTTTTCTGTTCTTTGCAATGTAAGCTTGTTATTTTCCTAAGTTTATGCACAAGCTGTTTCTCTACATGTAATGCTCTTCCCCTTTTTCTCACCATGAATATCTCTTTTTTCCCTCATTTATGTATCACTTCAGAAAAACTTTTTTTTCCTTACAAGTCAATTTCAGCTGGAAAACCTGCTGTATTCGACATTTCAGTCCATTTGAACTCTCTGCATACTACTTAACACTACCTGACATTGCTTTGCTCAAAAAAAAACCTTAATTTATATTCACTGGTCCAATCCCAACATTCCAAAGTAACTAACACCAATTAGTGCTCAATATATATTCCTTGATCTTGAAGAATGCAGAAAGTGGATGTTAAGTATTCTTACCACAAAAATGATAGCTATGTCTAGTAATGCAGTTGTTAATTAGCTAGATTTAACCATTCCACAATTTGCATATACTTCAAAGCATCATGTTGTACAGAACAAATGCATATAGCTTTATCTGTCAATTTAAAAAAGAAATCATTTAAAAAAGGAAAATTTATAAACTTACACACACACACACACACACGCACATATATATTCATTGAATGAATGAGAAAATGGATGAATGACTGATGAGCAACAGTTTGACCCCAATCCTCTCTCTTCACATCGTAGCCATAACCCACTCTCATAACCCACCCCAACTCCAGGCGCAGTGGGATTCCTTTTAGTACATTTTAAAGTGTTAGGCTCCTTTCTGTATCAAAGGCCTTTTACACAATATTCTCTCTCTGCATGTAACACCTTTCCCTATGTTTTCCACCTCACCCAATAAACTTGTGTTTATCCTTCAAATTCCAGCTCAAATATCTATCCCCTCCTCAAGGGAATCTTCTCTGTATTCCATGACAAGGGAGATCTTTCATTACAAAGTTTCATGATATGATATGCTGCTATTTTGAGGGGCTTACCAGAGCTTTAGTTTTCTTTTTCATTTATTTTATTTTCATGTTTCTTGACGACAGAAGTGTAAGCTCCACAAGGTTGGGATGATGCCTGTTTTTACACTCAATTGTATCTCCGTCAACTAGACAGGTATTTGGTCTTGGCTCAAAATTATATATTCTTGATTCAACCTCTGGAGCTCATTTAATTGTTGAAATGAAAACAAAAAATTAAATTCCCTAAAAGCAATCAATAAATCACCAGCCCAAGTCTACATATTTCCTTTCATAGCCTGTGCCTGAGCTAAGTCAATAATTAAAGCATTTCGAGCTCTAATGGACCATGGACAGCAACTGCTTAGCCTAGTCATCAGCTCTCAAAAAATCACATGGAAGGCAGACCTTAATTAAAGAGCAGAGCTGTACCAACAGTCCAGTAATCCTTCTCCATACTTGAGTGCTTCCAATAGTAGTTGATAGGAAAAAACTGGAGGTAGCTAGACTAAACTGCCTCGCAGGTTGAGGGCCTATGTTCATTCTAGTGGCAGGCAGATAATTTCTAAGGCATTTGACCCTCAAACCTTATGATGTGTCTTTTGTTGTCAACAAGATAGGTCAAATATTTTTGGTCTCTGCCCCTTATTCTATCCTTTGCTTCTGTTAAAGTTGTATCTTTCAAAAAATTCCAGATTAGACTGGAAATGGGGGCTATGCCTATTCTCCAGAAAACACTGGTCCTGGTTCTACTCCATTATAATGGATTTTGTTATTTTTAATGAAGTGATAATTGATAATGAATCAGACCTTTAAAAATATCATTTGAACTTAATAAAGAATATTTGTCATAATATTTTTTCTCATTTTGATTTTCTTTAAATTATTGCAGGCCAGCAGAGTAAAAGTTAAAAAAAAAAAAAAAAAGAAAAAAGAAAGAAAGCCTTCTACTGAAGAGTTACGGAGACCTATTTAGAAATTCTGAGTTACCTGAGCTCTATTTGGCAGCAGAAAATGGGTTTGGAATGGGTCAATAATATTTTGCTTTGAAAATAAATAAATAAATTTCGCTTTCTCTTACCTAAAAAGAAAATAATATCCACAAAATGAGAATTCAACCAGATGTCAACATTTTGGAGCACCCAGCATATATATACCAACCTGTATTCTAAGCACTTACCATATGTTATTTCATTTAATCTTAAGAGTAACCATATATATTTGTATTTTTCTCATACTTCAGACTCAGAGAAAATAAATCTCTTGCTAAAGCAAGTGCCAAAAGTGAAATTTGAACTCCATATTGATTTTTACTGCATGAACAGTAACAGAAAGAGTCAAAAACACTAAGATTAAACAACAACCTTTGCTAACATGGTTAACATCTGTTGAACAACAAGAACAAACAAACACTATAATAAGCAAGTGGGAGAATCATGGAGTTTATTTCTGACACTCTCTGGTGGTGCATCTAAACATGATAATTCCCATTTAGCAGTTACAATAGCCAATTGTTTTCTTTACTTTGCAATTCAAGAATATTCAGGAAATAGAATATCAGATGTTTTAATTATGAAGCTTATAAACATCCTGCTGTTGTCAACCAAGAACACCTTCACAGTTGATTGTTACAGCTCGGCTTCATCCATCTGTACCTGAATAATGTTTGACACAGGATTTTCAGTTAGGTATTGGGCTATAAGTTGCCTTTATTTAGCTTTTATAATTTCTGCCGAAGACTAAATCTCAGAGTAAATGATGAGATTATCATTCAGCATGCATTTTGTTTAGTGTTTAATATGCCTCAGATGAAATCCACTGAGACAATACTCTGAGTGTTTCACCTTCTTTTTACACTGTCTTTACATGCAACCTAAATGTGGTCTTGAGCCTAGATGGACTCTAGAAATAATACTTGACCTGAGGTAAAATAATTTTATGTAATACCATGTTATGTTTGAAATTTATAAGATTGTGATATTGGATTTTACAGCTCTATAATGTATTCAACATGCAAGTGAACTATTTTTGGAATCATTGTGCTGAAATGTAACCAATGGCTTTGGTGGAATAATTTAGCCTTAAGTGAAGCATATAAAAAAAAGAAGGCTTTAATTTGCTGATGTTTGGGCTTCAGAAGCTTTTAAGAGTGTAGCATAATTTTGTTAATGACTTTTGGCTATCATTTGCTTCAACTTTGAACAAAATACTTTCAATGCAAATGTTGAAATATGCTATAAAATTTTAAGAATTAAGGTAGATGCTTACTGGCATAGAAATTCCAAATAGGTAAAACAGAATTAAAATGTCTGAAACAGATTAAGAACAAATACGAATCAAGTGGGTTATAAGGATTTTATATATATGAGGAACTCTAAGAAATCAATAAGAAAAAAATAAACACATAGAAAAAAATGCCAAAGGACATGAATAGGAATTCATGAAAAAATAAATATGTAACACAATTGTTGGATCACAGCAGCTTAAGCAACTTATCAGATATTCTAGGGCTTTCTTGAGCATGCAGACTATGTTGAAACTTTTATATGTGTTTAAATCCTCTTGTCTTCATTTGATATCTGCATGTTTTGCAGAGAAGCTAACTAGACTAAATGTCAGCCTACCTTTATTGTGTTATATTTTACACTGTCTTATGATTCTAAATGCCATTACTAGAAGACTGGAGTCATATTGTCTGGGTAATGCAGAGTGGAGTTTGATTTACCTTAACTAAACAGAGAAGTTTGTTTCTATCAGGTGAGATTTTTACAGTTTTCTTGACGTCTCCCATTTTAAATAATAAATTTGTTTTAGAAAAGCTTTAATTTGCAGAAAAAAATTGAAGATAATACAGACATTTTCCATGTACTTTACACTCAGTATCCCTGATTATTAAAAACTTTATATTTATATGGTATAATACATTTATTAAAAAATCATAGTTTGTAGGTTTCCTTCTATAAAAATATCCTGGTCTTTACCTATTCAATCACCATCCCCCAAATTTTGACAGCTCGTGGTCTGTTTTCCATTTTTGCAGTTTTGCCTTTTCCAGAATATCACATAAATGGTCATATATTGTAGTCTTCTCAAAGCAATTTCCTTCACCTAGTAATATATGTTAATCAATCATTCATGTTTTGCTTGGTGTGATTGCTAATTCTTTTATGTTGCTGAGTTAAGTATTCCACTGGATGGATGTACCCCATTTGTTTATCTATTGAACAATATCATATATGTTTCTGGTGATTATAAATAACTATGATTTCTCCCTTCAGAAATGAAGGAGAAATAAAGATATTCTTAGATGAAGAAAAACTAAAATAATTTGCCACTAGCAAACAGATCATTAAATATTTACTAAAGGAAGTTCTTCAGACATGAAGAAAACTATAGCAGAAAAAAATATTTGGGAAGTAAGAAAGAAGAAAGAAAAATGGAAAGTGAAAATACAGGTTCATACAACTGATATTCACCTTGTGGGTTTTAGAAATTGTATTTGGTAATTGAATCACAAATTAGTGCACCATTTGATATCAAGACAATGATATTTAATATTAATAGTAGGGAAGTTAAGGGGATATTAATAGAACTGTTTCCACAATGCACTCAGAGAGGCAAAATGTTGATATCTGGAGGGTATAATAAGATTATACACATATATCCTTATATCCCAGAGCAAACACTGTGAAAAACATACAAAATAATACACTTAAAAATACTATCTATAAGGTAAAACTCTAAAAAATGTTCAAGTAACCCACAGGAAGATAAAAAAAAGAGAAACAGAGAAATGAGTACCAGAGAAAATAAGCAGAAAACAAATAATAAAATGGTATAATAAGCTCTAACATATCAATACTCTTCTTAAATGTAAGTGGTTTAAATACAAGAATCTAAAGAGACTGGCAAAGCAAATTTTTTTTAAATTAATGACCCAACTATTCAACCACAAGCTTTTAACAAGAAGCTCTATTTTCACTTTAAAATTAACAAGATAAGTAGGTTGACAGTAAAAGGATGGGAAAATATATTATTCAACATTAATGAAAAAAGTAGGAGTAGCTACATTAACATCTGATAAGGTAGACTTCAGAGCAAAGAAAATTGTGAGACAAAAAAGACTATATAATGATTAAAAGATCAAAGATCGGTCTACCAGGAAGATGTAATGACCTTAAACGTGTACACCTCACATATTAGGGCCTCAAAATGTATGCAGCAAAATTGTTATCACTGAAATAAATGATAACAAATCACTCATGATAGCTGGAAACCTTAAACATCCTCTTTTCAGCAACCGATAGAACTACTGGGCAAAAAAATCAGCAAAGATATACAATAATTGAATCAGCCAATAGAATCTATGTGACATTTATAGAACATTCCAAATAACGACAACCAAATGCATATTCTTACGACACACCCATGGAATATTCTCTAAGAGAGACAATATCCTCAGCCATAAAACTTTCATATATTTAAAATTTGAAACCTTACAGAGTGTATTCTCTGGCTACGTAAAATCAAATTAAAAATCAAATAATAGGACAAACCCTAAATATGTAAGATACTAAACTACATGGTTCTGTTTAGAACCATAAATGATGGGTCTTAAAAGAAAATTAACTATGTGTAGAACTACAAGAAAAGCAAGTTGCTATATATCAAAATATGTGAGATGAAGCTAAAGCAGTGCTGGGGGTATATTTATAACACTAAATGTTTACAGTAGAAAAGATTAAAAAAACATAAATCAATAATCTAAATCTATCCTAAAGAAACTAAAAAAAGAGAGAAAAAAATACCCAAAGCTAGCTAGAAAAAGAAATAATAATACAAAAATCCTTGAGATTCAAAACAGCAAGAGAAAATACAAGTGAAAAAAGATGATTCTCCAAAAAAATCAATACAATTGATAAGAATCTAGCAAGACTGACATAAGTAAAAAGAAGATACAAATCACCAATATCAATAATGAAATAAGATATATCACTTAAGATAGTATAGCTATTAAAAATGTTAAATAAATACTATTAAAAACTTTGTACTGTGAATTCAAAAAATTGTAAGAAACAGACCAATTCTGTGAGAAGTTTAAACTACCAAAACTCGATGAAGATGAAATAAACAATCTGAAGTGTCCTGTAATCATGGAAGAAATTGAATTTATAAATTAAAAACTCCCTGTATAGAAATATTCAGCCCCAGTTGGTTTCAGTGGAGAAGTCTATCAAACATCAAGAAAGATGTAACATCAATTTTATACCATCTCTTCAGAAAATAGAGTTCATTACCTTGATACCAAAACCAAAGATAATGCAAAATAAGAAAACTATAGATCAATATCTCATGTGAAAAAAGGAAGTAAAATCCTCAACAAAATATTGGTAAATAGAACCCAACAACATACAAAGATAATTATGTACCAGGATCAATTGGAATTATTCCATTTGTACAAGCCCAGTGCAACATTAGAAAATCAATCAATGTAATTTCATGATATCAATAAAGAATAATTGTATGATCATATATAGTAATGTAAAGAAAAGCATTTGACAATATTTGACACTCATGCATAATAAAAACACTTAGGAAACTTAGAACAGAGGGAATCGTCCTCAATTTTTATAAAGGGCATCTACAAAAAACCATGCAGTTAACACCATACTTAACAGTGAGTTATTGGACCCTTTTCCCCTAATATAGGGAACAAGGTAAAGGACAGATACACTCACTACTCTTAATTAACATAGTGCTAGAAGTTCTAGTCATTGAAATAGGAAAGAAAAAAAATTAAATGGTACTTTGGAAAGGAAGCAATAAAATGGCCCCCATTGCAGGTGGTATGATTGCCTAATTAAGAAATTCCAAGGAATCTGCAAAAGTACTTCTAGAACTAACAAGTGAGTGCAGAAATTGTTGTAGAATAAAAATAAAAAAATAAACATTATTTACATTTCTGTATACCAATGAAAAACATGAAGAAACCAAAATTAAAAACACATTACTACCTAACTTTTCATTTATCCAAGAAAATACTTTTTTTATTATTATTATTATTATACTTTAGGTTTTATGGTACATGTGCACAATGTGCAGGTAAGTTACATATGTATACATGTGCCATGCTGGTGTGCTGCACCCACCAACTCCTCATCTAGCATTAGGTATATCTCCCAATGCTATCCCTCCCCCCTCCACCCACCCCACAACAGTCCCTGAAGTGTGATGTTCCCCTTCCTATGTCCATGTGTTCTCATTGTTCAATTCCCACCTATGAGTGAGAATATGCGGTGTTTGGTTTTTTGTTCTTGCGATAGTTTACTGAGAATGATGATTTCCAATTTCATCCATGTCCCTACAAAGGACGTGAACTCATCATTTTTTATGGCTGCATAGTATTCCATGGTGTATATGTGCCACATTTTCTTAATCCAGTCTATCATTGTTGGACATTTGGGTTGGTTCCAAGTCTTTGCTATTGTGAATAATGCCGCAATAAACATACGTGTGCATGTGTCTTTATAGCAGCATGATTTATAGTCCTTTGGGTATATACCCAGTAATGGGATGGCTGGGTCAAATGGTATTTCTAGTTCTAGATCCCTGAGGAATCGCCACACTGACTTCCACAATGGTTGAACTAGTTTACAGTCCCACCAACAGTGTAAAAGTGTTCCTATTTCTCCACATCCTCTCCAGCACCTGTTGTTTCGTGACTTTTTAATGATTGCCATTCTAACTGGTGTGAGATGGTATCTCATTGTGGTTTTGATTTGCATTTCTCTGATGGCCAGTGATGGTGAGCATTTTTTCATGTGTCTTTTGGCTGCATAAATGTCTTCTTTTGAGAAGTGTCTGCTCATGTCCTTCGCCCACTTTTTGATGGGGTTGTTTGTTTTTTTCTTATAAATTTGACTGAGTTCATTGTAGATTCTGGATATTAGCCCTTTGTCAGATGAGTAGGTTGCGAAAATTTTCTCCCATTTTGTAGGTTGCCTGTTCACTCTGATGGTAGTTTCTTTTGCTGTGCAGAAGCTCTTGAGTTTAATTAGATCCCATTTGTCAATTTTGGCTTTTGTTGCCATTGCTTTTGGTGTTTTAGACATGAAGTCCTTGCCCATGCCTATGTCCTGAATGGTAATGCCTAGGTTTTCTTCTAGGGTTTTTATGGTTTTAGGTCTAACATTTAAGTCTTTAATCCATCTTGAATTGATTTTTATATAAGGTGTAAGGAAGGGATCCAGTTTCAGCTTTCTATATATGGCTAGCCAGTTTTCCCAGTACCATTTATTAAACAGGGAATCCTTTCCCCATTTCTTGTTTTTCTCAGGTTTGTCAAAGATCAGATAGTTGTAGATAAGTGGCATTATTTCTGAGGGCTCTGTTCTGTTCCATTTATCTATATCTCTGTTTTGGTACCAGTACCATGCTGTTTTGGTTACTGTAGCCTTGTAGTATAGTTTGAAGTCAGGTAGTGTGATGCCTCCAGCTTTGTTCTTTTGGCCTAGGATTGACTTGGCGATGCAGGCTCTTTTTTGGTTCCATATGAACTTTAAAGTAGTTTTTTCCAATTCTGTGAAGAAAGTCATTGGTAGCTTGATGGGGATGGCATTGAATCTGTAAATTACCTTGGGAAGGATGGTCATTTTCACGATATTGATTCTTCCTACCCATGAGCATGGAATGTTCTTCCATTTGTTTGTATCCTCTTTTATTTCCTTGAGCAGTGGTTTGTAGTTCTCCTTGAAGAGGTCCTTCACATCCCTTGTAAGTTGGATTCCTAGGTATTTTATTCTCTTTGAAGCAATTGTGAATGGGAGTTCACTCATGATTTGGCTCTCTGTTTGTCTGTTATTGATGTATAAGAATGCTTGTGATTTTTGTACATTGATTTTGTATCCTGAGACTTTGCTGAAGTTGCTTATCAGCTTAAGGAGATTTTGGGCTGAGACAATGGGATTTTCTAGATATACAATCATGTCATCTGCAAACAGGGACAATTTGACTTCCTCTTTTCCTAATTGAATACCCTTTATTTCCTTCTCCTGCCTAATTGCCCTGGCCAGAACTTCCAACACTATGTTGAATAGAAGTGGTGAGAGAGGGCATCCCTGTCTTGTGCCAGTTTTCAAAGGGAATGCTTCCAGTTTTTGCCCATTCAGTATGATATTGGCTGTGGGTTTGTCATAAATAGCTCTTATTATTTTGAGATACGTCCCATCAATACCTAATTTATTGAGAGTTTTTAGCATGAAGTGTTGTTGAATTTTGTCAAAGGCCTTTTCTGCATCTATTGAGATAATCATGTGGTTTTTGTCTTTGGTTCTGTTTATATGCTGGATTACATTTATTGATTTGCGTATATTGAACCAGCCTTGCATCCCAGGGATGAAGCCCACTTGATCATGGTGGATAAGCTTTTTGATGTGCTGCTGGATTCTGTTTGCCAGTATTTTATTGAGGATTTTTGCATCAATGTTCATCTAGGTTATTGGTCTAAAATTCTCTTTTTTTGTTGTGTCTCTGCCAGGCTTTGGTATCAGGATGATGCTGGCCTCATAAAATGAGTTAGGGAGGATTCCCTATTTTTCTATTGATTGGAATAGTTTCAGAAGGAATGGTACCAGTTCCTCCTTGTACCTCTGGTAGAATTTGGCTGTGAACCCATCTGGTCCTGGACTTTTTTTGGTTGGTAAGCTATTGATTATTGCCACAATTTCAGCTCCTGTTATTGGTCTATTCAGAGATTCAACTTCTTCCTGGTTTAGTCTTGGGAGGGTGTATGTGTTGAGGAATTTATCCATTTCTTCTAGATATTCTAGTTTATTTGCATAGAGGTGTTTGTAGTATTCTCTGATGGTAGTTTGTATCTCTGTGGGATCGGTGGTGATATCCCCTTTGTCATTTTTTATTGCATCTATTTGATTCTTCTCTCTTTTTTTCTTTATTAATCTTGCTAGTGGTCTGTCAATTTTGTTGATCCTTTCAAAAAACCAGCTCCTGGATTCATTAATTTTTTGAAGGGTTTTTTGTGTCTCTATTTCTTTCAGTTCTGCTCTGATTTTACTTATTTCTTGCCTTCTGCTAGCTTTTGAATGTGTTTGCTCTTGTTTTTCTAGTTCTTTTAATTGTGATGTTAGGGTGTCAATTTTGGATCTTTCCTGCTTTCTCTTATGGGCATTTAGTGCTATAAATTTCCCTCTACACACTGCTTTGAATGCATCCCAGAGATTCTGGTATGTTGTTTCTTGGTTCTCGTTGGTTTCAAAGAACATCTTTATTTCTGCCTTCATTTCATTATGTACCCAGTAGTCATTCAGGAGCAGGTTGTTCAGTTTCCATGTAGTTGAGCGGTTTTGAGTGAGATTCTTAATCCTGAGTTCTAGCTTGATTGCACTGTGATCTGAGAGATAGTTTGTTATAATTTCTGTTCTTCTACATTTATTGAGGAGAGCTTTACTTCCAAGTATGTGGTCAATTTTGGAATAGGTGTGATGTGGTGCTGAAAAAAATGTATATTCTGTTGATTTGGGGTGGAGAGTTCTGTAGATGTCTATTAGGTCCGCTTGGTACAGAGCTGAGTTCAATTCCTGGGTATCCTTGTTGACTTTCTGTCTCGTTGATCTGTCTCGTTGTCTGCCGAGAGATCGGCTGTTAGTCTGATGGGCTTCCCTTTGATGGTAACCCGACCTTTCTCTCTGGCTGCCCTTAACATTTTTTCCTTCATTTCAACTTTGATGAATCTGATAGTTACGTGTTTTGGAGTTGCTCTTCTCGAGGAGTATCTTTGTGGCATTCTCTGTATTTCCTGAATCTGAATGTTGGCCTGCCTTGCTAGATTGGGGAAGTTCTCCTGGATAATATCCTGCAGAGTGTTTTCCAACTTGTTTCCATTCTCCCTATCACTTTCAGGTACACCAATCAGACGTAGATTTGGTCTTTTCACAATCAGACGTAGATTTGGTCTTTTCACATAGTCCCACATTTCTTGGAGGCTTTGCTCGTTTCTTTTTATTCTTTTTTCTCTAAACTTCCCTTCTCGCTTCATTTCATTCATTTCATCTTCCAGGGCTGATACCCTTTCTTCCATTTGATCGCATCGGCTCCTGAGGCTTCTGCATTCTTCACGTAGTTCTCGAGCCTTGGTTTTCAGCTCCATCAGCTCCTTTAAGCACTTCTCTGTATTGGTTATTCTAGTTATACATTCTTCTAAATTTTTTTCAAAGTTTTCAACTTCTTTGCCTTTGGTTTGAATATCCTCCCGTAGCTCGGAGTAATTTGATCGTCTGAAGCCTTCTTCTCTCAGCTCGTCAAAGTCATTCTCCGTCCAGCTTTGTTCCATTGCTGGTGAGGAACTGCGTTCCTTTGGAGGAGGAGAGGTACTCTGCTTTTTAGAGTTTCCAGTTTTTCTGCTCTGTTTTTTCCCCATCTTTGTGGTTTTATCTACTTTTGGTCTTTGATGATGGTGAGCACAGATGGGTTTTTGGTGTGGATTCCTTTCTGTTAGTTTTCCTTCTAACAGACAGGACCCTCAGCTGCAGGTCTGTTGGAGTGCCTGGCCAGCCCTGTAAGGTGTCAGTCTGCCCCTGCTGGGGGGTGCCTCCCAGTTAGGCTGCTCGGGGGTCAGGGGTCAGGGACCCACTTGAGGAGGCAGTCTGCCCGTTCTCAGATCTCCAGCTGCGTGCTGGGAGAACCACTGCTCTCCTCAAAGCTGTCAGACAGGGACATTTAAGTCTGCAGAGGTTACTGCTGTCTTTTTGTTTGTCTGTGCCCTGCCCCCAGAGGTGGAGCCTACAGTGGCAGGCAGGCCTCCTTGAGCTGTGGTGGGCTCCACCCAGTTCAAGCTTCCAGGCTGCTTTGTTTACCTAAGCGAGCCTGGGCAATGGCGGGTGCCCCTCCCCCAGCCTCGCTGCCGACTTGCTGTTTGATCTCAGACTGCTGTGCTAGCAATCAGCGAGTCTCCATGGGCGTAGGACCCTCTGAGCCAGGTGCGGGCTATACTCTCCTGGGGCACCGTTTCCTAAGCCCGTCAGAAAAGCACAGTATTCGGGTGGGAGTGGCCCGATTTTCCAGGTGCCGTCCCTCACCCCTGGAAAGGGAACTCCCTGACCCCTTGCGCTTCCCGAGTGAGGCAATGCCTCGCCCCTGCTTTGGCTGGCGCACGGTGCACTCACCCACTGACCTGCGCCCACTGTCTGGCACTCCCTAGTGAGATGAACACGGTACCTCAGATGGAAATGCAGAAATCACCTGTCTTCTGCGTTGCTCATGCTGGGAGCTGTATACCGGAGCTGTTCCTATTCGGCCATCTTGGCTCCTCCCCCGGTACATTTTTTTTTTTTTTTGAGATGGAATTTCACTCTTGTTGCCCAGGCTAGAGTGCAATGGCGCGATCTCGGCTCACAGCAATCTCTGCCTCCCTGGTTCAAGCTATTCTCCTGCCTCAGCCTCCTGAGTAGCTGGATTACAGGCATATGCCACCATGCCCAGCTAATTTTTTATTTTTAGTAGAGGTGGGATTTCTCCATGTTGGTCAGACTGGTCTCAAACTCCTGACTGCAGGTCTTTCGCCTGCCAAAGTGGTGGGATTACAGGTGTGAGCCACCGCGCCTGGCCAGAAAATACATTTTTAGGGTATTCATTGATAAAAACATATCTACAGAATTTCTATGTTGAGAATTAATGATTGCTTATGAAAAATCAAAGGCCTAAATAAGTGGAAACATATATATTCATGAATTGGGAGAATCAACATAGTAAAAATGTAAATTATCTCCAAATTGATTCATAGATTGTATGCATTTTCTATCAAAATCTTAGCAAGAATCTGCATTTTTGAAAACAGAGACACACATTCTAAAATTTATATTGAATAGCATGGAACCTAGATTACCTTACAAATTCTGTATAAAAAAATAATAAAATAGGAAGAACTACTCTATGCAATATTATAGATTACTATGTAAGTACAGTAATCAAGACAGTGTAATGGGATATTTGTGGAGAGACATTTTGATGAACTGGACAAAATAGAGTGTCCAGAAATGGACCCACACAAATATCCTCAATTGCTTTTTTTTTTACAAAGATGCAAAAACAATTCAATAGAGAATATATAACCTTTTCAACAAATAGTACTGGAATAACTGAGCTTCCATAGTCCAAAAAAATGAAAATTGTCATAAACCTCATAATTAAATAAAATTTAACTCAAATTGGATTATTGATATAAAAAATATAAAGTTTTTAGAATAATAATATGGAAAAATATTTGGGGTCTAGGCAAAGAGTCTGACTTGAAACCAAACACATTATCTATAAAAATAAACATTAACCAATCAAAACCCATCAAAAGTGAAAAATTAGCTTTGTGAAGGCCAATGCAAAAAAGATGAAAAGACAAGCCATAGACTTGGACAAAATATTTATAAATCACATATTTGACCAAAAACTAGTGTCAAGAATATACAAAGAACTTTCAAAACTCAACAGTAGCAAAACAACCTATACAAATGAACAAAAGACATGAACAGACATTTAAACGAAAGTCATGAACAGACGTTTAAACCAAGAGGATATACAGATGGCACATACGCACATGAAGAGATGTTCAACATCATTAGCCATCAGGGAAATGCAAATTAAAACCAAAGTGAGACATCACTACGCACTTTTTAGAATGGTTAAAATAAAAAATAGTAATGACACCAAATTGTGGCAAAGATGCAGAGAACGTGAATCACCCTTGGATTGCTAATGGGAATGTAAAATGGTACAGCATTTTACATTTTATCTGGAAAGCCATTTGGCACTCTCTTGTAAAACTAGACATGCAATTACCATTCAATCTAGCATTTGCAATCCTGGGTATTCATCTCAGAGAAATGAAACTGATGTTCACATAAAAACCTGTGTAGGCATGTTCACAGCAGTTGGAAGGAGTCCAGATGTTCTTTTAAAAAACAAACAAAAAGATGAATGGTTTAAAATCTGAGAGAGAGATATATATATAACTCAGCAACATAAAGGAATGTAGTAATGATATAGGCAACAATTTGAATAAAGTCCCAAGGAAGTATGCTTACTTGAAAAAAAAATTCCACAATTCTACATACTGTATGATTCCATTTATATAACAGTTTTTGTTTTGTTTGTTTTGTTTTGTTTTGTTTTGTTTTGTTTTGTTTTGTTTTGAGACAGAGTCTCGCTCTGTCACCAGGCTGGAGTGCAGTGGAGTGATCTTGGCTCACTGAAACCTCTGCCTCCCGGGTTCAAGCGATTCTCCTGCCTCAGCCTCCCGAATAGCTGGGACAACAGGCGTGCGCCACCATGCCCAGCCAATATTTGTATTTTTAGTAGAGACGGGGTTTCACCATGTTGGTCAGGATGGTCTCGATCTCTTGACCTCGTGATCCTCCTGCCTTGGCCTCCAAAAGTGCTCGGATTACAGATGTGAGCCACTGCGTCCAGCCTAACAGTTTTGAAATGAAAAAAAAGAAAAAGAAAGAAAGAAATGGAGAACAGATTATTTAGTGGTGACCAGAGGCTAGGGACCAAGTAGGAAGGAAGAAGTGGCAGTAATTAAAAAAGAACTCCAAGGTCCTTGTCGTGTTGGGATTTTCAGTATCTTTATTGTGGCATTGGGTACACTAGTGTATACAGGTGCCATAATTGTGTAGATGTAAATATACAAACAAACAGGTACAAATAAAACTGGGGAAATCTGTATAAAATTGGTGGGTTATATCAATGTAAATAACTTGGTTGTGATAGTATACCATAGCTTTGCAAGTTGTTACCGTTGGGTAAAACTGAATAAAGGACACATGTAATCTTTTTGTATTATTTCTTTAAAGTTTATGTGAGTCTAGAATTGTTTCAATTAAAGTGTCAATTAGAAAATCATGGAGCCATATCAAATAGACACAGGAACCATCTTGAAGGGACTTCTATTTGTCAAATCCAGTACAATAATAGCATCAAAAATAATTATAATAACAAAACCCATTGAAAACAATAACTACCCATGAGCCATATAGATTCAAATAAATAAATGGGGAGATAGAAAAACTGCTTTAAAGATGTCAACTAATAATAACAGAAAGTATAGATGCTAAAACACATGGGGGACATTTTTTATGAAGAATATGATATTTATATAATCTATTCCTAAATTACTTATTAACTGCAGAAGAAAAGTAATAACTTCATGGTGAAGAAACCTGAGGAATAACACAAAAATCATTAAATGTAAAAATCACCAATATTAGAACAAAATAACATATGCCTCCTTATAAGATGTATGTAGAAATACATGTCACTTCTATTTTATTCCTGACCACAACGTATAATCTAAATTTAATCACAAGGAAACACGCAAATTCAGATAAAGGGGCATTGTACAAACTATCTTTTCCTAACTCTCAAAAATGTCAATGACAAGAAACAAGGAAATGTTGAGAATGTATTCCAGAATAAAGAACACTAAAGGGCCATGAGAATGAAATCATGAGTTGGTCCAGGTTTTCATCCTGCTTCAAGAAAACATCATTATAGCAGAAATTATTGGAATAATCAATGAAATTAAATGCTGATTATGATTCAGACAACAATTTTGCACCACTGATAATTTTTTTAATTTTCAAAACTTCACTTTATTTATAAAAGTGAATGTCTTTATTCTTAGGAACTAGATGCTGAAGTATTTAGGGATGAAGAGACATTGTTTCTCTAACTTATTCTCAAATAGTTCAGCAAAGTAAAATAATTTGTGTGTGTGTGCACCTGTGCACACACATGCAGGAACTTGTATATAAGACAAGGAAGTGAGGAAAAGGAAAGAGAGAGAAAGAGAGGAAAGAGATTAAAATGTGAACAATAGTGAATGCAGGTAAAGGGCATATGGGAATTCCTGCACTAGTCTTGCAACTTTTCTGTACATGAGAAATTATAACCAAACAAGTAGTTATGAAAAACTGTGTAGTGTATTAGACAATTAAATATCAGAAAGTTCTGTGGCACAAATATTTCTATAAGCATGGACATGTTCTCAAATATATTTTAAAAATGGAAGTTTAATGATATGGCATAATTCACACACAAAATTTGAATGCACACATGGTTTTAACAATGATTGTAGGTAACAATTCAAATTTTTATTTGTTATTCTTTTTCTTTTGCTTGTTGCTGTAATTTCTCTGAAACACATGTTTTTTTTTAATAAAAATATTTTTAAAGTTATATAAAAACAAAATACTCTTTCACTATACACATTCCAGGAATAAGCTTTTTTTTTTTTTTAATGTGTTCTTTTAGGGTGTAATTTTTAGTATTGGGCTATCAAACTTTAGAGTGGCGACTATATTCCATTGCTTACCAGTGGTAATCAACAGTGAGTTTACTCTACCCCTGTTATCTAGTTTTCTCCCCTGATAGTATTTAATCTTGATTCACTAGAGCTATGTTGGTGTGCCACTAAAATAAGAATTCAAAAAGGAAAGGTTTTGTTAACTCTAACATAAATGTTCATAGAAACTAAACAGTACAGAACCAGTGTTACAAAACACACACACAAACAGAACACATGCACAAACAAACATTAAATTTAAGCCATTTATTCTTGATATATAAAATGGAATAACTAAAGGGATTCTTCAAATTCTAAACTCTCAAACTAATACATAAAACATTCAAGTATATAAAATAAATTTTGGCTTGTTCAATAAAACACTAGCATACTATACTGACTTTTCTGGGTTTTGTCAGGTATACAAGTGATCTAATATTACATGAAATCTGAGCACCAAATGGGAATTGAATAACCTTTTTTTAATGGGTGAATGGAATAATAATTCACACATTATTTTTTATGAATATGTTAACAAAATTTTAACAACCGCCAAATCCCTTTTATAATGACATATTTTAAGTCAGCTGGGTATAAGAACATATTACAAAGAGATGTCATCCTCTTACCAAAAGGTCACAGTTCATCCCCCGTGTACCACTTGCCTTTTAAGAATGCATTAAAGGTAGTAAGTAACAGAGCTTTCAAGGCACTCAGCAAAGAATTTACATATGAAAATTTAGGAGGTGGCAGTCACTCAACAGTGGCAGAATTCTATAAAGATATTGAATGACTGAAAGTGTAAGTTTCTCTCTGTAGAGCCTTTCTCAAGCATGGTTTTATACAATCAGCATAATGCAACTTCATAACTGGTTTATATGAAATATACTCTGCAGCTTTTCACATTAAATTATCCTTGTTTCCACTAGGTAGTTCTTAAACTGCAAATTCTTACTGTAACAATTGATATAGAATCATGTGCTTTCTTTCTTTTTGCTGTTGCTGAGAAGAGAAAAACAGAATTGTAATCATCTCTGAATATGCAACCTCCGTGAAGTACCATAACTGTTTTCTTTTCTTTGACTTTCGAAACCAATTAGGCTATAACCTTGCATTTGATTATCTTTTAATATGTCAAATTATATAAATAAGAGAGCTATAGCTATTTGAGAATACGCAACACACACACACCTACACACACACCAATCCCCTCTAAGCAGAGTAATTGTGGTATTAATCCTATCACTGTATTCTTCATACACAAGTATGTAAAACTTAATGACTAATGAAATAAAAAGAGTTAAAAAGAATCATTTATTTTTAAGCCAGACAATAGAAGAGACATCAAAATTGAAAAGTGAATTAAAGTTAATAAAATAGTGTAAGAAAGAAACCTATTTTACAAATTGGCCATGTAGTAAAATACAGAATTTGGGAAGAATAGTTGGAATTTAATGTGGTCTCTAAGCAGCTTGAGATATTGAACTCATTTTTATCTTCTCACAGAAAAAGAAAGAATAAATCTAGGTTGTAACAGAAGCAGTGAAAATTATCATTATCATCAACTATTTATTGAGCACTGTCTATGTGCATAGATTCACAATTACAGTCATTGATCAAAAGCAGGTAAGGTAATGCTGACCTTGGAAAATCTCAACATGGTGAAAAAAGTAAACAAGCAACTACAAGTAATTCTTTGTGTTCAAACGAGGACTCTTTTTGGGGGAAGGGAGAAGTAAGGCGGAGAAATTACTTTATTTAAATGGCTAATACATGATTAACATGTTTTTGAAGTATGAGTTCATGCTTGGAATACAGCTTCATGTTGCATGCCTATTTCAGATTCTGTTTCATTGTCTTATATATTTATCAACATTTGCTTAGAAAGAATGACTATTTTCTCTATTCCGTCTTCTCCTGTAGCTTACCCTCTATTTCTATGTTTCATTATTCAAAATATTCTTCCACACATGCATTTCTTTTCCTCAACCTGCTTTCTAATGTGTGAAGCTGTTTCATCAGATAAGAAAACTTCACTTTTCCAGTTATAATAATAACCTCTTAGCATTGGAAGATGACTTCCAATTCCTTCCATATATAGAAATTTCTTCTATAACCTGATAATACTGTTTAGAATGTTACTACTCCTAATAATTATGAATCCTTTAGTGGTGATGTCTTAGTATTGTAATTCTCAGTGGGTGATGAAAAAATGATGTCCAAACTCAATATTTCTTAATTAAACATAATCATTCATTTTAGGATAGGAGTGTAATGAAGACTCTTATGGAGTCAGGCTACATGATCCCAGAAACTATACTTTATTCTTCTAATCCAAAATTATAAATGTGATTTTGTAGTTTTCCTATTCCCTTTGATATTTCCAGCTTTTCTATGTTTTTGAATGACAACATAGTATGATAGATATAAGGATCCCTGGCATACTAGCCAACATGTATATTTCTTGAAACTTGAAAAAAGTTATCTCACATGTATAAAGATGAGAAATTTCTATTCATGTATATAAGCAATATCAGAAATTCTCATGGGAGGTGAAGAAATTTGGTTTTGTTCAAGCCAAGTCATTGCATTAGATCCTACAGAAGAGGCATTGTTTATGTGTTTTTACAACTCATTATTCTTTCTCTAACACTGCTTGCAGTATATAACCAGTTCTTAAATTTGATGCTTTTACTGTACCAATGTTTTTTCAGTTGCTAAAGTATCATAACTCATAGACACCCTAAGGAACTCCTACTGTGAATATGTTAGCTCTGAAAGATTGTTCTCCATACTGATGCTCTTGCATGATGGAGAAAGAAAGTAATCCAGAGGCAAACCTTCATTTTGCAGAGGAACACATTTAGGTGCAGAAAAATAAAATAAACTGCCTAATCTCACACAATAATAAATTAGTGCTCTTTCCAGGTCTAGAACTCAAATGTATTGGCTCACATTCCACTCTTAATTTAATTATTCAAGTATATTCAAGATATTACTACCAGTCAAAGTTTGAAATAAATTTCTAAACTCAGTCTTCTTGGTTTTACATTTCCTAGGTTTTCAGAGATACTCAACACGAGTTGTTTAGAAATGATCTGGGGAAAGCATGGATTTGTGTGTCTGGATCTCTCTAGATTGATTCAGCCTGCAGAGTCTTTTATTTTCGGAACTTAGATTTTATTACAAATTAAATGGGAATGCCCCACTGGAGGTAATGCTGATTAATACATTCAGCATTAGCTGTTGAGAATATCCCTCTGTTTACTGTGATGAGGAAGAAGAGGTCTCATCCACATTGGACTTCAGTGGTTTATATCTGGAGGTTTACATAGATTTATATCTGCAATAGATAGTATGTAATTATCTAGGTCCCAGAAAGTTCTACGAAGTTTAAATGGAGTCATTGAAAAATATTCATCTAGATAGCTGAGGCTGTATGAGAATGAGGTTGAAAAGGAGGACTGGAAGCAGTGGCTGTTGGCAAATTATAGCTACTTCTAGGGAAAGCCTTGCGAACTTTCAAGTGTGGTAATTATCTGCTTTGACTGCCTAACAATATCTTTGTGACTCTTCAAAAGCAAGATGTATCTACACAGATTATTTTTCCCACTTACAACACATGAAAATATGAGAAGCTCACTGATTTTATCATCATGGTAGACTTTACAAAAAAAGTAGTAGAGACCCACCTTATGTATAGTTAAAAAAAAGAAATTGTCAACTTTTGAGCAACAGGTTTAACATAAAAATTCTTTCTTTCTTTCGACAGGATTACAGTTGGTTGTCCAGGCTGGAGTACAGCAGCATGGTCATAGCTCACTAGAGCCTCCAACTCCTTGGTTCAAGCACTCTTCCTATCTCTGCATAGCTAGGACTACAGGCACATGCCACTACACCTGCCTACTTTTTAAAATTGTATTTTTATATATAGAGTCGGGATCTTGCTTTGTTGCCCAGGGTGGTCTCAAACTTCTGGCCTGAAGTGATCGAACTCAGCCTCCCAAAGTGCTGAGATTATAGGTGTGAGCCAATGTGCCCAGCCTAAATTTAGATTCTGAATTAAGGAATAAAGTGAAACTTGATTAATGGAAAAGCGATTCTTCATTTAGAAAAAATCATGGTATTGTTATTAGTTTTCCTTTATTTCTTAGCTCTGCTGCTCCATCTGCAAAGTAGAACAATAGCTAGTCTTTTTTCATAAATCTGAAGTTACCTGTAATGAAATGAGATAGACCATGTTTAATTCTCTATCTCCCCACTATTATGTAGGTTGCGTGAGAATTGTGTATTTGTTACTATATTCCAGAAATCAGCACAGTGCATACTACAATGTTCTTCATTATTACTTATGATTAAGTAAACGAATGAATGCATTATTGACTAAATTCAAACATTGACAGAAAACCACTTTTATATTCCCTAGGTTAAAAAAAAAAAACTAAATTCCTAAATTATAAAAGGAAGACAGTCTTATGGTAATGAAATGACACCTTGATTCAGCTTAAAAAAAATTAAATTCGCATATGTGTTCTATCATTATAGACCAGATTTTTTTTTTTTCCCCAAAGCAAGTACTTTAATAGAGCAAAAAAGGGTTTGGGTAATGAAATTTCACTAACAAGGATGGTGAATTATGTTTTTTAAATATACATTATAGGCCATGAGAGGTAGCTCACTCCTGTAATCCCAGCACTTCGGGAGGCCAAGGTGGGCGGATCATCTGAGGTCAGGAGTTCAAGACCAGTCCGGCCAACATGATGAAACCCCATCTCTACTAAAAATACAAAATTAGCTGGGCTTGGTGATATATGCCTGTAATTCCAGCTACTTGGGAGGCTGAGGCCGGAGAATCACTTGAACCCAGGGGGCAGAGGTTTCAGTGAGCTGAGATCATGCCATTGTACTCCAGTCTGATGACAGAGCGAAATTCTGTCAAAAGAAAAAAAAAAAGTACACATATATAGCCAGGGTAGCTAAAAAAAATAAAATAAAATAAAATAAAGACAGAAATTACAAATTACTAATAGCAGAAATAAAAGAGGGTAGTTAGGGGAGTTCACTGCAGATTGTATGGACATTACAATGATAATAAAAAAATACTATCCAATTTTATGCTCCCAAATTTGATAAGCTCTAAGAAATCCACCAATTCATTGAAAGATACAATCTGCCAAAACTCACACAGGCACACAGGAAGAAACAGGCAATTTATTTTTTCAAATTTATTTTTTGACTTGTATATGCAGAACATGAAGTGGACAATCTAAATAGTCCCATATCTATTACAGAAATTGAATAAATACTTAATAATACTAAAAAATAGAAAAAAGAAGACAGGTAGGCTTACTGATGAATTTTAACAAATCTTTAAAGCAGAAATTACACCAATTTTTATAATGTCTTTTAGACGACAGAAACAGAGACTACTTCTTAATGCATTCCATGAGGACAGTATTCCCATTATACCCAAATCAGAAAAGACGTCACAAGAAAATATCTCATGAAGGTAGATAATAGAATGGTGGTTTTCAGAGGCTGGGAAGGGAAGTAGAGATAATAAAGAGGAATATGTCAAGGTGTACAAAGATAAGAGTTAGATAGAAAATAAGTTCTAGTATTCTACAGTATGGTACAGAAATATAGTTAATAATTATTTATTATATATTTCAAAATAGCTAGAAAAGAAGAATTGTAACATTCTCAACACCAGGAAAAGATAAATGTTAAGGTGATGACTATTTCAATTACCTTGATTTGAGCAATACACATTGTATATATGTATTAAAATATCACATGTACCCCCAAAATATGTCCAACTATTATATACCAACAAAAACTTAAAAAAAGTAAAAAAGCTACAGACCAAAATCTCTCATGAACATAGATCCAAAGTAGTATTGTCTCAAACTTATAAGGCTGGTTCAAAATTCAAATATTAATTAATGAAATCAATCACATCAACACCCTAAAACAATCACATGATTATATCAATAGCTGCAAAAAAAAAAAAAAGCACTTGAAAAAATTCAACACCCATTTATAAAAACTCCCAGTAACCTAGGAATAGTGGGGAACTTCCTCAACTTGATAAAGAATATCTACAAAAATCCTACAGCTAGCATAGTATCTGTGATGAGTCAAAAGTCCTGCTTATGAACAATACATCATCATGTGATAACTGTTGAGACTTCATTCCAAGCAGTTACAACTTAAATAACTAGACAGAGTTTCTGAATTAAGGAATGTTAAAGTCAAACTTGATCAACATAAGAAAAATACTTTATTTAGGAAAAATCATGGTGTTGTTATCATTTTTCCTTTATTTCTTAGCTCTGCTGCCTCCATCAGCAAAGCAGAAAAATATCTAGTCATTTCTTAACACTGAAGTTAGCTGTACTGAAATGAGACAGAACATGTTTAATTCTCTATCTCCACACTATTATGTAGGCTACCTGGGGATGATTATTATAGATTATTACCATATTCCAGAGACACAAAAGACCCAGAATAGCCAACACAGTATTCAAGGGGAAGAATAAAGGACTGACACTATCTGACTTCAAGATTTACTATATAGCTATAGTAACCAAAATAGTGTGGTATTGGAGACAAGACAGACAAATAGACCAATAGAACAGAAGAAAGAATCAAGAAATAGACTCACAGAAATGTAGTCAGCTGATTTTTGACAGAGGAGGTAAAGCAATTCAACCGGACGTCTACATGCAAAAAAAAAAAAAAAAAATTAGACACATCTCACATCCTTTACAATACATAACTTAAAGTGAATTATAGAGTGACATGTAAAACACAAAACTGTCAAACTTCTACAAGTTTGAAACCTAGATGACCCTGGGTATGGTGATTATTATTAGGTATAACATCAGAGGCACATCCATGAATAAAATAATTGATAAGCTGGAATTCAGTAAAATTAAAAATTTCTGCTCTGTGAAAGACAATGTCAAGAGAATGAAACAACAAGTTACAAATTGGGAGGAAATATTTGTAAAAGACACATCTGATAAAAAAACTGTTATTCAAAATACGCAAACAACTGTTAAAATTTAACAATAAGAAGTCAGCCATTGTGGCTCACCTGTAATCCCAGCACTTTAGGAGGCTGAAGCAGGAACACTGCTTGAGGCCAGGAGTTTGAGGCCAGCCTGGGCAACATAGTGACATCTCATCTCTACACGAATATAAAAAATAATAAGAATACAAACAACCCGATTAAAAACTAGGCCAAAGACCTGAACAGATACAACATGAAGAAGACATGGCAAATAAGGATGCAAAAAGATGCTCCACATTACATGTCATTAGGAAAATGTAAATTAAAACAACAATGAGATACCCACCGCACACCTATTAGAATGGCCCAAATCCAGAACACTAACAATATCAACTTCTAGTGAGGTTGTGGAGCAGTAATTCTCATTCATTGCTGGTGGGAATGCAATGTTACAGTCTGTGGAAGACATTTTGGAAGTTTCTTACAAAACTAAACATCTCCTTATAATACAATCTAGCAAACATGCACTTTGGTATTTACCCCCAAAAGATGAAAATGTATTCTACACAAAACCTGCACATGGATATTTATAGCAGCTTTATTCATAATTGCCAAAACTTCAAAACAACTAAATGTCCTTCAATAGGTGTGTGGGTAAATAAATGGTGTTACACGTAGAAAATGAAATGTTATTTGGCACTAAAAATTAATTATCAAGCTCTGAAAAGACATGGAGAAACCATAAATGCATATTACTAAATAAAAGAAACAAAACTGAAAAGTGTTCATACTGTATGACTCTAACTATATGACATTCTGGAAAAGACAAGACTATGGCATCAGTAAAAAAGATGGGTGTGGTTGTCAGGGCTAAGCTTGGAGGGAGGGACCTACAGGCAGAGCACGGAGAACTGTTAAGATAGTGAAATATTTTGTATGTTCCTTTAACGGAGGATGTATGTCATACTTCTGTCAAAAATCCATAGAATGTACCAAAAGTGAACCCAAATGTAAACTTTGGGTGATGATGTATCAATATAGGCTCATTGATTGTAACAAATATGCTCCTTTGGTATGAGATGTTGATAATGTGAAATTTGGGGTTGGGGGCAGGAGGATATGCTAACTCGCTGTGTTTTTCACTCAGTTTTTCTGTGAACCTAAAACTTCTCTAAAATTAGTTTATTAGAAATTCATCATAAAATTTTAATTCAAATGATGATAATTTTATACCTGGAGCATAAGTAAACTCAGAACTAAAATATATGGAGCACTTTTGATGTGCAAAAAAATTGGCTAAATACTTTAATGATGCTTTTTATTTTATTTTGAGTGTTTACAGTATGACAGGCATGGGTCTTTTTGCAGCTGACACTTGTTATCCAGCAGAGCAGGGCTTAAGGCAAAATCCACACATTCCATTGTTTAAGTTAAGGAATAGGCTTCGTCGTGGAAACTTAGATGCTAAGATCATCAGTGAGTGAAAATGTGCTGTTATCTCCCTGTTGTCACTATGTGCTAGGTTCAGTGTATTTTGCTGGACATGCCACATCTATATACCTCAGAGAAAGAACTCTGTCCCATATGTCTTTCTTTTAGGGCAAATAGGAAAGCAATGTTGTCAGAGGGATAATAAGTAATCTGCTCAGTACCAGGTTGCCTAAATCAGCATGTGCAAATTTTCATAAGGATTTTAGAAAAGTCTGATGCCCAGCACTTAGGGATCTTGGATACATTGGACACACAGTAGGAGAAGGGAGGATATCCAGCCTGGGGAGATTTTTGCCTAGGCAATAAAAAGTAATGTGTTTTCCGGGGTCATTTTAGCACAGTACTGCTTGATGCCCTAGAGTCCAATCCTTGATTCTTAGGGTTCATTATCTGTATCTAAAATAGGAAGATTGGGAAGATATATGTATACCTCCTTTCTCCTTTGTTCTTTGGGATGGAAGAAGTCTATGTCTGATAAGCAAGTAGAGTTTGCCAAGCCCTTTGAGGGATGAATTACAACCCTTCCTGGAGCAGAAAGATGTACAGAAACTCAGGGGCTATCATTTTGTCTTCATACACTTCTTCTGGGGGAAGAAAGGTTGATTGCAAAGGCACTGCTGCTTTTAGTAACCCGCTGAGGTTAAAACAGGAAAAACTATATGTACTGCTTCATCCTCGATTCTGTGCTTGAATTTCTTATTTTAAAAGTATTGTATGGGTTTGCTTGTTCTCCCAAGTTTTACTTAGATTTAAAAGGAAAAGTTTCCACAAGGCTATATAAACTTATGATTACTTGAAATTAGTGAAAAACTAGATATTAAGTAGATACTTAAAGGCATTTTATATCCATAAATTAAATTGAAAAATCACCTACTTAAACATCTAAGGCAAAGATTCTGACACATTAGTGTCAATGATGACAGTACGATTTGTTTATCTTTCCAAACGTTCACATAAAAACACACTAAGCAACTAGATAGCAAAAACTAAACAATCAAAACAACAAAATCAACAACAAAAACCTGATGGACAGCATTTACAAATAAACATTAGTGATCAGCTGGCCCTATGAACTTCAAAATGCCAGCAGCTATAGCCATAAGTATGGCATGCTATTGGAACAGGTAAAAGAGAAAACGGAGGGATAATTGACAGACCTAAAGAAAGGAGATTCCAAAAATAGTCCAGAGATATTCACAGGAATACTTGGTGAGAGAATTTGAGAACACTGGCTCCACTTAGATGGCGAGTTGCTTGTTCCAGTAGCGAAGAAAAGCAAAGGGTCTGTGTTAGGTATTAAAAGTCTGAAGCAGCTTAATTTCTATGAACTCTCAAAATGGATTCACTCAGGATCTCTTCCAAACAAGGCCTCCCATACTAAAGAAAAATCAGTGGGAGGAAGTTGGGGTAAAGAAACAGAGTAAACAAGGAAAATCAGAAAGCAAGGTGCCATAATTTTTATGGCTATACAAAAATAGTAGAAAGGAGATTCTGTGAAATAGTAAAAGCTATATGAACCAAGCCTACTGCTGAAATGAGCAGCAAAGTATTAGCATCATATCCCATGCAATGTTTCCATAGGAAAAAAACAGATTATAAGTGACATCACACAGGTAATGAGATATATGTTCATAAGCAAATCAAAACCCTAATATGTCAAAAAAATTCAAAATAAACTGAATGATTTTAAGAAAATAATACAAGACATGAGTGAACAAATTATATCAGAATTGGGAAAACACTGAGGAATGAGGTGATGTGGTTCAAGAGATCATTTGAAATGAAAGAAAAAAATCATTTTAGACATGAAGATTAAATTAGAGGAATCAAAATAGCAAATCAACATAACAAATGATGCCTTAAGAGAAAAAATATGAAAAAGGAAACAAAAATTGATGGTAATAGAAAGAAATTGACACTACATATTGAACAAACACACCTTAAATTTCAGAATGTCTATCCAGAACAACCAACACCAAGATATATTTCAGTAACTTTACTAGGATTGAAAAAATGATTTGAGCATTGCTGCAAAGGGCATGTGACTTACAAAAGAAAAAAAAATAAACAACAGATCATCAAACCTTTGGCATTTTATCCCCTAAAAATGTGAAATAATATATTCACAAACTCAAGCAAATGAAATCTGAAGCAATGATTTTATAGCTTAAAAAATCCTGACATTTGAGTAAAAAGGCATTTGCAAACTCCTACTGATATACAAAGCCTCAGAAGATATTTTTTCCATGAGCCTTTCCTATAGAATCTACTGTAGAGCAAAATTTGGATAACAAAAATGACTAGAGCAATATCTGCATAATGAATGGTAGTGAGCATTTAATATATAATTACTTGTAAAACTAGGATTAAATTGAAGTTTTAAGGGAAACATTGTAGCATATAATGGCTATATATTCTGATAGTGGGGGGATATTGAAAATGATTCATGCAAAACTGATTTTAAAACTAGTTATATTTTAGCTTATGTATGATCTTTTGTCTTGAAAAGGTTTTTTATTATGGTAGTGTGACATGTCACTACTTTTCAGGGTTCACTGTAGTGAAGGATAAATCATTTTCTTCCTTCTAATAAGATTCATAATTTTAAGTAACTATTTAAAAGTTATTCTGATAAATAATTCTTAATAATGGAGGTAAAGACTAAATAAGCAACACTCCTTCTGTTATCCCCCAAAGGCACCAAACACACACTTTGGCCTTTAGATAATATGGATCCCAGCTCCCTTGTAGAAGTGATGAGTTGGCAATTCATTAAAAAGTGTATATTTAGCATTTCTTAAGTGACAGGCACTATTCTAGATCTTACGAATTAAGCAGAGACCAAAAACAGACCAAAATCTCAACATATATTCTCTCACATAAATTAGTAAAATATATTCTCATATAATTTTATATACACGTATTCTCCTATGTAAAATACACACACATAAACACATTCATGGAAAAGAAAATAAATATGAAGCAGGTAAGCCCTAGAAGGAGGAGGGTTGAATTCAGAGATAAAGCAAGAGTAGTATCTTCAAGAAAGCCTTCAGTGATGGAAAGATATATGAGCAAAGATACGAAGAAGGTAAAGTTACAAATTTTAGGGCTATCTGAAGATCTAAGGGAAGGGTGATACAAGCCAAGAAGATCAAGTGCAAAGAGCATGAGATTAGATGCGTCCTGGTATATGTGATGAAAAGGAAAGAGTGGGATGAGAAAGTGAGAGAGAATGAGATGAGGTCACACATGTAACAAAGTTTGCATGTGAGTGGTCTGAAAGAAAGTAGTCAAAGTGACTGTAAAGTATGCCTCCATAACACCAAAAAAAAAAAAAAAAATGAAGAGGAAGACATTGTTTGGTGAAGAAGTTAGTATTTGCTTTCGTCCATGTAAGGTGTAAAGTACCTGTTAGATATTCAGGTTGGAGATGTCAAAAAAGCAGTCTGCAGCTCTGAGAATAGGTCCAGGGTGTGTGTATGTATGTATGTGTGTGTGTGTGTATGTGTGTGTGTGTGTGTGTGTGTGTGTGTGTATATATATATATATACACACACACATTTGGGGTATTAGATTGTGTGTGGCGGCTCATACCTGTAATCCCAGAACTTTTGAAGGCTGAGGCAGTAGGATCATTTGAGGCAACAAGTTTGAGACCATCCTAAGCAATATAGCGAGACTCTGTCTCTACGAAGAAAAGGAGTGGGGCGGGGGGGTGGCTATGAACTTATAGATGTTTTTCATAGCTAGAAAACTGAAGGAGACTGCGTATTGAATAAGTGAGGATAGCAAAGAGTTCTATCAGAATTTAGGCATCCCAACATTTAGAATTACAGTGGTGGAGCCGGACCAACAGAGGAGACTAAGAAGAAAGATCCAGTTTAATAGAGAATAAACAAAATAAAGTGTTTAGAGAGAATTGTAAGAACAATAAACTATGTTAAATAGGTCAAAATGATACATATCCACTTTGTTGAATTTAGCAATGTACAAGCCATAGACAATGAACAGAAAATAATAATTTCTCGGACTTTCATGATAAGGTTGAAAAATATGAGTTCATAGTCTAAGGAGCACCATTAGGCACTCACTTTCCAAAACTCTCATAATGGGAATATTTGCTGCCTGTGACAGGCCTTTCTGTATGTACCACAATGCATGGACTTATAATTAATTTGTTTTGAATTTCCCCAAATTCCTATATTTCATTTACATGGTGTAGCAGAAATGTTCATGACCTGTCTATTTTCATCAGATGTCAACATTTTAGTGTGAACTGGAAAACTTCCAGGTGCCAGTGCCTCTATCTTTGGACTTGAGGGTTTTTCTGAAATGCATAGATTTTTCTGCTGACCCTTAAGACAGGCTAGAATTGCCTTGGAATTAACATCCGTAAAGAGCAGAGGGAAAATAATTCTCAGTAGTAAGTTTAACTCCATTTCCCAATCTCCCTGTTAGATTAATCTCTAGCTGCCCATTATTATAACTAATTATGCAACATTTTATTTTCTATATTCCCTTTACTCTATGATTACCCCAATTTCCTACCAGAGTCTTCTCCAAATGTCAGATAAATTATTGCATTGAATCTTTGTATTTTATACTTCACAATAAATTATCTGTGCTCATAATTACAGAGCTTCTTTTTTTGATACCAAAACAACAATAACAACAACAAAACATAGTTGTCCATCTATTCTTATTGAACGAGGAAGACTCATTATGAAGATCTCAACTTTTTCTCATCATCCTCTTTAAAGCAAACATGAGGAAAATTTTCCTTTGGGTGTCTTCTCCTCTAACCAATTACTTGAGAGTTTATGAAGGAGGTGTATTCATTATTTTTTATTGCTGTTGCAAAAAATTACCACAAATTTAGTGGCTTAGAACAAAACAAATTTATTGTATCACAGAATTTAGGTCAGAGTCACGTAACTGGGTCCTCTTCTTCAGATATCACAAGACTCAAATCAAAGCATCTGCAGACCTGTGTTTCTTTCTGGAGACTTAAGGAATGAATCTGCTTCTAACCCATTTAATTGGTTGCCTTAATTCATCTGTTAGCACTGTAGGAATGAGGTTCTTGTTTCCTTACTGGCAGTGAGTAGTGCATTGTTGTCAGCAACTGGAAAGGTACTCATGGCCTAGTAAGAGGCTCCTTTCATCTTCCAACTCAGCAATGGAGACATGAGTTATTCTCACACTTTGAATCTTTCTCTTACCTCATATCCTCATCTCAGTCAGCGAAAGTTCCTTGCTTTATGGGCTTAAGTGACTAGATTGGGCCCATCTGGATTACCCAGGGTAATTTCCATACTTTAGGGTTTGAAACCTTATTTCATCTGCTAGTTCCTTTTACAGAAGTACATTTGTGTTTAATTTAATAGAGAGAGGAGAGGAATCTTGGTGGGACATTATTAGAATTCTGCCTGTCACAGAAGCCATACAGTTCCTCACTACCTATAATTCTTGAACATTTTGAATTACAAGGAAGTACAGCTGTGAAACCAAACTTCTAGATATTAACACCAAATTATAGGTCCCTTAGGTACACCCAGAGGATGGTAGCCAGTTGTGGGCCTCTATCCTCATAAAACCTTCCATGGTGGGATGAAGCGTTTCTCATTATCTTTCTTACTTCTACATTGTGATTGTTCCAATCACCACAATGTTCTATTGTCCCTGCATTTTTTAGTCGAATTCTGATTATGTGAGGTAAATTAAATAAAAGAAAATGAATCAAAAAGACAACAGAGTATGATCCTGAGAAATATGGTGAAAACCACTAAAACTACCAGGTGCTAATATTCTCTACAAGTTCCAATTATAGCACGAGATTCGTAAGAAATAGAACTATGTGAAATTGACACAATCATCTCTGGAAGCCAAGAACCCTCTTTAGTTACTTGCCATTGGTGGATTCAAGGCTGATGCTCTCGGGCCTCTCGCAGGTGACCAAATTCTGCTTTACTCTCAGGTTTATTCTAAAGAGAACTAGTTTATAATCCAATCTCTCTAAGATTTGTGCTTCTAATTTAATTAAAATATTTTAGTGGTATTTAATGTCACTGTATTATTACAGAATAACTAAAATAACTTTTTAAATTTTTATTAATGGTGGTAATATACATAATAAAAATTACCATTTTAACAATTTCTTAGTGTATAGTTCAGTGGCACTAAGTAAATGTAGATTGTTGTGCAACCACTACCACCATTTATCTCCAGACTCTTATCATCTTCCTTACTGAAAAACTGTACTCATTAAACAATAATTCTCCATTCTCTCCTCCCCACAGCCCTGTGCAGCCACCATTCTATTTCCTGTCTCTATAACTACTAGAGGTACTTCATATAATTGGTATAATACAGTATTTGTCTTTTGGTTACTGGCTATTTCACTAATCATAATGTCTTCAAGATTCATCTATATTATAGCCTGTGTCAGAATTTCCTGCCTTTTGAATGATGAATAATATTCTATTGTATGTATATATCACATTTCGCTTATCAATTTATCTGCTGATGGACACTTGGGTTGCTTCCACCTTTTGTTTTTTTGTGAAAAACGCTATTATGAACCTGGGCATACACATATCTGTTTGAGTCCCTACTTTCAATTTTTTTGAATATATAGCCAGAAATTGAATTGTTGGATCATATGGCAAATCTGTTTAACTTTTGAGTAACAGCCATTCCATTTTCCACAGTCGTGGCCATTTTACATTGCCACCAGCAATAAACAAGGGTTCTGATCTCTCCACAATCTCACCAACACTTTCTATTTTTAAAAATCTTATTTCTCAGCCAGGCGCGGTGGCTCACGCCTGTAATCCCAGCACTTTAGGAGGCCAAGGAGGGTGGATCACGAGGTCAGGAGATGGAGACCACACTGGCTAACATGGTGAAACCCCGTCTCTACTAAAAATACAAAAAAAAATTAGCCAGGCGTAGTGGCGGGCGCCTGTAGTCCCAGCTACTCTGGAGGCTGAGGCAGGAGAACGGCGTGAACCCAGGAGGCGGAGCTTGCAGTGAGCTGAGATCGCGCCACTGCACTCCAGCCTGGGGGACTGAGCAAGGCTCTGTCTCAAAAAAAAAAAAAAACTTATTTCCCTTTTGTGTGTGTGTATTATTAACCATCCTAATGAGTACAAAGTGGTAGCTCATTGTTTTCATTTGCATATTTTTAATGGTTAATGGTGTCAAGTGACTTTTCATGTGTTCATTGGTCATTTGGATATCTTCCTTGATGAAATTTCTATTTAAGTTTTTTTTTCCATTTTTAATTGGGTCATTTGTTTTTTTCATTGTTGAATTGTAGGAGTTGTTTATATATCTAGATATCAGTCTTTTATCAAATATATAATTTGCATGAATTTTCTTCAATTTCTTAGGTTGTCTTTTCCCTTTGTTGATAGTTTTTTGATGCACAAACCTTTTAAATTTTAGGATAGCCCAATTTGCCTATTTTTGTTGTTGTTGTTGCCTGTACTTTGTGTCAGATACAAGAAATCATTGCCAAATCCAATGTCAAGAAATTCCCTTCTAGTTTTTCTTTTAATAGGTTAATAGTTTTAGTTCTTTTGCTTGGGTGTTTCACTCATGTTGAGTTAATTTAAGTGTATATTATAAAGTAAGAGTCTAATTTCATTTGTTTTGCATGCAGATCTTCAGTTTTTCCAAGATTGTAAAAAACTAGCCGTCCATTAATGGTCCTGGCACCCTTGTAGAAAATCATTTGGCCATATATGTAAGGGTTTATTCCTGAGCTTTCTTTTCTATTTCATAGTTCTCTTATGTTAATTTTTAATGCCAATACCACTTTGTTTTGATTACTATGGATTTGTAATACGTTTTGAAATCAGGAAGAGTGAGCCCTCCAACCTTGTTCTTCTTTTCTAAGGTGTTTTAATTATTTGGGGTCCTTGAGATTCTATATGATTTTAGGGTAAATATTTCTATTTCTAAAAAGTAATTGGGATTTTGATAGGAATTTCAATAATTTTGTAGCTCTCTTTGGTTAGTAACGACATATTGACAATATTGTTTTCTAGTCCATAAACACTGTGTTTTCCTTTATTTAGGATTTTTCATTTTTTTCAGCAACATTTGATAGTTTTTACCGTATAAGTCTTTCTCCTCTTTGGTCAAGTTTATTCTTAAATATTCTATTTTTTTGATGCTATTGTAAATTGAATTTTTTCCTTAATTTTCTTTTCAGATTGCTCATTGCAAGTATATAAAAACACAATTGATTATTGCATGTTGATTTTATTTCCTGCAATTTTGTTAAATTCGTTAGTTCTAATCCGTTTTAGGTGGAAATAGTTTTTTTTAATTTAAGGTGTTTTGTTTTGTTTTGTTTTGTTTTTGAGATGGAGTCTCGCTCTGTCCCCGAGGCTGGAGTGCAGTGGCGTGATCTCGGCTCTCTGCAAGTTCCCCTCCCGGGTTCATGCCATTCTCCTGCCTCAGCCTCCTGAGTAGCTAGGACTACAGGCACCCACCACCATGCCTGGCTAATTTTTCGTATTTTTAGTGAAGACGGGGTTTCACCATGTTAGCCAGGATGGTCTCCATCTCCTGACCTCGTGATCCGCCCGCCTCGGCCTCCCAAAGTGCTGGGATTACAGGCGTGAGCCACTGTGCCCGGCCTAATTTAAGGTATTTCAACCATAATGGTATACACTTATTCTCAATTAATTTTTCTCCCCCCTTCTCCCTAAGATATAATTTAAGTTCATGCAACTTATGTAATCATTGTTGTTTGGGGAGGAACACTAGATTCTGGTTCCTGATGTTTTTCTACTTGGAACAAAGTAGGCATCCATTGGAGCTCTATTGGAATCTTCCCCACACAGAGCTGAAAAAGTTATATTTTTGTTTGCCGTGTTTTCTTTTTGTTAGTTATTTGTTTTGCTTGTTTATTTTTGCCACTCCTTAGGCTTATTTCAGGGAGCAGGATGCATCTATCTTTTTCTTGAGGGGCTGTCAACTTCTTTAAACCCTTTACACCCAAGTCATTTCTGTTTCCTACGAGCTTCGGTCATTAGGTGTTTCTTGATTCTCTGCTTAATTATCACTTTCTTACCTGAGGCAATAAAAATGGACACTTATGCTTGGAAAATACAGAGTGGGGGAGGGTGTTGGAGCAAAGGGGGAAAGGGAAAAATAGGTAGTATCTAATATTTCAAAAATATCTCACTCACACTCATGCACTATGTACTCAGATGGTAAAACAAAAGCTCAATTATGACAAAGAGTGTTGAACAAATGAGTATCCAAGTAAAATCTCTATTCTCTTATTTTCTCGTCGTTCCCCATGAAAATTGGCACCAGGGATGTTTGGCACCTACAGCATGTGGTAGGGGAGCAGTCATAGACTGTCTCTGAACTGAGGCTGACCATGTCCAAATATTTGTGCTCAGGAAAATCAGAGACCTTACTCAGGTCATAGATTAACTCAAGACTGGCATCCAATAAAAATGTAATGCCAGCTACATATGTAATTAGAAGTTCACCAGAAGCCACATTAATATATGTAAAAATAAACAGGTTTTAGATAGACAGATAGATAGATACATATCCATATGGTCTGGTTGTGTCCCCACCGAAATTTCATTTGTGTGTATATATATAGATATAGATTACAGATGTAGGTAAAGATTACAGATATATATAGATATAAATATAGGTACCAATATAGATATAGATTAGATATAGATATAGATATGGTTTGGTTCTGTGTCCCCACCCAAATCTAATGTTGAATTTTAATTCCCACATGTTGAAGGAGGAGCCTGGTGGAAGGTGGTTAAAACATGGGGGTGGACTTCGCCTTTGGTGTCTTATGATGGAGTTCTCATGAGATCTGTTTGTTTACAAATGTGTAGTACTTCCCCATTTGCTCTCTCTCCTGCCACCAGGGGAAGAAGGCATTTGATTTTCCTTTGTCTTCCACCATGATTGTAAGTTTACTGAGGCCTCTCAGTCATGGTTCCTGTTACGCCTGCAGAGCCATGAGTCAGTTAAACTTTATTTCTTCATAATTTACCCAGCCTCAGGTAGTTCTTCATAGCAGTGTGAGAACAAACTAATACAGAAACTTGGCACCAGGAGTAGGGCAGTACTATAAAGATACCTGAAAATGTGGAAGTGACTTTGGAACAGGGTAAGAGACAGAGGTTAAAACAATTGGAGGGCTTGGAAGACAGGAAGATGAGGGAAAGTTTGCAATTTCCTGGAGACTTGTTAAATTATTTTGACCGAAAAGCTGATAGTGACATGCACAATGAGGTCTTAGCTGAGTTGGCCTCAGATGGAGATGAGGAACTTATTGGTAACTGGAGTAAAGGTCACTCTTGCTATGCTTTAGCAAAGAGACTGGTGGCTTTTTGCCCCTGCCCTAGAGTTCTGTAGAACCCTGAATTTAAGTGAGATGATTTAGCGTATCTGGTGAAAACACTGATAAGCAGCAAAGCATTCAAGATGTGACCTGGCTGTTTCTAAAAGTGTACACTCATATGCATAAACAAAGATTATCTGAAACCAGAACTTATATTTAAAAGGGAAGCAGAGAAGAAAAGTTTGGAAAATTTGCAGCCTGACCATGTGGTAGAAAAGTAAAACCCTTTTTCTGGGGAAACATTCAAGCTGGCTGCAGAAATTTGCATAAATAAAGAGGAGCTGAATATTAATAGCCAAGACAATGGGGAAAATGTCTCCAGGACATGTCAGAGACCTTCACAGCAGTCTCTCCCATCACAGGCCTGAAGGCCTAGAAGAGAAAAATGTTTTCATGGGCTGGGCCCAGGACTGTGCTGCTCTGTGCAGCCATAGGACATGATGCCCTACATCCTAGCCACTCTAGCTCCAGCCATGTCTAAAAGGGGCCAAGGTACAACTCAGGCTGTTGCTTTAGAGGGTGAAAGCCCCAAGCCTTGGTGGCTTGGTGGTATTGGGCCTGCACGTGTGCAGAAGGCAAGAGTTGAGGTTTGGGAACCTCTGCCTAGATTTCAGAGGATGTATAGAAATGTCTGGATGTCCAGGCAGAAGTCCGCTGCATGGGAGGAGCACTCATGAAGAACTAGGGCAGTGCAGAGGGGGAAAGTGGGGTTGGATCCCCCACACACAGTTCCCTCTGGGGCACTGCCTAGTGGAGTTGTGAGAAGAGGGTCACCATCCTCCATATTCCAGAATGGTAGATCCACCAACAGCTTGCACTGTGCACCTGGAACAGCCGCAAGTACTCAACACCAGCCTGTGAAAGCAGCTGCGGTGGCTGCTCTGTACAAAGCCACAGGGGCAGAGTTGCTCAAGGCCTTAGGAGCCCACCCCTTGCATCAGTGTAGACTGAATGTGAGACAAGGAGTTAAAGGAGATTATTTTGAAACTTTAAGATTTAATGACTGCGCTGTAGCCCCCTTTATTGTGGCTGATTTCTCCCATTTGGAATGGGAGCATTTACCCAATTCCTGTGTGCCCATTGTATCTTGGAAGTAACTGTCATTTGCTTTGTCTCAGATGAGACTTTGTACTTGGACATTTTAGTTAATGCAGGAATGAGATAAGTTTTTGGGGGCTGTTGGGAAGGCATGACTGTGTTTTGTAATGTAAGAAGGACACGAGATTTGGGAGGGGACAGGGTGGAATAACATGGTTTTCTCTGTGTTCCTACTCAAATTCTATGTCAAACTGTTATCTGCACATGTTGAAGGAGGGGCTTAGTGGGAGGTAATTAAGTCATGGATGTGGACTTTCCCCTTACTGTTCTCATGATAGAGTTCTCATGAGATCTGGTTGTTTGAAAGTGTGTAGCATGTCCTCCTTCACTCTCTCTGTCTCCTGTCACCGTGTGAAGAAGGTGCTTGCTTCTTCTTTGCCCTTCGTCCATAATTGTAACTTTCCTGAGGCGTCTCCAACCATGCTTCCTGTTAAACCTGCAGTACTGTGAATTATTAAACTTGTTTTATTCATAAATTACTCAGTTTCAGGTAGTTATTTATAGAAGTGTGAGAAAGGACTAATACACCCACACACACACACACACACACACACACACACACACATATATTTCGAGATGAGGTCTCACTCTGTTGCTCAGGCTGGAGTGCACTGCAGCCTCAACCTTCCAAGCTCAAGTGATCCTGCTGTCTCAGCCTCCTGTGTATCTAGGACTACAGGTGTGCGCTACCACACCAGGCTTTTTTTTTTTTTTTAATTATTTTTGGTAGAGATGGGGTCTTGCTATGCTTTCCAGGCTTACCTCAAACTCTGTAAAGCATATTTTAATACAATGTTTTATTTTATTCAGCATAAGCATACTCAATACTTTCTTGTCTTTTTCTTTTTCTGCTCACTTTTGGTTTTTCTCACGCAGAATTCCAGTTGCCACCTTCAACACATCCTTCAGTACAATCCATTTACTATAATTCCTCTTTTGGAAATCAACCTTTTTTTGTTAGTTACCATATCACAATGAAAATATTCAATTCTCATCTTAACTCTTCCTAGAATAAAACTCTTTCACTTTGAGAAACATAGTCTTTTTTTTAATATATTTTTTGGGACACATGGCTCATTCATACTTGTTACTTAAGTCTATTTTGCTTTGTTTTTGTTCACTGTCTACTTAATTTTGTGTGTGTGTAAGCAGGACTTAATGAATCACATGTGAAATCTTTTTTATTTATTTATTTATTTTGAGATGGAGTCTTGCTCTATTGCCCAGGTTGGCAGTCAATGGCATGATCTCGGCTCACTGCAACCTCTGCCTCTTGGGTTCAAGTGATTCTCATGCCTCAGCCTCCCAAGTAGCTGGAATTACAGGCATGTGCCACCCAGCTAATTTTTTTTTTCTTATGACTTTCTTTTTTTTTTTTTATTATACTTTAAGTTTTAGGGTATGTGTGCACAATGTGCAGGTTAGTTACATATGTATACATGTGCCATGCTGGTTTGCTGCACCCATTAACTCGTCATTTAGCATTAGGTATAACTCCTAATGCTATCCCTCCCCCCTCCCCCTCCCCCCACCCCACAACAGTCCCCAGAGTGTGATGTTCCCCTTCCTGTGTCCATGTGTTCTCATTGTTCAATTCCCATCTATGAGTGAGAACATGCGGTGTTTGTTTTTTTGTCCTTGTGATAGTTTACTGAGAATGATGATTTCCATTTTCATCCATGTCCCTGCAAAGGACATGAACTCGTCATTTTTTATGGCTGCATAGTATTCCATGGTGTATATGTGCCACATTTTCTTAATCCAGTCTATCATTGTTGGACATTTGGGTTAGTTCCAAGTCTTTGCTATTGTGAATAGTGCCACAATAAACATACATGTGCATGTGTCTTTATAGCAGCATGATTTATAGTCCTTTGGGTATATACCCAGTAATGGGATGGCTGGGTCAAATGGTATTTCTAGTTCTAGATCCCTGAGGAATCGCCACACTGACTTCCACAAGGGTTGAACTAGTTTACAGTCCCACCAACAGTGTAAAAGTGTTCCTATTTCTCCACACCCTCTCCAGCACCTGTTGTTTCCTGACTTTTTAATGATTGCCATTCTAACTGGTGTGAGATGGTATCTCATTGTGGTTTTGATTTGCATTTCTCTGATGGCCAGTGATGGTGAGCATTTTTTCATGTGTCTTTTGGCTGCATAAATGTCTTCTTTTGAGAAGCATCTGTTCATATCCTTTGCCCACTTTTTGATGGGGTTGTTTGTTTTTTTCTTGTAAATTTGTTTGAGTTCATTGTAGATTCTGGATATTAGCCCTTTGTCAGATGAGTAGGTTGCAAAAATTTTCTCCCATTTTGTAGGTTGCCTGTTCACTCTGGTGGTAGTTACTTTTGCTGTGCAGAAGCTCTTTAATTTAATTAGATCCCATTTGTCAATTTTGGAATTACAGGCATGTGCCACCCAGCTAATTTTTGTATTTTCAGTAGAGACATGGTTTCACCATGTTGCCCAGGCTGGTCTAGAACCTCTGATCTCAGGTGATCCGCCCACCTTAGCCTCCCAAAATGCTGGAATTACAGGCATGAGCCACCATGCCTGGCCTGAAATCCTTTAAAAATATAACTTCTTCAATATGGTTTCTGAAGACTTTGATTTAATAATACTAATGTTCAAATCAGTTATCTATATTTAAAAAATTCAAGACTGATGTTGCCCAGGGAGGATTGAGAAACTCTAATCAAATAAAACCAATTGCACATGTACTTCTACCCTCAGCATGCTCTTTTATTCCTAAAGCTTTGTTCATCATGTTTCTTTTACCTGTAATTTCTAAAATATGACACCTTTTGTATATTTACCTAGACTTTGGTGTAGTGCCAGGATGTTTATGTAGGTCTAGAAAGTCTCAACTCCATGATTTGATACCAGCCCTTTGGTTTTTAAATCCTCACGGTTTTTTAACCAGAAGCCAAAGGGCAAATGTCTTATGCTAGAACATGTATGATTTCTAATTATTCAGATTAGGATCCTCTATTTATTATGATTTAAAAAAAATGTTAGTGGGAATAAATGTTATATTTTTGTTAAATGAAAATTGCTAATGCTTTTACACAGGCATGCACTTGGTGTATGTTGATTTTTTATGTCATTATATAGCTATGCCATTTGTATCTAATTTGTACTGGCTTAGAATTACATAAATATATTTACATTGGTATTTCCAGTTAAAAAATGAATTATTTCCCTTTGATATCACTGTTTAATTTTTTAATCAAAGCATGGGGTATGTACTGCAACTCTAATATAAATCTTTAGTACATGTAGCTATTATCACATTATAACTCAAGATGTGTGCCTTGAGAATTTTTTTATGATTCATTTATAATTAATGCTCAAAACATTTCCCATATAATGACGATTTAACTTTTTAAGATATTGAAATCAGTCAATATAATTTTACCTCATAATACTCAACTAGTTCTATGAAAATGCAAATTAAAGAGCAAAGTATTAGGCAAATCGAATTTGCATGCATATGGTGTATATACATAAAATGATTCAGAATATTGGATATCATTACCCAATCATTACACTCATAGACCATAATAAGGAACAAGAGGAATTTGCCACATAAAAGATATTAACAGAATGGAAATTTTTACAGGCATATAATTTATATCCTAAGCCCTAACATGGCCCTGAATGCCAAAATTGATATAGCTAAGACAATAAAAGTGAAGGAAACATTTCTTTCAGCATCTGAAGAATATCTCTATAGGGAATAAATTGAATGAGGTTGGATATTATCTAGATTTCTTCAAAAGTACTATTTTTTTTTCCTGCTTAAACATTGGGATATCTTACCAAGGAATTCAGAAGTTAAGAACACATTTTAGAAATTAGATAGCTGAGGTTTGAATTGTGGATTTACTATTTCCAAATTATATTACCTTGCATGCATTTTCTTAAGCTTAGTCTTTGCTTTTCTTACTCAATATAAACCATAAATCATCTATCTCATGGGAATGTTTTCAGTATTAAATATTATAATCATAAATATATTAATATAATATCTGCATATATATTATGTGTGTGTATATATATTTAATGAGTGTTCAGTTTGCATTACCCCTTAGTTTTTCAATAGAAACAAACAGAAACTCAGTCCTATCCCTTTTCAGATGCTTTATAAAACAACGAATTACCACCATAAAGATAAATGGCAAATTGGTTTACTTTGCATGTGATGATTCATTGAGTTCTTGAAATTAAATGTAAGTGAGATTTTCTGTCTGTCACTATAATCTTTCAATTTAATATGTACATGCATATGTATTTGTATATGTGGTTGAATCACATATATGGTTTTTAACTTTTAATGTGTTCATGGGAATGGAAGCTGAGGTAGGAGACTGAGAAATCATAGTAGTAAGAAGAATTAGATGTTAGATATGAATATGAAAGTGATGTTTTATAGAGATAGATGGTTTGAGCAAACATTGGGATTTAGGTTTCAGTCATATTGTTACTGTTTCTACAGTAACAAAATTTTGATGAAATTCTGTGATACTATGATACTAGCTAAATGAAAACTAACTTTATATTTCCCCCAAAGCACTTTATCTTTAACCATCTAAGTAGGGATATTGAGGAGGTAGGGAGATATAAGACTGAAGTAGAAATGAGAGGCCCTGGCTAGATATTCAAATAATTTGAAGTCTTACCCTTCAAATATATGGGATAATATTTAAAAAGCACAAACCATGGGAGTGAGAACTGACAGAACAAGTCAAGCCCTGAGCACCAAGACCTCCCACATTGTGGTCACACTAAGATGAACTAAAAAAAGAGATTGAAAATAAGTAACATTAGGAGAAAAAGCAGAAGAGTATGATATCTGGAAAGCAAGTGAAGAAAGAAGAACAGGAAGAAGTGGTCAAATATGCTATGTGCTGCTGAGAGCATTAGGACAAATACCTAATGCATTCAGGGCTTAAAACCTAGATGACAGGTTGATAGGTGAAGCAAACCAACATGGCACATGTATACCTATGTAATGAACCTACATGTTCAGCATATGTATCCCAGAACTTAAAGTAAAATAATAATAAGAAAAGAAACAGAAAAGGCCTAATTAATGTGGATTAAGGAGAAAACAGGAGAAGAGTTAAATTCAGTAATATAGAAATCCTTGTCGAGGTATGTAAGAGAAAAGAAATAAATATGAGTGCAGCTGGAAGGGGATTGTGGCAGCTAAAATCACTGTGTGATTTTGTTGCTGTTGCTTTGTATTTTGTTGGTTTGTTTTGCAGTTGATAGAAATCATGCAGCAGAAAAAGAAAAATGGATGGGTTGGGGTAACGAAAGAAGATTGCTTGAGCTATGTTTTTCAATAGATAATAAGATGTAAGATCTATTTCACAACTGAAAGTGGTGGCCTTAAAGATGGGCATGCACAGTTAATCTATATACTACAGCAGTATTACAAGAAATAACAGAGAATATGTTTCTAGAATCTGACAAATGCCTAGATACAGTGGAGGCAGATAATTAACATTCTTTTCTTTTTAATTTGTTTCTGTAACTTTTTTTTTTTTGGTAGAGATAGGCTCTCGCTATGTTGCCTAGGCTGGTCTTGAACTCCTGGCATCAGGAGATCGTGGCATCCCAAAAACTGGGATTACAGGCATGAGCCACCATGCCCAACCTAATATCCTTTTTAAGATGATCTCAATGTTCTGATTAGGTTAAGAATCAAGGTCATCATCTGAGAATCACAATGAGCTAGAAGGTTTTGTCTGAGGACAGAAGAAAATATTTTATATAATAGTCTAGAACAGGAGTCAGCCAACTATAGGCCCTAGCCATATCCAGGCTGTTGCCTATTTTTGTAAATGAGGTTTTATTGGCACACAGCCATTCCCCTTCTTTGTATATTGTCTATGGCTGACTATAGTTGTCATGACACAGAATATATGGCATATGAAAATATTCACTATCTGGTATTTTACAAAAAAAGTTTGCTGACCCCTGGTCTAAAAACCTAAATAGAGAATGAACCAAAGTAACCAACAACAAGGTTTTTCTTGAATTCAAAGTGAGTATGGTGCACACATTTGCAAATTTTTCTCTAAAATCATCTCTCTTTACAAGCAAATGTACCTAATAAAGGGAAAATTGAATTCAGCCAGAATTACAGTTATGCAAAATAAGTACAATAAAGAAAGAGAAAGACAAGGAGGAAACAAATGATTCACCATGTTAATACTCCATATGTGTTACATGAGAGCATACATTTGGTGGTAATTCATCAATATGTACATATACTGTTTGTGTGTTCCAGTTGTAGTTCAGAAAGAAGTTAAAAATGACTAAACATGGAGTTTAAACTGCCAAAAGAGGGCAAGGAAGAAATCACAATGATAAGAGACTGTATGATCAATAGGTCTAGGACACAGCTGGGTTGAAATTGATTGTGTACTAAAAGAAATGTGTTGGGAAGACAGGAGGTGGAAGATAGAGTGTGTTTAGTTTTCTAAGGCTGCCAAAATAAAATACTGCAGACTGGATGGCTAAAACACCAGAAATTTATTTCCTTACAGTTATCCAGGGTAGCAGTCCAAGATCAAGTTGTCAGCAGTGTTGGTTTCATTGAGACCTCTCTCCTTCACCTGTGGATGGCTGAAATTTTCCCTCTGTTGTCACAGGTCTTTCCACTGTGCACACGTCTGTGTTTAAATCTCCTCTTTTTAAAAGTACACCAGTCATAATGAATTAAGACCCACCCATAAGACTTCATTTTACCTTAGTTACTTTTGCAGAGGTCCTGTCTCCAAATATAGTCACATACATATGAGTTTGGAGGGTGGAGAGGATACAGTTCAGCCCACAACAATGCGGGATGCTTACAATCAGTATTGGAGGAAAATTACTAAATAATAGCCAGGTGTAGGGCATAACTATGAAAGAAAATAGCTGAAGTAGTGTACAGAGCAAGAGTGTTGAAAAAGAAGGGCTCAAGGAATGATTATCTTTGTGCATAATGAAATCACTGATAATTAATACAAGGGCTATATTGGAAGAAGTGACAGTAAAAGGAAGCCAGCACACAATTGGGAATGATCCATGGGTGTAGAAGAAAGTACCAAATATAGTATTATGAACCAGTGAGGTGTAGTGATACGGACCATGCAATTTAATGTTGTTTGTGATAGAAAGGAAATAAAGAATAACCTGAAAGCAACAAGGGAAAGCAAAGAGGACACTTAAACCCCAACTCCAGGACCATTAATATATGAACTGTTGTTGAAAAATGGGCCACCAATTGAGAAGACTACGGTGGGAAGATTCAGGGACGAGTCATTAGCCAAAGATTATGGAGAGAGTCAGAGAAGTTGTTGAAGATTTCATGCTGTTAAGAGATTGTGGAAGTACTATAGTAATATTGTAATATTATATGTGTGTACATACACACATATAATCAATTTGTATGTGTCAGCCAGAAAGGACACCTTCCCTAAAATCTTGCATATATCCCTTTCATAATTAAATAATGTATAGTTACAGAGCTTCAAGAAGAATATCAACCATTGTGTAGTTTTACAGCTCCAGAAAATATTGAGGTAAGTTGATATATATTGACATTTTTCTATGAAAGTCTGTCATGGCTTTTTATGTCTTCTCACTCGTCTCCTTATGCTCCTATTTCTTCCCGTGCATGCCAACCCCCTCCTAATCTGCTATCAATTGTAGATTACCTCTTCACTTTTGAAATTTCAGGGAAAAAGAAAAGACAGCTAAAAATGAAGAACAAATGACTATATCTTAACATGTAAACAAATTCCAAAGAAATTCAGAACCAACCTGGGCCTTCTCAAAAGAAGTAAAGTTCAAAATTCTGGCAGCATGTCTCATTTTGTCAAGTACTTTAACTTTTTCTTCTCTTTATTGCATCGTTTTCATATCTTGGTTGGTTGAGTTTGCTATTTGACCCGTGGGTCCTACTGAACCAAAATCAATAAATTCATAAATTAATAAGTGTTCTGAAAATAGCAGGAGTAAAGTAAAATAGCTCATTTAAAATCAAAGCCAACTATTGCTTATAAAATTTGTATAAAGCACACTAAAAAAGAGAAAAACAGAAATGAATCAAAGGAGAAAATTCAAAATTATTAAAAATTATAATTCATCTTCTGGTTAAAATTTTCCTCAGGCAACAATATGGATAATATATCCATATAGCATCTCTTTATAGAGGCTTTTAAGGCTATAAATTATACCTTATATAAAATTATATTATTTGAGAAGACCAAGAATATTTTCCCTTTCATTGTAATATCCTCTATTATAGAAAATATTTATAATAGAAAATATATATTTTAAAATTAAAATTGATAATGCATTTTAAGAGTACAATCCATAACTTTTTAGAATTTATTTTAAAACACAATTATTTGACATGTAATAAGGAGAAATTGGGTAAAGGCTACAAGATAAAAATTCTCAACAAAATTTTAACTTCATGAATAAATAAAGTAACTTCATTAACAAATGACATTGTACCTTTCAACTTAGTAACTAGCACTCTAAAATTATTTTGCTCTTTGTTTATTCTCTTCACATGAATCACGTGAAACTCAAATTTGCTCGATCACATGAAATTCAATTTTTGCTCAATTTTCTTCTGTTTTCATGTCTTAACAGAGAAGCAGGCAGCCTTGTGAAAGTGCAGATGTTCTCACAATAATCATGTTCCAGAGATGTAGAGAATGGAGAATCTCAGTGGATTTGAAACATAGTCTAAAATTGGATCCGCAATTTTTTTCACACATTTTAGTCCCCTGAAGTAGAAGCTTAAAGGATTGAGAATAAATCCACTTGTCTGCTATCCTATTAAAATGGCAGCATTCCTGTTGTGCTAAAATAGATAGTATGCTTTGCTAAGCTGAAAAACTAATTCTGTTTGTTTTGTTTTAAGGAAAGCACTTGGAGTCAGGATATAGTGCTCTACTTTTGATACACATGAAAATAGCATATTGCAATTAGAAGATAAAAATGTCAACAATATTAATGGGTTTTGGTGTAGACCATATCGTATATTTCATTTATTTTTTTCTGTTTCTTGCACAGATGTATCTGATTCATGTCTACTCTTATGTTTAGTTTCTCAATTTTATTTTTTTCTCCTCTTGAATTTTTTTCTAGTTTTGGATGAATTTTAGCAAAAATTATAACACCTTTACTTTTAGTTTTGCCAAAATACGTTAAAATTTAAAGCTATGTATATCTGCATGCATAACTCTATCAAACTTTTTCTGTCCTTAAGTTATCAGAAAATTATTAACCATATATATAACTAATATATATGTTATAAAGATCTGCTTGCCCTTTTTATTTCCTCAAGAGCTTTGACATGCAAATATTCTTAAATAATATCTAAATAGGGGATGTTTACAAAAAATCTATTTATCAATAAACTTTCAGCTATTTAGAGAGATTTTTCTCTTTCAATCAAAATAGATGGGTAGAATGAAGGCTGTGTTAACAGAAACACAGCATGCTTAATTCCTTTGCCTTGACTCTTTCTGGCCATGATTTTTACTCAGTTTACATAAGTTGTATAATTTATGCTGCTATAACCATTTGTCAGCCTTTTACAAGTGCATATATCTTGTCTTTTCCATTAATGCATGTAATTGAAGACAGTCTATGCGTTACTTTTTGTACCACAGAGGCATTCAATAAATAAAGCTGACTCTGCATTTACATTAACATTTTAAACTTGCCTCTTAAAATAACTTTTAAATTATTTTCATTGTCAAAACTGTAAATACGTCTTAGGTAATTACAAAATCTGAAGTTATCTGATAAGTAAAACCATGACCACAAAGGAGAGTATGCTAAGGAAAAGTCATTCCTCTGCATTACTCTCAACTATTAACTAATACTGCTAATGAAGATATTTTATACCAATTAAAAATAATTTTAAACAAAACTGTGGTACTTAGAAGAAAAAAGGTAATGCTTTTCTGAGACAAACCTAACTGTAGGAGTGCCTCTGGATACTGTATATTATAGTAGGTAGCTAGCTAGGCATGAGCAAGGCAGGAGAGAGTTCCTCTCACCCCACCAGCAGTGTCAGGCGACCATCAGGTGATGGTCTGGCAGTAATTAACTGTCTCTCTAAAATAATAATGGGTCACAGCCAGCTAGGGAAAGGTAGTCTTACTATAAATAGAAATAAAATGAGACTGGTAATCAGCAGCTTCTCAAAAAGATCTCAGGAGTGAGTGAATGGGCTCACACATGCACACTAAAAGGCAAAATGGCTGAATTTAACTGGTGTGTGACCTCCTAGGGACATCAGCTGGTAAGGGAGAATGCCTCAAGTGAGTATTCGTACAACTCTAGTAAACACGTGCTCTCCTCCTAAGTGCTAACAGGCCACTGAGCATGCAGACAGCCCACCCCAAGGGAAGAATCAGGGGAAAAGGAACACAAGTCCCTGGAAGTATGCCAACATACAAAACTCCATGTCAAAAGGTCAAACCGTGCAGTTGCCTTTCACGTCACCCGCTTCACCCTCTTCCAAGTGTACTTTATTTTCTTTTCATTCCTCTCTAAAGCTTTTTAACAAACTTTCACTCCTGCTCCTATACTTACCTTGGTCTCTTCTTCTGCCATATAACCCTCAGTCATATCCCTCGGTCATATTCTTTCTTCTAAAGGGGGAAGAATTGAGGTTGCTGCAGACCCTTGTGGATTTGCTGTCAGTAACATGTAAACACTAGTAATACCAAGTATTAGACATACGATTGAACTACATGATTTTATGTCTTTTAGGTTTTCCTAGTAATAACATTTTTATGGTTCCAAATGTGTTTGAAATCATTTTAAGTGGGTATTTCTTGTATTTTAAGTGAAAACTTCCCCTTTATACTCTGAAGGTTTTCTTAAAACTCAACTGACAAAAAGCTGATTAATAGGAGAAAAGACACAAATTTATTGATGTGCAGAGAGAAAATCACAGAGTGATTATTCAATTACCCAGTGAGGTACAGATTATATGCTTTTTTCCAGAGGGGAAAGGGAAGATGAGAAATGCAGACATTTCTTTTGAGAGACAGTAAATCATTGGGAAGAATAAATGGATCTAGGAGGCAGGAGGCAGACATTATGGGAAGGTGATGGGTGGAGCTGCTCATGAAAAAAGATGGTTTTATCATAAAGATAAAATTCCCCAGGTAATCATGTGGAGCTGCCCTTGGAAAAACAGGTAAAAAGTCTGTCTGGGCACGGTGAGAGACCACTAGTCTCTTTTCTGGGGATTGATCTTTCCTGGTCATTTGGTGAGATTCCTAGGGAGGGAGACTTAAGACAATTGCATTTAAGCTTTCTTAGTCAGATAAAGAAACTCCAGAGAGAGTCCCCACTGATGCTTTTGGAAAGAGGATCAGAAAAACAGAGAAGAGGGAAAAATCAGAGAGAAGCCATGGTTCTGAGACTTATTTCTGAGGCCTTTCTATTTTCAAAGCACTTAGCACGCTGAAGTGCCATATTCTGGGGAAAAGTTTTCTGTAGCCCTGTAATTCATGTCTGTAGAATCTGATACCTATAGGGATTTATCATAACTGCTTGTTTTCCAGTATTTCTGAAACCTAAGTAATACTCACAAGCCAAATGTCAATCTTACAATATGTTTATGATACATAGTATATAAATAATATACACAATATATTATCTATAAAATCATTTAAATTTTACAAATATAGTACAAATATTGAAAAGTCTTCTCTGAACTAATGACTTCTCTTGGGTCATGTAAAAAATATTTTATTAGCAATTCTTTTTATGTTGAGATATTTTTGTGAACCCTGCAACCTGAGTCAATTATATAAATAGCAGTAATTTCTTGGGTATGGAAACTTCTGAACATAGGTAAATGTAGTCATGCCAGAAATCAACTATATGTCATATTCACTTATTCTATGTCATCCAAATACTTCATTCAATAGTCAGAAAGGATACAATTACTCCATATAGTTAAACTTAAGTGAAAGAAAGTTATAGCCACCTGAGAGATAATGTCTCCTCACTTCTGACCCTACCAACTGAAAATGTATCTCCAAGAGTAAACAGACATAAATTATAGTTGGTACATGGCAAAGGCACCTGACAACCATAGCTGAAGCATACCCTGAGAATGACCCTATGGTCTAAGAAGAATGTGTGTTTGGAGTCCTGAGCTAAGGGATCCAGGAGTAGACAACCCAGAGTTTCACTCCTTGTCTATGAAGGACATCTGAATCCCCAGACATTCCCTTGGAATGCAGGCCATACAGGGGATCCAGTCCCTTTGTTTTGCGTTACATGGAGATTGCTAGGTGAAGGTTGCTAGGTGGAGGGTGCTAAGTGAAATTGCTATATAAACTGCATGTGTTTTACAAATGGTGGTGGTTCTCTGGTCCAGTCTGCTCCTCCTGGATTGTCCCTGTATGTAAGTTCCTTCAATAACTCTTTTGCTATCTCCAGGTTCCTTTTTCAGCCTCTAGGACACACTGTCATCCTTAGTGGAGTCAATAGGGGTCTGGCACAACAATTAGTTAGAGTGGGATTAAATGTGGAGCAGAAGTTTTGTTTCAGGGTGAGACATGGCTCAAAAACATTGAGCTTCAGAGAGGGGAAGGGGAGGTCTAGTTTGGAATGGAGTATGGGGAAACTGACTAGGCTGTTTTAATGGTGCCAGAGGGGGTCAGGCAGTGAAGGTCTACAAAAGATATTCTTCAGATGGTGTGAAGAAAATCAAAACATTTTACCCCAAAATATATTTCTATGACATATTTTTGAAATGGTTGCCACAGGGTCAGCAGACTGAATTGGTCCCACAAAGATGTCTTTCGTGGGGGAAATTGGCGTCTGTAAAGACTCCCCACTAACCAGGCCTTCCCTTTCAAAGCTTGTCCTGGATCTAGGGGAGATTAACTGAGAGTCTGATACCTTTAAAAGTCTGAAAAGAAACATTTATCATCTATTCTCTCTGAGGTCTACTACCTGTAAGGCTTCATTTACATAACAAGGCCTTCTTTACTAGCCATGACTTTTCCTCTCTCCCTCTCATAAACTGTTTTATCAGCATCCAAGCCCCCATTCTTTCTGTAACCTCAAGATATAAGCTTTTGTATCTCATTGAGAGGTTTGGTCTACATTCTGAAGGCCCCAGTGTATAGACATTAAATAAAGGTGTGTGCTTTTACTCCTGTTAATCAACCTGCCTTATGCTAATGATTTTTCAGTGAACCTTTAAGGGGCCAAAGGCCTTGGCCCCACACTGACATACAAGAGGTACAAAAACCCTGCTATGGCCAAGATGTTTCAGGAATTATCTGAAAATATTTTTAAAAGTGAAGCATAGTGTTGTTGCCCGAAAAAGGAATAAGTTGAGAACAAATTAATATAAGTAGAGAGTTTATTTGGGCCAAGCTTGAGGATGGCAACTCAGGAGCATAGATTCAAGTTGCCCTAAATATCCACTTTGGTTAACAGCAGTTACAAGTGGATTTTGAAAGGAAAAGAAGAGGTAGTTTCTGAGTTATTTACCTATAATTTACATTAAAATAACATAAGCTGTTGATTGGCTGTGCATTGTTTTTTGTATCATACATTCCAGGAATATGAAGATAATAGGTTAGGCATCTGCTTAGAAACAAAATGCCTTTAAACAGTTACCCCCAGGCATGAGTTGGTGGGGGGAGAATATGACTGAAGTCCGATTCCTCAGTTCTTTCTGGGCCTGATAAATTTTGCATACCTCATATAATTCAGACTGTTTCCAGCTATTTTTCTTTTCTCAGTATATAGGCTATTTCTGGGAAAACAGCTTGTTCAGAATTGTGGAGAGTTTAAGGAATGCAACTCAGACTGCTTGGGGAAGTGCCTTTTAAATGCTAGCATGAGCTTAGAGACCCAAGAAGGTAACTGGAGTTCAGGGCAGAGCAATTAAACTAAATAACAGGAATACTAATTAAAACAAACAAAATAGAGAAGTGAAGGCAGGTAGCATCAGTTATTTCTCCAATTCCTGAAAGTGTTGTTTAAAGACATGTCTTTGGCTACCATTCCTTTATAATGAGGGTTTCTAAGGTAGAGTAGATAGAAAACAAATTCAGAACTTCCTTTTGCTCCCAACTTAGTAAACTCAATGCAGTAACACATGCCTGGAGCAACCAGAAATAACGCCCATCATCAAAGACTTGAGGCATGAAGCAGTGGTGATCTTATCACATTCCCATTTTACTAATTTTTTTTTTAAATTCTTGTCAACCTAAAAAAATTGAAAGAATCAGAATCCAGTTTTAAAAAGTTTATTCAAACAAAAAGCTGAGAATAGCTATCCAGGAAATATGGACTCCAGAGAAATGGGGTTAGTGCTCCAAAGTTAAAAGTTAAAGTCTTGCTTATATAGGTAGAAAGCAAAGAAATTCAGTAGAATTATAGCATTTTCTAGACAAGGCTGTTTTATGAGTAACAATTTAATTAGTTTTCTTTTTCATACAGATTGTTTTAATTTCCATTCCAACTAAAAAGTATATTTAACATTTCATCCCAGACAATGTGATAGTCATGAAGTCTTCGTGTGAGATAGGAAGACGGGAAGTTAATCTATAAAGAACATCAACAGTTAAAAGGAAAGAGGCTTGCTCTGTCACGTTTTAGTCATGTATAACATTCTACAAAACAATGTAGGTAAGGAAAAAGTCTAGTCTATAATCAGAGAAACAAAGGTTACAGCTGCCTAGGTTATAGCTTCGTGTTTATGTGACTCAGCTCCCATGATAACACTTCTTTAATGCTCAAAATATTTTAAAGTTCCAAAAGCTTAGATTTTGAATTACTTATTGTCTTTTTCAAAAGACAAATAGGTCCTGGAAAATGACAAGGCATTTTTCATTAATTCAACACCATACATTAAGCACCAATATGCAAATAACAGTTTTCTGGGATATAGAAATAAAAGCAAAGGCATATTAAAAGCCAATATTATACAAATAAGTAATTTGTAGAGAAGAAGGTAATAAGTGCTATGAAATAAATGAGAATTAGATGGGTTTGGGATTGGAGGCTGGGATTGAAGAGGCTAAGGAAAGGATTGGTTTACAATTTTTTAGAGAGTCGATAGATCACCAAATGGTGTTTTAAAGGTTCATTTATAAAATAAAATTGATATGAAATCCTATCAGAACATTTAGAATACACAGAAAAAAAAGAATAAAAATAAAATTACATTTTGTTCAGATACCCAAAGGCAAATATTTCATGTTATTCTCTGATTTTCTCTCCCCTCTTTTTTTTGGTTTTACTTTGGAAGATACAATGTATATTATAATTTCTACAAATTCTCTACAAATATATGTTATTGTACTTTCAACATTACAGATTGATTTTATTTTTTTCTATCAAACAAAAATAAAACAAAGCAAGTTATAATAATAACCCAAACATTTTATTTTAAATCTACTCTATTTTCCCCAAAAGTACAGACTTACAGTTCTAGTCCTCAGAGGTCATCATTATTATCAGTTTCTTATATTTCAGTCTCAGTGTGTTTTCTGCTGCTATAGTACAATACTGAAATTGGGTAATTTATAATGAAAAAAATTTATATTCCCACAGTTCTGGAGGTTGTGAAGTCCAAGAGTAAGGTGTTGGCATCTGCTGAGCCTTTTTGGTGCATCACCACATGGAGAAAAACAAAAATGCAAAAAGGCAAAAAACAGCAAAACTTGCTCTTTTGTAATGGTTCTAATCCTGTGCATAGGGTCAGAGTCTTCATGGCATTATTACTTCCCAAAGTCCCACCTCCTAAGACTGCCACAGCAGCAATCAAATTTTAACATGAGTTTTGGAGGGGATAATTATTCAAACCATAGCAAAATCTTTCCAGAATATTTTGTTCATGCTCAACCATATATTGATATATTTTATATTTTTTAAAATTTTATATTTATAAAATATGTGAAATAATATATAGTCATAGAAAAATACATAATATATATATATTTCTATTTCCTCCTCCACTCAGTCCCTAGTAACCAGTATTCCACTATCTGATTTTATGAATTTAACTGTTTTAGATTTTTTATACAAGTGAGATTACACAGTATTTGTCCTATGTTCTATAGATGCATGCAATATTTCCCTCTTTTTTTAAGGCTGAACATTTTTTATTTTGTGTATATATAAAGCATTTTCTTTATCCACTTATCCACTGATAAACATTTAAGTTGTTTCTATATCTTGGCTATTGTAAATAATGCTGCAATGAACATGGGATTGAAGATATCTTTCTGAGATATTGATTTCAACTCCTTTGGATATATACTCAGAATTGGGATTGCGGGTAATTTTATTTTTAATTTTTTGAGGAACCTGCATACTACTTTTCACAGTGACTATTAATATACCACTTTACATTTTCAGCAATAGTGTACAAGATTTCTCTCTCTTCTTCACATCCTCAACAACAACTTTTATCTTATTTTTTGATAATAGCTGTTCTAACAGGTGTGAGGTGATATTTTATTGCAGTTTTGATTTGCATCTCCCTGATGCTTATTAATTTTTGAGCACATTTTCACTAAGTCATTAAGACATTTAATGAGTCCCATTTTATCTTTTCTTTATTTTATACTTTATTAAAATATATTTTTCATGCATTTTATGCTTTATTAAAGAAATGAGATTCTCCATATTAATTGTAAGAAGCAGTATTAGCAGATGGAGTGCCCTATATATATAATTTTTTTTTGGTTGAATTAGCATCATGTAGTTTAACATACTATTTCCTTGTCTTTATTTTTGTTAAATTGATCTTTGATTCTAAGGACTTGATGATGTGTAGGTTCAATTCTTTTTGGCAAAAGTCCTTGATAGAGAGTGTTGTGTTTTTCTATTACGATTTTTGCTCTCCTTCATTCTGTGATATTAGCAGTTGATATTAAATGCCTAGATTCATTATTTTATTAGGTATTGAAAATTAATCCTATCCCTTTTTATCATTTATGAGTCGAAGTGCTTTTATAATGAGATACAGCCCCCATTTCTTATTTTGGTTATATAGGTATACAGTTTCTTTTTTTTATGTACTTTAAGTTCTGGGGTACATGTGTGGAATGTGCAGGTTTGTTATATAGGTATACATGTACCATGATGGTTTGCTGCACCCATCAATCCGTCATCTACATTAGGTATCTCTCTAAATGCTATCTCACCCCAGCCCCCCATCCCCTGACAGGCCCCGGTGTGTGATGTTCCCCTTCCTGTGTCTGTGTGTTCTCATTGTTCAACCCCCACTTATGAGTGAGAACACGAGGTGTTTGATTTTCTGTTCCTGTGTTAGTTTGCTGAGAATGATGATTTCCAGCTCCATTCATGTCCCTGTAAAGGACATGAACTCATTTTTTTATAGCTGCATAGTATTCCATAGTGTATATGTACCACATTTTCTTTATCCAGTCTATCACTGATAGGCGTTTGGGTTGGTTCCAAGTCTTTGCTATTGAGAACAGTGCTGCAATAAACATATGTGTGCATGTGTCTTTATAGTAGAATGATTTATACTCCTTTGGGTATATACCCAGTAATGGGATTGCTGGGTCAAATGGTATTTCTAATTCTAGATCCTTGAGGAATCACCACACTGTCTTCCACAATGGTTGAACTAATTTACACTCCCACAAACAGTGTAAAAGCATTCCTATTTCTCCACATGCTCTCCAGCATCTGTTTCCTGACTTTTTAATCATCGCCATTCTAACTGGCATGAAATGGTATCTCACTATGGCTTTGATTTGCATTTCTCCAGTGACCAATGATGATGAGCTTCTTTTCATATGTTTGTTGGCTGCATAAATGTCTTCTTTTGAGAATTGTCTGGTCATATCCTTCGCCCACTTTTTGATGTGGTTGTTTGTTTTAATTTTGTAAATTTGTTTAAGTTCTTTATAGATTCTGGATATTAGCCTTTTGTCAGATGGATAGATGGCAAAAATTTTCTCCCATTCTGTAGGTTGCCTGATCCCTCTGATGATAGTTTCTTTTGCTGTGAAGAAGCTCTTTAGTTTAATTAGATCCCATTTGTCAATTTTGGCTTTTGTTGCCATTGTTTTTGGTCTTTTATTCATGAAGTCTTGGCCCATGCCTAAGTCCTGAATGGTATTGCCTAGATTTCCTTCTAGGGTGTTTATGGTGTTAGGTCTTACATTTCAGTCTTTAATCCATCTTGAGTTACTTTTTGTATAAAGTGTAAGGAAGGGATCCAGTTTCAGCTTTCTGCATATGGCTAGCCAGTTTTCCCAACACCATTTATTAAATAGGGAATCCTTTTCCCATTTCTTGTTTTTGTCAGGTTTGTCAAAGATCAGATGGTTGTAGATTTGTGGCATTATTTCTGAGGCCTCTGTTCTATTGCATTGGTCTATATGTCTGTTTTGGTACCAGTACCATGCTGTTTTGGTTACTGTTGCCTTTTAGTATCATTTGAAGTCAGGTAGCGTGATTCCTCCAGCTTTGTTCTTTTTGCTTTGGATTGTCTTGGATATGCGGGCGCTTTTTTGATTCCATGTGAAAATTCAAGTAGTTTTTTCCAATTCTGTGAAGAAAAAGTCAATGTTAGCTTGATTGGGATAGCATTGAATCTATAAATAACTGAGCAGTATGGCCCTTTTCACGATATTGATTGTTCTTATCCATGAGCATGGAATTTTTTCCATTTGTTTGTGTCCTCTCTTATTTCCTTGAACAGTGATTCGTAGTTCTCCTTGAACAGTTCCTTCACACCCCTTGTAAATTGTATTCCTAGGTATTTTATTCTCTTTGTAGTGATCGTGAATGGGAGTTCACTCATGATTGTCTCTGTTATTGGTGTATAGGAATGCTTTTGATTTTTTTTTTAAATTATACTTTAAGCTAGGGTACATGTGCACAACGTGCAGGTTTGTTACATATGTATACATGTGTCACGTTGTTGTGCTGCACCCATTAACTCATCATTTACATTAGATATATCTCCTGATGCTATCCCTCCCCCAAACCCCCCTCCCCACGACAGGCCCCTGTATGTGATGTTTCCCATCCTTTGTCCAAGTGTTCTCATTGTTCAATTCCCACATATGAGTAAGAACATGCAGTGTTTGGTTTCCTGTTCTTGCAAGAGTTTGCTCAGAATGATGGTTTCCAGCTTTATACATGTCCCTACAAAGGACATGAACTCATCTTTTTTTTTTTTTTTTTTTTGAGATGGAGTCTCACTCTGTTGCCCAGGCTGGAGTGCAGTGGTGCTATCTCGGCTCACTGCAAGCTCCTCCTCCTGGGTTGACGCCATTCTCCTGCCTCAGCCTCCCGAGTAGCTGGAACTACAGGCACCCGCCACCATGCTTGGCTAATTTTTTTGTATTTTTTTTTATTAGAGACGGGGCTTCACTGTGTTAGCCAGGATGGTCTCGATCTCCTGACCTCGTGATCCACCTGCCTCGGCCTTCCAAAGTGTTGGGATTACAGGCATCAGCCACTGCACCCGGCCGAACTCATCCTTTTTTATGGCTGCATAGTATTCCATGGTGTATATGTGCCACATTTTCTTAATCCAGTCTATCATTTATGGACATTTGGGTTAGTTCCAAGTCTTTGCTATTGTGAATAGTGTCACAATAAACATATGTGTGCATGTGTCTTTATAGTAGAATGATTTATAATCCTTTGGGTATATACCCAGTAATGGGATCACTGGGTCAAATGGTATTTCTAGTTCTAGATCCTTGAGGAATTGCCACACTGTCTTCCACAATGGTTAAACTAGTTTACGCTCCCAGCAACAGTGTAAAACTGTTCCTATTTCTCCACATCCTCTCCAGCAACTGTTGTTTCCTGACTTTTTAATGATCGCCATTCTAACTGGTGTGAGATGGTATCTCATTGCGGTTTTGATTTGCATTTCTCTGATGACCAGTGATGATAAGCATTTTTTCATGTGTCTGTTGGCTGCATAAATGTCTTCGTTTGAAAAGTGTTTTTTCATATCCTTTGCCCACTTTTTGATGGGGTTGTTTGATTTTTTCTTGTAAATTTGTTTAAGTTCTTTGTAGATTCTGGATATTAGCCCTTTGTTAGATGGGTAGATTGCAGAAATTTTCTCCCATTTTGTAGGTTGCTTGTTCACTCTGATGGTAGTTTCTTTTGCTGTGAAGAAGCTCTCTAGTTTAATTAGATCCCGTTTGTCAATTTTGGCTTTTGTTGCCATTGCTTTTGGTGTTTTAGTCATAAAATCCTTGCTCATGCCTATGTCCTGAATGGTGTTGCCTAGGTTTTCTTCTAGGGTTTTTATGGTTTTAGGTCTAACATTTAATTCTTTAATGCATCTTGAATTAATTTTTATATAAGGTATAAAGAAAGGATCCAGTTTCAGCTTTCTACATGTGGCTAGCCAGTTTTCCCAGCACCATTTATTAAATAGGGAATCCTTTCCTCATTTCTTGTTTTTGTCACGTTTGTCAAAGATCAGATATTTGTAGATGTTTGGTGTTATTTCTGAGGCCTCTGTTCTGTTCCATTGGTCTGTATCTCTGTTTCGGTACCAGTACCATGCTGTTTTGGTTACTGTGGCCTTGTGGTATAGTTTGAAGTCAGGTAGCATGATGCCTCCAGCCTTGTTCTTTTTGCTTAGGATTGTCTTGGCAATGTGGGCTTTTTTTTTGGTTCCATATGAACTTAAAATTATTTTTTTTCCAATTCTGTGAAGTAAGTCTTTGGTAGCTTGAGGATGGCACTGAATCTGTAAATTACCTTGGGCAGTATGGCCATTTTCACTATATTGATTCTTCCTAACTGTGAGCGTGGAATGTTCTTCCATTTGTTTGTATCCTCTTTTATTTTGTTGAGCAGTGGTTTGTAGTACCCCTTGAAGAGGTCCTTCACATCCCTTGTAAGTTGGATTCCTAGGTATTTTAATTCTCTTTGAAGCAATTGTGAATGGGAGTTTACTCATGATTTGGCTCTCTGTTTGTCTGTTATTGTTGTGTAAGAATACTTGTGATTTTCATACATTGATTTTGTATCCTTAGACTTTGCTGAAGTTGCTTATCAGCTTAAGGAGATTTTGGGCTGAGACAATGGCGTTTTCTAAATATACAATCATGTCATCTGCCAACAGAGATAATCTGACTTCCTCTTTTCCTAATTGAATACCATTTACTTTTTTATCTTGCCTGATTGCTCTGGCCAGAACTTCTAATACTATGTTCAATAGGAGTGGTGAGAGAGGGTATCTTTATTGTGTGCCAATTTTCAAAGGGAATGCTTCCAGCTTTTGCCTATTCAATATGATGTTGGCTGTGGGTTTGTCATAAATATCTCTTATTATTTTGAGATATGTTCCATCAATACTAGTTTATTGAGAGTTTTTAGCATGAAGGAGTGTTGAATTTTGTTGAAGGCCTTTTCTGCATCTATTGAGATAATCATGTGGTTTTGGTCATTGGTTCTCTTTATGTGACGGATTCCATTTATTGATTTGAATATGTTGAACCAGTCTTGCCCCCCCAGGATGAAGCCGACTTGATTGTGGTGGATAAGCTTTTTGATGTTCTGCTGGATTCATTTTGCCAGTATTTTATTGAGGATTTTTGCATCAATATTTGTCAGGGTTATTGGCCTGAAATTTTCTTTTTTTGTTGTGTTTCTGCCAGGTTTTGGTATTACGATGGTGCTGACCTCCTAAAATGAGTTAAGGAGGAATTTCTCTTTTTCTATCGTTTGGAATAGCTTCAGAATGAATGGTACCAGGTCCTCTTTGTACCTCTGGTAGAATTTGGCTGTGATTCTGTCTGGTCCTGGACTTTCTTTGGTTGATAGGCTATTAATTGCTGCCTCAATCTCAGAACTTGTTATTGGTCTACTCAGGGATGCAACTTCTTCCTGGTTTAGTCTTGGGAGGGTGTATGTGTCTAGGAACTTATCCATTTCTTCCAGATTTTCTAGTTTATTTGCGTAGAGTATTTATAGTATTCTCTGATGGTAGTTTGTATTTCTGTAGGATTGGAGGTGATATCCTCTTCATTGTTTTTTATTGCATCTATTTGATTCTTCTCTCTTTTCTTCATTATTAGTCTTGCTAGTGGTCTGTCTATTTTGTTGATCTTTTCAAAAAACCAGCTCCTGGATTCATTGATTTTTGAAGGGTTTTTTGTGTCTCTATCCCCTTCAGTTCTGCTCTGATCTTAGTTATTTCTTGCCTTCTGCTAGTTTTTGAATTTGTTTGCTCTTGCTTCTCTAGTTATTTAAAATGTGATGGTAGGGTGTTGATTTGAGATCTTTCTTGCTTTCTCTTGTGGGCATTTAGTGCTATAAATTTCCCTCTACACATTGCTTTAAATGTGTCCCGGAGATTCTGGTACATTGTGTCTTTGTTCTCATTGGTTTCAAAGAACATCTTTATTTCTTCCTTCATTTCATTATTTACCCAGTAGTCATTCAGGAGTAGGTTTTTTCGTTTCCATGTAGTTGTGCGGTACTGAGTGTGTTTCTTAATCCTGAGCTCTAATTTGATTGCACTGTGGTCTGAGAGACTGTTTGTTATTATTTCCATTCTTTTGCATTTGCTGAAGAGTGCTTTACTTCAAATTATGTGCTCAATTTTATAATAAATGCAATGCGGTGCTGAGAAGAATGTATATTCTGTTGATTTGGAGTGGTGAGTTCTGTAGATGTCTATTAGGTCCACTTGGTCCAGAGCTGAGTTCAAGCCCTGGATACCCTGGTTAATTTTCTGTCTCATTGATCTGTCTAATATTGACAATTAAGTCTGCCACTAGTATTGTGTGGGAGTCTACTTCTTTTTGTTGGTCTCTAAGTACTTGAATCTGGGTGCTCCTATATTCAGTGGATATACATTTAGGATAGTTAGCTCTTCTTGTTTCATTGATCCTTTTAGCATTAGGTAATGACCATCTTTGTCTCTTTTGATCTGTTAGTTTAAAGTCTGTTTTATCAGAGACTAGGAGTACAACTCCTGCTTTTTTTTTCTTTGCTTTCTGTTTGCTTGGTAAATATTCCTCCATCCCTTTATTTTGAGCCTATGTGTGTCTTTGCACGTGAGATGGGTCTCCTGAAGAGAGCACACCAATGGGTCTTGACTCTTTATCCAATTTGCCAATCTGTGTCTTTTAATTGGGCATTTAGCCTATTTACATTTAGGGTTAGTATTGTTATGTGTGAATTTAATCCTGCCATTATGATGCTAGCTGGTTATTTTGCCTGTTAGTTGATGCAGTTTCTTCATAGCATCAACGGTCTTTACAATTTGGTATGTTTTTGCAATGGTTGGTACCGGTTGAGCCTTTCCGTGTTTAGTGCTTCCTTCAGGAGCTCTTGTAAGGTAGTCTTGGTGGTGACAAAATCTCTCAGCATTTGCTTGTCTGTAAAGGATTTTCTTTGTCCATCGCTTATGAAGCTTAATTTGGCTGGATATGAAATTCTGGGTTGAAAATTCTTTTCTTTAATAATGTTGAATATTGGTCCCCACTCTCCTCTGGCTTGTAGGCTTTCTGCTGAGAGAACTGCTGTTAGTCTGATGGGCTTCCCTTTGTGGATATCCTGACCTTTCTCTCTGGCTGCCCTTAATATTTTTTCCTTCATTTCAACTTTGGTGAATCTGACGATTATGTGTATTGGAATTGCTCTTTTCAAGGAGTATCTTTGTGGTGTTCTCTGTATTTCCTGAGTTTGAATGTTGGCCTGCCTTGCTAAGGTTGGGGAAGTTCTTCTGGATAACATTCTGAAGAGTGTTTTCCAACTTGGTTCCATTCTCCCTGTCACTTTCAGGTAACCAATTAAATGTAGATTTGGTCTTTTCACATAGTCCCACATTTTTGGAGGCTTTGTTAATTTCCTTTCACTCTTTTTTTCTCTAATCAGGTCTTCTCACTTTATTTCATTGAATTGATCTCCAACCTCTGATATCCTTTCTTCTACTTGATCGATTTGGGTGTTGATACTTTTGTATACTTCACAACGTTTTCATGCTGTGTTTTTCAGCTCCATCAGGTAATGTATGTTGCTCTCTAAACCAGTTATTCTAGTTAGCAATCCGTCTAACCTTTTTTCAATGTTCTTAGCTTCCTTGCATTGGGTTAGAACATGCTCCTTTAGCTCAGAGGAGTTTTTTATTACCTACCTTCTGAAGCCTACTTCTGTCAATTTGTCAAACTCATTCTCTGTCCAGTTTTGTTCCCTTGCTGGCAAGGGGTTGTGATCCTTTGGAGGGGAAGAGGCATTCTGGTTTTGGAATTTTCAGCCTTTTTGTGCTGGTTTTTCCTCATCTTCGTGACTTTATCTACCTTTGGTCTTTGATGTTGCTAACATTTGGATGGGTTTCTGTGTGGATGTCCTTTTTGTTGATGTTGATGCTATTCCTTTATGTTAGTTTTCCTTCTAACAGTCAAGCCCCTCAGCTGCAGGTCTGCTGGAGTTTGCTGGAGGTCTACTCCAGACCCTGTTTGCCTGGGTATCACTGGCAGAGGGTGCAGAACAGCAAAGATTGCTGCCTGTTCCTTCCTCTGGAATCTTTGTCCCAGAGGGGCACCTGCCAGATGCCAACCAAAGCTCTCCTGTATGAGATGTCTGTTGGCCCCTACTGGGGGGTATCTCCCAGTCAGGATACATGGGGGTTAGGGAGCCACTTGAGGAGGCAGTCTCTCCCTTATCAGAGCTTGAACACTGGCTGAGAGATCTGCTGCTCTCTTCAGAGCTTCCAGGCAGGGACATTTAAGTCTGCTGAAGCTGGGCCCCCAACCACCCACCCCGAGGTGCTCTGTGCCGGGGAGGTGGGGGTTTTATCTTTAAGTCCCGACTGGGGCTGCTACCTTTTCTTCAGAGATGCCCTGCCCAGAGAGGAGGGAACCTGGAGAGGCAGTCTGGCTGCAGTGGCCTTGCTAAGTTGTGGTGGGCTCTGCCCAGTTCGAACTTCCTGGTGGCTTTGTTTACACTGTGAGGGTAGAACTGCCTAGTCAAGCCTCAGCAATGGTGGAAGCCCCTCCCCTCACCAAGTTCAAGCGTCCCAGGTTGAGCCAAGCTCAAGCGTCCCAGGTCAAGCTCAGACTGCTGTGATAGCAGCGAGAATTTCAAGCCAGTGGATTTTAGCTTCTGGGCTCTATAGGAGTGGGACCTACCGAGCCAGACCGCTTGGCTCCCTGGCTTCAGCCCCCTTTCCAGGGGAGTGAACGGTTCTCTCTCGCTGGTGTTTCGGGCGCCACTGGGGTATTCGGGTGCCACAAAACAAAACTCCTGTGGCTAGCTCAGTGTCTGCCCAAACGGCCACCCAGTTTTGTGCTGGAAACCAGGGCCCTGGTGGCATGGGCACGGGAGTGAATCTCCTGGTTTGCGGGTTGTGAAGACTGTGGGAAAAGCGCAGTACCTGGGCTGGAGTGCATGGTACAGTCCCTAAAGGCTTCCCTTGGATAGGAGAGGGAGTTCCCCAACCCCTTGGACTTCCAGGTGAGGCAATGCCCCACTCTGCTTTGGATCCCCCTCCATGGGCTGCACCCACTGTCCAACCAGTCCCAGTGAGATGAACCAGGTACCTCAGTTGGAAATGCAGAAATCACCTGCCTTCTGCGTCGATCTCACTGGGAGCTGCAGACCAGAGCTGTTCCTATTTGGCCATCTTGCCAGCAATCTATATAGGTGCACAGTCTTTAAAAGAAAAGATCTTTTCTTTTTATTTACAATTTTTTTTTTTTTTTTTTTTTTTTTGAGACAGAGTCTCACTCTGTAGTCCAGGCTGGAGTGCTGCAGTGGCATGATCTTGGCTCACTGCGACCTCTGACTCCCGTGTCCCGGTTCAAGCAATTCTCCTGCTTCAGTCTCTGAGTAGCTGGGATTACAGGCACACACCACCATGCCCAACTAATTTTTGTATTTTTAGTAGCGACAAGGTCTCACCATGTTGGCCAGGCTGGTCTCGAACTCCTGGCCTCAGGTGATCCGCCTGCCTTGGCCTCCAAAAGTGCTGAGATTACAGGCATGAGCCACCATGCCTGGCCTTTTTCTTTACAAATTTTAAAAACAATTAGCTATTTTTCTTGAATCCTCCAACATTAACCAATTGGTTGATGTTGCTATTAGAATTATTATGACTAAAACTGTTAAACATATTTAATGTATTTGATCCATGACACTTACTCTTTTTTGATGCTCCAATAGTACTATCTTTGATCAGTGGGAGCCTCTTCAGGTTAACTTCTTGAACTTTTGACATGACTCTAGAAGCATTTTTTTTTTTTTTGGTTTCCCTGCTATCTAATACAACAACTTTTTTTTCATGTTTATCTGGTACATATTATGATGTAGATCTAAAATCAGCCATTTCTCTAAGGAACCCTGATTTTATATAATAGAAAGTTGTTTCTGTAGGCCACAACCTGAGAGCTACAGAGATTATTGCTTCTTTTTAATGTTTTCCTAAGCCTTCTCAATGCACAAAGCTAATACTTCTAACATTTAAAATAAATATTGTTGCAATATATATGGATACACAAAATGTACAGATCATAGGAGTTACAGCTTAGTGAATTTAAACAAATTGATTATGACTATGTGACTAGCACATGTATCAAGAAGCCAAACGCTGTTAGCAACACAGAAGTCTTAATCTGGTAATTACCAGTCAAAAACTTCCCCACAAGGAGAAGCACTACCTGAGTTTTAACATCATAGATTAGCGTTTTGTGTGTAAAATCAGAATTTTGTTCATCACTGAATTTTAGTAGCAAATGGGATTAAGTAGCTAGTGGTTTACACAGCTACTCTCCTGATTTCCAAAGATACAATTTATTCTTTATTCACATTGAAAAACACCTCCACCAAATGGAAGACAATGCAAATTCTTATCGTGTCCCTGAATCCAGGTGAAGTCCAGGATCTCTGGGGAATACTGAAAGAGAAGGCAATCTTCAGATGTAGGTGTTTCTCTTCATATGTGGCAACCTGGTAACTATGATTGCAGGGATATTTAGGAGGGAGTGGGATATGTGTGCCTGAAGATAAAATGATGGTGCAGAGCCAAGATATGGCACTATAAACCCAAGCTGAAAGAGCAATTATAATGTCTATGTCATTTTTCTTTTGTTTCTCTTTATTATTATTATTATTATTATTATTTATTTTTTTTTTTTTAGATGGAGTCTTTCTCTGCTACCCAGGCTGGAATGCAGTGGCACAATCTTGGCTCACTGCAACGTCAGCCTCCTGGGTTCAAGTGATTCTCCTGCCTCAGCCTCCCAAGTAGCTTGGATTACAGGCGCCTGCCACCACACCTGGCTAATTTTTGTATTTTTAGTAGAGGCCAGGTTTCTTCATGTTGGCCAAGCGGGTCTCAAACTCCTGACCTTAGGTGATACACCCACCTCGGACTCCCAAACTGCTGGGATTACAAGCGTGAGCCACCGCGCCTGGCTGATATCATTTTTTTAAAGATGATTTCCTCAAGTGATGTTTTTAGATCTATTTTTTTATTGAATAACATTTATTTTTAAAATGTTTGTAATATATTTTATAGACTCATCAAAATGATAAATAATTTTAGTATATAAACATTAAATAGCTATCTGGCTATATATAACATAGTATAATATATAAATAATACTATGTATAATGTTTATAAATATATCATAATATATTATTTATAATATATATTATTTATATATTATGTATAATATTTATATATACTTATATATTATTATATATAAGTATATATAATGTATATAATTACATATAATATCTATATATATTTATATATATAATTTAATTATTTATGATGCACCCTCTAGTAACCAAAGTTCTGTTTGGATGATAAATAATAAATCCAAGGTCTTTACCATTAACAACTGGGAAGGTGAATGTATCTTCTACTTATAATGTGAAGACTGTGTTGGGCAGACTACAGATGAAAGACCAGGTAATCAGTGATGGACTTGCTAATTTTGAAATGCATATTAAAATTCATGAAGTGATATTCAACTGGCAGTTGGATTTATGAATGTGGAATTTAAGAAAGAGGGAAATCTGACGAGAAATATAAATTTAAGAGTCATCAGCAAATAGATAGTAATCAATATCATGAGATTAGATGCACTCACCGAAGAATGAAATGTACATAAAGAAAAATGGTGATCAAGGACTGAGTCATGTTGCATTACAACATTAAGATAAAGGAGAGAAAAAATTACAAAGGAGGTTCAAAAGGAACAACTAATGAGGTAGAACTGCATTTATCACATTTATTGAAAGCCAGGTAAAGAAAATTTTTCAAGACAGGAAATAGTAGGTTCTGTAAAATGATTTTGATATACTAAATGAAAAGTATTTGGAACCAACCATTTGATATAGCACATAGAGTTCTAAATAGTATTTATACTGAAATAGTAGGGCAAAAGATTGATTTTTATAAATTTGGAGAAAATGAAGGGAAAGGCAATTGGGAGATGCAAAGGGGAACAAAAAATGGGGGCATCTACCAGTGTATATAAAAAAAGATAAAGTTTTTTAAAAAAGATAAATTTTTTAAACATGAAAAATTAATATTACTTTTTTATGAGAGATAATTTTATATAGAGCAAATGAAAAATAAAATAAAGAAATTATGAGTTACAGAGATAATGTTTTATGAGTAGAAAAAAGCAAGTAAGAGTTAATTTAAAAGTACAAAGATTAAGATATGAACAGACATCTCACCAAAGAAGATATGTAGATGGCAATTAAGCATATAAAAAGATGTTCAACATATATCATTAAAGAATTGAAAATTAAAACAAGATACCATGACACAACTATTAGAATTGCTAAAATCCAAAACTTTAACAACATCAAATGCTGGTTAGGATAGGAAGCATCAGGAACATTAATTCTTTGCTGGTGGGAACAGCCACTTTGAATGATAATCTGGCAATTTCTACAAAGCTCAGCATAGGCTTAATATAAGATCTAGGAGTCTTGCGCCTAGATATTTACCCAAGGGAAGTGAAAACTTATGTGAACACAAAAAATTACACATGAATGTTTATAGCAGTTTTACACATAATTTCCAATAGTTGGAAGCAACTAAGACATTATGTATGATACTGTAATGCACATACAGAATATTATGCATTTGTTTACACTTAGAACTGTATAACTCAAAAGGTGAACTCTAATTTAAACTATTGGCTTTAATAACAATGTATCAATATTGTTTCATCACGTGTAATAAATGTACCACACTAATTCCAGATGTTAGCAAGAATTGTGAGGAGGTGAATAGTGGGTATATAAGAACTCTAATTTCTGCACATTTTTTTCTGTAAGTCAAAATCTGTTCTAAAAAATTAGAGCCTATTAAAAACAAAGCTATAATGAATATACAATTTTATTTTTTAAGTGAAAGAATTATATTCTGACATTAGCAGAAATCATTTATAACATGGGAAATCAGCACATTTGAGTATAGATTCTGATAGATGAGCAGATAAAGGGATGGATAATGGTGGAAATTGTTTTGATTGCTTCAAAATTTTCAGTGAAGAAAGAAAAAACATCTTAATCTCAGAATAAGGATATTTAAGTGTCAGAACTTTGAGATAAGAAAAAAATATGTAAAATAATCTCTTAACCAAGTGGAAAAGTCAATGCAGTAGGGAATTATGGTATAATTGCAAAGCAATTAGGGGCTCAGTTGATATCTGTGGTTTTGGTTTCAAAGCAAGACCAGTCAATATGGTTTTGTATGATTTTTTTTCCTCCAGATATACCCAGATGTATGTTACATGTGTAGAATAGACAGGCATTGAATTTTACAGAGTTGTGGTTCTGCAAAGCAAATATGCTAAAATATGAGGAGGAAAGAGAGAAGAAAGTGCATGAAAGAAAGAAATTTTAATAAATTGACATAGGTCGATTATTTTTGATAAGACTGCCATAAAAAATGACAAAGAGTGAGTGGTTTAAACCACAGAACGTCTCCTTTTCTCATATTTCTGGAGGCTGTAAATCCAAGACCAAGGTGTCACGTGTTTGGCTTCTCCTGAGGCCTCTCTTTGTGACTTGCAGATAGCCACCCTCTCGTTGTGTTCTAACATAGTTTTTCCTTGTGCACATGCATCCCTGGTGTCTCTTGTGTGTCCAAATTTCCTTTTATGCAGACACAAGTCAAACAGAATTAATGTAATCATATTGCCTTTTTAAAGGCCTTATCTCCAAATGCAGTCACATTCTGAAGTTCTGGGGGTTAGGGCTTCAATATATGAATTGGAAGGGAGACACAATTTAGCCCATAGCACTCACCATTTTGAGCTCCCCAAAATCTCACATACAAAATGCATTCACTCCTATCCCAATAGTTCAAAAGTCTTGAGCAATTCCAGAGCTCATTCTAAGTCCCAAAAATCTAATTTAAATCAAGTGTGGAGGAGACTCAAGTTATGATTCATCCTGAGGCAAAATTCTTCTCCAGGTGTGAACCTGTGAAACTGAACAAGTTTTCTGCTTTCAAACTATAATGGTGGGACAGATGTAGAAGTGACATTCTCATTTCAAAAGTGAGAGATTGGAATGAAGAAATAAGTCCTATGTCCCAAGCAAGTTCAAATCCTAGCAGGGCAAATTCCATTCGATTTTAAGGTTTGAGAATAATCCTCTTTAGCCCAACACTCTGTCCTTTAGGCCTGCCAGGGTAGCAGCCCCATGCCTGCAGCCCAGGAAAAGGGTGGCCTGGGTCACTGAAACTAAGAAGGGGTGAACCTCACCCCCTTAAGCCGCTGCTCTCTAAATCAAGGGTAGAATTAGCAGCCCTCATAATCTCTAAATTACCTCTGGGGTTAATTCTTCTCATTTCTTAAATGATAAGGCATGTTCACAGCCAGGTAGCTCTATTGTCCCATCCTGTAGGATCCCAGAAGTCTGATACTTTTGCTGCATTTTGTCCCTTTTGGTCTCTTTTTGTCCAGGCTGGCAAGTATTTATGCTTGTATAACCCCAACTCTTTTCCTGGGTTCTGCTGAAGTGACTGAACAGATCCATGAGTCACAACTGTAATCTACTGAGTGATTGATTGTACACTTATATCCTTGGTGTTCTCTCCAGAACAAACTTTATCATTTTTTGAAATATGGGTAGGCTGAGAATTTTTCAGATGTTGAAGTTCCTATTGCTTAACAATTACTTCTTTGAAAGTCCCATCTCCAAATACAATCAAATTCTGAAGTATTGGGGATTTGGGCTTCAACATATAAATTTAGGAGTTGATAAAGTTCAGCTGATAGGACCATACAATTTTAGTTTGTTAAAAATGGGGGAAAGGGCATGAAATAGAAAAAGATCCATGGATTGGAGTCACCTAATGTCAAAGGATTTTTTTGAGTTATAGAGAAAGTGCGCTGTTCTTTGGTGCTCAGAATTTGGGAGACTTGGAAATTAGATTATGAAGTGTTTTCAGTTCTTGATAATAGCGTAGTATAAGATATTTCTATGAGCAACTGAGACAGAGAGAAAAATGAGTTCAGTAGGGGAAAGAAGTGCAAAGGCATGAGAAGCCAGGGCCTTTGGAAAGACTATATATTTTGAAATAACAAAAAAATTTAAGAGGAATCATATAGAATATAGTATGTGAGCAGGTGATAAAATCATTGATAAATAAGAACTAACATACTAAGGATATATATATATATATATATATAAGTAATTGCTGTCGTGTGTGTGTGTGTGTATGTGTATATATATGTATGTATATATATGTATATATATATGACCAACAATAAAATTTGTTTAATGAACTAATTTGATGTCATGACATTCAAAACTTGTAGCTTTAGGGATAAAAGAAGGAGAGTTGTATGAAACCATCAGCAAGAATTAAGGAGGACATATACCATACCTATAGACAGGTGGAGGCCTGAGCTTTGTGGGTCCCTGCAGAGAAATCAGAGTCCTCAGGGAAAAATTAGATTTTCTTTAGAACAAGAAGATATAGAAAATATTTAGGGAAGAGTTTGATGATGATGATGTATGAATAATTTGCAGAGTTTTAGGAGATGGGGAAGGAAAATAGTGGTATTAAATAGGGTCCTACTTGACATGTTTCAGAAGTTGAAGAGTGGTTGAAGGATTTTAGGAATTGAGGAAGGGTTATTAAATAAGAATGTAAGTAGCCATATAAACATTAGTTTTCAGAAGATGACAGATGATTTGGGATTCTGGGCCTTCCTGTGATGACTAACATAAGTGGGTTAAAGGGCCTAATTAGCCTCATTAGATTCAAGGCTGATTGTTGTGCCAGGAGGTGTTCTAGTAAGTAGAAAGAATGATTTCTAACACTCCCTGTAACTATTTATTGACAGAGGCAGAAGTGACTTGAAAAGAAATTTTTAATCCTCCTGCTCAGATCTGATAATGGAGGTAAAAGTTCTAGGCGAAGCTTGTCTTAGTCCTGGTATAGGCTTCATACTGTTTAATTGGTAATTTCAATTTCAACTGCTGTTCTAGATCAGTGTAACTAACTAAATTATCTGATTTTATAGTTCAATTTTAGTCTGCATATAAGCTAATTATTCTACCCTGATAAAAGACATCATGACTAATAGATGGATTGAGAGGTATAACATGAGATTCAAATCTGGAGAAATTTAAAGATATACTGACAGGCTCTGTATAGCAAATCTTAGGTACTTTAAATGCATTGATAAAAATCATATGAAAGACATGTCAATATATTTTATATCCACTACGTCTCTGAGACAGGCATGCCTTTTTTGTAGATTTTACATCAATTTTTGAATGCAAAATATGAGATGTTTGGTATATTTCTGGGACTTTTCAAACTAACCTTAAACTCTGCCTGTTTCAAGCTGGGTCCTTGGCAAGACAAAGGCCAACAGTTGTTCAGAATGCATTACTAGCATCCATGTCTTTTGACCCTTTTAGCCAAATATATTTAATTTTTGCTGGAAGTATGCATTTCAGGTCAGGATGTGTTATAAATCTTGCGGCACACTTTGATGGGAGAAACACAAGAGGAACTCCTAGGTTTTAGGACACATGATCAAGTTCTCTTTCACTAAATAATGATTTTCTTTTTGGTAAATAATGCCTAGTTTGCTTTGGGTTGCTGTACGAATAGAATGTCTAATCATAAAATAGCAAATGATCATGAAATCTAAGGTACTTATCATATAATGGGTGTAATATGATTCACTGATGGGATATTTACTGCTTTCTTACCCATATTTGAAAAATGCTCTATTCTCAAATGAAAGTTATATTAACATGTCTATCTAGCAGTACCTCTCTATGTCAGACTGGTAATTATCAGATGCTAAAATGTACCTTTGAAATTATTATGTGTTGATTTATTTTCTATCTTGCACACTAGAAAGGAAACTATATAGAGATCAACAACTCTGTCTTGTTCTTAGCCATATCACCAACAACTCAAAAAGTATTTAGACTATGGTAATACATTTCAAAATATATATATTGTGAAGAACTCAACAAGAGGAAATTGCCTAAAGCCAATGTTGTGGATCTAAACAGCCTGCATTCTAAAAATCTCTTCAGATTTCTTTGCAAGTCTCTCCTACAAATCCCTTATTGCTATTTAATTACACATGTGTTTGGCAATAGTTTTAACAGTCATTCTGTCTTATAATCCACTAAAGATATTAATGAGAGGGTAATCTGGAAGAGAATAATAAAAGAAAGGGTAAATATCTCTTTTGTAGAGGGAATATTTCTAACCTTCTCTAATAATCAAAGAAGGGGAACTAGACTCATTATAATAGTCTACGTAAATATTCCCACATTCCTGTCATCATTATACAACACTAATGGTTTTATCTAAAATTTTGAATACAGTATTTTATAGTACAATTAATATCCAGTTTTAAAAATTTTACCCTTTATGAAATTGCCTCAGGTTGCAGTTACATGGCTTGTGTTGAGTAATTAATTAAGCAGCTGCTTTTAAATCTGCATCGTATTATTTGACTTTATAACCTCTCACAATGATGAGTTTATTACCTACCATGAAAAAATCTTTTCTCTAGGTCGAATTTTGCATTTACTGAAGTTAACTCTAACCATTCATTATTGTATTGTAGTATACTGTAAGAACAAACAGAAGATCAATTTTTTTCTCTCTTTTTTTTTTTTTTTTTTTTTGAGAAAGAGTTTCGCTTTTGTCGCCCAGGCTGGAGTGCAGTGGCATGATCTTGGGATCTTGGCTCACTGCAACCTCCGCCTCCTGGGTTTGAGTGATTCTCCTGCCTCAGCCTCCCATGTCGCTGGGATTACAGGCACCCACAACCATGCCCAGGTAGTTTTTGTATTTTTAGTAAAAACGGGGTTTCACCATGTTGGCCAGGCTGGTCTCGAACTCCTGACCTCATGTGATCCACCTGCCTCGGCCTCCTAAAGTGCTGGGATTGCAGTCATTAGCCACTGTGCCCAGCCCAAATTTCATATCTTCTGCTAACAATAAGGCCTTTCCATTTTTTTAAATAACATAATCAAAAAGACCTATACACCATTTTTAATACAGAAAAAAAATACTGTGATACTCCATGATATCATATGTAAACAGCTTCCAAAGTTCCTTTTCACCGTATTCTGAAGTACAGATCTTATTGCTCTTTCTGAGGTCTGGTGAATTTTTCAACCATTGAGTGTCTTCCTTGAGCATCCACATCCATCTAACAATACACAAAGTCAAGTAGAGTGTGTAAGAGGGCTAGTGACATGGCTTATATTTTGCTGGGATTTCTCTAGCAACACCCAGAATAAATTAGGATAATAACATTAATAATGATATCAAATAGCATTAATTGTGAGCCTCCCATGTACCAGATATGATGCTTTACAATTTATATTTATCACTTTATTATGACACCTATTATAGAATAGGTACTAATATTGCCTTATAGCTTAGGTGAGTGCAGGAGCCTATGATCACATAGTTGACAAGTCAAATAAATAGTATTACAACTCAGCGGTGACCTTGTGCCCAGTATTTCACCAGTCTTTTATAGCCAGGAGAAAAGCTAGATGTCCAAGGATGTATTACTCATATAATTAAATCTCATCTTTATTTATGACCGTTGAAAATATCAATAAAATAATAAATTTACTTATTAAATAAAAGGAAATCTGTGTCTGGATAACCCAAGCGTTAAGCACACGAGGGTAATGAAGCTATTGTTGATTTTTGTTTAACAAATGGCTCACTATGTCATTTATACATATCACAGACTGCAAATTTGCATCCATGATTAAATCTTGGTAAATTACTCTAAATCTATCCTCACAAATGTAAAGTACAGATTTGATCTTTACTGTCATGTTTAATAACAAACTACAGTGCATTTTTAAGAGTACATGAAAAATGTAGTGTAAAAGTTAGGGTCTTTTGTACCAGTGTTGCGTATGTTTCAAATCTCCGCTTATTGCTCTAGGGTAATGGTTAGTATTTACCAGGACCTGGTTTCTTGACTTGATTTTCAGCATTCCTACAGGTATGAGAATGCTTTGAGCAATCAGACATAATACAATACTCAGAGCCTTCATTGGTTATACTGAAAAAATAACATTGTACAATTTTTTAAAAGCAAAAAACATTGGACTGATTAATTTTATATTTTTTATTTCTGTCATGCTTGGTCATCTTCAAAAAATGTAGTTCTGTTTCCTACTTGACTGCTTCCTCATTTCTACTGAAGAGAAAACATTCCTAGAGAAGAATCACATAAATACACAGATGATCAGATCTGTATTTGGGTGAGATTCTCTAACTGTTTCTCTAGTCAACTTTTATCTCACATTTTTAAGTGCATCCCCACTTTCCCTGGGTACTATGAAAATACCACATTCAATCATTAAATAATGTTCTCTTACTTTTTTGTTTTTTGGAAGAATATTTTCACTACTCCCTTGCCTTAACCAAATTCAGGCTCTTCTGTGTGGGCACTGCTTCCCTTGGGCTGTGTAGTGTATTGGCACCATATAATAAAAGTGTGGATGCAAATAAATGGTTTTCAGACTACTCTCATTATTGATTTCAAGCTATTCTGCTTCCATCTCTTGTTATCTTATTTAGCAATCACCACACTTCTTGATTACCATCCACCTACTGACCATTTCCTTGGGCTCTGAAGACTTTAATAAGTGGTTCTTCTTTTTACACGTGAATGCCAACTATTAGTCCAAGAAACATAATTCTAAAATGAACTTTCTTCCACCTATCACTCATGATTTCTTGATACTGCCAATGTTATCTTTTTATCTTATTAGACTTAAATAAGAATGCCCCCCTACACATTCCTTATGATGAGGCCAAATGCAGATGATGTTTACCTGATAAAATGTGTTTTAAAGAGAACCATTAGAAAAAAACAAACAAACAGACAAATTGAGGAAAAACCCCTCAGATATCTGGCTTGAACTGAGAGAATAAGAAAGAGGAGACAGATTTTTTTTTACATTCTCTTATCAGCAGTTACCATAAATTATTTTTTAATTTTAGGGTTCAAAACAATTGTTATGCATCTGAATGATTAATGCTTTCTATTTTACCAACACAATTCCTTGGGTATGTAGGTATCTTATCAACTGAAATTCTCTGCTCTCGAAATCTTAGACTTTAATATTCCACCTGACACTTAACATCATATCTTTTGATTTTTTTATTCATTGACTTTCAGTTCATCATATTTTCAAAGACGTTTTGACATTCATTTGCTTTAGCTTGTTTTAATCACTTGCTCTCTGAGTGCTCATGGGCTGTTTACTTAATTCTGTGTGCTTCAGTTAACTCTGTAAAATGTTAGATAATGGTATCAACTTTATATGTTTGCTATGAAGATTCAACAAGACCAATAAGAACATTTCCTAGCACACAGTAATTATCGAATGATTCTTACCTATTCACATTAATCATACTATTCATATCATCATTATTTTATTATTATGTTATCTGTTTTCCAAATTAGTCCTTTCCTGACTTCTCTTCCTTTCTTTCTTCACCAAATTCTCCAGTGTTTACATATTCTCTTTCTGCATGCTCAACTACCATGTTCATTTTGCCTTTTCCTGGACCTACATAGCAAATTGCTAAAAATAAATCAATCCCATTAATATAATTACTTGTTCTGTTCCCATACCTACACTTCTAAGAGATTCCAAAGAAAAAAAACTACACAACAAAAATGCTAGAGTCATTAGAAATTCATGATTTCCAATATCTGCTGTTAGTTCAACACTACTTGGCAATTCAATTACAGGTCACGAAATCAGCCTTCATTAGTCCCTTTGGCGATGACTGCAGACTTTCACTATGCTCTCAAGTCTTTTGTATATCATTTTATCCACATTATCCATAGTACATAAAATGAAAACAGACACCAACTTGCTGAATTTCATATACCTCTCATTTATGAATTCATCTACCCTTGAACTCATGGATACTTTCTGTTTTCCTTGAGATGGACAAAAGTTGCCTCTCTCAAGTCTAAGTCATTGCCTTGGTTTTATTTTATCCCAGACTCTTTTAATCTCCTCTTGGAAGCTACTTTGTAACTCATGTTTGTTTCTTTGCATTGAAATAAACAGGCTCTAATATATTTCCATTAAGACAAAAATAGAAAAAAAAAACAGCTTAAATATTTTTCCTTCAATTTCCTACTCTTTCCCGTTGCAGTCAAACTATCAGCAAGAAAAGTCTGCGGTCACTGTCCTGATTTTTCCCAGAATATATTTACAACTCAATTGTCAGCAGTCCGCTTTGTACTTATTCTATTTACCTTTCCACTAAATCTATTTTGGTAAAATTAGTTTATTGGAACATTATTTATAATGGTGACTAACCTGTGATAAATGTCATGTAGTGTCTCTCTACCTCTCTCTTTCTTTATTCATCTGTCATGAGTTTTGACCACCAAACTCAAATTTATTTTGAGAGACAAAATAAGCATTTTTACAGCAAAAATGCATGGTGCTATGTTCTCCATCCTGTCTCTTTTCACTGCATAGAAGAAACTCAGGGATAACCAGGGATGGTATCATGTTTTCGTCTAAATCGAACGTGGCTGATGAAGCTTTCTAATGCTGCCTTAGGAAGGTGTTTTTATTTTTGTTTTACATTATGGCAGTAGTTTCAAAAATTATGGATATTAGGAGAACTTTATTCAGTGTAGTATTCTTTGGCTTATTCATTACATGGCATTATATAATTCTTGTTTTTCAGATAAGAATACATATATTTGTATAATTAAATGGACTTGAACATGATTAGCAAGTGGCAAAATTATTTGACTTTTTGAATTTTCCCCACAAAATCAGAGTGGTTTATGGGAAACAATTCTTTTGTTTTGTAATATAATATGGTGGCTGTCAGTCTGTTCCAACCCCAAGGCTCTAAGGGTTATGCAGAGCCTTGTTAATGGCTGCTGTGGCTGGGAGGGACCACATAGACCTCACAGACCTCAGAAGCAGCATCTTCAACCAGGGCTGTTTCATCATAACATATATCCCAACTATATATTTTTAAATAATTTATTTTGAATCTATTTAAATCTAATTGAAGGGCTTAAATTTTCAAATTTCAAGGTTGTAAGACATAAACATGACATATGCATTAGAGCAATAATCAATTTTACTTATAAAGTTATAAGACAGGTAACATTATTACTTTCATTCTACAGAGAAAAAAAGCATAGCTTTCAGATATAAATGCTAAAGATGACTCAGTTGATCATAACTAGAACTAAACTCAGATCAATATAATTTCAAATAGTTTGTTTCTATGATACCAAAATAAAATATGATGTTTTATCTAACACAGTGCATGCCTGGCGAATAGTAACAAGTAAGTAGGGTCCTACACAATTTCTGTTACCTAGTAAATCCTCAATTATAATATTGTTCTTTCTTATATTTACAAAATCGTTTAAATATTACAAAGTTCTTATAAAGTCCTGGTTTTATCTGAAGCTCAACGCACTTCTGTAATGTACACAGACTAGATACTAACTTTCTCATTTTTTAGATAAGAATACAGATATTTGTATAATTAAATGGACTTGAACAAGATTAGCAAGTGGCACAATTATTTGACTTTTTGAATTTTCTTCACAAAATCAGAATGATTTACGGGAAACAATTATTTTGTTTTGTTGTTTTTGAGACAGGATCTCACTTTGTCACCCAGGCTAGAGTGCAGTGACATGATCAGAGCTCACTGCAGCCTCTACCTCCCCGGCTCAAGTGATCCTCTCACCTCAGCCTCCCTGGTGGCTGGGACTACAAGCACATTCCGCCACACCCGGCTAGTGTTTTAAATTTTTGTAGAGTTGGGTTTTCGTCATGTTGCCCAAGCTGGTCTCAAACTTGCGGGCTCAAGTGATTCTTCTGCCTCAGCCTTCCAGAGTGTTAGGATTATAGAGTGAGCCACTGTACCTGGCCAAACAACAATTTTATATTTCATTCATAGCATAGAATAAGAAGGGCAATATTATAAAATAGTTCAAAGCATTCTTACATAATACTGCTTGATAGTATCAATTCTATTCAATCTTTTCATTTTCCTTTAACTTTAAACAAAATTTTCTTTAGAACAGTTTTTTTTTTTTGAATAGTGTAAAAAATGTTAGATACATTGCTGTCTCTAAAGTGGAAGATTAATTCTTTTAAAAAAAAAGTTGAAACAAACGCTGATTTTCTGTGGGAATCTAATTGATGAAGCTGCCCTTTTAATGTTTGTAGCTATAAATGCTTTAGATAGCTCTTTCTTACCTGACCCATCGTATTGTAATCCAATGTGAACCAACATTCTGGTCCAGAGGGTTTGTACAAAAAAATAAAGCCTAAGAAACAGACCAACCACCAGTAGACAAATGTCAAAACAAAATAGCTAGAGCTGTTTGCATCCTCCTTCTCTGTCACTCCAGTGGGTGAGAGTGGTGTCTTTATAATGCAAAAATAAATAAAGAAATAAATAAACAAATAAAAGCAAGCAAGAAAAGAAAAGCAAAAGAAGAAAGAAAACAGTTTGCCTTATATTCCTTTTTGAAAATCATGAAGCACAAAGGTGGATATGGAGAATATACATCCCAAATAGCAGTGATTAATATAATACTACAATATTGTCTTCTTTGTTAATGGAATATCAACATATTGTGACTTCTAATATTGATGGACTTCTTATGTACTTTAATATTATTATTTAAATTATCTTTGAATAGAAGTGTGTGAGTGTTCTCTTTACATTTGTTAGTTTAGATTACTGGACTTTTAACTTTGAGACGTAAGTATAATCAAATAATTAATTAATAAATATTCCCTTCCAACTACGAGAAAGACAGTATGCTAGTAGAAGAATGAATGATCAGTTAAATGAGTTAACGGCATCCAAGTTCAGATGTTTCCATTTTCACTCTTGAGTTGGATTAACGCAAGATTCTAAAACTAAGGAATTTAAGCAAACACACACATACGCGCACACACACACACACACGCACGTATGCACACTGGAAATAAATATAACATAATATTTTGAGATAAAAAATTGACAGCCTAAAAATTCAAATCCCTTTATTCTGAGAAAGGAATTCAACATTACTGTAACACAGTTTTCACACCTGTAAAATGGAAACACAAATATAGTTTTTATAAATTAATTCTTGCCACATTCTTAAATACAGCCTGAATTATATACCAATTGTATTGCCATAAGATATTCTAATTTTGTTGTTGAATTCTGTTGCTATTACTTTTAAATCTTTCATTTCTGTTTGTATGTATTTTATACCATTGTACATTGTGCTACGTGCCTACACAAGAGAAAACTGAGTTTCTATTCAACAAAATTGTATTTATTTACATTTTCTACTTTACACTTGATACATCGCATTAAAATATTTTGTGTTTGCTTTCTCTAAGATTCACTATGCACAGAGGTATGTGTATTATTATTTTTTGTTTTCAACTTATTTTTAAGGCTGCTGTAAGTATCGCCTGAATATTATTTAAAATATATGTAATGTTCCTGGAATAATAAATTTTGACCATGCTTCACTTTGGCTGTGAAAAAGACCCCACTAATATACCACTTTACCTATGAATTTATGTGTGTACATACATTAAATGTATAAATATAAAACAAACACGTTACTACTGAAGTAAAACAAAAAATACACAAATAAAGCTTTATTGATAGATTTATTTTATAAATATATAAATTTAATTTTATAAATATATAACTAAGATTTTAAAAATTTCATCACAAAATTTAAAGTAAAATTACAAAAATGAGAATTTAATGAACTTTTGAAAATTATTATTTTGTATTTACTACTTATCTCCCTCAGTACACTAAGAAACAACTCATTTTGGTGTCTCAGTATGTACTGCCTAATGATATTTCTATGCATTTGCTGATTTATAACAAGAAATAATATTAACCTGTCTTTAAGGCAGGCATTGTTGTCCAGGTGTTCACAGCTAACATTTCAAAATGTGGCAATAGAAGTCAAAAGGAAAAGTTATGCTCCTATGTAATAACGAATGGTGTATAAGTACATTAAAATAAAAAAGTTTCTATGATTAAGTTTACATAAACAATCAATTCCCTAATTTACAGTCCTGTAATAGAAAATACCGTTACACTGAGTTTTGCTATAATACACTTTATTTATTTTATTCAATGACAAAATATCAAACTAATTCAAAACATTAGTCAGAGTTTGAAATCTATTACATTAAATTTTTTATTTCTTTATTGAGTAAAAATTTAGGCTACTGAGAATAATATCCATCATATTGACATATACCACAAACAAATGCTTTGGTGGTTATCAAATACCTCTGCTTTGTTTTGGCATTCCATCGCCTTCAAAAGCTATTTATTGACTCATATATCCTACTATTATAAACATTATGCCTTCTTTGGAAAGTGTATGACAGAAAAATAGAAAACACTAGTCAAAGGGTGATTTATAGCTTGCAAGAGCATTATCATATAATTCAGTTTATAAATACATTGACATAAGTCTATATTAAATAAGCAAATGAGGATTTGCTTATTTATTTTTATTTTTGATTTTAATTTAATTTTTATTATATTTTAAATTGTATAAATAGATTTAAGTGTAAGTGTCCTTAAGCTATCAAGCAATATATAAATTACAGGACACCTAACCAAATTTCATTCCTGTGCTTATCTATATGACATGACTTCATCCTCATATGGTGAATCACAAGATAAAATAGTTTAGAAAGTGATTTAATGTCATGAAAGATTTTCGTGTTTTTTTTTTTTTGAAAAGTTAACAGTATTGTTGTTTTAGTTTCTTCTTCTTTTCTTTTTTGGTATTATATTATTAAAAGCTTTAACCGTTCTCATATACAAAGGGATGCAAAATAAAAATAAGATTTTTAATTCAGACATTTATAGACTTTGCATTTGGTGAGTAGCCTTGGAACATGTTGGTTCATTCCCTTGAGTACTCCAGGGGAGCCAGGTGGCTAAGGGGAAGCTGGGCTTGGCATCCTGTTGTCAGCAGGGAGTCAGACTTAAGGACACCAAAAGAGCTCCTCCTGAAGAAGGCCCTTTCATGCTAAGAAAGTCTATAGGAATAAGATTTTGTCATTTCTTCTGAACAATGAATTTATTCCTTCTTTGCTAACAGGAAGTACTAAGAGGATACTGTTCCTTCTGCCTGAAGTATGACACTTTTGTTATTTAATTATACCAGCTTTTCAGTCATCAGGGAAGAAAGTATTAATAAAAGCTGTTGGAAACAGTCCACTTGCGATGTTTGGTTCACCAAGATTGTGTTTTCTTTAGTTCTTGGAAAGTAGCAAACACAGAGCATCTAATTTATTATGCTGCAATTTCACCGTAAAGATGCAAAATAGCCTGCCTTATATGGTCTATACCTAGGGTAGTGTTTCTCACATGAAAGCCCACAAAACACTGGTGTTTCCTGGAAGTTTATCAGCTGTCAGTTTTGAGGTGAAAACAGAATTAATCAATGTGACAAATATAAAATACACAATTAATTATTATTATAAAATATATAATTTTCCCATGATGTCTTTCATACTTTTATTTATTCCCGCTTGTCAAAACCATGTTATTTTTGATCTTTTTAAAAATTTTTACTATTTAATTTTAGACTTCCAGGAAAGTTGCGAAAATAGTAAAGAGCTCTCATATACTTTTCACCCTGTTCCCCTAAAATATGTTACATTAAAAATAGTATTAATTTACTCGGAAAATGTTCAGTTAATAGAATGTATTGCTTCGTTAGTGTATTCTCATGTAATTTCCATATACTTTTTTCATGTTGATATTGCTTTGCATAATATGTCTCTAAATTGCAGAGCGATATTGATGCCTCCAAATTAAATAATTAGAATATACAGTTAATAAAAAATAATAAGTTGCTAGAGCAGTGATGCATACCTGTAGTTTTGGCTACTTGGGAGGCTGAGGTGGGAGGATTGCTTGAGCCCAGAAATTCAAGGCCAGGCATAATGAGCTCTTGTCTCTAAATAAATAATTTTAAAAGCCCCTTGTCAGATGCGTAGTTTGGAAGTATTTTCTCCCATTCTACAGCTTGTTTGTTCACTCTGTTAGTTTTTTATTTTGCTGTCCAGAACCTTTTTAGTTTAATTAAGTAACATTTGTCTATTTTTGGTTTTGCTGCATTTGCTTTTGAGGTCTTAATCATAAATTATTTGCCTAGGCCAAATCTAGAAGATTTTTCCCTAGGTTTTCTTCTAGTATGTTTATAGTTTTAGGTCTTACCTTTAAGTCTTTGATCCATCTTGAGTTTATTTTTGTATGTGGTGAGAGATAGATGTCCAGTTTCATTCTTCTGCATATGGCAAACCAATTCTCCCGGTAACATTTATTGAAAAGAATGTCCTTTCTCCAGTGCATATAAATGCCAACTTTGTCAAAGATCTGTTGGTTGTAGGTATATGGCTTTATTTCTGGGTTCTCTATTCTGTTCCGTTGGTCTATGTGTTCATTTTTATACCAGTACCATGTTGTTTTGGTTAATATAGCCTTGTAGTAGAATTTTAAGTTAGGTAAGGGATGCCTACAGATTTGTTCTTTTTGCTGAGAATTGCTTGGCCGTTTGTGCTTTTTCTGGGTTCCATATGAATTTTATGATTGTTTTCTTCTAATTTTGTGAAAAATGACTTTGGTATTTTCATAGAAATTTTATTGAATCTGTAAATTGCTTTGACAGTATGATCATTTTAATGATAGTAATTCTTCCAATCCATGAGCATGGGATAGTTTTTCATTTATTGGTGTTGTCTGCAATTTCTTTCATCTGTGTTTTGTAGTTTTCCTGTAGACATCTTTTACCTCCTTGGTTAAATATATTTCTAGGTATTTTTTCTTGCAGCTATTATAAATGAAATTGGCTTCTTGAATTGATTCTCAATTTGATCATTATTGCTGTATAGAAATGCTACTGATTTTTCTATGTTGATTTTGTATCCTGAGACTACTGAAATCATTTGCAAACCTAGGAGTCTTTTGGCAGAGTCTTTAGGGTTTTCTAGGTATAAAATCATATTGTCAACAGAGATATTTTGACTTCCTCTTTTCCAATTTGGGTGCATTTCATTTATTTCTCTTGCCTGATTGCTCTCACTAGCACTTTCAAGTACCATGTTGAATAGGAGTGGTGAAAATGGGCATCCATGTCTTGTTCCATTTGTTAGGTGGAATGTTTTCAATTTTTTTCCTATCAGTATGATGTTGGCTGCAAGTTTGTCATATATGACATTTATTATTTTAAGGTATGTTTCTTTGATGCCAAGTTTTTTGAGTGTTTTTATTATTAAACCATGTTGAATTTTTATCAAATGCTTTTTCTGCATTTAATGAGATGATCATATGGTTTTTGTTTTTAATTCTGTGTATTTGATGGATCACATTTACTGATTTGTGAGGAACTAACATCCAGAATCTACAAGAAACTCAAACAACTTAATGAAGAAATAACAAGTAGCTCTATTTAAAAATGGGCAAATATATGAAGACATTTTTCAAAAGAAGGTATACAAATGGCCAACAAGCATATGAAAAAATTCTTAACATCAATAGTCATCAGAAAAATGTAAATAAAAACTACAATGAGATATCATCTTACAGCAGTTAGAATGACTATTATTAAAAAGTAAATTTAAAAAAGATATTGGTGAGGATGCAGAGAAAATGAAATGCTTATCCGCTGTTGGTGGAAATTTAAATTAGTACAACCTCTATATAAAACAGTGTGGAGAGTTCTCAGAGAACTAAATATAAAACTACCATTCAATCCAGCTATTCCACTACTGGGTATCCATCCAAAGGAAAAGAAATCAGTATATCACAAAGACACCTGTACATATATGTTTATTGCAGCACTATCTACAAAAGCAAAGATACGGAATCATTCTAAGTGTCCATTAATGCATGATTGGATAAAGAAAATATAATATATACGTATAGATATATAAAAATATATATTTACATTATATATTACATTTACCTTATAAATACATATAATGTATATTTTACATTGTTTTATATCATATATTAGATAAATATATGATATAATGTATATATTTACATTATATACTATGTACATTATATCATATATTTATATGTACATAATAAATATATAATAATAATTATATATTTTATATAATTATTATTTTTGTTATATATTTATATATAATATATTTAATTATTATTTTATATATAATTATATTTGTATAATAATTATTTTATATAATAATTATTATAAATTATGTATTTATTATGTACATATAAACATAATTATAGATTATATTGTCATATATAAGTGATAGGTATTATTAATAATATATGTTATTATATATATATTCATAATATAGCTCATATGTGTTTATCAGCCTGATTTCCAGTGGTCAGTATCAACATTATGGTCATAGTGTCCCTTGGATTGCCAGAATATGCTTTGCCTACAAGCACAGCTGGTTGGGATTGGCTTGGATTTAATGTCCATTTGGAGGCAGCCCCTAACCAATGAGTGACTGACGGGTATAAAACTATAAATACTCCAGCTACATTGCCTCAGGATGATTTTGAAACATATCTTATACTGTTTCCAAGATGTCCTCGACAAGTTTAAGCTTCAGATACTCCCTACAATAAAGCCAGTTACTCACTGGCTTAATAACACTCCCCTATTGGGAGAGTTCACTTTCCTTCACTTCCGTTTACCAGTTTCCTTCTGCTCTTCCAGTGTCTCCCCATCTCATATGTTAACAACGTGTGTTTCATTCTTCTATCAGGGTCTGCTTGTTGGTGGGGATGAGGGGAGAGAATGGATATCAATTCAAATAACTCATAACATTTACGATTATTTAACAATTTACTACGGAGACCTGTGCATTTTCTACTAAGTTAAAACATTTAATTTTCTAGATTTTGGTCTGACATGCTCATTACTTATCCAAACAATGGATATTTCAGTGATAATTCTATCTAATTTATCTGAGCTCATTTTTGGCAAATATCCAAAGTTCTCTGATAAAACTCTAACGAGTGAATTCTAACGACTTATAGCTGCTGATACTTTCTAATTTAGTGGAAATAAATAGTAAGAAACAGTTCTAATGAATATAAAATATAGTTTTAAGTTATTTGTCACCTAAACGGAGATCCATTGGTGAATTTATAAACAATATAGTACCTGACAATGATATGAAATGATTATGGCTACTAGTGTTTAGTAATATCATATTTTAATTTTATGATATAAAATTACGATTAATGACTTTCTTTCTTAAAGTTCCTAAAATATTTGTTGCTCCTGTGAGCTGATACTCATTAATTGGAGGTCAAATGCCAAAACTGAGTAAAATAGGTTTAGGGTACCTGTGCAATACTCTCAACCAAAGCTTTCAAATAATGGAAAACCAGAGCTTTAGCTCCTTAGGAATTCATAACACTTCCAATAGAAGGGAGTGGTAGAAATTAGTTTTAATATGAACAATTAAAATACGATTTGCACCTGTCTATATTCAGCTCCTTACCTAATTCTAAAAAATTTTTTTTAGGGGGGAATTGTTTGGAGAAGCAAACATATCACTCAGAGGGAAATTCTTCATCAATATCAACATCAACATTAAGAGATGAATTTAATTTCCACTGACTGAATGTGAGACCCTTAAATGTGAATTGTCACCATTTCTTATTCTCAATGCACATACTTTTTAGGATACAAATGTCATGTTTGATATTTTAAAAGTGTGAATTGGTTATCTATCTCTGTATCTACCTATCATCTATCTACATCACTTATCTTTCTATATGTGAGAAATAGACTCCTATTATCCACACTAGCTCATAAAACCTTCCATTGAGTTCTCACAGCAGCCCAAGCTCTTCAAAATTACCTACAAATAGATTAAAGTCATGTTAAATAATTAAAAAGATTCCATATTTTCTGGCTTTTGTATAATCAAACTATCAGCAGGCAGTATGGACTCAACAGTAACCTGGTTAGAATATGTTCTTATGCATTGTAAAAAATGGAAATAAGGATTTTATGTTTTTTTCACTCTTTGTTAAATTTTCAATCTTTGTAAACAGGACATATTCTTAGTTGTTGATAAATGAGCTACTGAGATTCTTAAAATTGTACTGTCACACTCTTCTGAACGGGTATTGCTTAATTTATAGTAACCTGCCATTTCTTATCTAACAGCTTTGCATTCAGTGTTTCACGTAATGGACTCCATTTAGTTCTGGAAATTTATGTTCCACACTATCATGGGTTTTGTTTCCCTGGTAGAACTAGCATCAAAATATCACAAAAGAGAGAAAGAAGATACCAAATTCAAAGGAAAAATGTACTTACAGTCCTGTAAGAGATTACCGGTTTTACTTTCTATCCTGTAATAAATAAAATGGCTAATATGGTCTTAACTTTGGAGGTGACCTTACTATACTTTAAATAATGAAAGAAAAATGATTTATGGTGTTGCATTTTATGCTATTACATTTGGACATGTATAAATGATGTGCGGAATTTCTATAATGCATCAATTTACCCATGTTATCTAAGGGTACAATACCTTTCCCTTTTTGGCAGATGATGTACTTCTGCTGTATAAAATTACCTTAAGCCATACTCAGAACAAAATATCCATAATTTACGTTGAAGTATCAGTACAACCTGGAAAATATATGTTTAATTTTATTTAATGAAGTAAAACTTCTGATATATGGCAATGCTTCATATAAACATTTAACAAGCACCTAGAAAAAAGCAAGCATCTCTCTCTCTCTCTCTGTATATATATTTATGATATTTTCTACACATTATTAGCCAGATGTTAATTTCATTTTTATATTATTTCATAGTATTCATTCTTAGTTTAATTTAAAAAGTTAAAGATAGCTCTGTAGTAAAGTTTCAGGAAAATGCATTAAATGTCCAAATTATTTTCTATATTACTAAAATAAAAATGTATACGTCAGAATATATTACATATATATGTATACATATATATGACATCAGAGTTTCATTATTTATATTAGACAGAGTTAACCTGATATATAGGCATCTAGTGATATCCATACCTATAATTAAGAGGCAACTTTCCATTGTCTGTATAGAAAGACTAGTATCTAGAAATAGTCTAGGGACAGTGAGGACAACTAAGTTAGTAGAAGCAATAGGGCTTAAGAATGCTGTAAGGTCTCAATATCATCATTACTTATAGTCAGTAAAGATAGGCTAATGACATATCATCACTGCTTATATTCGGGGAAGAGAGGCTAGTTTCACATCAGTAAAGTTCATTGGCATGGCCAGATCAGAAATATAATATTTTTGAAGGTGGGTATCTCTTGCACATTTATTAGCTTAGATTTGTTGTTCATTTACCTCATGGGTAAGTTTCTTTAGGAGTTCTGAAAATGTGTTATTTCACTTTTAGAATACTAAATTTATTCTTTTCTCAGAAAACATTGTTTTATTTAATTCTGTGCTTTCCAGGTGCTATATTGTATTGTGACATTTTTGGTTGAAAGAAAATACACAGACATAGAACATCCGCAAATTTGATGCAATGTTAAGCATTATCATCTAGCTTTAAGTTTGAACATAAGTAGTTTTAATTTCAATAATTCTTAAGGTCTGTGGATTAAGGTACCCTGAAGACATGATTACTTGTATTTCTAATTAAATGAGTGTTAACATCCTTACTTATAGTATTGGTTAGCTGATTCTTGTTATAAGAGAAAAAAAACATAAATCTTTGTATCCGTTATCTCACTATTTAAATAAGAATAACAAAGTTATTAGTATCTGCTCTTGGGTTTCAACTGAATTAAAGGTCTGACATTTCAAATAACATTAAAACAACTCTTCAAAGTCTGAATTAACTTTCTACCCATACACATAATTTTGGAATATTTTATAGCATTATTTTTGATGAATTATAAGGGTTTTTTTTGTTTTTAATAAAATACTTTAATGTACATTCCCTAAATGTAAACCAAAACAAGATTTAGTCATATTACAAATTTATCAGAATTAACTTTAAAAAATAGAATCATGAATATATGAATGTACAACTTTTAATTTCACTTTTCTTCAGTGTATTTTACTTCACTTTTATTTTCTGTGTTGTTATCCTTATAAAATTAATTTTTACCATTGTATTATTTTTACAATGAATACTCAGGAAATACTAATAATTTCCTGTTTGAAAAATTTTAAACCATACTATATGATTTAGTATGGTTTAAAAAAGGTATTTGTATTTGGAATTCCACTAACTATAATGTATTATCTATTAAATAATTTCATTAATCCAGCTTTAAAGATGCTTTATAACCAACTATGCTGAATGAGTTTTAACAATCCTCTGAAGCCTCTACCCTGTTGGGAATGTGTTCTTGCTAGACATAATTTGGACATTATTTAGAAGATATAAAGTTACTTAAAAATTACAAAAGGATGGGGATTAGTTATATATGAGAATATTGCAGAACACAATAGTAAAAATATGGGAATCAGAAATTTCAGATGTTTGTGCTGGATTTCTATATTTCTTTTATTTGCATTTCTTTGTCCTCTGCTTTATTCTCTTTTCTGCAAAAGGATTAGTCAGATTTTAAATTGATTGCTTGAGGAATGCTGGATCCCCACCACTAATCTGACTTGCATGGGGGTGTGTACACCACCTGCGATATTGGCAGTAATATTATCCTCTCCCCTTTTGCATATGAGGAACAATATCACGGGGGGAACGGGGTGTACATCCCCTGCGCTATTAAGAGTAATATATATATTTTTTTCCTTTCTGGATAGTAAGAACAATATCACAGGAGGGCTGTACACCCCCTGCAATATTGCAAGTAATATTATCCTCCTCACCAGTGGATACTAAAAACAATATCACAGGCAAGGTGTACACCGCCTGTGATATTGAAAGCAGTATCATGCTCTCAGAACCTGGATATGGGGAACAACATCACGGGGGGAGGGGTGAACACTTCCTGCCATATTGGGAGTAATATTATCCTTTCTCCCCATGGATATTGAGAACAATATCACAGAGGGGATATTTCACCCACCTGTGATATTGGGAGTAATAGTATCCTCTCCCCACCTGAATATTAGAAATAATATCACGGGGGGTGTACCCCCTTTACAGTATTTGGAGTAATATCATTCTCTTTTCTTTTAGAAATTAAAAACAATATCACGATGGGGTGTACACACACTGCAATACTGGGAGTAATATCACACTCTTCTCTCCTGGATATTAGGAACAATATCACAGAGGGGGTGTACAGCCCCTGTGATACTGGTAGTAATATCATACTCTCCCCTCCTGAATATTAGGAACAATATCACAGGGGGAGATGTACACCTCCTGCGATATTGGAAGTAATATCATCCTCTCCTCCCTAGATGTTCACAACAATATCACAGGGAAGTTTAAACCACATTCGATATTGGGATTACTATCATCCTCTTTTCCACTGGATATTAGAAACAGTATCACAGAGGGTGTGTACACCCCCTATAATATTGACATTAATATTATCTTCTTTCCTTCTGGATACTGTTAACAATATCAAAAGGGGGGTGTACATCCTTGCAATAGAGGGAGTAATATCATCTTCTACGCCCTGGATATTAGTAACAATATCACAGGGGACGTGTCCACTCCTCGTGATATTGGGAGTAATATCATCTTCTTCCGGTCGGGATACTAGGAAAAATATCTCAAAGGGGTATACAACCCATGCGATATTGGGAGTAATGTCATCCTCTCATTCTCTAGATATTAGGAGCAACATAACAGGGAGCGTACACCCCCCACGATATTGGGAGTAGTATCATCTTCTTTCCCCTGGATATTAGGAACAGTATTACACGGAGGGTGTATACCCCCTGCAATTTTGAGGGAATATCATCCTCTCCCCTCATAATTGTTGGGAACAATATCACGGGGGGATGTTCACCTCCTGCCGTATTGGGAGTAACATCATCTTCTCCCCACCTGGATATTAAAAACAGTATCAGGGGGACACACCCTGCGATATTGAGAGTCATATCATCCTCTCTTGCCCTGAATATTAGGAATAATATCACTAGGGTGGTGTACATCCCTTGCAATATTGGGAGTAATAACATCCTCTCCTCCACTGGCTATTAGGAAAAATATCACAGGGAGGGTGTACACCCCCTGCGATATTGAGTGTAATATCATCCTCTCCCCCCTTAGATATTAAGAACAATATCACAAGGGAAAATTACACCCCCCTGAGAAACTGGGTGCAATGTTATCCTCTCCACCCCTGGATATTAAAAACTATCAGAGGAAGCATGTACATTCTCTGCAATATTGGGAGTAATATAATTTTTTCTCCATTAAATATTAGGAAAAATATCCAAAAAGTGTACACCCCTTGCGATATTGGGAGTAACGTCATCCTCTCCCTTCTGGATAAGAGGAACAATACCACAGGGGATGTGTACACCACCTGTAATACTGGAAGTAATATCAAGCTCTCCCTCCTTGGATGTTAGGAACCATCTCACAGTGGGGGTTTACACCCTCTGCGATATTGGAGGTAATATCTTCTCCCCACCTGGATATTAAAAACAATATCACAGAAGGGGTGGACACCCCCTTTGATATTGGGTGTAATATCATCCTCTCCCCCCTGGATATTAAAAACAATATCACAGGAGGTTGTACATCCCCTGCGTTCTTGGGAGTAATATCATTTTCTCCCACCACTGAATATTAGGAACAAAATCACAGGAGTGGTGTACGCCTCCTGCGATATTGGGAGTAATATCTTCCTCTCCCCACCTAGATATTAGGAACAATATAACGGGGGGGGGGTGTATAACCTCTGCGATATTGAGAGTAATATCGTCTTCTCCCCCTCTGATTATTAAGAACAATATCACAGTGAGGTGTACACCACTTGTAATATTGGAAGTAATATCATCCTCTCCCCCTCGTGGATATTAGAAACAACATCGCAGGGGGGATGTACACAAACTGCGATGTTGACAGTAATATCATCCTCTTTCTTCTTGGATATTAGGAACAATCTCACAAAGGGTGTGTACACCCCCTGCGATATTAGGATTAATATTCTCCTCTGTCCTTTTGGATATTAGGAACAATATCTCAGGGGTGTGTATACCCTCTGCGACATTGAGAGTCATATCATTTTCTCTCCCCTATATATTAGGAACAATATCACAAAGGGGTGTACACCTGCTGCGATACTGGGAGTAATGTCATCTTTTTTCTTCTGGATATTAGGAAGAATACCACAAGAGATGTGTGCACCCCTGCAATATTGAGAGTAATAGCAACCTCTCCATCCCTGGATATTAGGAAAAATATCACAGGGGTGGTGTACACCCCTTGCGATACTGGGAGTAATGTTATCCTCTCCTCACCTGGATATTAAAAACAATATCACAGGGGGGCCGTACACCCCCTTTGATATTGACAGTCATATTATCCTTTCCCTCTCTGGATATCAGAAACAATATTGCATGGTGAATGTACATTTTCTGCGATATTGGGAGTAATATTCTCTTTACCCCTGGATATTAGAAACAGTATCACAGGGGTTTGTACACCCCCTGCGATATTTGTACTAATAGTATCCTCTTGTTTCCTGGATCTTAAAATCAATATCACAAGGTGGGTTTACACCCCCTTTAATATTGGGAGTAATATTATGCTCTCTTCCCTTGGATATTGGAAACAATATCACAGAAGGGGTGTACACTCCCTGCGATATTGGAAGTAATATTATCCTCTCTTCCCTGGATATTAGGAACAATATCACAGGAAGTGTGTACACCCCTTGTGGTATTGGGAGGAATATCATTCTCTCCCACCCTAAATATTAGAAACAATATCACAAGGGATGGTTCACCCCCTTGTGATATTGGGCGCAATATCATCCGCTCTCTCTCTCTGAACATTGGGAACAATATCACAAGGGAGGTGTACACCCCCGGTGATGTTGGGTGTAACATTATCCTCTCTCTCTTTGGATATTAAAAACAATGTGACAGAAGGTGTGTACACCCCCTGCGATATTGGGAATAATGTTATCCTGTCTCCACCTGGATATTAGAAACATTGTCACCTGGGGGGTGTACACCCCCAGCGATATTGGGCATAATATTATTGTTTTCAGCCCTGGATATTATGAACATTATCACAGAAGAGGTGTACACCCCTGAGATATTGAGAGTAATATTATCCTCTTCCTTTTTGGATATTAGCAACAGTGTTACAGAGGGGTGTACACCCTCTGCGTTTGGAGTAATATTCTCTGCCCATTTGGATATTCAGGAAATATAACGTGGGGGTGTATACCCCCTGCGATATTGAGAGTAATGTCCTTTTCTCCCCCTTGTGATATTAGTAATAATATTACAGGGGAAGTGTACACCGCTTGAGATATTCGGGGTAATATCTTCTTGTTTCCTTCTGGATATTGGGAACAGTATGACAGGGGGTATACAACCCCCTGTGAACAGAGAAGAAGATATTTTCTTCTTCCCTGTATATTAGTAAATATATCATAGTGGTGGTGTACACCTCCTGCAATATTAGGAGTAATGTCCTCTCCCCTCATGAATATTTGGAACAATATCACAGGGGGGTTGTACACTTTCTGCGATATTGGGAGTAACATCATTCTCTTTTTCCCAGGATCTTAGGAACAATATCACAAAGAGGGTGTACACTCCCTGCAATATTGGCAGTGATATCATCTACTCCCGCTTCGAATATTGGGAACAATATCACAGAGGGGATATACACATCCTGTGATATTGGGAATAATATTATCCTGTCTCCTTTAGGATATTAGGAACAATATCACAGAAGGGGTGTATACCCCCTGCGACAGTGGAAGTAATATCATCCTCTCCACCTCTGGATATTAGAAACAATATCACAGGGGGGTGTATGCACCCTGCGATATTGGGAGAAATATCATCCCCTCCATAACTGGATATTAGGAACAATATCACAAGGAAGGCATACACCTGCTGTGATATTGACGGTAATATTATCCTTCCCCACCCTGGATATTAGGAACAATATCACAAGGGGAACATACATGCACTGCGATATTGAGAGTAATAGCATTCTCTTCCTTTCTGAACATAAGGTACAATATCACAGGGAGGGTGTACTCCCCCTGCAATTTTGGGAGTATTACTATCCTCTTTTCCCATGGATATTCTGGTGTACACCCCCCTGTGATATTGTTTGTAATATTTAGGAGGGAGTTGATATTACTCCAAACATCGTAAACACCCTGTGTATGCATCCTCTGTGATATCGTTTGTAATATCCAGGGTGGTAGAGGACGATGTTACTCCCATTATCACAGAGTGCATACGCCATCCTATGATATTGTTTGTAATACCTAGAAGAAGAGAGGGTGATATTACTCCCAATATTGCAAAGAGCGTGCACCTTCCTATGATATTATTAATAATATTCAGAAGGGGAGAGGATGGTATTACTTCCAGTATCGCAAGGAGTGTACACTCCACTGTGATATTGTTTATAATTTTTAGGGGGGAGCACAAAATTATTCCCAATATCCAACAGGTTGTGCATCCCCCTGTAATATTGTTTGTAATATCCACTGGGGGAGAAAATGATATTACTCCCAATGTCGTCGCAAAGATTGTACACGCTGCGTGATATTGTTCACAATATCCGGGGGAAAGAGGATGATATTAGTCTTAATATTGCAGGGGGTGTACACCCCTAGGTAATATTGGTCATGATATCCAGGTGTGAGAGTATGTTATTACTCTTAATATCACAGGGGGTGTACACCTCCTTGTGATATTTTTTGTAATATCAAAGCGGGGAAAGGATGATATCACTCCCAATTTCGCAGAGGGTGTACACCAACCTGTGATATTTTTGCTATTATCTGCAGGGGAGAGCATGATATTACCCCCAATATCTCAGGGGGTGAACACTTTTCTGTTCTATTGTTCGTAGTATTCAGGTGGAAAGAAATGATATTAACCTCAATATCACAGCGGGTGTGCACCCTCCTGTAATATTGTTCGTAATATTTGGGGGGTGAGGATGATATTACTCCCTATATCGCAGGGGTGTACACCTTCCTGTGATATTGTTTGTAATATCTAGAGAGGAAGAAGATGATATTACTCCCAATATTGCAGAAGGTGTACACCCTTCTGTCATATTGTTTGTAATATCCAGGTGGGGAGAAGATGATATTACTCTTTATATCCCAGGAAGTATAGAATCCCCTGTGATATTATTCGTAATATCCAAAAGAAGAGTGGATGATATTACTTCCAATATCGCAAGGAGTGTACACCCTTCTGTGATATTGTATGTAATATCCAGGGAATGAGAAGATAATATTACTCCCAATATCGCAGGGGTGTACACCCCCATGTGATATTGTTCATATCCTGTGGGAAAGAGGATGAAGTTACTTCCCATATTGCAGGATGTGTACAGTCCCCTGTGATATTGTTCTTAATATTTGGGAGGGAGGATAATATTGCATCCCATATCACAAAGGGTGTACACCGCCCTGTGATATTTTTCATAATATCCAGGGGGTAAATGATGATATTACTCCCCATATCGCAAGGGTGGACACCTTCCCTGTGATAATGCTCATAATATCCATGGGAGAGAGGATAATATTACTCTCCCATATCCCAGGTGTGTACACCCCTCTGTGATATTGTTTGTAATATCCAACGGTTGAAGGGATAACATTACTCCCCATATCGCAGAGAGTGCATGCCCCCAGTGATATTGTTCATAATATCCAGGGAGGGACAGGATGATATTACTTCTTATATCACAGGGGTGTACATTCCCCTGTGATATTGTTCGTCATATCCAGAAGAGAGAGGATGATATTACTCCCCATATCGCAAAGGGTGTACACCTTCCTGTAATATTGCTCGTAATATCTAGGGGAGGAGAGGATGATATTCCTCCCCATATTGCAGGGAGTGTACTTCCCCCTGTGATATTGTTCGTAATATTCAAGGGGAAAGTGGATGATATTACTTCCCTGTGATATTGCTTGTAATATCCAAAAAGGGAGAGGGTGATATTCCTCCCAATATCGCAGAGGGTGTACACCCTTCTGTGATAATTTGTGTAATATCCGGGGGGTGGGGAGAGGATATTACTCTAAATATTGCAGGGGGTGTACACTCTCCTGTGAAATTATTCGTTATATCTAAAAAGGAAGACGATAATATTACTCCCAATATCTAAGGGGGTATACACCCCCCTGAGAAATTGTTTCTAATATTCAGGGGAAAGAGGATAATATTACTCCCAATATCTCAGGGGGTGTAAAACACCCTGTGATACTGTTTGTAATATCCAGGAGGGGGAGAGGATGATACTACTCCTCATATCGCAGTTGGTGTATACCCTCCTGAGATATTGTTTGTAAAGTGTGGGGTTGGGAGAGGATGATATTACTTCTTATATCACAGAAAATGTACACCCCCTGTGATTTTGCTAATAATATCCAGAGCAGGGAAAGGATAATATTACTCCTTATATCGCAGGGGGTGTACTCCCCCTTGTGATATTGCTTGTAATATCCAGGGGTGGAGAAAATGATATTACTCCCCGTATTGCAGGAGGTGTACATCCCCCTGTAATATTGTGTATAATATTCAATTAGGGAGAGGATAATATTACTCCCCATATCGCAGGAGGTGTACACCCACCTATGATATTGTTCCTAATTTCCAGGGTGCGAGAGGATAATATTACTTCCCATATTGCAGGGTGTGTAACACCCCCTGTGATATTGTTTGTAATATTTAGGGGAGAAGAAGATGACATTATTCCCCATATCCCAGGGGGTGCACACATTCATGTGATATTGTTTGTAATATCCAGGGAGGGAGAAGATGATACTACCCCCCATACCGCAAAAGGTGTACACACCCCTGTGATATTGTTTGTAATATCTTGGAGGGGAGAGGATGACATTACTTTCCATATCGCTGGGGGAGTATGCCATTTGGTGATGTTGTTCATAATATTCAGGAAAAAAGACGATGATATTTCTCCCCATACCGCAGGGGGTATACACCCCGTTGTGATATTGCTTGTAATATCCAGAAAAGGAGAGAAGAATATTACTCTCCATATCGCAGGAAGTGTACATTCCCTTGTGATATTGTTTTTAATATTCATGGGGGGAGAGGATGATATTACCTCCCTGTGATGTTGTTTGTAATATCCAGAAGAGACGATATTACTCCCCATATCGCAGGGGGTGTACACCTTCCTGTGGTAATTTTTGTAATATCTAGGAAGGGAGAGGATAATATTACTCCGAATATTGCAGGAGGTGTACACACTCCTGTGATATTGTTTGCAATATCCAGGGGGAGAGAGGATGATATAAATCACAATATCATAAAAATCCTGTGTGTACACCCGCTTGTAATATTGTTCTTAATATCCAGGAAGGGAGAGGATGATATTACTCCCAATATCGCAGGGGGTGTTCACAACCTTGTGATATTGTTAGCAATATTGAGGGTGGAAGCATATGATACTCCAATATCGCAGGGGGTGAACATTTTCTGTGGTATTGTTCGTAATATCCTGGGGGGGAGAGGATAATATTACTCCCAATATCGCAAAGGGGTGTACACTATCCTGTGATACTGTTCGTTATATCAAGGTGGGGAACGATGATATTACTCCCAATATCATATGGGGTGTACACCCCCCCGTGATATTGTTACTAATATACAGGGGCCAACATGATGATATTACTACCAATATCGCAAGGGTGTACACCCACCCCGCTTGTGATATTGTTCCTAATATCGTGGAGGGGAGAGAATGATATTACTCCCAACATAGCAGGGGGTGTACAACCCGCTGTGATATTGTTTCTAATATCCCAGGCGAGGGGGTGGGCAGAAGATTGTATTAATCCCAATATTACAGGGATGCCCACCTACCCTATGATATTGTTCTTAATATTTAGAAAGAAGAGGATGATATTACTCCCAATATCGCAGGGGGTGTATTTTCCCCTGTAATATTATTTTTAATATCCGGAGGGGAGAAAATGATATTACTCCCAATATCGCAGGTTGTGTACACCCCTCTCTCCTATGACATTGTTTTTAATATCTAAAGTGAGAGAAGATGATGTTACTCCCAATAGCGCAGTGGTGTACACCGTCACTGTGATATTGTTTCTAATATCCGGGGGTGGGAGAGAGAATGATATTACTCTCAATATCGCAAGATGGGTAAACTCCCTCTGTGATATTGTACCTTATATTCAAAAATGGAAAGGATAATATTAATCTCAATATCACAGCAGATGTACACCGCCCCTTTGATATTGTTCCTAATATCCAGGGTGGGAAAGATGATATTACTCCCAATATCGCACAAGGTGTACATCTCCTCTAATGATATTGTTCCTAATATCTAGTTGGGGAGAGAATGATATTTCTCTCAATCCCGCAGGGGTTTTACACCCCTCCTGTGATATCGTTTCTAATATCCAGGAGAGTTGAGGATGATGTTACCGAAATATTGCGGGGGTTGTACATCCCATTTTTGATATTGTTTTGATACCAAGTGGCAAAGAGGATGCTATTACTCCCAATGTCGTAGGGGGGTTACACCTTTTCTGTCATATTGTTTCTAGTATCCAGGGGCAGAGAGGATGATATTATTTCTAATACCGCAGTGGTTGTACACCCCCCCGTGATATTGTTCCTAATAATCAGAAAGGGAGAGGATATTACTCCCAATATCGCAGGGAGTGTACACCCCCTCTGTGATATTGTTCCTAATATCAAGAAAGGGAGAGGATGATGTTACTCCCAATATTACTGGAAATGGACACCCACCCTGTGATATCGTCCCTAATATCCAGGGCGGGGGTTGGTGGAAGAATAGTATTACTTCCAATATCGCATAGGGTGTACAGCCCCCCCCACCACAATGTTGTTTCTAATATTTAGAGCAGGAGAAGCTGATGTTACTCCAAGTATTGCAGGGGTGTACACCATTCCTGTGATATTGTTCCTAATATCCTGGAAGAATGAGGATGATATTATTCCAAATATCACATGGGGGGTATAACCCCTGTCATATTGTGCCTAATATTCAGGAAAGGGGAGGATGATATAACTTTCAATATCACAGGGGCTGTACACCCACCTTTTTACATTGTATTTAATACCCAGAAGGGAGAGGATCATATTACTTTCAACATCGCAGAGGGAGTACACCCCCTGTCCCGTGATATTCTTACTAATATTTATGGGAAAAGAAGATGATATTATTTTCAATACCCATGGGATGTACACATTCCTGTGATATGGTTTCTAATATCCACCATGGGAGAAGATTATATTACTCTTAATATAATACTCTTAATACACTTTCTGTGATATTGTTCCAAATATCCAGGGGAAGAGAAGATAATATTACTTTTAACAATGCAGATAATGTACAACCCCCCTGTGATACTGTTTTTAATATTTAGTGGAGGAAAGTATGATATTACTCTTAAAATTTCAGGGGATGTACACACGCACCCCCGTGATACTGTACCCTGTATCCAAATTGGAAGAGGATAATATTACTCCCAATATCGCAGGTAGTGTACACCCACATGTGATATTGTTTTTAATATCCAGGAGGGAAGAACAATATTACTCCCAATATCTTAGAGGGTGTACACCCCCCTTTGATATTCTTCCTTATATCCAGGTGGAGAGAGGATGATATAACTTTCAATATCACAGGGGGTGTACACATCCCTGTGTTATTGTTTCTAATATCCAGAAGGGGAGAGGATGATATTGCTCACAGTATCACAGTAAGTGTACACACCACCTGTGATATTGTTTCTCATATCCAGTGTGGGAGAGGATGATATTAATCCCAATATTGCAAGGCGTTTACACAACCCCCTGTGATATTCGGAGTAATTTATCCTCTCTCTCCCTGGATGTTAGGAACGATATCATGGGGAAGGGTGTACACCCCATGCGATATTGGGAGTAATATCATCCTCTTTTCCTCTGGATATTAGAAACAATATCACAGGGAAAGTGTACACACCCTGCGATGTTAAGAGTAATATTATCCTCTTCTTCCCTGCATACTAGAAACAATATCACAGGGGGGTGTACACCAAATGTGATCTTAGGAGAAATATTACCCTCCACCTTCTGGATATTATAACCAATATCACAGAGAGGTGTGTAGACCACCTGAGATATTGGGAGTGATATTATCCTCTCCCCTTCTGCATATGAAGAACAATATCATGGAGGGGGTGTACTTCTTCCCCTGCACTATTGAGAGTAATATCATTTTCTTCCTCTCTGGATAGTAACAACAATATCACAAGAGGGCTGTACACCTCCTGCGATATTGCAAGTAATATTATCCTCTTCGTCCATGGATATTAAAAACAATATCACAGGAAAAGTGTACACCCCCTGCTATATTGAAAATAATATCATCCTCTTCAAACCTGGATATTGCGAACAATATCACGGGGGGTATACACTCCCTGCGATATTGGGAGTAATATCATCCTTTCTCCCCGTGGATATTGAGAACAATATCACAGAGGTGGTTTTCCCCCCACCTGCGATATTGGGAGTAATATTATCCTCTCCCCACCTGAATATTAGAAATAATATCACAGGGGGGATGTACATCCTTTAAATATTGGGAGTAATATCATTCTCTTTTATTCTGGATATTAAAAACAATATCACGGGGGGTGGACACCCCCTGCGGTATTTGGAGTAATATCATATTCTCCCCTCCTGGATATTAGGAACAATATCCCAGAGGGAGTGTATACCTCCTGCAATATTGGAAGTAATATCATCCTCTTTCCCCAGGATATTCACAATAATATCACATGGGGGGGGCGTTCACCCCCTTCGATATTGGGATTAATATAATCCTTTTTTCCACTGGATATTAGAAAAAATATCACCTGGGATATGTACACCCCCTACGATATTGACATTAGTATTATCGTCTTTCCTCTTGGATATTATTAACAATATCAAAAGGGGGGTGTACACCCCCTGCAATAGAGGGAGTAATATCATATTCTACCCTGTGGATATTAGTAACAATATCACAGGGGATATGTTCACTCCCCGCGATATTGGGAGTAATACCATCTTCTCCCCATCTGGGTATTAGGAAAAATATCTCAAGGTTGTGTACACCCCCTACGATATTGACATTAGTATTATCGTCTTTCCTCTTGGATATTATTAACAATATCAAAAGGGGGGTGTACACCCCCTGCAATAGAGGGAGTAATATCATCTTCTACCCTGTGGATATTAGTAACAATATCACAGGGGATATGTTCACTCTCCGTGATATTGGGAGTAATACCATCTTCTCCCCGTCTGGGTATTAGGAAAAATATCTCAAGGTTGTGTACACCCCCTGCGATATTGGGAGTAATATCATCCTCTCATTCTGTAGATATTGGGAGCAATATAACAGGGAGTGTACACCTCCTGCGATATGGGGAGTGATATCTTCTTCTCCCCACCTGGATATTAGGAACAACATTACGATGGGGGTACAACCTCTGCGATATTGAGAGTAATATCATCCTCTCCCTGTCTGATTGTTAAGAATAATATCACAGTGGGGTGTACACGCCTTGCAATATTGGAACTAATATCAACCTCTCCCCCCATGGATATTAGAAACTATATCAAAGGGTGGATGTACACACCCTGCGATGTTGACAGTAATATCATCCTCTTTCTTCTTGGATATTAGGAATAATATCCTCCTCTTTCCTTTTGGATATTAGGAACAATATCACGGGAGGTCGTATACCATCTGTGATAGTGATATTTTCTCCCCGCTATACATTAGGAACAATATCACAAAGGGGGTGTGCACCTGCTGCGATATGGGGAGTAAAGTCATCTTTTTTCTTCTGGATATTAGGAAGAATACCACAAAGGATGTGTACACCCCTGCAATATTGAAAGTAATATCAACCTCCCCCCACCCCCAGATATTAGGAAAAATATCACGGGGCTGGTGTACATCCCTTGTGATACTGGGATAATATTATTCTCTCCTCATGTGGATATTAAAAACAATATCACACAGAGGGTGTACACTCCCTTCAATATTGAGAGTCATATTGTCCTCTCCCACTCTGGATATCAGAAACAATATCGCAGGGTGAATGTACATTTTCTGCGATATTGGGAGTAACATCATTCTCTTTTCCCCTGGATATTAGGAACAATATCACAAGGGGTTGTACACCTCCTGCGATATTTATACTGATAGTATCCTCTTCTTTCCTGGATGCTCAGCTTCAGTCTAATAACACTTAAAATTTTACCTCTTTTAGAAAAATATTTCCTAAATGCTTCAACTAAGGGATATTATTTTTCTCATTCCACAACAAAATAGTGTTTCTACAATATCCTATATGTCTCTTCCTTTGACATAAATTTTGCATAATTAATTGTATTAATTTTTTTAATTTGAATTAGCATATCTGTTATTTAGTCCAGCCTTAGGTAAAGGAAGAGAGGCCTAAACTGGGCTTGTCAAATATTTTTCCTACATTATGGCAATCCCTAGAGCCTCTAGAATGTTATTATAAAGGATTATAGAGCTAAGTCTAGATTCATCAAGGAAGAGTGTAGGAATTGATTAACGATGTCGACCCTAAATGCACAAGTAAACAATGGTAGCAAGCATACCCAGTATGTGCTTTAAACTTTGGTTTATTAAAACAAGTAATTTTAAATTCTAAAATATTTTAAAAGAAGTTCAATTAGCTGAGCATGTTGGTGTGTGCTTGTAATCCCAGCTACTGGGGAGGCTGAGGCATGAGAATCTCCTGAGCTCAGAAGGTTAAGGCTGCAGTGAGCCGTGATTGTGCCAGTGCATTCCAGCCCCGCCTGAGTGACAGAACAAGACTCTGTCTGGAAAAAAATAATTCAAACATTTTTAAAAACCTTATGATAAACTAAAAGCTTTAGATTTTTAATACTCAACATATATAGGTGATTTATTTTAATCAAAAAAATTAATAATATTTTTCTGTATCTTTTAAGCATTCATTGAACTAAAATGTAATACATCAAAATAATCTCTGTTTAATGAAATTTGTCAAGGTAACATGATCAAGGCTGATTTTTTTACATGACTTTCCATATTAATTTTCACTCTTGCAGTTTATATTGTAATGGTTACTTCTACAGCTTATTTGTTTCATGGCCATCTGCTTAGTTCTGCTATGTCGCACCTAAAGACCAAGAGTCATTGTGATAAATCATCTGTAGTCTTCTGAAGTGGAGATCTGAGAAAGAAACCAAAGATTAAGAACACAAATGTCTAATTGTTGCTTTGGGTGATGTTATATTAACTTTTTCTTTCTTTAATTTACTTTGTAAGAGAAAATCTGATGATTTTAAATTACCACATTCCCTTCCAATGTGAAACCCTTTTTATTGTGATTAGACTTTTACATTAAGTGTTAATGCTTTTTACTAAGAAGCAGGTTAATTGTACCATCTATTTTCAATTAGCCCTAATAGAGTCCATGTATAGCTGTAGAGTCTATTGTGCATGTCCTTATAGAAGTGAGGAAATGAAGTAAAAGCTATGATTTTGATGTCTTGATAAATTATATTCCATATTATTTTAGATTAACAGAATGAATGACTAATCTTCCATGTAGACATGAACTGTGACAGCATTTTTGGCTCTTAATAAATCTGAATACTGGCTGATATCCAATCCTTTTTTATAGAAAATTAAATCTAGATTATCCTATTACCTTTAGTCACTGATTTCTAAAAGCTGAAATATAGTCATTATTGACGTTTCATGACTAACCATGTATTTTAAAATATTTAGGTTCTTTGTTATCTTATAAGAACACGTGTGCCAAAGCTTAAGGGGAGGTATTGAATTAAATATATTGTTCTTCATTTAGTGAAAAATGAAATGTAAACTTTTTAGTTTTGGAATTGTGAAAAAAAATGTATATATATTTAAATATATATGTATATATACATGAAAACTTTCTGAAAAACAATGAAAAAGCTATTTAACAGTTGATAAGAATTACAAAAGTAACTGAAAACAAATTATGCTTTTAAAAGGTCAAATATTTTCCTTGCCATATTTCATAGATAGTTTTAATTCAGGAACATCAAAATATCGAAAACATATCAAATAATAGTATTGCAATAGGTGATTACAGTTAACTGACAATTCTTAAGTGTTCAAGTCTTGTTCTGTTTTCTACATATCTGCTGGACTTTTAGTTTTCACGGGTTGGGGTCAGGGATGGGTAAATAGGGAGAGCACAGAGGATTTTTAGAGCAGTGCATCTATTTTGTATGATACTATAATGGTGGATGCATGACAGTATATATTTGTCCAAAGACACCGAATGTATAATACCAAGAGTGACTCCTAATGTAAACTTGGATTTGTATTGCCTCATCAATTATAACAAATGTACCATTCTGGTGGGAGATGATGGCAATGAGTGAGGGTCTGCATGTGTGGGGGCGGGTAACATAAGGGAAATTCCAGTGCTTTCTGCTGAATTTTGCTATCAACCTAAACGTGCTTTATGAAATAAAGTCTGTTTAAAAAGAAGCAGAGAAAAAAATTAAGTCATCTCATAAATGTTAAAAATTTAAAAACTATAAGATTTCTAGAGAATAAAGGTATTACATTGTTCCATATAAATTTTAGAAACATTTTTAAAGTAGCCATCTCTTAAACATTTCTAATTGAGTTAATAAATTAATTAAATATTTCAATACCAAGGAGAGTTCTTTAGATTCATTTAATCTAGAATTATCAAAATATTTAATTATATAATCCAGTTTTAGGGAATATCTGTTAACATTTTATTGAGCTGATATTCCTCAAAATAAGGAATACAAATAAATTTATAGACTCAAGAAAAGCAGCAGAGAAATGATAGAGTAAATAATAAATCAAGTCAAATTGTATATTAGCATTTGAACATAACAAAGTCAGGTGGAAGTTATTTTAGGTCAGTAAAGGCAGTCAAAAATTAGAAAACTACTAATGTACTCATTTATGCAAAGGAGAAATACATGATAATTTTGATATCTCAAATGTCATTTGATAAAAACAAATATCATTTCTGTATAAAAATTTACCTTAATGATAGAATGAAAGTAAACATCCTTAACAGTTAGAAAAGTATTACAATATTTAAGAAAATATCAATTCTAATAATTAAACATAAAAATGCTTAAAGATGATTTGAAGGATTGAAAATGAAATTATGTTTTTAAACTACAATGACTATCAGAATCACCTATGAAACTTTTAAGGAGTGGAAATGTTTGTGCCACAAACCTGAGAATTTTGATCTTGAAAGTTTGATGTGTGTCTGTATTATTTGTTTAAATGATAATAATATAATAACAATAATATTTATTGAGTAATTTCTCCATGTTTCAACTGTTCTGAAGTTTTTGATGTAAATTCTTTAAACTTTATAAAATCTTTATAAAAAAAGAGCTATTATTATTTTCATCTTACAGATGGGGAAACTAAAGTGCACAGAGGCTAACTAAATAGCCTGTAATCGTTATGAGACAAACAATGGGACGCAATTCATCAGCTGAATTTGAATCTGCTTTTTTTGTAATTAATCAAAATCTCAGGCACTAGCCTCATTGGAGCTATATTTGAAAAACATTCTTCTAATCGTTTGACATTAAGACAGCACCTATAATTAGTATATATCTTATAGTTGATACTGCTATGTCAATTTCCCCAGGTTTCCATTTACTCTTGCTATAGCAGATTCAAGACACATTTTATTCAAGGAAAGGTTCCTTGAATTAGAGTTTTAAATTTAAATTCTATCAATTTGCTTTCCTTCTTCCATATTTTTAATTACAAATATGTATATTGAAGTTTGCCAGTCTTTTCTATCAACATTTTGTTTTCAAAATCCTTTACAGTCTTGAAAGTATCGGGAAACACAGAGTTTTTGTTTATGTTCATCTAATCTATGAATATTGACCAATTTAGAAATTAAAGCTAAGAAATTCGTAAAACACAATAATACACAAAACACCTCATATTAGCCATCAGAGCAATGATGTCACCACAGGACATACAGTCTCTGGAAGTTATCTGCATCCATCTGAGAATGAGAATTAAAAAGACAAATGATGTTTTAGTATTAATATGAAAATAATTTTGTCCTCCTAGACCACCTGAGACAGTCTAGAGGACCTGAGGCATCGCAGACCACATTGTGAGAAGTTGCCATGTTGTTTAACTTCCATTATAATTTTTCAAATACCTTTTTAATATCTATCTCCATTTTTTGCTTTTATTATTTGATTCTCTATGTCCCTTTCCAAACTTCAAATCACATATATATTATTTATTTTTGATTGAATACCTGGTAGCATAGCCTTCATTTCTGAGGTTTAAAATTTTTATTTTATTTTTCAAATTTTCTTCGTCACATCAGTTTCCTGTTTCCCTATTCTTGCTGAGAGTCCATTTTATTTCTGAGATTTCTGATTCTCATGTTCTTTCACATCTGCAATGCTTTTGCTTTTAATTCAAATTGCAAAGATATGTTAAAGTTTTCTTTTGCTTCTAAGATAGATCTTCTTGGTCCTCATCTTTTTTCTTCTATTCGTCTTTTGTAAAATTTAGTGCTTTTATTTTTCTTGTTGATTTTAATTATGCTAGCTTTTCCTGAAATAACTGTGCACGTTATCAACAGAAAGTACCAGGGGTTTGGGTGACTTGTCAACTTTCTTAATTTAATGATACTGTTTTCAGTCTGCCTCTCTTATTTGTGTACTGCTCTTTTCATTAGTTACATTTTTCTTCTTACCACTATTTTCTTGATCCAAGGGATACCTCTTCTTTACAAGGTAAACTCTCTCACTCAAAAGTGGCCCTTTCTTAAGAATGCCACCTCTGGTTGTGTGTACTGTCCACTCTTGCCTTTTTAATCTCCTAATTGATGATGCTTTGACCCACTGGATCTTGATACACTCAGTTGTTACCACTCAGAGCTGGGGCCTCTCCTTCTTAAGGTAAACTCTGGTTGATGCTTTCTGGGCTCTCTTACCACCAGGATGCCTTCATTCTCACAGGTTTTCCAACTAACTCCAGCTAAATTTCACCGCATTACACTGTCAGCTCAGACACTGATTCCACTTATCTTGAATGTTTATTTTTCAATTTATCTACAGCATAGTTTATAGTACTCTTTTTTTTTTTATTCTGTAGTTCTAGGTGATAGACATTTTTCCTTTTTGTTTTTTTAAATAGGGAGAGATGCGTATCTTGGCACCTGCTGTTATCTTACACACTGGAAGCCTCCCACCGAATTTATAATTACTATGCTTTTCATATATGGATGTTCTACCTGGTTACTTGTCAAATATTCTTGTTCATTTTTATGATCTCTTATTCTTTGCTTATATTTTCTGGTCTTTCCTTTATTACTTTAATAAAAATATTGATTCTTCATTTTGTACTTTATAAACCCAGTGTCTGTGATGTTGGTGAGTCTCTTTCAGCTTTATGTTGTTTTCTTGGCTCTCATTCATGGTTTTTAGGGTTTTTGTTCCTTTGGTATATTTCTGTATTTTGAGATCTTTAATTCTGAGCTCATCTTTCTTGGATTTTTTTTTGTAATAATTATTAGAGACCTGAGTTAAAATTTTGTTTCTTTAGTTGATGGAGCACCATGAATACAGGACCATTTCAAAATAAATTTTCTACTTGTATTTTTGGGTCCACAGTGGAAATGTGAGTCAATCTGAAATCCAAATGAGAAGTAGTTTGTGGTTACAAAGTTCAGGGGAGACTATTATTATTGTTGTTGCTTTCTCCCTGCTACTTGGTATTAAGGCTATATAGACAAGCTACTCTGCTGACCTTTTCAGCATGGCGGTCTAATTTCTCATGAATACTTAAAGGGACAATGATGGCATTTGGAATTCCATGCTTATATATTTGGCAAATTGGGTACATCCTTGGCCTTATCTATCTCCTTTCTCTTCTGCCCAGTATAACTCTGAAAATGGTAACTAAGGGTTACAAAATTTCCACAAATACTACCTATTGCATTATTAGTTTACTACTAGGTTTCCTGTTGTTATTTTTATTTGGCTTCAAATTTTTTCCTTGCCAAATAAACAATGCATGTAAAGGTAGCTGTATTTTTTTTCTATATATTCTTATCCAGCCTTTCTTAGTTGTTTCCATTGGGAGCAGGATTCTCTCATTTCTTCTTGTTCATGATAGTAACCTGCTTTATATTGTGACTGAACACAGCAAATATGATAGCCAAGTGAGTGGAAAAATCAAATAGCATCTACCATTTTCCCATAAATAATATAAAAATAATATATTCTACATTATCTCACCCCAAATCCTTGGAATATTTGATTCCATATGAAATTCCTCTGTGCTATGCCTGCATAAAAATTAAATAACATAACTAGAATATATTTAGGACAGTACCTGAGAAGAAAATAATGCTAAATGAAGCAATTATTTGTTAGTCTTTTGCTCATCCAACCAAATTTACTTTCTGTGAAATAAGAATGTACCCAAAATGGGCTTGTAATATTTCTGAAACTCTTCAAATGTATTTTATTAATATTTGTCTTACAGTTTTATTATACATAAAAGTATGACCCAAACTGAAAGCAACTGTAATTCTTAAATTCTAATTTGTATACAAATTTGCTTATTAAAAAAAATTAACTGAACTAGAAACTAGGAAACCTTCTTTTACTCTTGGCTGTTCCATTAACTGTCCTGTGCTTCTACATAATCTATTTGAGTATTCAAGTCATGATCTTTTTATCCATCAAATAAAGAGAATATGGTTGAATATTCAGTAAATTTCTTTACATATTTTAAAACCTTTTTGTAGCTGAACTCCAAAGCAGCTAGCTCTTTTTGTGAAATTAGTAATCTCTAGGATAGAGATTATAAAACTGCCACAGAATTGTTTGTTTGAAATAATTCATTTATGAATTCTTCATTTAGAAACAGAATGCTTGAATTTCAGTTACTACCATCCGTAATCAAGTATATTTTCCAACTTTTGTTGTACCTAGATGTGGTCATAAGACTAATTTCTGGCCAACAGTATCAACACAAATGTGACATATGCAATTCTGAATGTTGTTCATAAAGAGAATAATTGGACTTTCCATTTTTCTCTAATTCTTGCTTGGTGGGATAGTGAAGTGAAAGTAGAAGATAAATAATCATTTTAAATTCTTAGATGAAATCTACATCTACAGAATAGCAGAGCAAAAGATAAAAGAAACCTAGGTCTCCAATCATGCAACCACCATATTAGCTTTGATACAGGAGTGAGTTTCTTGATACTTTAGTCATTTTCATGACAGACGACATTTGTATCAACTAATGTAATTATAGATATAATAAAATAAGCATGAATAATATGTACCTGACACATATTTTTTGTTGACTTATAACTTTCAGAAAACAATGTACCATGAGTATTGTAATTGAATAAATCACTTCATAAAAGCTGCAAGATATATATTAAGTAGAAGAAGTATTTACAAAATTGTGGGGTTATTTCTTTACATATGGTTTTATAATTTGCAACTTTGCTCTTCTCGTGTTAATTATTTTCTTTAACCCCAAATAACTATGTGCATTATTGTTTTATTGACACTTTACATAAAAGAATACAGAACCTTGATAGTGAAAATATTGAGCCAAGCTTAACAATTGCTGGATAAAATATGTACTTTTTAAAAATTTAATTATCAGAAAGAAAAACTGAATATAATCTTATTATTTAGGGGCATAAAAGACTTTGAAGCCCTTATTATCTTTCACCTAAAATAATAAAGTTACCTTTTAAATTGTATATTTTTCTCTAACAGTTTTCTTTCTCTTTTTATAATAGCACATGATGTCATTTAACTAATGAAACTTATAAATTGACATTAGTTATATTAAAATTTATTACTTTAAAATGAAGCAGTATTAAGTCTGTTATTTGGTCAATTGAAGAACCAAGAATCTGTGATTTTATGATTATGGTAATTTTTTTAATTAAAAAGAAAGAAGAAAATATTAAGTATAGTAAAGGAAATACATAAAGTTAAATATTAAATAATTTATCTTCTTTGGATATAGTTTATAGATCCTCTCCTTGGTAATTTAATCATTTCCTTCTGTTTATTCCTATTCTTCTTTTTTATCAAGACCTTTTTTTTCTGGACATACTTTTTATTGTTGAATGAGTTTGAACATAGTCCCCTATAAAAGGAAATAGTCTTCCTTCTTTATCTACCATCCTACTGCAACAATGACCACCATGTGCCCAGTCTTATTTCATCTATACTCTCCCTACCCACACAATATTTCTAAGCAAATCCCAGACACAATAGCATATTATTGCTAAAATTCTCAGTAAATATCTTTTAAAATAAGCCTCTTCTTCAATGTATTCACAAGATCACAATCACATCTAAACCTAACAATGCTAATTCTTTGTAATGTCTTATTTCCTCAACTAAATCATGCTTAAGGCAGTATTTCTCAGATACAAAGATGCATAAAAAAATTGCAGACCTTATTAAAAATGCAGATTTTGATTAAATCATTCAGGGATTGAATCTGAAATTTCCCCATTTGATTTTATTGCTTCTTATCACATTATGAATAATAAAGAACTGAAGTACTTTATTGTCTCCTGGAATACTCAGGTCCAAAATTTTAAATAAAAACAAAGCATATTGATTTATGTTCCACTTTTATTCTTGCAACTATGTTACAAACATTTCTGAAATTTTTCATTTGAAACTTGTTATACTTACAGAAAATTTACAAGTACACAAAATAACTATACATCCTTCATGCATATTTCCTAATTGTAAATATTTTACCATAGCTGCCAAATCATTCCCCCTCTCTCATTTTTTATCAATACATATTAATATTTTTCTGAAGTATTTAAAAAATCAGACATGGTCTATAATAACCCTTAAAATATTTCCATATTTAGTTCCTAAAACAAGGACACTGCTTGCATAACCAAGTATAATTATCAAAATAAGGAAATTAACATTGATAAAATACTGCCATTGTAAGAGACTTAATTCACTTTTGGTGTTAGATTAAACCCAGGACCATGTGTTGCGTTTAGGCAACATGCCTCTTTAGTCTCCTTCAACCTGGAACTGTTCCTCAATCTTTCCTTGTTTTTCCTTCCATGACCCAGACACCCTGAAAGATTATGGGTTAATCACTTTGTAGAATAGTTTTTATATTGTGTTAGCAGATAATGAATTCAGGCAGTAATACCACAGAAGTTATACAGTCACCTCTCAGTCAGTGCAATGTGTAATGAGGCCCACAATGTGCACTTGTCCCATTGCTCATATTATTTTTATCACTTAGTTAATATGTTGTCCATAAGATGTTCACACTTTAGTAACATTTTATGGTAAGATATTTTGAGTTTATATAGATATGCTGTTTCTCACAAAACAAATATCAAATAATTTGGAACTTATTTTGAGTCTTGCCTGAATCCATTATTGTCATGATGATTGCCTGCCGGTGGTTCTCTAATTCAATCATGCCTCCATTCATTTTATTATTCAATATTCTGGCAGGTGGAAACTTTTTCTTTCTTTCTTTCTTTTTTGGTTGTTTGTTTGTTTGTTTTTGTCAGCATGAACTCCAGATTCCTGTCTATTTAATGTTTTTCAATCTTTAACTTTCATTATTTATTTTGGTGCTCAAAATTTCCCAGTTTTGGTCAGTTTCTATCCGATCTTAATCTTTCCCATTATTCTTAGATAACTTTCTTCCTGTTTGCGGAAGATTTTTCAGTCTCAATTTACACTGTTCTTGCTCCAGCACCACAACCAGCCATTTATTACCAAGAAACTTGGGTTCTTATTGCTGAAGATTAAGTGTACACTGTGCTACTAAAGTCCTGTTGATTATAGGTTCTCAACAAATGTTACTTGTATTAAAAGTGAAAAGATTATTTTAGTATAACTGTTGATAAATATAGGTAAAGTTTAATTTTATAAATATATTATTACACTCCTTTATTGATTACATATCTTCTTATATAAATAAAATCATTAACAATTTTTATTTAAAATTTATATTAAATATAAAAGTGTCAATAAATTCAATGAGCAGAAAATGAGGCATACCTTCTTTTTAATAAGAAAAGGAACCAACTAAACATCTTTGGTAGAAAAAAAAATTTTTAGACAATTCTATTTATATTTACAATAGATAAATCTATAATTTAAAAAATAGATTCTTACAAGTTTTTCATATGATTATGATAAAGAAATTTGTGTGTAAATGATGAACAGTTCAAGGATTGAGGTCAATTGTGTCACATTGGGTTAAATTTTTTTATAAGGAAGAAAAACTATTAAAATTATCCCAAATGACAAACATACTGGTTTAAAAGAAACATGTACTTTAATTTGTTAAGCTCTAACCTTTCTGTGTTAGAAAAATACTTTGACACAAACACTTTACAAATGTCAGCAGAAAATCCATACTCCATTTCTTCACATTGGTTTTGTGACATTGTGCTTGCTGATATTCGACAAGGGATAAGTTGGGATTGATTTCTTCTGCCACTGCTCTTTTCTTTTATATTATGGGAAATTAAAGGCCTAGAATGAACTGATTCCCTCACAACTTAAACCTACGAAAGATAATCATATGCTCTCTGGATCTTAAAGGTCAATAGAAATTTTAGAAACAGCACATTAATTTAAAGTAATTATGAAAATATTAAAGTCTGTGAAGGAGAGACATGTTTCTTGCATACTTTATTAAAATGATTTCATATTTATTTTAAAAACTGATTTTGTATTTTGGGTAGGAGTTCTTAAACTTACTCTCAAGCTATCCTTAGATAAATGCACCCAAAGATGAATATTAAATTCTGGCTTTAATTGTTGTAGAAAATTACAGACAATTGACAGCAGCTCATAGAAAATCCAAGTATTTTTAAATGTCAGGAAAATTCAGTTTAAAGGTAGTAGTGCATTTAATCAATGTAAGAAAAATTTAACCTGGGTAAGATGGAGAATAATGGACTTCTATTACTTCATATGTAATTTTAATTCAATTACTTTTTGGTGAAAATCTAAACTGGTGCAGGTTTTTTATGAAGGGACACATAGTGAAATCTCTCAAATTAAGGAATATACATACATGTGCTTTGACCCAGGCATTTAATTTCTAGAAATATGTCATTTGAAGGTACTTGCAAAATTATGCTGTTATATGCCTTGAGATGTTCATTGCAATACTTTTGAGTAGCAGAAAAAATATTAAATTTGCATTTTATAAGGCAATTTAAATAAATTTTTTACATCTATATGAAGAAATGATATGCAACCATTAAAAATAAAGTTACTCTTCTAGGCCATAAAGAAAAATCTCCAAAAGAGATTAATATTTAATATCGATAAAGGCAAAATGTATAATGATGTGTTTAATGTGTTCACTTCAGTATGAAAAATAGATATACTGCACAGTATGAAGTATTTAAATTATATATGAATGATTTTGGAGAGGTATGAATAGTGGTTACCTTTAGAAAGAGACACTGGGATATGGGGAATGGGAAAAATTTACATATTTCATTTTACATATTTTTCTATGTTACAATTTTCTGACTACATAAATAGTTAAATAGATAAATATATATTTTTTAAAACATTAAGCATTTCAAGTAAATTCAAATAATGGCATAATCTTCTACCAAAGATATTGCTAGATGTTTAAATAAGAACTGAGAAATTAACAAATTTTGTGAGGTCTTTGAAAATTGATTAGATTGATGAAATTTTATGGTTTAGGTTTCAAAAAAAGAAAACTGTGCAGGAAACAAATTGTATAGTAACACATTTTAATTAAAAATGTCCTTTATGTTTAAGAGCATAATCACATAAACAAATGAATTATATGCAAACCTATAGCAAAAATATATTTGCATTATTATGTTCAATTGTTTGCTTTAAATATAACCATTATAATTAAAGAATATAAGTAAAAAATGAAAATATGTTGATTATCTTCAAATATGTATTGCTTTGTTTATTGAACTAAGATGTGTCAGCAATTTGTCTACCCACTGCTAAAGTCAAAACATACGGATATGCTGGAGTTAACAAATAAGCACTATTCACACTAGAATTGTGAATCATTGATTGGCTAACTGTTCCTTCTTGCTGTAGATACAAACATTTTTTTGTTCTATTGCCTTAACATTTCCACTGTTACTTGCATATGCCCCTCTACTTCCCCAAACACACACACACACACACACACACACACGCACACACTTCTCATAAGTTGCGATGTATACAAAATCAGGACTTATCACATATTTTGTTAAGTAAAGCCTGTTTGATGGTTACTTCTATGTGTAAACATGGAGGGTGTTTCTGTTTGAAATTAATATCTGAATCAGAAAAGCACATTGCCCTTCATACTGTGAGAGGGCTTTATCCAATTAATTGAAGGGCTGAACAGAAAAATAAAACTGCCTTTGCCCCAAGTAAGGAAGAATCTTCAGCAGATTGCTTCCAGACTTCATTTACAAAATAGCTCTTTCTGCCTGACTTTCCTCAAACTGGAACATCAGTTCTTCCAGGGCCTGCAGCAAGCCAGCCCACGTTACAGATTGAACTTGCCTGCCGCCATGACCACATAGGCTAAATCATTATATTATAATATTATATATATATATATAATATATCCTATCTGATTGATATATACATCTTCTATTGGTTCTATTTCTCTAGGGAACCCTTACTAATATATGCTGTTATCTGATCTATAGGGTTTACAATAAAAATAGTGGCCTTTATACATACACTAAAATATATTTTTTGTAAGTAGAGAAAATTTCATTAATAATATTCAAAAAAGAATGTACAAATGATATATTTACATAAATTTATAAATAATCCCATTATATACTCTAAAAAGCTTTCTGAAAACAGTTTTTAGAATCTATTGAACAATGTTGTTATAGAGTAGCTCAAAAAATGATGGGCCAGCAAATGTGGGTTGAGCAAATGAAATAATAAGACAAACAATTCAAATACTAGTACATATTTATGCAATTAAATTTCTTTTTCTTGTCCTACAAATAAGTACTCATATTTTCTATTGGCAGTGAAATGCTAGAAACCTTGATAACATTTGAATCTAGGTGCTTTTGCTTCAAGTCTGTAGAGCAAGAGCTGTGGAAAAGCAATTCTCTGTAAATGGAATTGTATTAGTGATAAAAACTGATTTTTAGGGCTAGGATCTCACTAGCTCTATACTCTGCATCCTAGATAACAAACAGAGATGTTTATGCATTTTATAGGTGTGTGTGTGTGTGTGTGTGTGTGTGTGTGTATGTGTGTGTGTGTGATTTTTAGCAACCTCATAAATCAAGGGGCTTTGGGAGCAACTCATCTTGCCCATATCTAGGGACAGTTCTAATAAAATCTACACTTACTTTGGGAATCTGAACTGAAAAGTTTATGTCATCTTTCTTTTGTATCTATGAGTAATAAGAATTTAATCAAATAGTAACTTCCAAACATGCTTCTTGAACTTTTACATGATTCATATTTTAATGTTCTTCACATCGCTATGGGCAACTTAAAGTTGTCAGAATGCAACATTTGGAAGTTGTAAATGTTCACTTCACCAATATATCCCTTTGTTAGTCTGCTACTTTCCAGGAAAAAATATTCTGTGTTATATGCTGATGTCAATTTTTAAATGACATGGATCAATGACCAAACAGTTTAAGTATTTATTTCCCTGGATATATATTATCCTATTGCTTAGTAGATGTCAGTGATAGATACTTACACCTTTCTGATTAAGCGCCTGTTGAACTTTAGATTGCAATAATCAGAGGGCTGTTTAATTTAAATTTTAGATTATTTGAGAAGTCTTCAGCCAAAAAAACATGATAATATGTGATGATTACTGTAGATGTTATGAAAAAGGCTGTTAAATCCAGTGGGAATGTTCATCAGCATACTGTAATCAGCAGCTAGAGAGAATGTTTAATTACAGTTATTTGGGTGACAAGCTGATGTAGTAGTGGCATTGAAAGCAGAAAAGGATGCCTGGATTAACACTTGCAACATGTAAGAGGATATGAAAATTCATCAGTATCGAAGAGAATGTCTCATTATATGACTGTTTATATTAATCTATCTTGCGCTACAAATTCCAAATGCAATCCTCACCATTACTTCACTTAAATTTAACTCAGAGAGAAACACTTTACTTTGTGTGAGAAATAAAATTTTAGATATTAAAGAAGGAAACTTATTTTATTCATTTTAATTTTTTTTACTTTATTTTCATAACTTATCCTGTGTTTATTTGATTTGTTTATCACCTTATTTCAAATTCTTGGTAGTGTAGAAGACATGCAATTATTTTTGACTTATTAAATAAAATTTTATTATAGCCTATGTCTTTTTAAAAGACATCTTTAAAGGTTCTTATTTATCTTTCATCGTGTTTATAAATAATTAAATTCACAGAAAGCACTTTTACAATACTGGCATATTAGTTTCCTATGGCTGTTGTAACAAATTACTTCAAACCGTGTGGCTGAGAACAACATAAATTTATTCTCTCATAATTCTGGAGTACAAAAGTGTAGGCATTAACAAGGCAGCTGTTCCCACCAGAGGCTCCAGGGGAGATTCCATTCCTTGTATCTTCCAGCTCCTAGAGGCTGTCAGCATTCCTGGGTTTGTACCTGCATCACTGCAGTCTCTGACATGGTCACGTTGCTTCCTTCTCTTCTCTGTTGATTTCTCTTCTGTCTTTTATAGGATACTTGCCATTGAATTAAAGACTCAGCCAGATAATCCAGGATGACTTCATCATCTCAAAATCCTTAAGTGGATTACATCTGCCAATACTCTTCTTTCAATAAGGTAATATTCATAAGTTCCAGGGTTAGGATGTGCACATACCTTTTTTGAGAGCTGTCAGCCTACTGCAATTGGCTTATCTGATAGTATAGTCTATATTGCATTTCCTATTGGGAACAACACATAGTTTCCGAAAGCAGATTCTAATAGTGTATGGCAGATTAATTAAATATGATATACATTAGAATACTATATTATGTCATGTTTCAATATTGAGAATAAATGCTATATTTTTGGGTTACAACCAATCCCGTAAACAGCAACTTTAATTTTAACAGATCATGACTTATTTAAATCAACTTATTTTATTATCTTTAATTTTTATGGGTGCACTGAAATACTTTATCCGTACTGATTATAAAAGTGAACACTTTTTTAGCTTCATGAAATGATCATGTAGTTATTTTGCCATTCTATAAGCCAAGTGCTGTGACAAGCAAGAAAATAAAACCTCTGCAAGTATTTAGAACTCTGGTAAATAAAACATAATAGAAAATAACAATGTAATTGTAATATAATACAATATTGTTGTTTGAATACAAGTGTACACATATCTATATCATATAATAGAATAGAGAAAATTTTAATTCACCTTTGTCAGTGAGCACAGTAGGCAAAGTTTCAGGGAGTTATGTGGTATCTGAGAAATTCTTTGTAAGACAAATAAGAGTTTGACAAACAAAAAAGACAGTATAGACAGAAAGAAACAGTGACGGAAAGAAACAGTGACAGGAATGGAGTTATAATAATACTCACTTGCTATATAATAAATGGGGTGGCAATAGAATGATCATGTTGGGATTTCTTTATGCCTTGTTGTGATGGTTGGACTTCCGATTGGTAAAGGAAGCAAAAATTCTAAAAGGAAAAGGGCATGAAAATATAAAATTTGTATTTTAGTGGAATTATTTGATAATACTGTAAAACGAAATTTAAGAGTCCTTAAGATTTGAAGTCAGGGGATATGCTTCCTTATCGATTCCAATGAGCGTTAACAACAATCAGATTTTTAAAAAGAAAAGTATAGATGAAAATAAAAACATGATTATAAAAAGTTTATTATATATTAAAAAGAGCATTTGCAAAATAAATTATAATTTAAGCCTTCTGCATATAAACCACATGACAAGGCAACTCCAAGACTCTGAAACTAACCTATAGAATTCATGTTAACAATTCATTTCACTGCAATTAGTAAAATAACTATGAGAAATATTTAAGCTACTAGATGATCTGATCCTTCGAACAGCAGTAATCATATGGGACATATTCTGTCATTATAATAATATGAAATAACATTTTTTAGAAAATGTTTTTCACTTTAAAAACTAAAAAAATAGGTTAATGAATAATGCAGTCAATAATTTGTCAGGCAAAGAAAATACAAATTCTAAATATTAAAAAGATCAGATACCACCAAAGGTATTCTTACAGGTCTATCTATGTTGTTAAACATTTTTATTATTAGAAAATAAGCATTTTATAGCAATTTTTACATAAGTAATTAAAAAGTATATCAGAAAATTCCAAATCAAAAATAAAAGAGAAATTAAGAAGTGAACAAAGAAAAAGTGAGAAAAATCAATGAGCAATAAAAATTGTTTTTGAGGATATATTTTTGAGTAATAAAAATAATGAAAACTGTTCTAATCGAATTTAAATCTGTAAGTTTATAATATTGGATTATTAGTACTTTATGTACATATAAGTCTTTTGTTGAGTATATTTTTCAAAGGGTGGAACAGGAAAAGAAGGAAGGGGAAGCAGGGGAGAGAGAGAGAGAGAGATGGCAAGCTGCACAATTCTGTTAATTAAAGTAACATTGTGTATTACTCTTAATAAATCTTTTTTTTATTATACTTTAAGTTCTAGGGTACATGTGCACAACATGCAGGTTTGTTACATATGTATACATGTGCCATATTTGTGTGCTGCACCCATTAACTCGTCATTTAGCATTAGGTATATCTCCTAATGCTATCCCTCCCCCCTCCTCCCACCCCACAACAGGCCCTGGTATGTGATGTTCCCCTTCCTGTGTCCATGTGTTCTCATTGTTCAATTCCCACCTATGAGTGAGAACATGCAGAGTTTGGTTTTTTGTCCTTGCGATAGTTTGCTGAGAATGATGGTTTCCAGCTTCATCCATGTCCCTACAAAGGACATGAACTCATCATTTTTTATGGCTGCATAGTATTCCACGGCGCATATGTGCCACATTTTCTTAATCCAGTCTATCATTGGTGAACATTTGGGTTGGTTCCAAGTCTTTGCTATTGTGAATAGTGCCACAATAAACATACATGTGCATGTCTTTATAGCAGCATGATTTGTAATCCTCTGGGTATATACCCAGTAATGGGATGGCTGGGTCAAATGGTATTTCTAGTTCTAGATCCTTGAGGAATCGCCACACTGTCTTCCACAATGATTGAACTAGTTTACAGTCCCACAAACAGTGTAAAAGTGTTCCTATTTCCCCACATCTTCTCCGGCACTTGTTTGCTGACTTTTTAATGATCACCATTCTAATTGGTGTGAGATGGTATCACATTGTGGTTTTGATTTGCATTTCTCTGATGGCCAGTGATGATGAGCATTTTTTCCTGTGTCTTTCGGCTGTGTAAATGCCTTCTTTTGAGAAGTGTCTGTTCATATCCTTTGCCCACTTGTTGATGGGTTGTTTGTTTTTTTCTTGTAAATTTGTTTGAGTTCTTTGTAGATTCTGGATATTAGCCCTTTGTCAGATGAGTAGATTGCAAAAATTTTCTCCCATTCTGTAGGTTGCGTGTTCACTGTGATGGTAGTTTCTTTTGCTGTGCAGAAGCTCTTTAGTTTAGTTAGATTCCATTTGTCAATTTTGGCTTTTGTTGCCATTGCTTTTGGCATTTTAGACATGAAGTCCTTGCCCGTGCCTATGTCCTGAATGGTATTGCCTAGGTTTTCTTCTAGGGTTTTTATGGTTTTAGGTCTAACATGTAAGTCTTTAATCCATCTCGAATTAATTTTTGTATAAGGTGTAAGGAAGGGATCCAGTTTCAGCTTTCTCCATATGGCTAGCCAGTTTTCCCAGCACCATTTATTAAATAGGGAATCCTTTCCCCATTTCTTGTTTTTGTCTGGTTTGTCAAAGATTGGATGGTCATAGATATGCAGCATTATTTCTGAGGGTTCTATTCTGTTCCATTGGTCTGTATCTCTGTTTTGGTACCAGTACCATGCTTATCCACTATGATCAAGTGGGCTTCATCCCTGGGATGCAAGGCTGGTTCAACATATGCAAATCAATAAACGTAATCCAGCATATAAACAGAACCAAAGACAAAAACCACATGATTATCTCAATAGATGCAGAAAAGGCCTTTGACAAAATTCAACAGCCCTTCATGCTAAAAACTCTCAATAAATTAGGTATTGATGGGACGTATCTCAAAATAGTAAGAGCTATTTATGACAAACCCACAGCCAATATCACACTGAATGGGCAAAAACTGGAAGCATTCCCTTTGAAATCCGGCACAAGACAGGGATGCCCTCTCTCACCACTCCTATTCAACATAGTGTTGGAAGCTCTGGTCAGGGCAATCAGGCAGGAGAAAGAAATAAAGGGTATTCAATTAGGAAAAGAGGAAGTCAAATTGTCCCCTGTTTGCAGATGACATGATTGTATATCTAGAAAACCCCATTGTCTCAGCCCAAAATCTCCTTAAGCTGATAAGCAACTTCAGCAAAGTCTCAGGATACAAAATCAATGTGCAAAACTCACAAGCATTCTTATACACCAATAACAGGCAAACAGAGAGTCAAATCATGAGTGAACTCCCATTCACAATTGCTTCAAAGAGAATAAAATACCTAGGGAACCAACTTACAAGGGTTATGAAGGACCTCTTCAAGGAGTACTACAAACCACTGCTCAAGGAAATAAAAGAGGATACAAACAAATGGAAGAACATTCCATGCTCATGGGTAGGAAGAATCAATATCATGAAAATGGCCATACTGCCCAAGGTAATTTATAGGTTCAATGCCATCCCCATCAAGCTACCAATGACTGTCTTCACAGAACTGGAAAAAACTACTTTAAAGTTTATATGGAACCAAAAAAGAGCCCGCATCGCCAAGTCAATCCTAAGCCAAAAGAACAAAGCTGGAGGCATCACACTACCTGACTTCAAACTATACTACAAGGCTACAATAGCCAAATAAATCTTAAGTTGTTGGTACTTTCAATTGACTTGTTCTTTAAGCCAGAATATCACTAATTGAAAGAATATTTTTTCTGCAATTATTCAAGTCCCTAAGATGCTCAGAGTAAGTTTTGCTAAATGAGGACATTCTGAGGTTCAATTATTTTCATTCCGAAATGTTTACACATTTCAGCAAAATATTTTCTTGGGTATCATTTGTTGCCAAACTTTTGTAAGACAGACTCACTGAAAGATTTATCTCTATCATTCTTTCAAACATTTCACCATTATTTAATTAAATAAAGCCCTACCTCATTAATGTCTTTTGATTCAAATGTAAAACGTAATTTTAAGCAGCTAGAAAAAGATTGAATCAAAAAGTTATTTTGGCTCATTACAGTGGCTCAGGCCTGTAATCCCAACACTTTGGAAGGCCTAAATGGGAGGATCATTTGAGGCCAGTAATTCAATGTTACAGTGAGCTATGATTGTACCCCTGCAATCCAGCCTAGATGACAGAGTGACACCTTGTCTCTAATAAAATGAATAAATTTTAAAAAATATTTGTTAATAAGATGAGAGATTTGAAAGCACAAATGGATACTTTTAAAATTAAGTTCTGTATACCATTTGAGTTATTAACTACTTTGGTAGGATTACTTTAAACGTCATCTTGTTTGCAAGCTATAGTTTCCATAATGCAACTTTCTAAGGCCTATGAAAGATAAAGTTTGGCACTCCTTCCAATGAAGAATTTGTTTTAAGATTTTCCAAGTTATTTTAAGAAATATAAAACCAAACTTTAGAGGGCTGTCAATTCATTAAATATCATTTTAAGACATTTATGTTTTAAAAGTTATTCTTCAAAGACACAAATATTCCTGAAATTCAGTTTACTACTAACAGCAAAAAGAAGTTGACATCTGAACATACTGAATCTCTTTCACCCAGTATCAGCCTTGCCATGAAAGTGTTATCACTGTAGTTACTCTAAATCTTTATACCTATAACACTGGCTCACTTTTACAATTATGGCTTTTGGTTTTAGAGAATGCACAAAATTGTTTAGATGCATAATAAATTAGGTTTAAACCAAAATTTTATACATAAAAACTAGTGTTTGTGTTACCAAACAGAACAGATAGAATGATAATATGAACTGGGTAAAATGGTAGACATAATTTTAAAAATATCAGGCATTACATTAAATGCAAATGGATTAACTATACTTATTAAAAATAACTTCAGACTGGATTTTTTAAAGTCAGCTTTATATGACTTAATATACATATATATGTATATTCTGTATACCATATGTATGTGATATTGAAAATAAAACCGTGTAAAACCATATAATCATTAAGAAGAAAAGAAAGCAGCCATAGCTATATAAATATCAATCAAATTGACTTAAGGTAAAAATCATAATGAAAATAAAGAATACTTCATAACGATAAAAGTTTCAATTAAACACGAGTTGCAACAATTCTAAGTTTTATGTATCCAATAGCATAACCACAAAATATACAACAAAAATAAAACTACACAAAGAAATGGAAAAATTCACAATTATGTAAATAATTTTTAACACATCTATTAATAAAAACAGAAGTAAATAACCATTAAAATTTGATCACAATTAGTAAACTGGATAAATGGGCAAAAATATAACAACGCATGTAAGAATAGCAGAGTATACACCTCAAACACACACAGAATCTTTGCAATAAAATGGACTATCTGCTGAATCACAAAGTCTAAACAGCTTTTCTTGTTACTTTCATCTGTATTGTTTTCTCTTTGGCATGTTGGGGCGTGTGACATAAAAGCTGACTCTAAAATTAATGTGCTAATCAAAATACATTATTGAAGCAAATTAAGATAGGAGAATTGCTATATCAAGACTTATAAACTTACAATAGTTAAAACGGTGGCATTGGAGCAAGTGACAAATGGGCCCACTGAATAGGATAAAGAGCCGATAAGGAACTTATTGTCTTTTAAAAAAATGATCCTGGATCTGGGCGCTGTGACTCACACTTGTAATCCTAGCACTTTGGGAGGCCGAGGCAGATAGATCACAAGGTCTGCAGTTCGAGACCAGTTTGGCCAATATGGTAAAATCCCGTCTCTACTAAAAATATAAAAATTACCCAGATGTGGTGACAGGCACCTTCACTCCCAGCTACTCGGGAGGCTGAGGCAGGAGAATCTCTCGAACCCGGGAGGTAGAGGTTGCAGTGAGCCGAGATTGTGCCACTGCACTCCAGCCTGTGCAACAGAGTGAGACTTCATCTCAAAAAAAAAATAAATAAATAAAAATAAAAATAAATAATTCTTGGTCAACTGGATGCCCATACTAAAAAAGAAAAAGCAATTTGGTCTCCACCTTAACTATCAGTAAGGAAAGAAAATCTAATAGATAAATAATCAAGAGGCTTGAATAAACATTTTGGAACAAAGGAAGATACCAAATATTAATTAAACATAAGAAAAGGTGCTCAACCTTAATAAACCTCAGAAAAACTGACATTTAAACCACAGTGAGATAGTATTATATGCCCCTGCAATAAGTAAAATTTAAAACACAAATAAACCTAAATGTTAGCAAGTATTTTGCATGCTTTGAGTTTTCATATATAGCTGATAGGAATGTAAAGGAACAGTCATGTTGAAAACTATGACATCATTCCAGTAACGTTTAAAATATTCATATACCATGACATAGCTATTTCACCACTATATAAATATCCAAAATGAGTGTGCATATATGTGTACCAAAGGACATATAAATGAGTTTTTATAAGCACATTAATCATAAAAGTCACAAATTGGTAACAACCCATGCCCATCAATAGTAGATGCATGAGTAAATTTTAATTTATTTGAACAACAGAATATTAAGCAGAAATAAGTACAAACAAAAGGAACAGTTATACTCAATAACGTAAGTATTTCTCACAAACATAATATTGGGTTTAACATGCAAATAATTTAAAAATACATAATTGTATATATATATATTTAAAAATAATGAACCTATAGTATTCATGAATGTGTATTTAGAAGTTAAGTATGTAAAGAAAAACAAATTAGGGAGGCTGAGGCAGGACAATGGCGTGAACCCGGGAGCCAGAGCTTGCAGTGAGCTGAGATTGTGCCACTGCACTCCAGCCTGGGCGACAGAGTGCGACTCCATCTCAAAAGAAAAAGTGAAAAACAATTAGTGAGGCTGAGGCAGGAGAATGGCATGAACCCGGGAGGCAGAGCTTGCAGTGAGCTGAGATCACACCATTGCACTCCAGCCTGGGCGACAGAGTGAGATTCCGTCTCAAAAGGAGAGGAGGGGGTGGGGAGGGGAGGGGAAGGGAGGAAAGGAAAGAAAGAAAGAAAGAGAAAGAAAGAAAGAAAGAAAGAAAGAAAGAAAGAAAGAAAGAGAAAGAAAGAAAGAGAAAGAAACAAAGAAAGAAAGAAAGAAAGAGAAAGAAAGAAAGAAAGAAGGAAGGAAGGAAGGAAGGAAGGAAGGAAAGAAAGAAAGAAAGAAAAAGAAAGAAAGAAAAAGAAAGAAAGAAAGAAAGAAAGAAGGAAAGAAAAAGACAAAAAAGTTAGAAGTTAATGGTAACTTCTTTAAGGACAAGATAGTGATGACTTTGGTGGGAGGTGTGGGCCTGTGTGGCTGAAACAAAGTTAGAGACATGGCACAAGGACTACGTCTGTGGTCCTGTCAATGTTCTATTTCTTGACCTGGGTGGCTTCTACATGGTTCTTCACTTTGTGATAATCAATTGTGCTAAATATTTTGTTGATTTCCCTTATGTGTATCGTATTTCAATACTCATCTTTTAGAAAATGTTAGTCAACACAAGTTTTTAAAAACTGTTTTTGTTTTCATTGTAAATTGACAAATTATAGTTGCATAAATTTATGGAGTAATCAAAGTAATGTTATGATTTATAAATACAATGTGGAGTATTTAAGTCAAGCTAATTAACATAATAGTTACCTCAAAGACATATCATTTCTTATGGTGAGAACATTTAAAATTGACTCTGTTAGCAATTTTGAAATGTAGAATACATTATTTTTTACTGTAATCACCCTACTGTGTAATATATCTCAAAGCATTAAAAAAAACTTTATTCCTCCTAATTGAGGCTTTGTACCCTTTGACTATCATCTCCCCATCTCCCTGCTCCCTAGCCTCTATAATAACCATTCTATTCTCTGCTTCTTTGACTTTGATTGTCTTAGCTTCCATATAAGTGAGAACTTGCAGTGTCTGTCTCTCCGTGTCTGGTTTATTTCACTTAACATAATGTTTTCCAATTTCATCTATGTTGTTACAAATGACATTTCTTGCTTTTTAAGGTTGAAAATTATTCCACTGTGTATATATACAACTTAAGTAGATTTACAGGACTGATATTTAAAAAGAAGATGAATCTTTCACAGTTAATACATAAATTGATTCTATTATACACTAAAAAATAAAGTGCAAGAATAAAGTGGCATCAAATTTGGAAAAATAATATTTAATGTAAGCAATTGCGATGCAGGACAGGCAAGCCTCAAAATAGGGGCTTGGTCTAGGAGGGTTCTTGGCTTTTTCCAGGAAAGAATTCAAGGGTGAGCCAATGGCATTAGACAGCAACTTCTATTTAAGCAACAGCATAATGCAGCAGACTTACTGCTTCTTGCAGAGCAGTGCTACCCAATAGGCAGTGTGCCCAGAATAGCAGCTCAAAGGCTGGCTGCATTCATATTTATACCCACTTTTAATTACATGCAAATTAATGGGCAATTTTTGCAGAAATTTCTAGAAAATTGTGGCATCTTCTGGGTTTTTGCCATGGAAAGGGGCAGTAACTTCTGAGTGTTGCCATGGCAACAATAAACTGAAATGGCACACTGTTGAGTGTGTCTTATGGGAAGCTGCTTCTGCCCAGCACCTGTTTTAGCTATTCCTCAGTTTGGTCCCATGTCCAAGCTCCGTGCTTTAGAGTCCGGTCCTACCTCCTACCTCCATTAAAACAAAGTAATAATAATTTAGAAAACAAACATTAACATAATTAACATAAAATAATTATAATGAATTAAAAATTAACTAATGCTCAAAGAAAATGAGGATAAGAAATACAGGTGAATGTTCAGTGAGCTAAGATCACGCCACTGCACTCCAGCCTGGGCGACAGAGTGAGACTCCGTCTCAAAAAAAAAAAAAGAAGAAGAAATACAGGTGAATGTTATCAACACTTGCTCAAATACAGAATACATAAGAATGAGGAAAATAAAGGGTTTGTAAAGTAAATTATTGATACATTTAATTATTTAAATAATACATTGGTTATTCAAATAGTTAAATTTTTTGTTAAATATGACACATGGAATACTATGCAGCCATAAAAAAGGATGAGTTCATGTCCTTTGTACGGACATGAATGAAGCTGGAAACCATCATTCTGAGCAAACTACCACAAGGACAGAAAACCAAACACTGCATGTTCTCACTCATAGGTGGGAATTGAACAATGAGAACATTTGGACACAGGGTGGGGAACATCACACACCGGGCCCTGTCGTGGGGTGAGGGGAGCAGGGAGGGATAGCACTGGGAGATATACCTAATGTAAATGACGAGTTGTCGGGTGCAGCACACCAACATGGCACATGTATGCATATGTAACAAACCTGCATGTTGTACACATGTACCCTAGAACTTAAAGTATAATAATAAAAAAAACATAGTTAAAGGCATTTTCGAGACAAACACATAAAACAAATACGACAGAGTAAAAATGTGTGTTAATAAAAGCATCAAGACTAAATTTAAAAGATAGTGAAATATATAGAAAATTCACTAAAATGAAAATATATTTATTAAATAGCTGAAGTATTTTCAAACTGAAAACCAAAAAGACAAAACAAAGTAAAATTCTCTATATTACATATGCAATTTTTAAGGTCATTACCTAATGTCAGCAATTATGAGACTAAATTAACACTCTTATATAACACTTTAGGTATGAAATAACAATCAGAATTTGGATATTTATGGGTATTTATGTTTGATAACTGCCCTTTTTTCATATATACACATTTATATTTACAGGTACATTTGCACATATATACACATACACATCTGTATACCCATCTGTGTATATACATAAATAGATATAATCAATATCAATATCTGCACATATAATTATATTTTAATAGATGAGCAAAGGAGATAGGAAGACTAGTAGTACTTGGATCTTGTTAATATTATTTAGTTTGATATATGTTCACACATTTTTCTATGTCATTGAATGCACTACAAACCTCCAATTTAAGGTCTGTAAAATTTCTCTTATTAAAAAGTTTATACTTAAAGGCTGTTACCCTCTTACCAATCTAACTCTGCATTTTTGTTACTGTCATGCAATATGTTCCTATAAGTAGCAATTTATATCATTGAGTCAATTGATATCATTTATTATTGGAAATACTGAGAATTTTATTTATCATAATGCAGTATCAAAATTCTCACAAAGAAATTACACTCATAATAAAATTTACTTTGTTTAAGATATATGTGCCTGATACATTATGGTTAGCGAGAATGAAATACCCAGACAAGTCGCTGGGCTGAATGAAGGGCTGTGGAAAAATGGGAGTGACTTGCCCTAACCTTTATTGGCAGCTAAACAGAATGAAAACATTAAGAGAGAGAGGGGAAAAATAGTAAATCCAGGGGGACAGGGAACAATTAACAGGGGCAACAAAAACAAAAACAAATTCTTAAAGCCAGTATGAAAATAATCAATTTCACAAAAAAAGTTTGTTCACAGTTGAGAGAAATGTTTTTAGATATCATTAAGTAATTAAATATTTTTCCACCTGATGGCTAAATGAGAGAAGGGAAGTTAAAGTAAATAAATAATTTAAATTTGGTGGAAAAGATTTGCCACAGCCATTGACTGGATGGGAGTGGGACATAAATTTTAAAAAGCGAAATAATTGATGAAGAATGAAACACTAATAAGATTTGAAGTCATAAGTATTTCTTGCACCAATATTCAGGATATTGAAATCTCAGAATTGATGACCTGCTAGAAGTGGAGAGGAATACATTGTATGATCTACTTAAATAAATCTCAGTGAATTAAATAAGAGAAGATAAAGCAGAGTGACAGAATAGACACTAAACTGGACATGTCCTATTATATTAATCCATCATGGAGATAGGACATCCGAATTTCTAGAAACTTGGTCTCCTATGATGTAGCTATACAAGCCTCCACATTATCTTAATGTGAAAAAAAAAAGACAAAAAAATTATATGGTTTTAGTAATTGTGTGGCATTTTCTACATTCATTTTCAGCTTCTTCCCTTCACATCTGTCTTTCCTTTAGAGGAATAAAATCACACTCAGTTTTAAAATCAACTGGAGAGCATAGGAATGTATGCCTGTATCACTAAATATACTTCTCAAACGATCAAATATTATGGTATGGTGGCATAGCATGCATTTTCAGTGGCTGCAATTTCACTTTTGCATATATGAATAGTGCGAAAAAATTTCTTAACGATTTACTACCAAAAATAGTAGTAAAAATTATGACTGGGCATAGTGGCTAACGTGGGTAATCCCAGCACTTTGGGAGGCTGAGGTGGAAGGATTACTTGAAGCAAGGAATTTGAAACCAGCCTGGGCAACAAAGCAAGACCCTTACCTACAAACAAACAAACAAAAAAACCCAAAAACACAGTTTATGAAGCCACAGAATAACTAAATTTGTAAGACATTTAAAAGGGAACAAGTTAGGAAAAAAATTGAAACCGTCAATTCTTGGCATGTTTCCTATCCCTGTATTTGCAATGACCATTCAAAAGACAAGCCCCTGTGCCATCACTTGGGTTAATTCTCTAACATTCTTCCCCTCTCTTTATTGCTGTGCACTTTCTCCCTCCCTCTTCAACCTTAACCTCAATCCACAAAACCTGTTCTCTCTAATCGCATTTCATTATAAAGGAACATCTTCCAGAAATCTGCTTCCTCTTTGCCAAATGCTCTATTCACAAAATGTCTCTTATATCCCATATCCAAATCTGGTCACATAGTATCATGTCAGTGTAACCTATTGAATTCCTGCTTTCCAACTCAAGCAGCTTGAGAACTTTGTAACCTAGAAGAAAACATTTTACTCCACCCCTACTCCTGCCTTCAACCATCTCATGACAGTTTGTGTAAACTGCTTACCCTGAATCCTTCACACATTTTTTCCAGAGATTTTTATTCCCATTGTATCAAAACTCCCCACATTGCGAGCATCTTGTCAGCTGCCTTGAATGAAGTTGTAGAGACAATATAACTACTGAGAGCTTCTCTTTCAGTTCCCCGTCCAGCACCAATCCATAACCTAGGAGCTAAGCACTGCTGTAAATTCTCATTTAATGATGGGATCAACATTTCTCTGTGATATTTGGCATATTTATTATTTATTCTCAAAATACTGTGTATGTATTTGTGTGTGTTTATAAGTGTGTGTACATATATGTATGTGTCTATCATCTATCTATCTATCTATCTATCTATCTATCTATCATCTAGCTATTATCTATTTATCTATCTGAGAACACAGTCCTTTATTTTTTTTTCTAACTCACTTATTGTACCCTAGTGGTCTACTTTATGGATTCTACTCCCTTTACCTTCCCCTAAAAGTCAGGTTCCATTTAGTTTATGGGCTCTCCCTCTAAGTTCTAAATGACTCTTGATATTTTAAATATCTTCTATAATCAGGTACTCCCAAATATAGGTGGCTAGTCTACAACTTGTCTGCAAATTTCTGTGCTGGATGATTTGGTACATGTATATTAAAATCTATGCAATATATAATATTTATATAACATATCTACTATGTTCCAGGCACCGATATAGAAACTGAGGTTTCAGTGGTGAAAAATCAAGCAAGATGTATACCTCCTAGGAGATTGTGTCATAATAATTATTTGATAATTTGCAAATAAACTATATTTACACATATAACATATACTGAATTAAATAACTTTATAATTACACATATAACTATCAGATTTATTTATAATTATAAAGTCATATAAAGTTTATACATGAAAGTACATAGTTGTATATATTTATAATTTCATATATTTATAAATATTTAGGAAAGAAATGTATTAAACATGAATACTACCCAGAGAATGAGAAGTAAAGTAAATGCCAATCAACATCAGTTCTTTATCTCATCTTCGTTTCATCTCACCCTCAGCTACAGTGCCAGAGAGCCAGGTGCTCCAGGTAGGAGATAGAAAGGAAGAATTCTGTCCCACTTCCCAGGCCATAGTTTTGTGGAGAAGGTTTAATATTAGGCAAGATTGGAGTTTGACTACTATCTGGGAATGGATATTTTAATTACTGAATTTAATTTATAATTTAAAATTATTACAGTACTTTCTAGGACTGACCATAACAGTCATGGGACCTATTGAGTTTTTATCCAGTGCCTTAGAAAGAACTTCCTCCTATGAACATATTTAAAGAATAAAGGACAAAATAAGTAAGGTTTATTTTGAATTCAAGTAAAGTATGGTATAAAGTAGAGAAAGAAACATGAGATTCATCTCATGTGCCCTGCCTGTTCTATATACTGGTTATAATGTGATGGAAATAAAACCTAATAGGATAGAGAGTGACAGAGGGAGAGGTTGGAAACATTATATAAGGTAGTCATTGAAACACTTTCCAGCTGTATTTTTAATTACTTTGCATATCCTTCTTATGAAAAATTAAATTGTTTTATTTCATGCCTAACATATTTAAAACTAGATTTATTACAAAATATGATTTGGCCGTGTCCCCACCCAAATGTCATTTTGAATTGTAATCCCCATAATCCCCACGTGTCATGGGAGGGACCTGTTGGAAGGTAATCGAATCATTGGGGCAGTGTCCCCCATGAGGTTCTTGTGATAGTGAGTGAGCTCTCGAGATCCGATGGTTTTATAAGCATCGGGCATTTCTCCTGCTGGCACTCATTCTTTCTACTCCTGACCTGTGAAGAAGTGCTTTCTGCCATGGTTGTAAGTTTCCTGAGGTCTCTCCAGCTATGAAGAACTGTGAATCAATTAAACCTCTTTTCTTTATAAATTACCCAGTCTCGGGTATTTCTTCATAGCAGCATGAGAATGGACTAATGCATTGTATTTTCCAGTCTTCCCTTGCTTCTTGTGTATGTCTCCTCAACTGTGAGAGTAAGCAGTTCAACAACCTTACCTGACCCAGGCCCTTGGGTTTGGATGTCTTCAGCTGGATATAAGAGCCGCGTGAGCTGATTTTCATTGAGAACTGCTGAGCAATGATGTAAAAGACTGTATTGAAGAGGGTGAAGGTGCAGTTGGCAGTAAAATGAACAGTCAGAAAATGAGGTTATGGCCAGAAAGAATACATCATTGTCCATGGAAGACGTTTCCAGTAGAGATTAAAAAATGGAGTAAGTGGAAAGAAGAAAGAACAATGTGAGACTTCACCACTTACGTGATCTGAAGATTCAGATATATTATATCATATATAGAATCAGGAAGAGACCTCCTGTTTGAGATTGTATTTTATGGTCTCTTTCTGCCATATATATAGGAAGAGAAATACCATCATTATTCAAACCACACAAACTGGAACCCTGGAATTTTCCTAGAATTCTCTTTCATATTCATCTCCTTCCCCATACTGGCATTCCCACCTAATCAATAATAAAGTTGTATAGATATTAATTTTTAAATAAGGCTTGTTTCTGATCCCCTTGCTAACCACACTGACCTGATATATACCCTTTCATATTTTTATGGACACTGTGATATGTGATTTCCCTGAGTTAAATCTTGCCCCTAGTTCAGATGATGTTTATACTTCCTCCATGTGAAGAAATTTAGAAAAATCTGGCCACCAAGCTCACCTGGTTAAATTCAATCATTGTCTACCCAATGCTCTCTGTATGAAGTTCTGTTCAATAAATTGCATTCAAGGCCCACAATTATCTAGCTCTGACCACAGCCTCACTTACTTCCTAATCCTTATGTATCTTTGCTCATGTTCTTCATTTTCCCTGCATGCTCTTCCTGTTCTTCTTTACCTGCACAAAGTTATCTGAATCTTTCCCTGATTTGGGCCTGGATCTCTTTGGATTAAATCTCCTTCCTTGGTGTTCCTGGAACATAATTTAAGAAGAGTTCTTTATTGCGTTACAGTAAAAACATCCCTTTAGATTATTCAACAACCCAACAGAACATAAATCTAACAATTTGCGTAAATCTCATAATCAGCATGTTAAATGAAAAAAAAAATCCAGATATTAAAGGCTACATACTTCATGAGTTCCCTTATATAATTTCTAGAAAACATAAAACTACAGTGACAGAAAAAACAGATCATTATTTAATTTTGAGAAGAAATCAAATGTAATTTACATGAAGGACAATTGTTACAAAACTGCAAGTGTTTTTAAAGAATATTCCCATAGATCAGTTCTAAATGAAGCCAATGATTCCTTTCAAACTGTATCTAGAATTGTGGAATTCTTATTAGTCAAAGTTCTTGCTGTGTATAAGCCTCACAATTCAGTACTCATTCTGCTCTGACTTTCATATTCAAAGACTAAACCACGGCAGCATATGAGCTGCATTGCTCCCCACTGCTTATTTTATCAAAGAAAAATGAGTAGTCAAAAGAGTCAAATATTTGTATGCCTTAGGGCAGATATTGCTGTTTGGATTTTAAGAAACATAAATTCTGAGTTCTCTGCCAATAACAGAACATGCCTACCACGCATCTAGCTGTTTATTGTTTTAGGTTATCAAATGATCACATTTTCAATACAATGAATTAATTCTTATCATAAAATATTTTTCTGATAATTACTATATTTTGTATACCCTAACTGTTTTTTCTTACTTCTGAAAACATTTCAGTGAACTGCATTCCTAAATAGGTGTCAGAGTATTTGGATCCTTAAAGGTATGGCATTAGATTAAGTAGTTAATTGTATTTTTTAGTTATTTAAATATAATTAAACAATCATGCTGTCTATATATTATTAAGACTTTTAAAAAGTTCTAATACATCAACTTCTACCTCCTGAGGGAGCTGCAAATCATAGGCACTTATTTAAATTTGTAGTATATATTGATTTTTGACAACTTATTGAAATGAAAGTTTTTTTAGTCCTTTATGTGTTATCTGTAACCGTTTCAGAAATACCAATAGCAACTAGCCTTTAACTTTCCTGAACAACAATTCTTCTTCAATAAAATATTTATCTTAAAACAATAGAAATCCCAAATGCAATCATTTGGGAGATGTTTGGATGCAACTAAAGAAGCACCTTGAATCAAACTGGCTCATATAACAAAGCAGTGGTTCATTCCCAAAATGTGGTCCCCAGAACAGCAGCATCAGCATTGCCTGGGAACTTGTAGAAATGTAAATTTTTTAGCCCCATCATATAATAGATCTACTAAATCAGAAATCTGACGACTGGGCACTGCATTATTTGTTTTAACAGACTGCAAGATGATTCTCAGAATCTGCAATAAAAATACATTACATTACTTTAAAAACAGCAAACACAGACATGTGGCAGTGTCTCATTTGTAACATTAATTTAGGGCTTGTGGACAGACACTGCCTGGAAAAAATTTTGAAGTGAGTATTGAGAACAAAATTTAATTTGAAACATAAGCTTTTGCTTAGGTATACAAACTATTTCAATACAAAAAGTGTTTGCATGGGTTTGCAAATATTTCCTAAAGAAACAATGAAGTTTTTGTTATTGTCGTTTTGTACTATAGCCTTATCCTCCTGAAAACAAACAAACAAACAAGCACACAAAATACCTGAAACAAATATTTGTCAAGAAGACAAATGGTCTTAGTCCTCAATTCTAGTTCTAAAAGTTTAATAATGTAAACTCATGTAGTCTCAATTTTTCATTTTGTCTTTAGTCATTCTTCAGCCCAAACGAGATGCTAGGACTACTCCACCTAAGCAGTTCATTGACTTTGCAGGATCAGTTTTTCAACTAAGAAGAAACTAAGGTTGATATGGTAGCACTTATTAATCAAAAATGTAAAAATATTATCTAATCTATAGGAAAATTTCTCCTTGTTAGTTTAAGAGTATGGGGGATTCTCTTGTATTGAAAGCATCTTTATTGTCTATCCACATTTTTTTTGTCGATTTCTCAGTTAATGTAGAATAATTATTTGTTTTTCCAATATCTTTTTATCATAATGTATCTACAAGTGTCATTTCTTTCTGATGTGATAGTCAAAGTAAGAATGTCTTGCTATTATCTGTAAAGCCAGCAGATTCTTTCTAGGTATTTTCTGCTTTTGTTTAGGTCTCTTTCATATTGTTCAGTTAGGAGTTGGCAACATGGCCATGGGGTTATTTCCTACTTCAGCTTTTGCTTTCATATTAAATCCTCTATTTCTGTCTTAAGACCACTTACCAAGAATGAGGAGAGAACATAGGTTGCATCTCTTTCATGACCAACACCTGAATGTTTTCTAAAGGTTTTGTAAAGGCTATCCCTGATATCTGAATGAGAGAGAACTTCAAACATTACGTGATTTTATTTTAACTGATGTCTTTTCCTTTCCAACTTTGAGTTAGGTTGCACAAAAATATCTTCTCTTTATGTGTCTTTGGAAATGTCAGGCTTCAAAAAAGAAAATGGGCAAATAGTCTCATATAAAATGATTCCACATTTCTAATTTTTGTTTTGGTATTTTCTGTTTTTATGAAATTTATCTTTAGAATAATGAGGTATAATTTATTAATCCGGGGTTGACCACATAATTTGTGGGCTCAGTGCAGTATAGCAATTTAGGAATTCTATTTTAAAATTATTAAGGATTTTGAGTTGACAGAACCAGGGTATTGACTGCACTGGTTGTATATCCATGAAGCTGACTGAATTAATGCTTTCAAAGAACAAACGCGTGTACTTGTTTACTAACTAATTGTATTTTTTCAACTTGTTAAATTTCAGTGTATCTATCCTGCAATCTAGTCAGCCTCAGCATTTCTCAGCAATAAAAATGATCCTTATCTTGTTTTATCATTTATTTTCTCCACTGGGATACCAGCAACTTCTCTATTCAGACTTAAATATGTGTCTTAAATTGGCACAAATTTTGTAGTTCCTATTAGGCCACCATTTATTGTAAATCTGCTGGACCGACATATATTCTTTTCTAAGTATCAACTCTTATGACAAACCACAGAGGCAAATCAACATAAGTGTTTTGTCATCAGTGTGCCATATTGGAATCCTCAATTCTGTACAACCTCAGATCTTAGAACACTGAGAAAAAAACCCATATTCTCATATATGTTCTCCATCAGTGATGTAATTAGTATAAATATTAGTTGACCATTAATATGTGGAGTTTTCTAATCTTTAGAGTACGGGACAGTTTCACTCTTTTGTTGTTGTTGTTTTTTTCTTGGTAGAGGAGGTATGTAAAGAGTTTATTCCCATAATTATTCTGAAAAACCTAACACCATTAAATAGTGTCCGCTTAGTCCTCTGTAGAGATATTTTTCCTTATCATGATTTTATATCATCTTACATTGAGCCATGCTAAATACTCACTAGTCGCCATCCATTCACTACCAGATAAAATTAAATGATCCCTAAGACATTCTCTCAGAACTTTCTTTTATCACTCTATAGTTTTTCCATGGATGTCTTCCATTATCATTGTTTCAACTATTATTTCATGAATATAAGTATCAAGATGTACTTTGTACTTTTAAGGCAAAATATGCATGTTTTTCTTTTATTTAAACTTGCATTTTCAATATTAAACCTCTTACCTTTCTACATAAAGTCATTCTCCATCTACACTGTATCAGTGTGTTACTTGAAAAGTTCTTCAAAAATGTTTATTGATTTATATTGTTAAAGCAAACTAAATATGGCCTGAGAATGACTATGTCCTTGTGGATGAACTGTAACCTAGTGTAACTGGCAAAAATGAAAACCTAACTTAATAGTATGCACCTGTAACAATAACTGAGTGTTGGCCAATCCCAGTGGCCATACTTCAGCCACTCATAGACTGCTGAGTGTTCAAACTATGTTCAAGTAAGGCAAATGGTGAGCTGTAACCAACCTGTTTCTGTATCTCACTTTCGATTGCTGTACGTTACTTTACCTTTTTGTCTATAAATTTGTTTTGACCACGAGACACCCCTGGAGCTTCTGTGAATCTGCTGTGATTCTGAGAGCTGCCTGACTCGTGAATCATTCATTAAAATCTTTTACATTTAATTTGGCTGAAGTTTTTTTAAAACAATATGTATACCATTAAATACACGCATAAACCATACAACAAACATGAGCTTATTTTCACTGAAAGATTAACAAATTTTAAAATATCAAAATAATCCAAGACAAAACATATATGTTTTAGTTTTCTGTATAGTATAATTCTGATAAAGTTATTTACAGTGAAAAAAATAACATGATATTGCCTCAATTTGATTTGAACAGAATTTGGTTACTTTGATCTTTTGAAGTGTGTGTGTTTCTATGTGTGTATGTTTACCCTTATATAACTTTGAAATGGAGGTTTTATATTATGTGTTTTATATATATATGTATATGACTTGAAAAATTAATATTTTTTGAGTAAAGTTACAAAAACAACTTTTCTTAATTTGCATTATAGTCCTCATTGAGCAAATTAAAGAGCATTGTTTAAAATAACATTAAATTGAGTCTTTGAATAACATTTAAAAATAATATGTTTATAATTGATCAAAGTTACATTTCTATCTTTTAAAAATATGTTCAAATCTTAAAATTGTTCATTTTTTGACATCTAACTACTCACACTTTTAGGTTTAGAAATTTTCAGAAGGTGAGATTTATGCTTAAAAATATTATTGTAGCAACTTAGATTATTTAACAAGAAAAATAACACTTTAAATAATTTTGATATAATATTCTATATTTCATTTGACTGTTGATCAATCATTCAATGCCATTATTACAAAATAAAATAATTATAAGCATGTGAATGTTATTTATACTTAAGACTTTGAAGAAAAATTCTACATATATACTAATTTTCCATTGAAATACATTTTATTACTTTTATTCAAAATAAAAGATCACTAGTTTATAAGAAATAAGAAATATAATAGTATTGACAGTAGTTATTTCTCAGCTTTTCAATGATTATAATACTTAACTATATTTCAAACCAAAATATTAACATTTCAATTACAGTTATTCATCACTTAACAACAGGAAAATGTTATGAACAAATCTGTTGTTAGGCAATTTTATTATTGTGCCAGCATCATAGAGTGTAGGCTTACATAAATCTAGGTGGTATAATCTACTACAGATCTAGGCTATATGGTATAATTTCATGCTCCTAGGCTACAAAGCTGCACAGCATGTTGCTGTACTGAATACTGTAGGCAACTGGAATGCAATGATATTTGTGAATCTAAGCATAGAAAAGGCACAGCAAAAATATGATATAAAACATAAAAATGGTACACCTGTACAGTGCAGCTTTATGAAAATCTCATGTGACAACCATTGTATGTGCCGTCCATCATTGATCAAAATGTCATTATGAGGTGAATGATTACACATAGTTTGTAGTAATGTTTGACTAAGTATCACTGTCTTTCTTAGAAAAGTCTGTACAATTGAGTAGAAATATCACAAATTGAAATGAAAGATTCTCAAATTTAATTAGAAGGATCATCACATTTTTGTTCTAGATGCCTAGTTTGGTAGCCAATTCTGCTACTTTCCTACTATGTCATATCGAAAATATTGATTATATTTTCTGAAACTGTTTAGTTGGTTAAAAGCTTCTAAAATATTTTAAAATATTTTACAAATGTATTGATTGATTACTTGTTTCCATAAATAGGCATTCAATAACTACAATTTACAATTTAGTACTATACTAAACATACGTATTAAGTGCTTAGATTATAGAAATGATCACTTTTGAAAGGTTGGATTCATGGAGGAGATATAACATTTTTGTCTAAATAGAGTGCAATATGTAAGAATTACTGATTGTATCATCTACAAGGTAAAGTCAATAATTTTTCTAGATGCCAGGAAGACTTTCATGAGAAATTGAACTTTGAAATATTTTGAAGCAAAAAGCAGTGTTTCCTTTGTGTTTGAGGGTGCAGTTTTTAGATAGAAGAGAAATATTTACAAAGAATCCCAAGTACAAAACAGCATGTTATGCTTTGCAAAATGTAAAATGCTGTATGATACAAAGTGATTTATTCACAACTCCAAAATCAGAAAAGCTCAGAACATTGAGCTGTCTTTACCGTGTTTGGTGAAAAACTGAGACCCTACCCAAATTGACATATTCCTTTATAATCTTTATTTAACCCACTAAATATTTATATAACTTTGGTATAGAAATATTAATACACTTGGCTGGGCATGCCTGTAATCCCAGAACTTTGGGAGGCCGAGGTGAGCTGATCAATTTAGGTCAGGAGATCAAGACCAGCTGGGCCAACATGATTAAACCCTATTTCTACTAAAAATACAAAAAAAAAAAAAATTAGCCAGGCGTGGTGGCAGGAGAATCACCTGAACCCTGGAGGCAGAGGCTGCAGTGAGTCAAGATCACAATGCTGCACTCCAGCCTGGGCCACAGAGCGAGACTCTGTCTCAAACAAACAAACAAAAACAGAAAGAAATATTAGTACACCTGACTTTGAGTGCTTCCCCAAACCCTTATACACATTATATAATAAAATAATTTGCATTGTATTATATTTCCAAATTATAAATTTTTTCAAATTTTAAATATATCTGGCACCAAGAGTTTTGAAAATGGAATTACAAACCTCAATCATACCAATATAGTATTAAACATGTACCAAGGAAAACTGGTAAACAGTGATTGACATTATGCTATACAAATGGAATATAGTAGAAATTATTTTGCTAGGCTTATAATAGTAGTGTTTATTTTGTTACGATGGTCAAAGTTTGAGAGAACAAACATCAATTTACTTTATACAACATTAATACAATGTGATAATGAGTGTTAGAGAATTTGAGATAATAAGAATGTTTATTTTTTAATTTGTGATGCATGAACAGAAAAGCCATAGCCATGCATGTTGAAGTGCCTTTGGTGATGAAGGTTGCATTGTATTCAAACTGCAAATGTCCTCTCTCCAAAGGCGCTCTATCAGCTGGAAGCCGGACAGAGCAGAAACTCCTAAAAGATAAAGGAGAAGTTGTCAGCTACCAGTGAAAGGAATTTATTTTATCCCCCCACCCCACAGAGTGAGATTATTGAGTGATGTGACACCTGAGATTTTACAGTTAGTGTTGCAGGGAGCAAGCATTTGAAGTAGACAGCATCTAGTAGGGCCCCAGGAGAGAGAATATGGGCCAAACTTGAAGATCAAAGCTTGACTAGAAAAATCATTTCACAGCATGAAAAAAGTCAGAATATAAGAACTCACATGTTAAACTGCAAGATACTGAAATGCACTCAAAGGGTCAAACCTTTCATGGCATGAAGGAATCGAAGTTTGCTAGTTTCATAAACCAGTTGCCAATTCAATTATGGTCATTGTTCATTGAAATTATTTTTATAATTCAGGGGCAAAACACTTGTCTTTTAAAAAGGGAATCTTTTAAAAAGGCAGTACGAGTATCTTTGGAGTAAGTGAACATCCAAAACCGTATACTAAGAAAGAATATCAATAGGATAGATACTATTACATTATAAGTTGAATTTCTCATATGTAAATATGATCCCATTCAATTTTGAAATAGGATACATTTATTGTGATAGCACCATATTATAATTTTATGCTGCGTAAATAGATGATTTATGTAGATACAATTTTTAAATTAACTTCTCTATTTCACCTGCCCAGAGGGTTCATATATTAAAAATTATGTACTTAGCTGAAGGTCCTGGTTGTCTAAGCTTATGGGATAACCAGGACCATCAGCTAATTATATAATTTTTGATAACCAGGACCTAATTATATAATTTTTCTACAGTTTTGAATTATTAAAACTTTCAGTGTAATTATTTGAATAGATAACTTCACTAACTGATAACATTGTTTTATTTATAAATTATTTCATGGTTTTATTCTTTACCCATAAGTGGAAATTATATAATCAGGAATTTTCTTATTATAATATGTTGTACATCTTCTATTTTTTTCTGATAATGTTGATTTACTCTGTTTAGCTTATTTTAAAAATTTTATACAGTGAAATACACAGATCTGTTTTACAGATCTATTTTACAGAGTCTCTGTTTACAGAGAGTAATTCTATAAATTTGACTCTCACATTGTAAAACAGTATCTAATCAAAATAAAGAATATTTTCATCATGCCCAGAAGTTCCCTTTTGTCTCTTTCCAATCAATTCCAACTAACTATAAGCAACTTCTGTTTTGATTTCTAGCACATTAGATTAGTTTTGCCTGTTGCCAAATTTCTTATTAATGGGATTATACAGTAGATGATGATTTGTGACCAGCTTCTTTTGCTTTATATAACGCATTTTGAAATTAATGTTATTATGTGTATCAATAATTATTTCTTATCTTTTGGTAGTATACAGTTGTTTAAATATCCCACAATATTTTATTTATTTTCTGCTTATGAACACAGGTTTTTTCTAGTTTTTAACTTTTATAAGTGAAGTTGCTAAAAATTTTTGGTGGACATATGTGTTCATTTCGCATGCAAAATATTTAGGGTATATTTAACTTTAGAAAGAACTGACCAATAATTTTGTGAGTAGTTTTGCCATTGTCTATTTCCATCAACTCCAGTTATTGTACATCCTTACCAACATTTGGCCTTATCAATCTTTATAATTTTAGTTATTCTAATGAATTTGAATTGATATTTAAATATGCTTTTAAATTACATTACCCTGCCTACTAACAATGTTGAGTACTTTTCCATGAGTATGTCAGATTTTTATATATCTTTCTTTATGAAGTGTCTTTTAAAATCATTTGCCCACTTTTTTTGGTTTTTTTTGAGACAGAGCTTCACTTTTGTTGCCCAGGCTGGAGTGCAATGGCACTATCTTGGCTCATTGCAACCTCTGCTTCACCGGTTCAAGTGATTCTCTTGCCTCAGCCTCCTGGGTAGTTGGGATTAAAGGCATGTGCCACCATGCCCAGCTAATTTTGTATTTTTTTTAGTAGAGACGAGGTTTCTCCATGTTGGTCAGGCTGGTCCTGAACTCCCGTCCTCAGGTGATCTGCCTGCTTCGGCCTCCCTAAGTATTGGGATTACAGGCATGAGCCACCATGCCCGGCCTGCCCACATTTTGAATTGTTCACTTTCTCATTGTTGATTTGTAGGAATATATATATATAATCCATATATACATATATACACATACATATAGATACATAGATACATGTTTATATATACACAAAGATAGATAATATAGCCATATTTTTAGACATAACTCATTTGTTACATATATGTATTTCAAACAATTTTTCAGTATAGTTTTTGATTTACCTGTATTTACTTCCATAATGGGGTCTTTTGAAAAGCAGCAATGTCTAATTTGATAAATTACAGTTCTTTATATTTTTCTTTTATGGTAGTGCTTTTTGGGTTTTGTCTAAGAAATTTTACCTATCCCAACATACTAAGATATTCTAGATTTTCTTTCCCAAATTTATATTTTTCCATATTTATCCAGTTGTTTCAGATTCAAAATCTTTTTTTGAATATTGTTGAAATTATGTTGATTGTATATATGTATGATTGGTTTGTAGATGCTCTATTCTGTTACATTAATCCATTTGTCTAGCTTTATATTATTTCTTAAAATCAGGTAATGTAAATTCTTTACTTTGATCATTTTCAAGATAGTTTTAGTCTTATTGTCTAGCAGATTTTGGAGTGATGGTTTTCACTGTGACCTCAGTTCTCTCATGGGTCTGAGAAGAGTCTATGATTTTCAGTTTGTCCAGCTTTCTTTTTTTTTTCCTTGTAAAGATAGGACAGATGAGTTCCTAGCGTTTACATGTTGAAGCTAAAACCAAAGATTCTTCTCTAAATCAAGTTCTGTTTATTTTTGTCTATGGCTGTGTGTTTTTATTGGTCTTTTATTATGGTTTGTAATAGTTGTATGAAAGCTAAACATATTTTTAGGACAGCAGACAAATAAATATATTTTATGCTTATAGGTGTGTCCATCTATCCTTCTGCTAGGTCTTTGGTGTGGTAGTTTCAATTAATTTACAAAGAGGTATTTCTGAGTTGAGTTTATGTGTGGTGTGTGGTGTGTGCGTGTGTGTGTGTGTTTAGTGTGTGTAGTGTGTCTGGTGACTATAATTAATCTCACTATATTATAGCCTCAAATACCTCAAGGTCTAGCTTGTGATTAAGGTGGGGCTGGTTTTACATAGGGTTTTTCTCTGCATCTGCTTTGCCCTCAGGCTTTAGGTCTTCCTGTTGTGTTTCATTCTGTTAGAATTGCCTTTGGAGACCAGGGAACACTCCAGAGGTTCACATTGTTATCTTTTAATTGTTCATGGCTACACTGATGGTTAATAACATTCTGTCTCATTAAGCCTTAATCTTAGGCATGATGTCCTTACATTGCAGAGAATCGCTTGTCCCAATATTCTTGTTTTTCCCTCATCTGTAGTACCAGGTAAAGCATTTATTCCTATTCTTTTTTGTTTAGTAGATAATATTTTGCTGTTCTGTTTCTCCAGAAGCAATAGTTTACCCTTGTACCTGCAGGATACAGTTTTGGTTGTTCTTTGCCCCCATAGACGATTTTCCCCCATAGATGCTTTTGTTTCCTAGGAGAGCTAAACAGAAGGATCCTTGCAAAGTCTGTGGCCCTCCCACAGCTGCTGTTGCTCACCACCAAAGACATGTACTGTGATGGGTGTTGATAGGATTTGGCTGTGTTCCCACCCAAATCTCATCTTGAATTGTAGTTTCCATAATCCTCATGTGTCGTGGGAGGGAGCCAGTGAAACATAATTGAATATGGGAGTGGTTACCCCCATGCTCTTCTCATGATAGTGAGTTCTCATGAGATCTGATGGTTTTATAAGTGGCTTTTTCCCCTTTGCTTGGCATGTGAAGAAGGACATATTTGCTTCTCCTTCTGTCATGATTGTACGCGTCCAGAGGCCACCTGAGCCATGTGGAACTGTGAGTCAATTAAATCTCTTTTCTTTATAAATTACCCAGTCTCGGGCAGTTCTTTATAGCAGCATGAGAATGAATTAATACCATAAATTGGTACGAGGAGTGGGGTACCACTCAGGTATCTGTAAAGATACCTAAAAATCTAGAAGCAAAAAGTGGGTAACAGGCAGAGGTTGGAACAGTTTGGAGGGCTCAGAAGAAGACAGGAAAATGTGGGAAAGTTTAGAACTTCCTAGTGACTTGGAAGGCTCAGGAGACAGGAAGATGTGGAAAACTTGGAACTTCCTACAGACTTGTTGAATTGCTTTGACCAGAATGCTAATAGAGATATAGACAATGAAGTCCAGGCCAAGGTGATCTCAGATAAAGATTAGGAACTTGTTGGGAACTGGAGTAAAGGTGATTCTTCTAATGCTTTAGCAAAGAGACTGGCAGCATTTTGCCCCTGCCCTAGAGATCTGTGGAACTCTGAACTTGAGAGAGATGATTTAGGGTATCTGGCAGAAGAAATGTCTAAGCAGCAAAGTGTTCAAGAGGAAGCAGAGCACAAAAGTTTGGAAAATTTGCAGCCTGATGATGCAATAGGAAAAATAAATAAATAAAAAACTTTAGGGAAAAATTCAAGCTCACTGCAGAAATTTTCATACATAATGATGAAGCAAAAAATAATCACCAAGATAAGGGGGAAAATGTCTCCAGGGCATGTCAGAGACCTTCATGGCAGCCCCTCCTGTCACAGGTGTGGAGGCTTAAGAAAGAAAAATGGTTTTGTAGGCCAGGCCCAGGGCCCCACTGCTGTGTGCCGTTGTGGGACTTGGTGCCCTGGCTAAAAGGAGCCAAGGTACAGCTTAGACTGTTGCTTCAGAGGGTGCAAGTCCCAAGCTTTGCCAGCTTTCACATGGTGTTGAGCCTGCAGGTGCACAGAAGTCAAAAATTGAGATTTGTGAACCTCCACTTAGATTTCAGAGGATGTATGGAAATGCCTGGATGTCCAGGCAGGAGTTTGCTGCCAGAGTGGAGCCCTCATGGAGAACCTCTGCTAGGGCAGTAGAGGGGGAACTGTGAGGTTGAACTCCACACACAGAGTCCCCACTGGGGCACTGCCTTGTGGAGCTGTGAGAAGAGGCTCACCATTCTCCAGACTCCAGAGTGGTAGATCCACCGATAGCTTGCACTGTGCATCTGGAAAAACTGCAGTACCAGCCATTGAAAGTAGCTGTGACAGGGGCTGTACCCTGCAAAGTCATAAGGATGGAACTGCCCAAAGCTATGGGAGCCCACCTCTTGCATCAGCAAAATTAGGACATTAGACATGGAGTCAAAGTAAAACTTTAGGGTTTAATGACTGCCCTGTTGGATTTTGGACTTGCATGGGGCCTGTAGCCCCTTGGTTTTGGCCAATTTCTCCCATTTGGAGTGGGTGCATTTACCCAATATCTGTACTCCCATTGTATCTAGGTAGTGACAACTTTCAATTTTACAGACTCATAGCCAGAAGGGACTTGCCTTGTCTCAGATGTGACTTTGGACTTGGAACTTTGGATTAATGCTGGAAGGAACTAAGACTTTGGGGGACTGTTGGAAGGGCATGATTGTGTTTTAAAATATGAGGACATGAAATTTGGGATAGGTTAGGGATGGAATTATATGGTTTGGCTGTGTCCCCACTCAAATCTCATCTTGAATTGTGGTTTCAATAATCCTCACATGTTGTAAGAGGGACCCAGCGGGAGATAATTGAATCATAGGGGCAGTTATCCCAGTGCTGTTTTTGTTATAGTGAGTGAGTTCTCACAATACCTGATGGTTTTTCAATGGTCTTTCCCTCTTTGCTTGGCACTTCTGTCTCCTGCCGCCATGTGAAGAAGGACATATTTGTTTCCACATCTGACATAATTGTAAGTTTCCTGGGGTCTCTCCAGCTATGCGGAACTGTGAGTCAATTAAAACTCTTTTCTTTATAAATTACCCAGTCTCAGGCAGTTCTTTATAGCAGTGTGAGAACAGGCTAATACAGGTGTTTTCTGTGAACTCTGGCTCATACTCTTTGTCAGTACCCAGTGGATTACAATGTTAAAAAGTCTGCAAGATTTTGTAAACTTCCCCTAATTTTTCAATGTTCTAGAGTTCCACACTTTCTGACATAAACTCTGAGAACACTGGTGAGAACTGCTGAGGACATTGGAGGAAAGTCATTGCAGCTAGGGAAAAAAAGAACCAAAAAAGTTATCTATTAATAAGGAAAGGGTAAGTACTGATCCCATAACTAGATATGTAGTGGCGAAGGAACAAGGCTGGAAACAGTTAATTTTCTGAGACCCAGAGACCCTGGACCTGCTTAGGACTGAGGTTTATCATACAGATTAAACCTGAGTCTTAAACAGTCTTATTCCCACAATCAGAGTAGTAACTGTCTGGAGTGTTCTGCTACCTCCGTAGACATTCCTAAGGGAATTGTGACATGAAAGACCTACTTGAGGTTTCTACCAGGTTCTCTATCTGAATCCTTATGTACTTTTGATTGCATGTAGAACAGGTAAGCAAATGTTCACATCTTGTCTCTCATCAGGGGCCAGCTTCTCCATAGATCAACAACTAAATGGTTGTCTTGCCATCTCAAACTTTTGATAGGTTCAAGCAAAGTTATGGACTTGCTGTTTGCCTGGTCCTTTGTTATTGTTCTTATATGAGTAGGAGTGATATTCTTTGCAACTTTCTACATCCTTAAGTAGACAAATGAAATGCAATAATGATTTTACAAGTTGTATCTAGTTTTTAAGACTTATTTTTTTGTGGTTTGCTTACTGTATCATAAGTTACTCCTTGATAGCTAGAGCCAGAAATCAATAATTTTTTCCTTCATTTATTTTGTTTTTTTTATGATAGATCCTTTCAACATGCATACTAATTTGCTTCTTCCATTTTCAGATTTTGTTTTGAAAATAATCTCTAGCTGCTAGTCCCAATAGGTGGTTTTGTTATTCATGCAAAAGATAGGTCAACATGTAAGTATTGTTTTAAATATGAATTCAAATAATTCTTAAGTCTTTTTTCTATTTGTGAAAGAACCATGTTTTGTCAGCAATTTCCTGGAAAGTACAAAATTGACTTTGTACCATTTTATGATTTTATCATCATTGTATTTTGAATTATAGCTGTGTGTACCATTTTAAGAATTTATCATCATTGTATTTTGAATTGCGGCTGGCCCTAGATCACCTTTGAGCCTGCACTAATTATGGTGTTGAAAAAAGTGAAAAGAAAGAAGACATTCATGATGACATTTTGAAGGTTAAGAAAGTACAAAGATTGTTCTGTTTGATATTAAGTTATCTCATATACTTACAGATAATAAATATAAAGAAACCCTGAACTCATTTCTTAGTTTAGCACTTATGTTTGTATTTTCTCTGCTTCCACATATGTTGATTTCTTACTTCCAAAAAGTATTACAAGAATGAGCCAGAAACAATATTTAGAAAGCTTGTTTCTGCTGCTGTAAAGATAAAGTGAATAAAGTTAGTATTATTGCTGTATTTCACATTCTTTAAAATATTCTAGAGCTTGGGAAAATCTCTTAAATTGCAGGCAATATGGGTCAATGTCCTACAGTAGTTTCTAAGACTTTTCTGCTTATATGAACAGTTTTAATTTCTAAATTTCAAGAGACTCTCCTCATTAGAGTGCAAAAAAAAAAAAACTTTCTCTTTCCTTCATTTTTACATACTGATAGATTTTAATTTAATCTGTCTGCAAGGTTGTCATACTTTCTGTAAGGTTTCCTTTGATTCTTAATGCCAGTTTGTCAGCTGGCGATTCCAAACGGCTACACTTGACTTGCAATCTTTAAAATACTACTTGAGTGCAGAGTTCTATTTTAGCTTTCTGCCGTCATTCCTCATGTAAGTTTTAAATGAAATATTGACATTTTTCATATTCCTTTAATATATTATATGCACCCTCTGCAGTTCTTCGCGCTTTTGCCTGAAATAATTTTAAACATAGGGATATATAATTTTACATATCATTCTTATCAGTTCGAGCTTTCCCTGACAAGCTATTAATCTTTGAAATATTTTGCCCAATGCTATGACGTACTGTCAGGGAAGAAGTGGGATTCATTGCTTCCAAATTCATTTGGGCAGAAATAGAACATCATTATAGATATTTATCATTTTTCACACAGTCAAAATTTTGGTAAATGAAGTGCACCTGGGTCTTCAGTTGGGTCATCATAATTAGTGCCTAAACAATGTAAATAAGATATATCATTCATCAGACTTGATTATGAATTAACGCACTTGTTTTATCTTGATGATATTTATACCTGTCAAAAACTATTATCAACTTCAGTACATACTTTTTTTTTTTTTTTTTTTTTAAATACAGGGAGTTTCGCTCTTCTTGCTTAGGCTGAAATGCAATGTTGTGATCTCAGCTTACTGCAACCTCTGCCTTTTTGGTTCAAGTGATTCTCCTGACTCAACCTCCCAAGCAGTTGGGACTATAAGCATGTGTTACCACCCCCAGTTAATTTTGTATTTTTAGCAGAGATGGGGTTTCATTATGTTGGTCAGGCTGTTCTCAAACTCCTGACCTCAGGTGATCTACCCACCTCAGCCCCCTGAAGTGCTGGGATTACAGGTGTGAGCCACTATGCCCAGCCCTTCAGTACTTAAATTATTTCAAATACTGTGAAAATCACTGAGGAGTTAAGTATGTGACAGGAGTATTTTTGATAGGAATTTTAGTATGAAAATTATTATTTTTCAATTAACTAATTTGTTTATACTATAATAGTCATCATTTTAAGAGAAAAAATGTGTAATTTTATAAAATGTAAGTTACATATTTATAGGAACATTTCAATTTTCTCACTTCTACATTTCCAGCACATGGTAAAGTGTTTTATAAACACAAGGGGCTTGATAAATAGATACTGATGAAGTACATATATGAATAAATGTTTGAATTTGTTTCACATTAACTAAAAGGCCACTTCATTGGATATCAAATTTTCAGTTCCAACCTTGATTTTTGACAAAAAAACTTAGTTCTTTTGGACTTTAGTTGCCTCATAAGTGATAGTAGAGTTGAGTTCATTGGTTTCCAAGATATTTCTTAAAACAAAGAGTCAATTTGTTCATATATCTTTGATGCAACCATAAATATCTCTAATAATCTTGTTTCCAAACTTATATTGCTTTTTGCTAATTAGTCAATTCATGTTATTTTTCTTTTTGCCTTACTACTTTGTTGATTGAAACAGAAGCATGGAAAATATAATTTATTGCCAAGTTCATATACAAGTATGTTTCTTTTACTTTCATTGTTGATTCTCTACTTATTTTATTTTGAGTATTCTTTCAGAGTGGCTTTAGATGTATGTTTATTTCTTCACTCTCTAACTCTGAATTTCATGACACATCTAAAAATAAGCTTCTCTCATAATTTAACAGGGAATTTATAATTAGGTAAAGCAAAGGCAAGTTAAAACTTCTCTAAATCAGTTGAGCATTTTAAATAATTTTTAAAATATAACCTTATAATCTTTGATAAAGTTTTATAAATAAAATTCTAGAAATTAATTTTTAAAAGAGAGCCTTATTTGGGTGTAAGGATGGAAATTAAATAGTTAAATGATCATTTAATATGGAACTATCTATATTCTTATTTAGCAATACCTTGATGAAATAACATAAGAAATGTTACATTGAAAGATATAAACACTTTACTATAAATTATGACCATGATTTTTTTCTCTAATATCAACTTGGGTGGGAAAATATTACTTTAGGATTTCTTACTTGTATCATCAAAATGGACTGTATAAATTCAGGATTTAATACATGAAATGTAGTCCTCATGCAATTCACAGTTATAATATTTTTAAATTATCTAATAAATCTACTGATAAAAATCATTATTAAAGAAGTTAAAGCAAAGTTGCTAATTTCATTTTAATAACCAGTTAAGCCTAATATTAAATATTTGGCTTAATGGTAATACTTTTTAATTTTATGAAAAATCATGTAAAACCATTATATTATTTCATCATTTATTATAAAATAAAAATTAAAAAATGGAGAGACTTTTGTTTAATAGATTATTAATTTATAGCAGTTGTAATTGACTAAGTTCAAAATATGAAATAAATTAACCAATAAATATGATTGAATTCATAAAATTTCCTTTTAGCTCTCGTTAAAGTTGTTTAAAATAATATACTGGGGCACAAATCCTCAACTGCTATATTCAGACATTAATTACAGACTCTGGTAATATTTATTGACATGTAAAAATTTAAAAATCAGTGGCCCAGAATATAGCTGACACAAATTAAAGAAATTATTGTTAACATTTTATTTATTTATTTGACAAATAAAAATTCTACCTATTATGTACATGATGTTTCAAAATGTGTATACATTGTGGAATCACTAAATTGAGCTAATTAACAAATGCATGAAATTACATGCTTTTCATTTCTTTTGTAGTAAGAGTACTTTGTCTTGTTTCTGATCTTAGAGAAAAGGCTTGCAACTTTTCACCTTTCAGTTTGTTATGAGCTGTGGGTTTGTCATATATGACCTACATTGTGTTGAGGTGTATTCTTACATATCTAATTATTCAGAATCTTAAAATAAAGGAATGTTGCGTTTTGTCAGTTGCTTTTTCTGACTCTATTGAAATGATCATATAGTTTCTGTCCTTCATTCTGTCCAGCATATCACATACTAATTTCTGGTTTCATACCATTATGGCTGGAAATGATACTTGATATAACTGCAATCTTCTTAAATTTGATGAGACTTGTTTTGTGGCATAATATGTGATTTATCCTAGAGAATGTTCTATGTGTGCTTGAAAACAATGTATATTCTGCTGCTGTTAGGTAGAATGTCTTGTATATGTCTGTTAGGTTCATTTGGCCTACAGTGTAGTTTAAGTTTCATGTTTTCTTATTGATTTTCAGTCCAAATGATTTGTTCCTTGTTACAGTTCCTTATTGTTGTATTACAATGTATCCCTCCCTTTAGATCTATTGATATTTACCTTATATATTTAGGTGCTCTGATGTTGGGGTATACATATGTAATTGTTATGTTCTCTAGATAAATTGACCTCTTTATTATTATGTCATGGCTTCCTTTGTCTCATTTCACAGTTTTTCACTTAAAGTCTATTTTATCTGATATAAATGTGGCCACTCCTGCTCTCTTTTGATTTCCGTTTGTGTGGAATACTTTTTTCATTCCTTTACTTTCATTGTATGTGTATCCTTACAGGTGAAGTAAGTCAAGTAAGTCTTTTGTAGGCAGCATGTAGTTTAGCCTTTTTATTTAATTATCAGCCACTTTATGTCTTTTGATTGGATCATTTAATCTATCATTCAGGGTAATGGTGGATAAGTAAAAACTTAGTACTTCCATTTGTTAGTTATTTTCTGGTTGTTTTGTAGATTGTTCCTTTCCTCTTCTCTTGATGTCTTTGTAAGTAGGTGATTTTTTTTAATGATATGCTTTGTAAGTTTTGTCTTTTTTGTATATACTATAAGTTTCTGCATTGTGCTTACCAAGAGGATTGCAAAAAACATCCTATAGTTATAACAAGCTATTTTAAGCTGACAATAATTAACTCTGATTGCATAAAAATCTCTATACTTTTTAAAATTTTTAAATAACTTTTTTCCAACTTTTATTTTAAATTTCAGAGGTACAAGTGCAGGTTTGTTACAAAGACATATTGAATGATACTGGGTCTTGAAGTATGACTAAACCTGAAATGAGCCCAATAAATGAGCAAAGTAAGCAATAGGTAGTTTTTCAAACTTTGCCTTTTTATTTCTGTTCCCTCTCTTGTATTTTCCAGTGTCTACTATTCCCATCTTTATGTTCATGTGCACCCAATATTTAACTCCCACTTATAAGTGAGAACATGCAATATTTTGCCTTATTTTTCTGTGTTAGTTCACTTAAGAAAATCATCTCCAGCTGCATACTCATTGCTGCAAAGGACATGATTTCTTCCTTTTATGGCTGCATAGAACTCCATAGTATATATGTACCACATTTTCTTTATCCAGTCCACTGTTGGTGGACACTTGGGTTGGTTCTATGTTTTTGCTATTGTGAATAGCGCTGTAATGAACATATGAGTTCATGTGGGTTTTTTTTTGGTAGAAAGAGTTATTTTCCTTTGGTTAAATATTCAGTAATGAAATTGCTGAGTTGAATGGTAGTTCAAGGCTTAGTACTTTGAAAAATTTCCAAATTGCTCTCCACGGTGGCTGAACTAATTTACAATCCCACCAATAGTGTATAAGTGTCCCCTTTTCTCTGAAGCCCCACTAACATCTGTTAATTTTTTTTTTATTTTTAAAGCCATTCTGACTGTGTGAGATGGTATGTCATTGTGGTTTTTATTTTCATTTCTGTGATGATCAATGATTCTGAACATTTTTCCTATGTTTGTCAGACACTTGTATGTCTTCTTTTGAGAAGTGTCTGTTCATGCCCTTTGCCTGCTTTTTAATGGGGTTATTTGGGTTTTTTGCCCATTGATTTAAGTTCCTCATAGAGTCTGGATACTAGGCCTTAGCTGGATGCACAGATTTTATAAATATTTTCTCCCATTCTGTAGGTTGTTTGTTTACTCTGTTGACAGTTTCTTTTTCATTGCAGAAGCTCTTTAGTTTAACTAGGTCTCACTTGTCAATTTTGGTTTTTGTTGCAGTTGCTTTTGAGGACTTAGCCATAAATTCTTTGTCAAAGCCAATATCAGTAAGAGTATTTCCTACTTTTTTTCTAGAATTTTTATAGTTTGAGCTCTTACATTTAAGTCTTTAATTTATGTGGAGTTAATTTTTGTATATGGTGATAGTTAGGGGTCCACTTTCATTCTTTGGCATATGGATAGCCAGTTATCCCAGCGCCATTTTTGAATAGAGAGTCCTCTCCTCATCGCTTATTTTTGTTGACTTGTTGAGAAGCAGATTGTAGGTGTACAGCTTTATTTGTGAGTTCTGTATTCTGTTCTACTGGTCTGTGTGTCTATTTTTGTGCCAGTACAATATTGTTTTGGATACTGTAGCCTTGTAGTATAGTCTGAAGTCTAGTTACCGTGATACCTCCAGTTTTCTTCATTTTTCTTAGTATCACTTTGTCTATTCAAGCTCTTTTTTGGTTCCATATGAATTTTAGAATATTTTTTTCTAATTCCATGAAAAAAGATGTTAGTTGTTTGATAGGAATAGCACTGAAACTGTGAATTGCTTTGGACAGTATGATTTTGAACAATATTGAACAATATTGATTCCTCCTATTTATGAGCATGTGATGTTTTTCCATTTGTTTGTGTCATCTGTGGTTTCTTTCAAAAGTGTTTTGCAGTTTTCCTAGGAGAGATCTGTCACTTCCTTGGTTAGATGTATTCCTAGGTATTTCATTCTTATTGTGGCTTCTGTAAATGGAATTGTATTCTTGATTTGGCTCTCAGCTTAAACGTTATTGATACATGGATATGCTCCTGATTTTTGTACATTTATTTTTCTATCTTGAAAATTTGCTGTAGTTGTTTATCAGTTCAAATAGCTTTTTGGTTCAAATAGCTTTTCTAGAATCATTGTCAGCAAAGAGAGATAATTTGACTTCTTCCTTTCCTATTTGTGTGTCTTTTATTTGTTCCTCTTGCCTGGTTGCTCTGGCTAGGACTTCCAGTAAAGTATTGAATAGGATTGATGAGATCGGGCATCCTTTTCTTGTTCTAATTCTCAAGGGGAATAGTTTCAGTTTTGCTCATTCAATACGATGTTGGCTATGGGTTTGCCATAGATGGCTCTTATTATTTTGATGGATGTTCCTTTGAAATCTAGTTTGTTGAGGGTTTTATCATGAAGGTATGCTGGATTTTACTGAAAGCTTTTTTTTTTTTTTTTTGTATTTGGTGAGATGATCATATGATTTTTGTCTTTAATTTTGTTTATGTGGTGAAACACATTTATTGATATGGGCATATTGCACCAGCATTGCATCCCCGGAATAAAGCCTACTTGATTATGGTGAATTAATTTTTTGGTGTGCTACTGGATTTTATTTGCTAATATTTTATTGAGGATTTTTGTGTCTATGTTCATCACTGGCCTGTGGTTTTCTTTTTTCATTGTGTCTCCAACAGGTTTTGGTATCAGGATGATGTTGGCTATGTAGAATAAGCCAGAAATGAATCCCTCCTCCTCAAATTTTTGGAATAGTTTCAGTAGGATTGGTATGAGCTTTTCTTCATATCTCTGGTAGAAGTAGAACTCAGCTGTGAATCTACCTGGTCTAGGGCCTTTTTTGGTTGATTGGCTTTTTTACTACTGATTCAATTTTGGGACTTCCTGTTGTTCTGTTCTGGGTTTCAATTATTTCCTGGTTCAATTTTGGGGCGTTTTGTGTTTCCAGGCATTTATTCATTTCTTCTAGACTTTTTACTTTGTGTTCATAGAGTTTACAATAGTCTCTGAAGATCTTTTGTATTTCTGTAGGATCAGTTGTAAAGATCAACAAAACCAAATGTTGGTTCTCTGTAAGGATAAACTGTACTTTTCTTCCAACTCCCTCAAATGCAAAATTTCTGATGTCATAATTTGCATCCTTTTATATTGTGTATTTCTTAACAAATTATTATTGGTACTGTTATTTTTAACATATTTGTTTTGTAATCTTCATATTTAAAATATAACTGACTTATACTCCACCATTACAGTATTGGGGTATTCTGAATTTTACCACAAGCTCACTTTTACCAGGAAGTTTTATACTCTTATACTAATTACCATCCTTTTCTCTGACCCTGAATAACTACTTTTGGCATTTATTTTAAGACCAGTTTGGTGATGACAGATGTTTCAGTTTTTATTTGACTAAGAGAATATTTATCTTCCTTTCATTTTTGGTGCACAGCTTTGTGGAGTATACTATTCTTGCTTGGAAATTGTTTTTTGTTTGTTTGTTTCCTTCAGCACTTTAAGCATGCCATCCTACTCCCCAGTCTGTAAGGTCTCTGCTGAGAAATGTGCTGTTAGCCTGATTAGAAGTCCTGTATAAGCCATTTGCTGTTTTTTCCCTTGCTACTTTCAGAATACTCCCTTCGTCTTTTATTTTTGACAGTTTGGTAATCATATGTTTTAGTGTAGTTTTATTTGAATTGAATCTGGTTGAAGATTTTTGTTCTTCCTGTACCTGGATATTTATATCTTTATCCAATTTTCTTTTTTTCTTTTCTTTTATATACTTTTCTTTACTTTTCTTTTTCTTTTTGAGATGAAATCTCACTCTGTTGCCAGGCTGGAGTGCAGCAGCACAATCTTGGCTCATTGCAACCTCTGCCTCCCGGGTTCAAGTGATTCTTCTGCCTCAGTTTCCCGAGTAGCTGCGACTACAGGCATGTGCCACCACCCCCAGCTAATTTTTGTATTTTTAGTAGAGACGGGGTTTCACCATGTTGGCCAGGATGGTCTCAATCTCTTGACCTTGTGATCCACCCGCCTTGGCCTCCCAAAGTGCTTGGAAGACAGGCATGAGCCACTGCGCCTGGTACTTTATCCAATTTTCAAAAGGTTTCTGCTATTAATTCTTTAAATAAGCTTTCTGCATTTAGTTTTTCTCTTCTTCACAAATAATCTTGTAACTCAAATATTTGCTCTTTTATTGCTGTTCAATATATCCTGTAAGCTTTCTTCATTTTTTAAATTATTTTTTATCTTTTCTTCTCTGACAGTATGTTTACAAATAAATGGTCTTCGAGTTCACAGATTTTGATTCTTCTGCTTTATTAATTATGTTATTGACACTGTCTATAGCAGTTTTCATTTCACTCATTGTATAATTCATCTCCAGAATTCTTGTTTAATTTTTTAACTCTCAATCTCTTTGTTAAATTTATAATTTTGGTCATCCATTGTTTCCCTGATTTCATTGAGTTATTTCTCAATATTTTCTTGAATTTTGCTGAGATTCATTAAAACAGTAACATCGAATTCTTTGCCAAGCAGTTTTCATATCTACATGTTTTGATGCCAGTTACTTGTAGATTATTTTGGTTTTTTTTTGATGGTATTATGTCTTTTTCTTTATATTTGTTGTTGCCTCATGTCGTTGTCCACACATTTTAAGTAGGTGCTTATTACAGTCTTTGTAGACTGACTTTGTCTGGAAAAACCTTTCACCTATAGAGAGATCCTAGGCAGGTTATCTGATGTGGTCTGAAGGTGCACATGCTGCTGGAGTCATTGGAAGGTTTCCCTGATGCATTGATCAACAGGTTCATAAACCTGGAGCCTGGGTCCATGAGGTTGGGCTTGAAGCCTAGATCCACTGGGGCAGACCTGTTGATTGGGTCTTCAGGGATGGAGGTAGAGCCTGGGTACATAAAGGCAGACCTGGAGTTCGTATCTACTCCAGGTAGTAGATGGAAGTCAAATTATCTCTCTTCGCTGACAATATGATTCTGGTCTAATTGACCAGAAAACTGTGTCCACAGGGGCTGAGCTGACAGTATGATTGGCCTTGGAGCTGGCAGTGGGATGGGCTTTGAGTATGATTCTACAATGACTGGTCAGGCATTGAGATGGGCTTTGCACCTGGGTCCTCTGGGATGGACATGGGCCTTGAGTCCATAGGTACTATCTTGGGGCCTGGAGATCTACAGGGGTGCTATTGTATCCTTAAGCCATGGAGTCCAGCTTGGTACTGGCACCTACTTGTATAGGCCTATACCCTGAGTCTGCTGGAGCAAGGTTGAACCCTGGAGTCACCAAGACTTGAATGGAACCTGGGATGCAGGGAATGGCTTGGTGCTAGGTGAGCCTGAAGCCTGTATCAACAATGATCAGCCTGGTTGTGTCCACAGATGCTAACTAGTGCTGCAGTGGTTGACTAGGTGTTCAGGCATGTCTGAAGTATGTGGCTGTGGGGGCTAACTCAGTGCTAGGGGTATTCTGGAGCCTGTGATCACTGAGGATGGGCTGAAAGGTAGGGTAGCTCAGATATCAAGTCTGTTGCACAGGCCTGAAACAAAGAGCTATGGGATCTAGCCTTGCATGGGTGCAGGCATAGACCTTCAGTTTGCAAATAGCAGTATAGAGTCTGGGGCAATGGAGGCCTGCTTTGTTCTGGGTTTTACTAGGTTGGGCGTACTTTTGGGATCTGAGACAAAGTCCAGAGCTCAATCCCCTCTCCTATCCAATCCAGAGGTTATCTCTCTCTCCATGCTATGCTCCCTGAGTAGGCGAAGGAGTGATGCAGGTAATGTAAGATTGTCATTCCTACACTTGTGACTCATCTCTTCTTATGTTTGTGCTAGAGCCTGGTGCTGTAATTTTTCACCTGATTTCCTTAGCTCCTGTGAAGGTTTTCTTGTGTGTGGATAGGTGTTTGAATTGATGTTTCTGCCAGGGAATGAGCACTGGAGAGCCCTTTTCTATCATCTGGCTGGTCTTCAACCCTAAAGAAACTATTAAAAAAAATCTGGAGTAGCATCTTCACCTTTAATTTAAAACAATTATTTTCATTATGTGGTCACTTGTGTTTAAAAATTTCTAATGCCTGAGAATAAATATATAACATGAACATTTTAGGGTCTGTATCTAGAAAGGAAAAAATAAAAGTAGAAAATAGATGCATTCCTAATACTGGAATATATATATATATATATGTATATTTACCATATAATATACCATATATATACCATATAATATACTGTATTTTATATATATATAATGGTAAATATATATATTTACCATAAATTTCTTTTATATAGAACATAACATAATGCTTTGTTCACAGTGTCTATATGCAGGGTTATATAGATAGAGAAATAATATTGTTAAACAATATCTATATACACATAATTTAAATTATCTTAAATGTGTGTACAAGCCCATTTTTGCGTCAATTAGTGATTATGCCAGTTCCTCAAAATAAATATAGAAATTTTACATTAACAATTAGTAAGACTGTATTAGACTTGTATCTCCTATGTCACAAATGTTGAAATAATTCATTAGGAAAAGTTATTTCTAAAAAGTATGACCATATCTTGTAGAGAAAGAAATATAGCAAATATAATGAAAAATGTAATTATAAAATATTATGTCAGAGTAGTGACCAAATATATTATTCATTTAAATAAATATATATAGGCTTAATGCACTTAATAAAAGGAAGAAAAATTAATTTGACACACAAAACAAATTTGAATTATGTACTATAAAAAGAGACACATCCGAATCAGAATGATTCAGAGAGTTTAAAATTAAAGAGATGAACAAGACATAGGCATCTAGATAGAGACAGAGATGGAAACATAGACAGAAACAGAGGGAAGGTATGGTAATCCTGATTCACTCTTCAATCTCCAAAGATGCCCAGAGATGCTAAAAATGAAACAATTGTAATACTAAAAGGTACAATTCAAGTTGAAGATGTTTATATTTTTGTGCCAAATAACACAGTAAAACCCATTATGAAGGAAAAGTTACAGAGAATTAGAGATGTGAAGATAGAAACACCCTAATAACAGTATGATATAATAAACTGCTACATTACAAGGCAGATTAATTGGGCAAAAATAAATACATTAGGAAATAGAAAAGTTAATTAACATAATCAATTAGATTATATTCTTATATTTTGAGTGCTACACCCTGATGATAGGGATATGCCTTCTCCCCCAGTGCTTATGACACAATTACAAAAAGTGATCATATGATTTGGTCACAAGGAAAACATCAGTACTTTCCTCAAAATCAAAATATAAACAACACTCTCTGACAACACCATAATACAGCTAGAAACTATTAGCAGAAACAAAAAGCAAACATCTTGTATTTGCCAGGGTGCTCCAGAGAAACAAGACCAGTGGAAGAAACACCCCTACCTCTGTATCCAACACACACTCAGTGTCTTTGGGATACTGAATTTTAAATATATATCACAAAAGATAAAAGGTCACACCCAAAAGAGACAGAGAAGAAGAGGTATTTATGAACATTTTCAAGGAACAATTTTTTTTTTCTTGAGAAATGACTATATAGTTGGCATTTCTTATTATTTTAACAGTACTTTTATCAAATGTTTACCACTCACCTTTATTTAAACAGAGAATAAACAAGAAAGTTGCTTTGTTTATCAGGAAAGATGCAGAACAAATAATTTTTTTTACCTCTGCTTAAAGTATGAATCTCTGGTGAACAGCCTGCTCCTTTCTAGAGTGAGCATGTTGCAGTAGCATAACTATCACTGGAGTGATTCTGACATTTGGTTGATGAGATTTGCATTAAAATACATTTACAGAAATTCTGTTTAGCTAATATATAGCTCTTCACAACCTTTATCAATTTCAAACACACTTGATTTTCTCATGCATAAAACTTACTGAAATGTTTGCCAAGTGAAGCAATTCTAAATAGGAATGCAAATAGGTAAAGAATACTATAACTGATCAGTTCCCCGTAGAGCTGAGATAAAGCAAACAATCAAAGGTAAGATAATAAATTCTTGTTTTATTCATCTGCGTTTATTTTACAGCAAGTGTCATATGCAAATAAACACCATTAGCACCATCATTCTTGCCACAGTGGTTTATATGTTTTTGTAGCTATTGCTTCCTTGGTATTTCATAATTTTATTCCTTAAGCTCACAAGTAATAACTATAAAGAGTATTTCTCTCTCTGAAGTATATTATCTCTTCATTTGCAGCAGTGTTAAGACACGTGGAAAACATTTTCTGTGCTAGAGGTTTTTTTTAACCAATTTATATTCATAAATATAGTACTGCATATCAATAGGCTATCTAGTTCTAGTTCATGTACAAAGTTAATATGTTATAACTGAAGTTGTGTATACTTTGCCATGTATTAAACTTGGAACATGTTTTGTCTTCAACTTAAGATGTAAAATGAGTTTTAGGTATTAAGAAAGCAATTAAATATTTCTAGTATTAAGTACAGCCATTATATTTCTACATCTGAGTTATAGCAACAGAATAGACTAATTTTTGTTTTGATAAGTAAAATAAATTTAACATATTAATATTGGAAAAAAAATTCACAGAACATTGGCATTGATTTTGCAATACATGCATGTAAATATACATACATAGATTAAAACAATACTGTCAATATTGCCTTCTGGTTACTTAAAATTTGAAGTTAAATAGAAAAAAACTTGGGGCTACTTTTGTTAACTATGTACTCTGATGAAAGAATAATTTTAAAGTGGTAAAAATCGTCTTTTTTTCCAGATAATGAAACCCAAAGATTCAATATGTGAAGTTCAAATGCAAAGTTACGAAATCTTCTGCAAAATTTTCTTATTTCCTAATATAGAATCAATGTGTTAAGCTTGTCTTAACAGAATGTTCTACTTACCACATTATCATTCTAATCTCTAGAAATAATATCTCTCCTCTTAAACTTCAGCTACAATAATTATAGCTGTATTAGGCCTACAATTATGGATGTGGAGTTATATTATTTTCTTTCATTTTCTATATCTATATTACATCTACATGTTCTTATTTTTGCTCAACTAATCTTACATAATTTTCCTAATAACCCAGTGATATAATACAATTTGGAAAATATACTAACAATGAATCACTGCCTGCTCACTCGTTGCAGGCTCAGGCTTACTCTGTATAAATCTTACAGATTATTGGGTTGATGATAACAAGAATGATGCAGATCCTAGAGTGGTACTTCTAAACATTAAGTTGGCTAAGGGTCATCTTCCTAAATTCTCAAAAGTGAGTTTTGGAGCAGTTGGGGCAAGTACATTAACTACAAAGCTCTATCTACCACAAAGGCTATTCATCAATGATGACATTTTTAGGTAATGTGATAGGGTACTATTTGAAAACATGTCCCAGAGCAACTTATAGAATGTTCTTTTATGGCTTCCCTGATATTTCTTCTCTAACAGGTTAACAGAAAACTTTGCCACAAGTTAGTTCTAACCCATGACCTTAAGAATTTCAACTTAACTTTCCCTGTGAAGTTGCTTTGTGTTTGGCAGTAAAGAAAAAAAAAATATAGAGGATTCTTTGATCTTCCAAGCTCATTACACAGAAGAAGCTGTGCTATATGTCACTCCAATTTCACTCTCTCCTTTCTCCCTCTTTCTCTCTTTCTCATGAAATCTTAATGCCTTTTTTATGATGAGTTTTTGTAACGGTGTAGTTGCTTTTGATTCATTTATAATGATAAAAGAAGTATGTATCAGGAAAGGCAAATTTAATTGAAGTTTAAAGTTAGCTTCAATTTTTAATTTTAATTAATATTTTGTAGGGGCAGAGCATGATGATTTATATTAAAAAGAATACAATTAATCACCTATATTGTTTGTGTGTCAAAATCAAAGCATATTATAAATTAATACTTTATATAAAAGATAAAAAGTCATTGTGGGGCGAAAGAGGGCAAGAAGAGAGGGGAATTAATGTCTACTGTGTGTACATAAAATATCTCACTTAATTGAGCCAACTTCTCTTAGCTACAAATTTTGAATTTTTACAGTTAAGAGAAACGGATATCTGAGAGTTTTTATTAGTCCAAGCCGTTCAGAAGCCAATAATTCTAATGCCTAAGTCTATGTCCCTGCTTTTCGGTTCCAATCTTTTTCCTTAATTTTATAGCATCAGGAGATATACCTGATGCTAAATGATGAGTTAATGGGTGCAGCACACCAACATGGCACATGTATACATATGTAACAAACCTGCACGTTGTGCACATGTACCCTAAAACTTAAAGTATAATAATAATAAGATTTAAAAAAAATTTTAAATATAATAAAATATATGGAATAAAGAACAGTGTGTTAAAAATGCCTTCCATGAACAGGCATTTATTTAAAGGTGGATGACTTTAACTCCCTCACTTTTTTCTCTTTGAAATCTAGGAAAAATATTCAACTTCTCTGTCTTCCTTGTCTTCAAAATGAGGTTGAGTATGAGAGTAATTACACCCAACAGTGTTGTTGGGAGGAAGCATAATAATTCATTTAAATCGCTTAGCATAACTCCTGACACTTAAGACTGTATTAGTGCCAGATATTAATGATATTCTCATTGTTACCATTTATTGTTATTATCATTATTACTACTATTAGAATGAATGTTTGACAAATTTGGCAAAAAGAGGAAAGTGAAAGAAAGATCTGGAATATATCTCCAAAGGCTTTGGATCAGTTTCACTCAACCTCATTTATTATTTCACTCACTCATAAGCTTCTTTTTTGCTTTATTCAGTTGACAAATATTTATTAAAAAACCATTTTGTATCACTCAATGTGCTACACATTAAAGAAACCTGAAGAAAATAGAGATACTCTTTTTTTCAAAGGTCTTATTCTTCATTGAAAGATTACACAAAAAAATTACTACTTTTGTGTGAATGTAATCTCAGAGTTAATCTCTAAATAGTACTGGGGAAGCTTAGAGCGAAACCTGTAATCCAAAATGAAAGGTTTGGGGAAAGTCCCAGAAGTGATCAACTCTGAATTGGACTAAAATGTGAGCAGACAAGCACTAGTTGGAACAATAGATAAGGGTGATCTGAACAGAAGCATCAGAATGCTCAAATCCCCAAAGATGAGAGAAAGCCTGAGAATTGCTGAGAATGCTAAGTTGGGTCTGGCAGAATGAGTATGAGGCAAGCAGGGAATGAGGCTGTCCTGCTAAAGTGAGGCCTTTTAATGTACACAACATTTGCTAGAAAGTGCTCTTGGGATTAGCACCTGTGGAAAGGAAAAAGAAGTAAGATTTGGTACAGGGGGATGTCAAGCTGCCATGCATTCCCAGTGAAAGCCCCAGCCAACCTCATGGAGGGTTTGGAGTTGATATTCCTTCAGAATTGTTCTGAGTTAAGAAGGGAGGCTGTGTCTTTGTGTTCCTCATTATCGTCCTCTAGATGCAGGATGTCCTTGGAAGGAGTTGTCACCTTGGCTGAGGGATCTAGATGGAGCACCACAGGTCCAATAAACTCATTCTAAGAAGTTACTGCTGGCCACTTGAACAATTTTTAATCAATGCAGTGATAATATGTGAATCTCGCACTTTCTTTTTGCTGTGTTCAGAATTTTGTGGAGGAGGACAATGCTTACTTGCTGAGAGGAACATTCGACTGCACTTTGTGGTCACACATCCTTCACTATATATAAACCCACCTGTTCCTGACTATACAACCAAAAAAAGTCTGTACCACCATTTCTATCTCTTGCCTGTGTTACCACGACTGCTCCTGAACGATTTCTCTTGCTTACACTCTTGTCTCTCTAAAAGCCCTTCCCCACATAGCAGCCAGATTAGAGGTGTTGCACCACAAATGACATAGTGCAGTGCTCTTCGTTAAACCCTTTCAATGGCTTCTCATTCTACTCAGAATAAAATCCAATCTTAGTGTCCTCTTTCCTAGCTCCTTATTTTTGATGAAATAAGGAACTTCTACTAATGTCTGCTCTTGAGCCAATTTATTTCTTTTCCAAAAAAGATGTGTGAATTTAACAGATGCAGGGAATGTCCTAAAAGCAGGTGGGACAATTTGCATTTCATAAGAAAAATACCTTTTTTAGGTGAGTCTATTTGCCCCAGTTCTTTTTAGGATTGGCCTGTATGACAATGTTTCAAACGCTATGTTAAAACAATGTACGGAAGCTTACCAACTTTTTAATGATACTATTAATTTTGTGTAAAAATAAGAAAAGCATATTAAGTCAATACTAACATCTTGTATTATTAACATCTCAATAAGGGAAATTTTATGAATTTTCCAGTTTCTAGTAAAAATGTAAAGCAAGTTCATATTCACATAGCATGTCACAATTTGCAATCTAAAAAAAACATTCTCCTGAAAATAAACTGTATTTAGAATGCTTCATGAGTGGCCTGAAATTTTTATATATTATTAGTACTTAGTGTCTTTCTGAAACTATGCAAACTATTTCATATCAATAAACTCATTTTTCTTACACCTACCCTAGGAGGTAAATACTAAGTTTATCCAGAATTCAGAAATTTAAGTAAAATAACAAGATTTCTCAGCTAATAAGTGACAAGGACAGGACAGAAATCCTGTCTGTGACTGGCAAGCTCATGGCTTTACTCATTAAGTAATTGGATATTACAGCTCATATTTCAGAAGTGCAAAGAGTGGCTCATCATATTGAACTTTGATAAACATTACTCTTCTTCCAATTTTTGCTTCAAGTGAAGCAATTTTAGTAGTAGTTCCCATAGTTCCTTCTATATTATATTTGTATGAAATGTTAGATTTCAAATGTAATTTTAAGCAGTTTATGGCATTATTAAAACAAAAATCTGAAAAAAAAGACTTAGATGCTATATTATGTTATTATACTTATTCACATTGAGGAAACAGGCTTGACTATGTCTACTGATGTGAGAATACAGAATTTTTCTTATTCTATAAATATAGTCAGAAATTTACATTGAAATGACTCATTAAAAATCAGTACTGTAAGGGAAGTATTTATTTAAGACAAATAATACTTTGTTATTTATGAGTATTTTTGCATGTAATGCAATCCAAAATTAGTCATCTTTAAGAATAAAATCATCCTGTATTTTATAGTTGAGTAATAGCATTTATGTCAGTTCAAATTTACAATAGGATAATTTTATGCAGATTTCTTTTAGATAGTAAAACTGGCATTACATACCTCCAGTTTTATATTTCTAGGAAACTGATAAAATCCAAGCACTATTTCTACTTAAAATAACCTAGGATTAGAAGAAAAAGTAATAAAAAATTTGAAATATTTATTAAACACCTTTACACATAAAATATATTCAACTTCTTGTATTTTTTATTAATCCAACAATTGGATAAGTTATATAAGAAGTGGCTTACTGCTTTATGTATATAAATAAATTTAAATTCAGTGGGATTATGAAATTTATTGAGGGTCACAGTCTGATGCATTTTGAAGAGTCAATCTTTGGAATTAGTTAAATGTAGATTTGAATTCTGCTTCCGTCATTTGCTAACTTTGTGACTTTTGGCAGCTAATTTAAATTTCCTGAACCCCAACTTTATTACTACCAAAACAGGATGATATCTATACTGGCAATTTATTTAAAAGGTTACGGCTGGGCATGATGGCTCATGCTTATAATCTGGGCAGTTTGGGAGGCTGAGGTAGGCAGATCACTTGAGGCTAGGAGTTGGAAATCAGCCTTGCCAACATGGCAAAACCCTGTCTCTACTAAGAATACAAAAATTATGCTGGCTCATATCCGTAATCCGAACTACTCAGGTGGCTGAGGCGGGAGAATCACTTAAACCTGGGAGCAGAGGTTACAACGAGCCGAGATCATGCCACTGCACTCCAGCCTGGGCTACAGAGAAGGACACTGTCTCAAAAACAAATAAATAAATAAATAAATAATTACTAGTAACATATAGCAAGAATACCTGACATATAGTAGAAATGTGTTCATAATAAAGTCACATAATTCCTAAATGCGCAGAAGCAGGGAAAGAACTCAGGAATCCAGAATTTAAGTGTGCAGATTGTTTCACTAAGCATTTTTAAAGACATCTATTTCTCAAACTAACTACTTCTTTTACAGTAGCCATTGTGTAGATTTAGACAAATAAGTTTGAATTCATCGAAGTACAGAGCTAGTTCAAAAACTAAACAACAAATGCTATATAGTAATATAGTAAGGGAACTTCCTATTCTGAGAGTATTATGGTATTATGAGAACTTCTTTAACATCTTTGTATAAAATTTTACTTTTTTAATCTCACATATCTCAGTGTCTCTGCAGGACTATTTTTCAATAAAATTTAGCTAAGATTCTTGTACATATAAATATATTACAATTACACATGTTCGTTGAGTGTTAAATAAACAGGGATGTTAATTTTTATCTCACACTTCTGGAAAGAACCCTAATATATGTATTCTGCTTTTCAAAGTGTTCTTTGCCACGTCCACCTGTACTACAGTGAATCTTGTCTCACTGGCATTGATATGCCACATTTTAGTCATATTGACAATGAAACTTAAAAAAAATGCTTTGAGCATAAAGAAAAATAGACCTGAATTATTTCAGTAAATTACTTACTTTTCCTCAACTTTCAAACACGAGTTTTCCACTTCTGATTTTTCCTACATTCAGATTAAAATTCAGCAACAATTTCCCTGTCATATTCGCTGTCATGCAGAAAATAAAAATTGCTCATACTTTCCTAAGGTACTCAGATCTTTGGTGACAGATCTTTGTGTGAATTACTCTGGCAGTAAATTTCCTAACACTGCTCTTTTGGTTGGTATAGGCTATTGAGCGCTGCTGAAAGAAATGTTTTTCTTTAATTTTTTGCATGTTTTATTAATCATTCTGTATTTCCTAGATTCAGTGTTCTGAAAATATGGCCATAAAATTGATTTTATACATCTTAATCGATTATGTATTTATAAAATAAAAATTATGAAGCTGGATTTTGAAGATGGTAATGCTTTTAAATACTTAAATGATTTTCCCTGAACTCTGCAATACCATTTTTAGAACTGATGTTTCCTTTAAACGTGTCAGCTATTAGAGTGTAGGACTTCTTAGTTTATTAGTAATACCAATGTTATGACTGATTTAGAAAAGCTTCCCTAATCACTGAAAGGTCTTTGAAAGCTCCAAAGTAATTATATCTTGTAATTATCAGAAAGTAAAGTTCCCAAATCATTCCGACAGTCAAGCATTTAGTTGGTCTGAGCCTGCGGCTATATGTGGATAAGATTAGTTGCTAATTATAGCAAGGGAAAATAATTAAGGTTAAATAAATTTTTCATTTTAACTTGCATATGGTATTTGAAATAAAGATGTTTTCAGCCCTTATGAAAGTATTTCAAGACATCTAGAGTATGGAGTGTGATTGCATTTTTAAAAACAATGGTAAAAAAGATAAAGAAGAGTGTTTCAAATATTTTATAAAATAAATAAATGTGCTGAACAGTTATGCTCTAATGAGTGATTTAGCTTTATAATGCCAGCTAATTTATTGGGTGGATTGAATTAAGAAAATGCATGGACAGGCAAAGAAATAAATGTTAGTATTTAATGAACGAATAATTATTATCATATTATTGGTAAGACTGACTTGTATAATTTGTTTACTTTTATTTTAAATGATCCACTTTTAAATTCCAATATTAGGAAAGCAATTATCCGGACCATTTTTCCCAAAATATCTTCCAATGAACATAGGTTCTGCTAATAAAAAGAACTATTACATATCACAAAGGCATCAGATATATTTTGAAAATTCTTGGCTAAAAGAAATTTTGATGTTTATTAGCTGAAAGATTTATCACGTCTTCTTCTATGCATTGTAACACTTCATTTGGGGATTATATGATGCAGAATTTCTCAAATTTTCTTAATCAGAAATTTGCATTTCCCTAAAACACGTGTTGTAATATGTTAATCTACATGTTATCCACTTACATGCTTTATTGTTCAAGCAAACAAATTAATCTACATGATAGTAGTTTCCGCAAGTTTCCCCTTATTCCATTTCTTTATGTTTTATAAAGGCATTTCAAAATTATGAATTATGTTCTTTACAGCAACATTTCTGAAATTTGATATTGTTAAACTACTTTTACCAATCACTGAGTTTAAAAATACGTGTAAGATTACCACAGATGTTATTATTAAATTAATATTTCAATTTAAATAATTATGTCACATAAAATGCTTGATATTTTGTGAACTTTAACTAGGTTATCTATTCAGGTTGATGAATAAAGATCATGAGGTGTTGGTCAGATTTCACCATCCATCAATGTTTTCTTGTAAATGTGTACAACCCCTAAATAGAGGTAGAAGTAAAATAGGTCATTGAGAATGGCAGCCAGGATTGGAGTGAATCTATCAGATATTTGGGCATAATATATAACACTTGGAATCAGAATTTATCGTGTCTTTTCTTACTGAAGACTATTTCCTGTCTCCAAAACAGATACAAAGCTGATTAATTTCACTCAAAAGCTGGAATTTCGAGTCTTTCAATTTGGTAGACAAAATTCGTGTTTCCAATCAGCTTCTCTTGCCTTGAGTTCTGGAAAGTATTTCTTCACGATCTACTATAGTATTCGAGTTCATTTTAAAGTATACTTAATAATACTTCATCAGCTTCTTTCACCAATGAGTGAAGACAATTACCATGTGTTAAGAAAGAATAAAACTGTTGGATATCTCTGCATGGACCCCAGTTCAATCTTCTGACGATATTATCTTATTGTCTTACCACAACATTAAGAAATTGTGATCTTTCAGGACTGTGAGTTAGGGAAAATATGAATAATGAAAGTATCATTGAGATTTGTCACTCAAGAAACACTTGAAATCATTGAAATTGATTTAATGGCATTACTTATGTCGTGAAGAGATCTTTTTATCTCAATTCTCACTTTCAAATCTCCCATTGAATATCTAACAAAATTTAGTGGAGAACAGTAGTTAGCAGCAGAGAAGTATACTCATGGACCACATTTGTGCCCTGAATGCTAAAAAGATGTTTACTCAGTGACGAAGAATTCAATATATTTATGGCATTTATTATTTTTAAGATTAATTTCTTTTAATCTTAATTTTTTTATTTAAGATTTAAAAAATGTCTTAAATCAGCGATGACCTCTTATTTTTTCCCTCTTAGAGTAAGTCCAGATTGGAATTTAGATAAAATTTCTCATTTTGTCATATACAAATGACTCTTTTTTGGTTGTACACACAGAGCTGAAGAATCATCGGGAATGATCTCAGTGCATTTTCTAGTCTATGTTATGACTTATAATCATTACCTAACAAAACATTTAATTTCCTGTTACATGTATTATTAGTGTAAGATAGAAAGTTGCCTAGCTATTCTCCCACATAAATAAATATAATATGTGCAATGAACTGATTCAATTCAGTAGATTACTTTTTCCAAACGTATAGGAAAGCACGTCAACATGTGCAATCATAACTGCTCTAACGCTTTATGGATCAGTGATACACAATGTAGAGTAGTCATTCCTTATGGAATTCTGGATAAAACTTATTCCTCCTATTTCAGATCATAATATTTGCCATTGAATTCATAATGAGTTTTGTAATTTTACATCATGTGTGACTTCTTTCTGTTTTTATTGTTATACCAGTGTTGAAAGATGAATTTATATTTTTGTTATATTCTAAGTCTTTACTCACAAAATTTATCTATCTCACATTTTAAAACATTACCTTGAGGTTATTTTATTTTAAAAAGACTTGGTTTATCAAAAAATAATTCGCATTATTTTTAGAAAATACAATGAAAGCCGTCATGGCTTCATGTAATGATATGTCAGTATCACACAGGATTGGAGCTCGTTTTTTTTTGGAATGTTGTGGCATCTCTGTGAATTGTAATGTTTGTGTAACTATTTACCTAAGTGCTTTTTTAAAGTTTATAGATCATTCTTTGGCCACTCCTCCACTCTTTAAATAGGAGAATAATTGTACTGACCATCTTCTCTTTGTTTCCTACCCTACCCCAGATCCATTATTAGCTTTTTCCCTCTCTGCTTTTTTGCCACTATAGAATTCATTGTCTGAACCACCTTGTTAATAGGGTGTTGGTTGAGTCTAATCAGTGAATGGCAGCAGAGATTAAAGGGTAGGAAGAGAGAGATCAGTATATTTTTTTCTGCCTTTTCTTGCATAAACTAGATTTGTTGGAACCCAAGGTCTAAGTTAATGGAAATGTTTTCCCTTTGTCTTAACTCTCTCACAGCCCCACTGACATTATTTCCATGCTCTTCAGCTCCAAGAGTTGTTCCTACCTTCTCAAACTTCTAGTAATTGCGTGTCTTATCTTCTTTTGTTTGTTCTTTTGCTATGTCCACCATTTGGTAAGTAATCCCTCTTTTCAAAACTTATTCAACTCAAACATCTTAGTACTTTTATTTAAAAATTGCTGATATTTAGATTAATACAGTAGTTTAATAAATTTAAAGTATAAAAATATAAATGATAACACAGATGATGTACACATGGCATAAGTAATAAAATAAAATAAAATAAAATGGTTTAAACAAAAGACAAGATCTCACAGTGCATGTGTAGCCTCTTAAATATAATAAATTTTGTATATTTTATTAGAAAGCAATGGAATTCCCTTTAAAAATCATAATCATTAATTTTGTATTTAAGGACCAATTTCCATTAAAACAGATTTTGCTTATTTTTTAAAATTTTTATTGAAGAAAGAACCAGACTTCACAAAGACGAACGCTCATTGAATACATAATAAGACAGGTTCTTTGACACTTTAAAAAATCATTTGAGAAAAAATATATAAATAAAAATAATAACCTGCAGCTTTGAGTGTAAACAAAGGGCTAACGTTAGTTACATGGAATCATATAAATAAATAACACTCAAGGAAGTAAATAAATAGATGAGAAAAAGGCAGTGCAACAAAATTCAATGTATTAATAAATATGGAATTAATCTTCAGGTATCAAATATTGATTAAACCAATATTTTAACCTTAAAAAATATTTATTCACAAATGATTACAAATTTAATGTTATATTTATAAGAATAATCTTTGTTTTTAAAATTCAGTCTATATTTTCATGTTAAATAAATTAATGGAATGCAGGAGCCAGAGATTAATATTTGGATATGTGAAGTCACCAAAATGACAGCTTTCTTTAAAATACACAACATAAACTTTGCTCTGAGAAGCAAAGATTTGTCCCAACACGTCATTGGAGAACTTGGTTATCTCTTACAGAGCTCAAGTTAAAGGACAATCAGATAATAATAGACTGAATTATACCTCTATATATAGAAAGAATGTTTCTTCATTGTAAAGCTTATGGCAGAGACAAAGAATTTTAGAAAGGTAAAAAAAGGTTATTCAAAATTCATAGAAGAATGTATCACATATATTGAATGTTTTCATGTATTTCCTGCTCTACTCACAATAGAGTCTTGACCAAAAGATTCAATTTGGCCAGTTGTAAATCCATGGGCAAGAAGTCCCTTGTGAGAAAAAACACTGCATTCACTGTAGCTGAGAAACATTTTTTAAAATCATCTAACTGTAATATTCTCTTCCTCTATATAAAAGCATTGTTCTGATTATCCTTAGTAATTCCACAGAGAGAGGGTAATAATCATTCATTTTCATTTCATAGTAATAAACAAACAATGAGTCATCTCATTATGTTTAGTAATAAATAATATTGGGTCTCCGCATGCTTGGTTTCTTAATAGAGCCCGGATCATGTGTATTTGTTTCCTAGGATGCCATAACAAATTACCATAAATTTGGAGGCTTTTTGAAAAAAGACATATATTCTCTCATGCTCAAACTGGAAGTCTGCAATTAAGGTATTGGCAGGCCCATGCTTTCTCCCTCCAAAGATTCTAGGGGAAATTCCTTTCCTACTTCTTTCAGCTTCTGGTGTCACCTGGTGTTTTTGGATTTATGGCAGAGTATCACCAATCTCTGCCTTCATCTTCTCATGGTCTTCTCTGTGTGCCATATCTCCTCTCCTTTCTTTTATAAAGACATCAGTCATGGATTTAAAGCCCCTATTAAATGCAGTATGTTCTCATGTGAAGATCCTTAACTTAATTATATCTGCAAAGACCTTTTTTCCCCAAATAAAATCTTATTCACATGTCCAGGGTTAGGACTTAGACATGACTTTTTGGAAGATACAGTTCAATCTACTGTATCATGTGAACAGCATGCATTTTCATTGCAAAGCAATGAATAACACCAGGTCGTCTTTGTGTTTGTATGGTTTTGGTAGGATAATTCATGTTTCCAAGGTCCCATTAATCTTGGACAGCTGAAAGAGTGAGTTTTAGGAACTACATTTCAAAATCCACAGGTTCTAGAAAGTTATCACTTGGGTTTCTTCATAATCTTTCTGTGTAGTTTCAGCTGAACTTTCCTTAAAAGCATACCTCCCTATTTTGAACTTCATATTCCAAATTCCTAGAGAAAGGATTTAAGAACATTGTGTTTATTTCAAATAAACATCTTTGGGGCTCTGTCAGCAGATGTCATTAATAGGAATAAAATTTTATTCCTGGAGTTACTAATTTTCTTATCTCTTACTTTTCCATTCAAATGCATTATGGAACTTATAAACAATAATTTGGCAGATTTTGCACCATGAAGTCTTTAAATCTACTTTTGCTGATAAATATGAACGCTTTCTGGAAAACCAATCTGACATTTTATTAAAAATTTCTGGGAGTTTTTGAAAGAAAAAACAAAATTAATATGTAAAACATTGTCTGCAAGGAGACTTGATAATGTCATATATATATATATATATATATATATATATATATATACCCTCTGAAAGACTAGAAAATTGTTCTCCAAAACACCTCATCGGAAAATTAAATTATTGTCTTTTTAAGTGGAATTATTCCTTCAATAAGGACCAAAAAAAATTCCTTAAGTCCTGTCAAGTCTCTGTTTTCTTGTATCACACTTTAAATGCATTCGTCATTGATTCGGTTTTGAAATGCCATTATTATTTTTTAGTTACTGAAGCATCGTATTTTTTTCCTTTTACAAAGCCTTTTTATCTACAAAAATATATTTTACATAAAAATCCTTTCTCTTTGTAACTTCTACTGTTATTGTATTCTCCTCAGTTTCCCCTTTTGGAATCTTTCCTTTATTCTAAGGTTATGGAATTTATTGGAAATTAGTTTTAATTATTTTTTAATGGCTCTTTATGGGATTTTTTATTTTTCCTGCTTTAGATTTTTTTTTAAAGTCTACTACTTTAGATTTTTTAAAAAGTCTACTACTTTCTCTTAATTTTTTTGGTCCCTTCCCAGAATAATAATAAAAATTAAAAGTAGAAGAATAAAAGCAGAACAACCATTATGACTATAAAGTATATATGTAAGCATTGGGATTTTGCTTAGTGGGTTTTCCTTTTTTGTTGTTTTGAAACAGAACAATGCATGCTAATAAAAAACCAAAAGAAAAATATGAAAAAGAAAAACTATGAAAATAACACAAATTTATATTTTTCTAATATTATTTCTGGTTGAATCGCTTTGTTTCCTGGGAAATTAAGGGCATGGCATGTAGCTGATATTAGACACAAGATGAACTTATTACTACTTTGTGCCTGTAATAAATCAGTCTCAGGAAAAGAAGATAGGCATTTGCAGAACTTTTTCCTCATCAGGCAGTTCATCTCTTGTACTTACCACAAGGATAGGAGGATAGGGAAAGAAAAAAACACACAAAACACTTCTTGTGAACAAATAAGTATCAGAGAGAGAATCCAAAAATGTGTGTGTATGTGGAAATACCTGTGTGCGCATATGGGGGTGCCTACACTCTGAGGGGAAAAAGAGCATTGTCATAATATTTCTATTGGGCAAAACTAAAACCAGTGAGTAGATTTTACAATAAGGTAGTTTTAGACAAAATAAAATATCTTTTTTTAAAAGTTAATTTTGAGTTGACTACCCCGTCTTTGGGATATTCCTTGAAATACTCAGACAGAGTCTGAATAACCATTTTCTTGACATAAAATAGAAAGAAGCTTCAAATTTGTGGCCTCCAGCCCATTTTAACTCTGAAACACACAAGTGCAATGAGAATTTAGAAAATAAAAATCAATACATAAAATTACTTTGGAACAAATTTTATCAAAGATATGGATATGACATTGTTTCTCATTAAAACCTTTTCCTCAGCAAATGACTTGCTACCTTTGAAACTATTTTCTTTTTATTTTCCAATGTTATATTTATGTGGTACCTGTAAAGTCGGCTTGTAGTATGCTTATTATGATCTTTATTTTTATAATGTAAAATTATATTATGTAAAATTCTAGGGAGGGTTAACATGATGGGTTATTAGCACCTAAGTTTTATCAGGAATTAGTAAAATGAGAATAAAATTATTACTACTGGGTTGGATTAGAGTTCATGTAAAAAGATCTTGAGGGAATATATTTCAATAAACTTCAACTGTCTCACATTTGGTAAATATCAGTGGAGTAGATGAATATTACCTCTAGCAATTTTTCAGAATTAAACCAAAATATGTAACTATATGAATGTGGGTTAAAAATACCTATATTAATATTTAATTTGAAACTTGAACTGAGAAGAATGTTAAATATTTGACAAACAGATATCCATCACCTAAAATAATACTAACACTTTTTATATGCACAATATTTTAAAGTTTATAGGCAAATACATATTATCACTGACTGTAACACCATTTCTGACATCAGATTCTTAACAGTCCTGTTTAAAAGATAAGGTAATTTGGAACACATAGAATGATAAATTTTCCTGCAATATGCTTACTTTAGTGCCTCAAATCTGATAGTTATTTTACTAAAATTCACCACTTCTTTATTTCTTAGGACATTTTTAAAATGTCACAAAGATGTAAAATAAAGACATGATTCCTGGCTTGGAATATGTGGTTTGGAAAATAGATATGTACAGACTATGTTATAAACAAATGGTTTTAGCATAGTATATCTTGAAGTGAAAAATCAATATTAGCAAAAATACGATGAGTACAGTGTTCTGTATAGACAAAAGGAAAATGTATTAGTCAATAGTCAAGTACCCATATCTAGTATATGTAAAGAATTTTAACATACCCACATATTGTGAGACTTAACACCAAAATTCAAGAGGTTCTCTGAGATTTTGAAATGCAAGTAGGATAACAACCCATTGAAAAGAGAATTAAATAATTTTAAAATAAAACAGAATTTGGAGGAAAGGATGTAAGAAAAAGTATGTGGACATTGTTTCAGCATGGGTCCAGCAAAAGCAGGAATAAAACCAGAAGATTACAGTTATAGGGAAGCATATTGTAACCCAAAATAAGAATTTTCATAGAATTGAGCCTCACTCCCATTATGACAGTGTAAGTAGAAGCTGAATTATCATCTCTTGAGATTAAGTGCATGGAAGATTGAACTTGATTCCTTTCAGTCTTTCTTGATCCTAAGCACCTAAAAGTACAATTAATGGATATATTAATTAGATATTAGTAAGAAACCCGAAGTAAATATATTTTATCGCAATACCTATCACAGTTTGTCTATTCTTATACTCAATAAACACTTATTGAGTAATATGTGCAGGTCACTGAGATTAAGACTAGCAATATCTAATTTACATAGAAGGATTAAAGAAATATAATGAAATCATTATAATACGTCATAAGTGCTTGTTGTAGAAAATATTAGTTGGTATTCACAGCCTTTCTCCTTTTCCTCCCCTGATTAAAACATCTAGAACTTGTGTGGTTGCTACAGGGAAAGTTTCCTTGATCTGGGAAACTAAAACGGACTTCCAGCTCTAGGAGTGAGTCATTATGAAGATCACCCCATTTTCTTTTGCCAGACTCCTGTTTTCCCAGTTTCACTTGCAGTTCAAGTTGCCCTTTGACAAAATTCTAGCAAAGGAGAGGGAAGGGAAGGGTCAGACTCATGGCTCCAAAAAAAGCTCCAATGTTGATAAAATATGGGAGAGTCACACGGATTAACGGCCCTGGTCCTTAGGGATCTGTCACTGATACAGACTGGAAGAAGGAGGGCGGCGTCCCCAGAGAGGGCTCCACCCTCAATACGGGACCCACCGCCCTAAATGAGAACAGGCGTTCCTAATTTGCACTTGAATGTTGCTTTTTGGCTCACCCCACCCCCTTATCCCGTGCCCATATAAACCTCAGACCTCACCTGGCAGAGGGACAAGTGGCTGAACGTGGAGAGAAGTAACTGAGCATTGGAGACTACGGAGAGATGCGGTTTAACGTTGGTTGTCAGGACTTCAGAGGGGAGCCCAGCGGATACAGCCGGGCTTCTGGGAAAGATCACCTTCTTCCCGCACCATCCCCTTTCCAGCTCTCCTTCGCTGAAAGCCACTTCCACTGCTTAATGAAACCTCTGCATTCACCATCTTTCAAGTCCCTGTGACCTGATTCTTCCCGGATGCCAGAAAAGGGCCCAGGTGCCAAGAGGGCAGGGTGTAAAAAGCTGTCACCCTGACTCTCCACTGAGCTGGTTAAGACTTAGCCATCGCTGGACTGGTAACTGCTAAAAATAGCATGAATTATAACACACCCCTAAATGCTACCATGGGGCCAGAGCCCCAAAGTACTCACTCTGGCCCTGGCACCCACCTGCCTGTGTACTCCGCCCCCTGCAAGGGGTTTGAGCACAGCGGCCAAGTAAGCGAACCACACCCCTGTTGCAGTCCTGCAAAGGGGGTCCAGCGAATTCTCCCTCCCGTCTCTCACCTCTTTACCTTGCTTCTTATTTTTGAAAATAGTTCTGGCCAGGCACGGTGGCTCATGCCTATAAGCTCATCAGTTTGGGAGGCAAAGGCAAGAGGATCACTTGAGCTCAGGAGTTGGAGACCAGCCTGCCTAACATGGTGAAACCCCGTCTCTAAAAAAAGTACAAAATTAGCTGGATGTGCTGGCGCGTGCCTGTAGTCCCAGCTACCTTGGAAGGCTGAGGTGGGAGGATCACTTGAGATCAGGAGGTTGAGGCTGTGGTGAGCTATGATTGTGATACTGCACTCCAGTCCCAGCGACAGCGAGAGACCATGTTAAAAAAAAAATACAATAAATAAAGTTCTGATGCCCAAAGATTTCACTGCTATTTTATAACCATGAGGCAGTAAGTATAAAAGCAAAAAGCCAAGAGTGGTGGCTCATAAAGTCAGAAAGAGCGTGGATCTTTGTTGACATTATCAAGTTGCTGATTTAAACTCTGAAATTACCTACCTCTGCACTTTTGTTTATGAAATTAATAAATATTTTTAGTTTGTCAGGTATTAATTGCAGCTGGAATAATTCTCAATTTATAAAATAATTGTGTGTGTATGTGTTTGTGTGTGAGTATGTGTGTATGCAAGCACACATCTCTGGTAAAAAAAAAATTGGAAATATATAAGAGATATCAAAGATTACTGAATTTTGTATTATTAGCTGTTTTAGTGTGTGTTGTTGGGTGAGTGGGAAGGCCAGCAGGCTACAAGAAAACCATTATGATATTATTAAGGCCTTCATTCTGATCTTTCAAATTTTTTTTTCTCTTCTTTTTGTCATTTTTCTCTCTGTGAGTTGACTTTCTAACAAGATTGCTAATTACTTATTGATGAGAGTCTGCCCTTATTCTCCCATGTGCATCCGTGTCCCAACAGAAAATGCATTGCCCACTAAAATTAAATAATATGAGCAAAGTTCAACATAGAACCACTTATAAAGGTGTGGCAGTTTGAAATAACTAAAAAGAAATAGGGAAGGACCACTGGCATCAGAAATAGCAAGAATCATCACAACCATTATCCCTGAAGTGGCAAGGAAGAAGGAATTACTATAATCTTGAGGTGTAGCTATTTGGAGAGATATCAGAATCTTGCTGGAAGTTCTCTGTAAATATTAGTTTCTTATCGTGTGGGCATAAAGCAGTGTGCCACATGATAACTGCTCTCCCCCGAAGGAAGCAATTGAGAGAGTAAGAGAGGGTGTGCACATTGGAAGCACAATATATTTGTAATCTGGTTGTGAAAGTGACATCACTTATTTCTCCAGATTCCATTCATAGAAATGAACCACTAGGTCCAGCTCACAGGCCAAAAGGGGGATTAAACAAGAGTATGAATCCTAGGAGGTAGAAATCATTGCGAGCCGTTTTAAAGGCTGCCCAACATAGATGTTAACAATTCAAGAACTGGGTTAAAAAAATTGAAGCAAAGTGACTTACATAGATAATCTGGGGATGATATGGCTGAAGAATAGTGAATAAACAGGAAACATAGGATGAATGGTTAGAGAACCACATGAGGGAAAATGGTATTCAAGAACCAATAAGGCAGCGACTTTTATAGATCATGGAAAGCAGTTTGGAATTTATGCTATATATAACTGGAGTCCACTGAAGCATTTTAAAGCATTGAAAAGATCCAATTTAGATTGAAAATCATTGTTGTTTTTGGTTAAAGAATGGGTTTCAAAGAAACACAAGTGAAAGAAGAAACATCAGTTAAGAAGGCAATAGCAGTAACACAGGTTAGAAGTAATTCTGCTTTGGTCTAGAGTGGTGGTAATGATATGGAGAGAACTAGGTGGATCTTAGGTAGATATATTTTGGACATTGAATTGTTGAATATATAATAGAGTAGAATAAAGAAAAGGAAAAAAAAGGAAATCTAAAGTCTACCCTAAGTTTTTGCTTCTATCATCTACATGAATTATGTTTCTATTTACTGAGATGTGGAAGACTGGGAATAGGACAGCGTTGCTACAAAAACAGCTCAACTTCAACCATTTTAAATTTGACATATTATCAGAAAATCAAAAGGCTATATAAAATGGGATGCTGGATAGAAGAGTTTGAATGGTAAGCTGGAGAGAAGAGTTTGGAGTTGATGGTATTCATCTTGGCTAGAGATAATTATATGGGGGTCATTACTTATAGATATGACTTAACTAGTGCATCACAGACATACTTCATGTAGAAAGTTTCTATCAGAGCAGCTCTAGAGTCTGTTTATGTCTACATTTGAATAGCCACACTATTTATGTTACCGAACTGAAAAATATATTCTTTCTAAACATCTTTTTCAGGCTTAAATAACTTCACAGTTTTCTTTAAGAATGAAGTATTAGTGCTTATTTTAAATTTGGGTAAATATAGGTACCAATCAGTGGTGGACTGGATCGAGAAAATGTTGCACATATATACTATGGAATAACACATAGCCATATAAAAGAATGATATCATGGCCTTTGCAGGAACATAGATACAGCTAGAGACCACTATTCTACATGAACTAATACAGGAACATAAAACCAAATACCGCATGTCTTCACTTATAAGTGGGAGCTAAACATTGGGTACACAGGGACATGTACATAGAAACAGTAGACACTGATGACTACTAGAGAAGGGAGAGAGGGAGGCGGCAAGGGTTATTAAAGTAACTACTGGGTACTATCCTCACTACCTGGGCAACAGTGTCGATTGTACTCCAAACCTAAGCATCACACAATATACTCATATTAACAAGCCTGCACATGTAACAAGCCTGAATCTAAAACAATTGAAATTATTTAAAAAGTTGGAGTAAACAAATAATTCAAATAATTTCAGAACTCAAAGGAACTATCTACACTAATAATAAACTTAGCTTTCCATTCTTTCATGACAGAATTACTTGCCAACTTGAAATTAACCCAGTTTCTAGGGTTCAAGTTCACAAAAACATATAGATCTCATTTTAAAGTAGCATACTAAACTTGTAGGTATACAATATTTATTATTTGTATAGTCTCAATTTTTCACATTTCAACATAAGCTTTAATAATGTCATTCCAGAATTTTGATGTATATCATTTAAATCACAGTATTATAGATAAAAATGTAAATGTAACATTTTATGTAATAAAAATATAAAACAGAGCATATTTTAGGTGATTATCATTTCCAGACCAAGTCAGTAATGAGCCTGAGGTCACTGAATATTTTTTGACTAATGAGTAATTTTTAAAATAAATACTTATTCAGCATATAATCAGAAACAGATTAGGTTGGTCCCAGTGGACACAACAATAAACACAAAAAAGTTCCTTGCCTTTAAGAAACTTATGTCTAAATGGAGGATCTAGAGTGACAAGTAGATAACTACAAAGTAGCAATATATTTCAGAGTCATCTGAATCAGAACCACTTGGAGTTTTTTTTTAGAAGGAAAACAGATTTCTGCAGGACATAATCTCAGCACTTTGGGAGGCCGAGGCGGGCAGATCACAAGTTCAGGAGTTCGAGACTAGCCTGACCAACATGGTGAAACCCTGCCTCTACTAAAAATACAAAAATTAGCCAGGCGTGGTGGTGCACACCTGTAATCCCAGCTACTCTGGAGGCTGATGCAGGAGAATCACTTGAACCCAGGAGGCAGAGGTTGCAGTGAGCCGAGATCGCACCACTGCACTCCAGCCTGGGCGACAGAGTGAAACTGTCTCAAAAAAAAAAAAAAAGAAAGAAAGAAAAAAGGAAAAACAGATTTCTTAATGTAGGCTCTGAGAATTTGTCTTTTATGATTGAAAGACCATAAGTATTATGCAAACATTAAATTTTAAAAACATAGTATGATATATATTGCAATTAAGGATATTTATAGGGTGTGAGGAAAGCAAGAAACCTACCCTGGCTTTAAGAAATTAGGGAAATTTTTGTTAAAAACTGGGGATCTTCCTATAACTTTTCATTATCATACAAAAAAATTAGATTATTAAGCCCCATTATTCGAGGCAAGTACTTTATCTTAGCTTGGCTGATATGGCAAAATACTATAGACTGGGTGGCTTAAACAACAGTTAAGTATTTTGTTCAGTTCTGGAGACTAGGTGTCCATAATTAAGGTGCCAGATGATTTGGTTTCTTGTGGAGCTTCTCTTTCTGGCTTGCAGACTTCTGCTTTCTTGCTGTGTTCTCAAATGGCCTTTTCTTTGTGCTCACACAGAGGAATAAGATCTTTGTTGTCTTTTCCTCTTCGTATAAGGTCATCAGCCCTATTTATTTAGGAAAAGATGCCCCAGAGAGTTGCCTTGTCCTCTCCACCACATAAGATCACAGAGAGAAACCACCTTCTATGAACCAGGAAACAGTCCCTCATCAGATAATTAATCTGCCAATTCCTTGGTCTTGGACTTCACAGCCTATAGAACTATTCAAAATAAATTTTTAGGCTGAAAGTGATGGCTCATGCCATCACTGTATTGTAATCCCAACATTTTGAGAGGCTGAGGCAGAAGGATTGCTTGAGCCCAGGAGTTCAAGACCAGCCTAGGCAACATAGTGAGACCCTATCTCTACAAAAAATTAAAAAAAAAAATATCCAGGCATGGTGGCACACACCTGTGGTCCCAGCTACTCAGGAGGCTGAGATGGGAAGATCACTGGAGCCCAAGAGGCAGAGGCTGCCGTGAGCCATAATGGCACCACTGTATTCTAGCCTGAGTGACAGAGCAAGACTCTGTCTCAAATAAGTAAATAAATAAATAAACAATAAATAATTTTTGTTGTTTTTAAGCTACTTAGTCAATGATATTTTGTTATAGGAGCCCAAACAGACTAGGATAGGGTCCCACTTTTATGACCTTATTTAACTTTAATTATCTCCCTAAGGGTGTTATCTCTAAATACAGTCACATTATGGTTAGGGCCGGAGCATGTGGGTTTGGGAGTACACAATTCAGTTCAGAGCAGCAATTAAAATGAATCATTAGAAAATTAAACACAAAGAAAGGAATGCATAAAAAGTACAGCTTCCAATTTTTTAAATTAAGTCCAGCAGACATAACATTACATCTCAAGATGGTATACAACTTTTAAGTATTTATTCTCAATTTCTGAGCTTAATTTTTATAGTCTGATAGCAGTTTGAAGACCATTACCTGTCTACAGAGCATACCTTGAATAATTATTTCTACATAGGACTTATTTTTTTATCATGTGGATATAAACAAACTAAGCCCTATATAGAAATAATTGTTAAAACATTTTATACAAAGTCACCAGAAGTAAATACCTATATTCATCTGGCACAGTGAAGGGAACTGGGCCCTGTAGTATTTATAAGATTTGGACACGTAGGAATATCTGCACATGTAGATATGTCTATAAAGAGTGATGGTCTATTTGGGTGGGAAACAAGAGCCTAAGTACTATGTCAACCAAACAAAGAAATGAGACTTTGTGATATTAGGCTTTCTCCTTAGATTTTTTTTAATAGCAGTATTTTACTGTAACATAGATGTAAATATTTACATAATTTCTCAAACAATATGTAAAAATGAGTATTTTAGTCCATTAGCTATGATATTTTTGACTTTTAGTCCCAAAACAGATATATCAAAAACTATCATATGGATATCAAACCACAAATGGATTTCTTTCTTTTGCTTCTTCCCATAGGAATGTAGGGAGGAATTGTAAGGGCTGGAGTTTAAGAAGGAAAAAGAGTTAATCTCAATTGCCACTATCAAATGGTCATTCAAAAATATGAATTATCCTTAGCTCTTATGAATGGTTATTTGGTATATCCTTAAGGACTCCTTTTATAAGACTAACTATTTCTCTAATTTATTTCCTCCAACATCAATTAGGCTTGATAAAGCATAAAAAACTGAATGTCACATTTGGTGTGTTTCTGGATGGCTGCATTGATTTTTGGCTTGTGAATAAATTCAATTACATGCAGCATTCAGAGGTTTCTGTAATTGTAATTTTGTTGGATCTCCTCACTCAATAACTTCTCAATTTCCTAATCTCCTGTAAGGTCAAAGGTGGTAGAGTGTAGAGTAATTTTTTAAAGGAGTACATGAGTAAAATTCAATGTTTAAAATGGGCAAAGCAAATGTTATTATGCACACAGTATTTGGCTTTTAAAATTCATATTAATTGCAAAGTACCATCTGTTCAAGTTCCATGACTCTGTAGTACCTGAAACCCTGGACACTTTAGAAAATAAAAACTGTAATTTCTGCCTGGAAAAATGCCTTTTATTCTGCAATACTAAAACTGTGAACAAATTAATTACAAATTTTTGGAGCTTAAGTTTAAATTATGAAGTTTATAATAATAATAAATATATTTTTAATGTGTTGTGAATATATCACACACTCCAAAAGAAAAAAGAGAACAAAGATGGTGTTTCATCCTAGGACAAGAGTTGGGAATAAGGGAAAAAGACAGAAAAGAGGAACAGGAGGAGGAGGAGGAGAAGGAGAATAATGTCAACAAGAAAAAGAAGAGAGAGAGAGAGAGTGCGATACATTACCACCAACATCTCTACACAAACTTACATACACACATAAATCCAATACACGTACTAAAAAATATAATTTATTTCACCCCATTAGCTATGGTATACTAGTCTGCTCTCAGGCTGATAATAAAGACATACCTGAGAGTGGGTAATTTATAGAGGAAAGATGTTTAATGGACTCACAGTTTAGCATGGCTGGAAAGGCCTCAGGAAACCTACAATCATTGCAGAATTGCAGAAGAGGAATCAAACACATGATTCTTCACATGGTGGCAGCAAGGAGGAAAACAAGAATCCAGTGAAGGAGCATGCCCCCTATAGAACGATTAGCTCTCGTGAGAACTACTATCATGATAATAGCATGGTGGAAACTGCCCCCATGATTCAATTAACTCCCTCTGGGTCCCTCCCATGACACATAGGAATTATGGGAACTACAACTCAAGATGAGATTTGGGTAGGGACACAGCCAAACCATATTATTCCACCCCTTCCCCCTCCAAAATCTCATGTCCTCACATTTCAAAACACAATCATGCCCATCCAACAGTCCCCTAAAGTCTTAACTCATTCCAGCCTTAACTCAAAAGTTCAAGTCCAAAGTCTCATCTGAGAGAAGGTGAGTCCCTTCTGCCTAAAAGCCTGTAAAATGAAAAGCAAGTTAGTTACTTCTTAGATACAATGGGAGCACAGGCATTGGGTAAATACACCTCTTCCAAATGGGAGAAATTGGCCAAAACAAAGGGGCTTCAGGCCCCATGGAATTCTGAAATCCAATAAGGCAGTCATTAAACCTTAATGTTTCAAAATCTCCTTTGATTCCATGTCTGACATCCATGTCATGCTGAAGCAAAGGGTGGGCTCCCAAGGTCTTGGGCAGCTCCTCCTTTGTAGCTTTGCAGGGTACAGCCCCCTGCCCTAGCTCCATTCCCAGCTGGCATTGAGTGTCTGCAGCTTTTCCAGGCACACAGTGCAAGCTGTTGGCGGATCTACAATTCTGGGTTCTGGAGGATGGTGGCCTTCTTCTCATAGCTTCACTAGGCATGCCCTAGTGGGGATTCTGTGTAGGGGTTATGATCTCACTATTTCCCTTCCACGTGGCCCTAGCAGACATTCTCCATGAGTGCTCTGCCCCTGTAGCAAACATCTGTATGGACATCCAGGCATTTATTGCATCCTCTGAAATCTAGGTGAAGGTTCTCAAACCTCAATTCTTGACTTCTGTGCACCTGCAGGCTAAACACTATGTGAAAGCTGCCAAGGCTTGGGGCTTGCTCCCTCTAAAGCCATGACCTGAGCTGTACGTTGGCCCCTTTTAGCCGTGGCTGGAGTGGCTGGAAAGAATGGGACCAAGTCCTGAGGCTTCACACAGCAGAGGGACCCTGGGTCTGGCCCATGAAAACATTTGTCTCTCCTAGGCCTCCAAGCCTGTGATCGGGGGGCTGCTGTGAAGAACTCTGATATGCTCTGGAGACATTTTCCCCATTGTCCTGGTGAGTACATTCCACTCCTTGTTACTTATGCAAATTTCTGCAGCAGGCTTGAATTTCTCCCAAGAAAATGGGTTTTTCTTTTCTATCACATTGTCAGGCTGCAAAGTTTTATACTCTGCTTCCTCTTGAATTGTCAGCATTTTGGTCAAAGCCATTCAACAAGTCTCTAGGAAGTTCCAAACTTTCCCACATCTTTCTGTCTTCTGAGCCCTCTGAGTCTCTAAGAAGTTCCAAACTTTCGCACATCTTGCTCTTCTTCTGAGCCCTCCCAACTGTTCCAACTTCTGTCCATTACCCAATTCCAAAGTCATTTCCACATTTTTGGGTAATTTTTTTGTTTGTTTTTTTGGGACAAAGTCTCACTCTTGTTTCCCAGGCTGGAGTGAAATGGCACAATCTCAGCTCACTGCAACCTCCACCTCCCAGATTCAAGTGATTCTCCTGCCTCAGCCTCCCAAGTAGCTGGGATTACAGGCATGTACAATCATACCCGGCTAATTTTTGTACTTTTAGTACAAAACGAGGTTTCACCATGTTGGTCAGGCTGGTCTCGAACTCCTGACTTCAAGTGATCCTTCCATCTTGGCCTCCCAAAGTGGTGGGATTACAGGCATGAGCCACTTTGCCTTTGGGTATTTTTACAGCAGTACCCCACTCTCTGTGGTACCAATTTACTGTATTAGTCCATTCTCTTGCTGTTGATAAAGACAATCTGAGACTGGTTAATTTATAAAGGAAAGACATTTAATTGACTCACAGTTCAGCATGATTAGGGAAGCCTCAGGAAACTTACAAACATGGTGGAGAGAGAAGCAAACTTGTCCTTCTTCACGTGACAGCAGAAAGGAAAAGAATGAGAATGGAGCAAAGGAGGAAGCTTCTTATAAAACCATAAGATCTCACAAAAACTTATCACAAGAATAGCATGGGAGAAGCTGCCCCTTTGATTCAATTACCTCACACTGTGTCCCTCCCACAATACATGGGGATTATGGGAACTGTAATTCAAGATGAAATTTGGGTGGGGACACAGCCAAACCATACCATTGGTATATAAAATTGCTATTTTATCTTCAATTTTCAGTGTCATACCTATGCCTATGTTGCTATCCACTGGAATATATTGGGAAATAATACTACTTCAGCTTCCTAAGAAATCAAGACTTTTTCTGATGTGGGTGGCAGGAGGAAGAGAAAAAGTCACATTTCTTAGAGACAGAGACAGATATTTTAGGAACATGTGACAGCTGAGAATTAGCCCAGGACAAGGTCAGGGATCAAAAGTATGAACAAGTGATAGAGTGTAATTAGAAGGCACTTTTTGGCGTGTCTTAGAGGGTATGGAGAATATAAAAGATACTTTAGAGTAATAGTTCGCTGCTCTTGTAATTAGTGTCCTAATGTAAAATTCATTCACTTATTAGGATAGTTAAAATTATGTTATAAAAATGGTATGGAAAAAGGTAATAACAAGCACCTAGGGTATGCACATGAGAATGCTTGCTTGAAATGAAATAATAGAAAAGATCTCTGAAGATAGAAGGTCAAGACGCTACTGAGAGGGCAAGGTTGAATTGATATTTTGAGTAGGTATTGAAATCACCAAAATAATAATGATTGGAATCATGCTATAAAAAAAGGAGCCTCCTGTTCTTATAGAGATCTTTTAATGCACTTGACGTGGAAAATTTTCATGCAAGGACTATATTCATTTCTGATTTGTGACTTTTATATTCTCCTGATATGTTTATCTTGGGAGCTTGTTTGCTATTTATTCTTAATCAAACCTACATTTTATAAGTAGGGTTGTACCAACTCGGCATGAAATTCCTAATTGCCACTGGGTAGTAATATAAAGCACCATTTAAGGATTTACAGTTAAAAAGTTTAAGTAGATGGTGCTCTGTAAGTGATCAGAATCATATATAGGCTCATTTCCCTCTCTAGCCATTCCTGTGACGCTCTCTGCTGTGAATTAGTGTATTGATACCTTGCAGAGAAGATAGGTTGCATGATTAATATAATAGCTGTTGAAGGGGGAAAATTTGGGCCCTGTTCTATTTTACAACAGTTCATTCCTGTGAGCTAAAATGTCTAATGATGTACTTCTATTTACCAATGTCTGCAACAAGAATACTAAATGTTTCTTAGATTTTTAAGTGTCCTCCAGGACACTGTTCTCAAACTTTTTGGATGCAGGGCCAATTTATATCATTAAAAATTATTGAGGACTGTAAAGAGAGTTTATGTGTATTATACCTATTAATATTAACTATATTAGAAATTAAAACTAATATCAGTTTTAAATGCTTATATGCTAAGTGATTTAAAAATTACTACCAAAATTTATTATCTTAAATACTTTAATAAAAATAACAATATCTTGGGGTGGGCACTGTGGCTCATGCCTGAAATCCCAGCACTTTGGGAAGCCAAGGCGGGCAGATCATTTGAGGTCAGGAGTTCAAGACCAGCGTGGCCAACCTGGTGAAACTCCATCTCTACTGAAAACACAAAGATTAGTTGGGCATGGTGGTGTGTGCCTGTAGTCCTGGCTACTTGGGAGGCTGAGGCAGGAGAATCACTTGAACCCGGGAGGCAGAGGTTGCAGGCAGCCAAGATTGCACCACTGCACCCTAGCATGGATGACACAGCAAGATTCTATCTCAAAACAAAAACAAACAAAAAACCCAATATTTTCAAAAATTAAAGAGAAAAGTCACATTGTTTTACATTTCTGAAGATCCATTTAATGCGTCTGGCTTAATAGAAGATAGTTGAATTCTTGTTTTTGCCCCTACATTTAATCTGACGCATTATGATGCCTTGATTGAAGTACATGGAGAAAATCTGCTTACAGAGGTAATTGCAAATATGTCAGGTAGTCTGTGGAAAAATCCACTGGAGATTCATAAGAATAAGTAAAGCAAATAATAACCCAATTTTATTACGAAAATAGTATTGGCCTTCTGGACTTTGAGTGCAGTTCTCTAGACTGTCCATGTCTTAGAGATTCACACACAAACACAGCTACACACACATATACATGCTCAATAGAGTCTTCAAGTACAGAAAATAGTTCAGCAGAGGTGGATATGAACACATAGAAAAAGAGATAACATTTAGAGAGAATAGCATTGAGAGATGTTAATAGGAAGTAGGGAGATTAGTCAGGGAACTCTTGGGCTGTAGCTGAGTAAGTGTTTAAGTGTTGTTGACCTGAGTGTGCATAGGTCACAAAGGATTAGCATCTACAGTTAATTACAAAATGGCCTCAAAATGACTATGATGAGTTAAACCCTGTGAGGAATGGCCAGAACACAAGACCGAGCAGTTAGTCTCATCCACCTAAAATGGAAAACCGCAAAATGAGACTCTAATTGTTCTACAAAGGAAGTGTACATTAAATGCAGCACACAATAAAGAACAAAGACTATCATATTTAATATAACAGACATAGAAAGCATCAAATTACTGCATATCCAACTCCTGTTAAAAACCCTGGAACACAGAAAAACTGCTTCTTGAAGAGTGTTTAGTGCATTCACTGTACATGGGTCTTTCTTCTCATGATGGATACAAACTGAATCATAATACGAAATGTGAAAAAATAGCTCTTCACTTTGTTTTTTGCTCCTTGTTCTTACTGTCACCTAGTAGCTATATTTTTAAATCTGATAAGACCACCATAACCCGAAGACCTCCTCTTCCCCTTACCAATCAATTGTCCTTGCTGTTACTAGTGTTAACAAAATAAGATATAAATCTAATCAAAACAGTATTGCTTAAAGTCCTTCCCTGACTTATCTCAGATGCCATGATAAACATCAAACTTTTTAGTCTATTCTTACTCTGGCCACTAATACAAGCTCACCTTCACATTTCCCAGAGACATTTTTCTAATTGATTTGTTCAAAATTTGTCCAGGCTCTTTTTCTTTTTTTCACACACACACACACACACACACACACACACACAGCACACGCACACACGACCTTTGGATGTTCATATGTATGGCAGGGACCAGCCAACCTCGCCTACATACCCAATTACCCATTGTTGTCCTGACTTGTAAAAACAGAGTAACCAAAGAGATCTTCCCAAACTAAAGTAGAAAATGAAAATAGGATGACAAATTTCCCCCGTAATAGTGATAGACAAAGTCTCGTTTTTTCACGTGAACAAAATTGCTTCTACACAAAAAAGTCAAAAACAAAATGTATGCAAGAATACTCCACAAGTTGTATGAACAATCAAGCCCCCTGGTTTTAGAGAAATGAACTCTATTGATGGACTTTCCCTGAGAAGACTGCATGAGAATAACACAGCAATGCCAGTTGTTAATATGTAGTAAGTGCTTCTTTATCTCCATTGCAAATGTATCCAAATAGAAAGATTGAGAAATGAGTAAATCTAACTTTGTCCTAGTAACAAGAAACATACAGAAAAGGGCAAAGCGAATTTACTTGTTTGAGCAATTTTTTTCTTTTTTTTAGCAATCTGATCATTAAGAGTATTTAAATCTTCTGGTCTAACTTGTGAGTGGGGGATATAGTTGGGGCAAATAGTGCTCCCATGAGTTCCAGCCTAATTTGTGTGTATGTGTACATATATACATATACATGTATATAATATATATATACACATATATATGTATATTATATATATACGTGTATATATATATATATATATGAAAGCCAGAGCCACAAACATTATTATCCCAAATGAAAAGAAATGAGTAGAACATAAGTGCACAGAGCAAGGATTATATTGGCATATTTATGTCTATATCTATATTTATATCAGTGTGATATTTATATCTATAGCTATATATTTATCTACCTGTATATCTGCATATATTTATATATGTTAAAATATATAAATATATAAATGTATATACATAAATATAAGTATATATTTATATCTGTCTTGAAGGCTGATAAAATTACCATCACATACATTGCAAATATTTTTCCACCAACATATTAAGTTACAGTTAAAAAAAATCTGTTATGAATATAATAATGATATTTCTCAAAATTGATGTGGAAAAACATGTTCATTTGCTATGTGAATACACTTAAATGGGAGGTTAAATCACAAACATCTGTGTGAGCATGAGCATGGAGGAAGAACCAATTGTCTAAGGGCATGTGATGTAGTACTTACCTAGACTCTTGAAACTACATGCCAATGGATCCAAAAAAGTTGGCTAGGAAGGCTTAACATATCTGTGAAACCTCCCTCTCCTCTTGAGTACAGCTTGGACAGACCCTGATGATGCTTGCTTCGGAGATGCTTACATATCTATCTTCTTCTGCACTGTCCTTTTTTTTGACTAAGATAACATAGTCAATTAAAGAGACTCAAATTTTGCCCATTTTGGGTTATTTTGTTGTCCCTCTGCTGACAAAATACATACTGATTTTACAGTTCAACAATCAAAAGAAAATCTTATGTTCCTCATTTTCATATTATTAGAAGACTCAACGATAACTTCAGTAATAATTATCTTCCTTTTTCTTCCACTTAAAAGGAAAGTAAAACAGCCTATTTAATGACATACAGGCACTTTACATTAGTAATCCCTTGAAACTTTTTAATAACACACAGAAGTAGATAGTTTTAAGTATATATTTATAAGGAAAAAAAGAAGTGCATAGGTATCAGGTAACTTGACTAAGTTTATACAGTTATTGAGTGACAGAACTAATACGGAACTCAGGTCAGTTTAGTCCTAGTACACGCTCTTTGTGTCAAACTTCTTTTTGAAAGATTATGATTACTGTTCATTCAAACATGCTCAATAGATAAATTATACATGATTATATACAAAGGGACCAAATGTTACACTTATATATACGATCTTGCACTGAATATCAATGTTATGGTCAATGACCAACCACATATTGGACAGTGGTCTCATAAGATTATAATGCCATATTATTAGTGTACATTTCCTATGGTTAGTAACACAAATACTCACCATTTTGTTACAGTTGCCTATAGTATTCAGTATCGTAACATGCTATATAGTTTGTAGCCTAGGAGAAATAGGCTACACTATATAGCCTAGGTGTATAGTGGGATATACCATCTAAATTTGTGTAAGTATACTGTATGTTGTTCATGCAACAAAAAGATCACCTAGTGACACATTTCTTAAAATATATCCCCAAGATCAAGCAGTGCATAACTGAATTCTTGTCATAAGTATCATGTATTCAATAAAAACATTGAAATGACAAACAGAAAAAATTATATACATTGGAATAAATTATGAAAATATCTGATACAGCAACTAAGATATCTAGTAGTTAAACATATAAGTTTTGTTTGTTCTACACTGTAAGAGAACTGTCGTCAGAAGGGTTTAATGGTTTGCATATCAGGAATTTTAATTTTGAAAATGAACACTGGCCTTGACATTTGTGCTGTACAATTAATGACAGAGGAAGTTGTGGGAGTATCAGTTCTAGATATAACAAAAGTTAAACTTAGTTCTGTTGATGATTCATTTTACCTAATCAACATCTTAATAACACGTGAATAGATTAAGAGCAATAAGTAGTCTCAATTGCTTATTGCTGATTGCTGTGATATTTTAAAGATTCAAATCAATAATTAAGATAATTAAGTCATTCAATGCCAACTTTCTATGCAGACTTTTAAAATTATATAAATAAATAGCTGGCATGCATCCATATGACATTTGAGTTATGTTGAGATGCTTTGCTCTATATATGATTAGGTACAAAGAGACTGGATGATACATTTACAAAGATAGTAAAGTCATATGAATTTACAATGGGACTTCTTAATATTAACTTTGAAAAAGGTTGAAAATTAACTTCTAAAAAGGCATTATTTGACTTAGATTCACAACACTCCAACATTTTCATTTTCATGAAGCATTTTTATTCATATTACATTATTATCCATTATCATTCAGAGAATTTCAGACAGCTGAGGGGACACCCAATAGTGTACTCATCCATCCGTTCATCCATCTTTTCATCCATCAACCTTACAGTAAATGTGCAAAATGAAAGGTCTGCCTTAGATCATCAAATCAAAGGCAGAATTTAGTCATGGCAGTTATAAAAAAACAAACAAACAACAACAACAACAAAAACACATATTTTTCTTGACTAACTAAGCCTAAACTACCTTGTTGCCTTCATAAAATAATACAACTATAATCTGAACAGATCTTAAATAACTGTCAAATCTTGTGCATTTGGCATATAATTTAGTTCACACTAAATAATTCAATCAGTTAAATCTTAATAAAAACCCATAAAGATAATATTTATACAGGTAGTTTTTAACAGGTGGTATACAATGTAAGAAACTCTTAGATCGCATGCTTTTTTAGGTATGTGTAGGAGGATGCACACTATATCCTGGATTATGATAACTTAAATCGACACACAAGTGGTCCATCTGGTCTTTCCTTGTAACAGAGAACATGCTAATATTGCTTTGATTACAATGAATCCTTATTAAGGGATAATGTATAACTTGAAACATGGAATTATGCATGTTAACCTTATTAAGGGATAATGTATAACTTGAAACATGGAATTATGCATGTTAAATTATCAGAAACGTCTACAATATAGCTATGTGATTGGATGTTAAAAGTGCATATACATGAGGCAAATATTTTATTTGTCTTGCAATATAATCAGAAAAGGCCCACTGTGAACCTGTATCTTAACATTTGCTGTTTGATTTACTGAAGTCTATAGGAAATAAGTAACTTTGAAATCTTGTTTCTATACCTATTTCTTTAATAACATTTTTCATATTTGTCCTTTCATTCAACAAATATTTTGAAACACTAATTATAAAAGATCTTTTAAAATATTGGAAATACTACAATAAATGAGATAGTATCTGCCCTCAAGTAGCTAGTGAGACAGACAACAAAGTTTACAATTAAAGAACAGTGTGATAAGAGCTGTTATGGTTCTTTGATCAAGAGGACAAGATAGCCCATAAAAAGGGCATATAATGTCTTCTTGAATATCTAGAAAACTTCGCAGTAAAAGTGCTGTCTAAAACCAGACTCAAGGATAAGTAGGAGTAAGTCAATGAAAAAGGGATAGAGCATTCTAGTTAGAAGAAAATGAGTGGGTAAATTTCCAAAGGAGATACAAAGCATAGCATCTTTGAAGAGCCACAAGGATGAATATGAAGAGGACAGATTATGAAGTGGGTGGTAGCATGAGATGATGCTGTGGTGGTGAGGACAAGAGAGTTTAGCAGACACAGTATGAATTAAAATAAGAAATAATCACTACCTTACCAAAACAGTGACAATAAAGATGAAAACAGAACAGTTGGATGTTAGTCATAATTGGTGGCTGATTTTCTACAAGGTTGAATGAAGAAAGTTTTTTTTCATTTGTTTGTTTTTGTTTTTGTTTTTTGAGATGGAGTTTTTGCTCTGTTGCCCAGGCTAGAGTGCAATGGTACGATCTCGGCTCACTGCAACCTCTGCCTCCTGGGTTCAAGCAATTCTTCTGTCTTAGCCTCCCAAGTAGCTGAGACTACAGGAGCACACCACCTGTATTTTTAGTAGCAATGAGGTTTCACCATGTTGGCCAGGCTGGTCTCTAACTCTTGACCTCAGGTGATCCACCCGTCTTGGCCTCCCAAACTGCTAGGATAACAGGTGTGAGCCACTGTGCATGGCCAAAGAAAGTTTCGTATATAGTGATTTGAAATAAACAATCAATAACTGGGACAATAATATTGAGTGGAAAAAAACTCAGTTTCTCCCACTATCCTCTCACAATAGGCTTTTTACACCAGATGTGTAGGGATTTCCCCCTACCAGCAAACAAGCAATCAGTACTGAAGTGAACGCCAGCTGGGTGTCCTCTAATTCAATTCTGACCCCATTTACCTGGAGATAGTGTCAGATCATACAGATTGTGGGTTTAGTCTCTCAAGAAAGAGGGCCCCACTTCCAAAGCAACAGCAAGCCCTGGGTTGTTTAACCTGTGCTTCTGACTGACCTGCTATAAAAAAAAAGGCTATCAAGACCCCCATCTTTGGGTTTGATTAATTTGCTAGAGTGGCTCATAGAAGTCAGGGAAACACTTACATTTACCCATTTATTATAAAAGTTATTACAAAGGACACACAGAAAGAGATACATAGGGCCAGATACAGACAGAGGCCCAGAGCTCCCATCCCTTCCCTGGGCAAGCCAAGTTCAAGGCACCTCTGCATGGAGCAAAAGTGACTCTCATTTTGTTTTAGCAAAGGAACTGGGGCATTTTGCCCCTTTACTAGAGATTTGTGGAACTTTGAACTTGAGAGAGATGATTAGGGTATTTGTCAGAAGAAATTTCTAAGCAGCAAAGAATTCAAGATGTGACTTGTGTGCTGTTAAAAGCATTCAGTTTTATAAGGAAAATAAAGCATAAAAGTTGGAGAATTTGCAACCTGACAATGCATTAGAAAAGAAAATCCCATTTTCTGAGGAGAAATTCAAGCCGACTGCAGAAACTCACATAAGTAACAAGCAGCTGAATGTTAGTCACCAAGACAATGAGAAAAATGTATCCAGTCATGTCAGAAGTCTTCATGGCAGCCCCTCCCATCACAGGCCCAGAGGCCTAGGAGGAAAAGTGCCCTGTGTCCCAGCTCCTCCTGCTACGGCTGAAAGGGGCCAATGTAGAGCTCACCCACCCAAATCTCATCTTGAATTGTAACTCCCACAGTTCCCAGAAATCACGGGAGGAACCTGGTGGGAGGTAATTTCCTGTGCTGTTCTTGTGATAGTGAATAAATTTCACAAGATCTGATGATTTTAAAAATGAGAATTTTCTTGCACAAGCTCTCTCTGTTTGCCTGCTGCCATCCATGTAAGATGTGACTTGCTCCTCCTTGCCTTTCATCATGATTGTGAGGCCTCCTCAGCCATGTGGAACTGTAAGTACATTAAACATCTTTCTTTTGTAAATTGCCGAGTCTTGGGTATGTCTTTATCAGCAGTGCAAAAATGAGCTAATATAGCTCCCAAGGCCTTGGGCAGCTCTGCCCCTGTGGTTCTGCAAGGTACATCCCCCGCTGATGCTTTTACAGGCTAACATTCATTGCTTACAACTTTTCCAGGTGCACAGTGCAAGCTGTTGATGGATCTATCATTCAAGGGTCTGGAGGATGTTGGTGGTGCTCTTCTTCAGCTCCAATAGGCAGTGGCCCAGTGGGAACTCTGTATGGAGCCTCTAATGCCACATTTCCCCTCTGCATTGCCCTAGTAGATGTTCTTCATGAGGTCTCCACCCCTGTTGCAGACTTTTGCCTGGACATTCAGGTGTTTCCATATATCCTCTGAAATCTAGGCAGAGGCCGCCAAGCCTCAACTCTTGACCACTGTGCAGCAGCAAGCCTAACACCAATGCTTGGGGCTTCCACCCTCTGAAGTAATTGCCAGAGCTGTCCTTGGCCCCTTTTAGCCAAAGCTAGAGCTGCAGTGGCTTGAATGCAGGGTGACAAGTCCCAAGGCTGCACAGAGGAGCAGTGTGGCCCTGGCCTGGCCCATAAAACCAGTTTTCCCTCCTAGGCCTCTGGGTCTGTGATAGGAGGGGCTGACATGAAGATCTCTGAAATGCCCTGGAGACATTTTCCCCATAGTGTTGGCTACTAACATTCTGCTCCTCCTTGCTTATGCAAATTTTGGCAGCTGGTTTGAATTTCTCCCTAGAAAAAGGGTTTTTTTCTACCACATGGTCAGGCTGCAATTTTTCTAAACTTTTATGCTTTGCTTCTATTGTAGACATAAGTGACAATTTCAGACCATCTCTTTCTTCATGCACATGAGCATAAACTTTTATTAAAAGCCAGGCCACATTTTGAAGGCTTTGCTGCTTAGAAATTTCTTCTACCAGATACCCTAAATCATCTCTGTCAAGTTAAAAGTTCTCCAGATATCTAGGGCAGGGGCAGTATGCTGCCAGTCTCTTTATTAAAGCCTAGCAAGAGTGAACTTTACTCTAGATAACAGAAGTTCCTCATCTTCATCTGCTAAGCCTGGACTTCATTGTTCATATCACTATCAACATTTGGGCCACAACCATTCAACAAGTCTCTAGGAAGTTCCAAACTTTCCTGCATCTTCCTGTCTTCTTCTGAGTTCTCCAAACTGTTCCGGCCTCTGCCCATTACACAGTTTCAAAGTTGCTTTCACATTTTCAGGTGTCTTCATATCAGTGGCCCAGTTCTCTCGGTACAAATTTTCTGTATTAGTTCATTCTCACACTGCTATAAAGAACTACCTGAGACTGGGTAATTTACAAAAAAAAAAAAAAAAAAAAAGGTTTAATTTACTCAAAGTTTTGCATGACTAGGAAGGCCTTAGAAAACTTGCATTCATGATGGAAGGTGAATGGGAAGAAAGGCATATCTTACATGGCAGCAGGAGAGAGAGCAAGCAAGGGAGGAAGTGCCACACTTAAACCATCAGATCTCATGAGAACTCACTATAGTAAGAACAGCATGGGGAAAATCCTCCTCCATGATCCAATAACTTCCTACAGCTCCCTCCCATGATATGTGGGGATCACAATTCAAGATGAGATTTGGGTGGGGACACAAGGCTAAACTATATCATTCACTTAGGAAATAATAAATGCTATGAAGATTATGAGCCTAGAACCATGGACCAAACAAATATATAATAATATCATAGAGATATAATTTACATAAAATAAAATATAGTGACATTAAGTGTTCAGTTCATTGAGTTTTGAAAACTGCATACATCTTTGTAACCTCCACAGCAGACAGAATAAAAAAGAAACCCATCATCCCAGAAAACATCTTAATGTTCATTTTTATTCATTTTTATTCAATTCCATATTATATATATACTTATATAGTATATAAGTAACATAGTACGTAAGTATTATACTTACATAGTAGCATATTATATACTTATATGTAGTATACTATATAAGTAACATATATACTATATATAAGTATATAATATGTTACTACATATGTGTAAGTATAATACTATATAAATACATTATATGTTACATATAATATATATAATTAAGTATATATAAGTATATATATATTACTTATATACTATATACTATTTCATGTAGTATGAAATTCAATAAATGCATAGCATTGTATCTTGTTTACTCCACATTATGTTTTTGAGCTTCATTATATTTTTGCATTTATTTGTAGTTTGTTCTTTTTTATTGTTGAGTAATATTCCATTGTATGAATACACCACACTTTCCTTAGCATTTATTGTAGATGGGTATTAGGGTTAGTTTCAATATTTAGATATTATGACTAAGGCTTCTTTTCCAATGTTTTTTGTCATCAGATGTTTTCCTCTATTGGGTAAATACCTGAGCATTTAAATGCTAGATTATATAGTAGGCGAATGACTAATTTTGAAAGAAATGTCAAATAGTTACCAATCATAATTGTATCACTTCCCAAACTAAATCCGATAAACATATGAATGTGCTAAGAGCTCCATATTTTTCAAGACACTTTCTACTGTTAGTGTTTTGATTTTTTTGAAGACTTTCTCCATTTGAACCTTCTTACTTCCCTTGAATTATTTGTATTGTCTTATTTGTCTTGTTAAGCAGCTTTATTAAAGCATAACTGACATAGATAATACTTCTCATATTTGAAGTGCAATTGGTCATAAATTTTGACAGATATGTAAGTTCAGAAACCATCACTAGAATCAAGATAATGAACACATCCATTTCCAAAGTGTTTCCTTGTGCCCTTTTATAATGTCTTACTCCTATCCCTCCCTGCCCATCCCAAAGCAATCACTGTTCTATTAATTTAATGTCACTCTGGATGAGTTTATGTTCTCTAGAGATTTATGTAAATAGACTGACACAGTTTATGGTCCTTATTGTCTGACTTCTTTCTCTCAACATAATACTTTGAAGATTTATCTATTTTGCTGTGAGCATCAATAATTTGTTCATTTTTATTACTGATCAATATTCTATTGGGTCGATAAACAACTTTATCTGAGACATTGAAGTTTAACTGCTGTCAGTTAACCTTGTCTTTTTAAGATCTTTCATATATATATATTTAAGATCTTTCATATATATATACATATATGTACATTTTTAAACATATGTAATACAATCATAATAACTGCTTCATTCTGTTCTGCTAATTCTAAGATTTGTGTCATTTTGAGATAATATTTGATTGATTTATCTCCTCATGGGTCATATTTCCCTGTTCCTTTGCATAATTGTAATCTTGTCAATTTGATATTTTTGGGTGCTGAATATTTTTATATTCCTATAAATATCCTTGAGCTCTGTTCTGGGAGGCAGTTAAGTAACTTGGAAATAGTTTGATCTTTTCAGATCTTCCTTTAAGATTGTTAGGTAGGTCTGAAACAGTGCTCACTTTGGGGCTAGGTATTTTTTCACTAATGGGCACCCTTCTATATGATTGGCCCAATATCCCATGAACAATGATATTTTTCAGACTGGCTGGTGGGAACAAGCATTATTGTCCAATCCTCCTGGCTTATGCCTTTCTGTGCTGGAGTTTGGAAATTCTCTCAAGGTAATAAACTGGCTCATCTCATTTGTTCACTGTCTCTTAGGACGCTGACTTTTATTTTTGGATACAAATGTTTTCAACATTTTCTTTACCCCTAAAAGAAGCTCTGTACTCATTAAGCAGTTCCTCCGTATTCCCTCCTGCCCACTGCTGAGCAATAAGCAACTAGTCAGTTAATTTTGTCTGTATAGATTTCTTTATTCTGGACATTGCATATAAATAGATTCATATAATATGTGACTGGTTCTTTTCACTTAGCATAAAGGTACAAAGTTTCATCAGTATTCATCATTATTGCCAAATAATATTGCATTGTGTTGATACACCACATGTTGTTTATCTGTTCATTAGTTGATGGACATTTGGACTGTTTCCACATTTTACCTATTTTGAATAATACTTCTAACAACATTTGTGTATGTGTTCCATTTTCTTTTATTTATGGAAGAGTTTTGAAAGGATTGGTGTTATTATTTTTAATGTTCTGTAGATTTATCAGTGAAGCCATCTGGGTCTGAGATTTTTTGGGGGGGAAGTTCTTGCATTATTAATTCAGTCTCTTAGTTTATTACAAGTATATTCAGATTATCTATTTTTTCTAAAGTTAGTTTTGGAAGTTTATGTATTTCTAGGGCTTGGCCCATTTAATCTAGGCTATCTAATTTGTTAATATATAGTTGCTCAATCCTTTTTCTTTTTGTAAGAATGTAATAATTGATGTGGTTTGAATCTGTGTTCCCCATCCAAATCTCATTGAATTGTAATCCCCAGTGTTGGAGGTAGGGCCTCATGGAGGTGTTTGGGTCATGAGGGCAGATTTCTCATGAATGGTTTAGTACCATCTTCTTGGTGTTATCCTCTCGATAGTGAAAGAATTCTCATGAGACCTGGTAAAGTGTGTAGCACCTCCCTCACCTCTCTCTCTTTTTCCTCCTCCTGCCATGTGAGATGACTGTAATGCCTTTACTTCTGCCATGATTGAAAGTTACCTGGAGCCTCCCCAGAAGCAGATGCCTGTGTTATGCTTCCTGTACAACCTGCAGAACCATGAGCCCAATAAACTTATTTTCTTTAAACTACCCAGTCTCAGGTATTTTTTTTTTTTACAGCTATGCAACAATGGTCTAATATGGTAATGTTCCCTCTTTATTACTGATTTTATTAATGTGATTCTTCTTCCATTTTTTCTTGGTCAGTCTTGCTTAAAGTTTCTGTTTTATTTATTTTAGTATTTTTTCACATCTACTTTTGGTTTTATTGATTTTCTATTTAATTTACTCCCACTCTATTTGTTCCTTTTTAGATGTTCTTTCTTTGGCTTTCCTTGTATTTACTTTTTTATTTCTTTTTTAGATTCATAAGGTGGAAAGCTAGATTATTGATTTGAGATTTTTTTGCCTTTTTGGTATAGGCCTTTCATCTACACCTTGTTTTAGTTGTATCCCATAAGTATTGGTATGTTGTGTTTTCACTTTCATTCATCTTAGTGTGTTTTCTCATTTTCATTATGATTTCTTCTTTTATCTTTTCATTTAATGTTAGTTGCTTAATTTTCACATATATATGAGTTTCCCCTTTCTTAACTTCAAAGTTGATTCCATTGTAGTTGGAAATTATACTTTATATTATCTAAATTATTTTAAGTTTAATGAAGCTTGTTTATGGAATAGCATATTGTCTATTCTGGGAAATGTTCTATGTGTGCTTGAGAAGAATGTGTATTCTGCATTTTTTGGGTGGTATTCTATAGACATCTGTTCAGTCTAGATGGTTTACAGTGTTGTTCAAGTCCTCTGTTTCTCTTGAGAAAAGAATAGGTCAATCTAAACTCTCTTTTGAAAAATCATTTATATCCATTTAAAATTATCTTTGTGTTCCGTTTCTCTAAAGAGCTCTGAAACATATAGAAAAAAAGTTTAAAAGGAGAGAAATTAAAATTGGAAAGTTTACTCGGTAAAAAAAATGTTTTTTTCTATATTTACTGTGCATAGTTGTATATATTATTATCCTAAAATAAATAAACGTTTTAAAAAATGTCTAGAACCCTGTAAAACTCTCTACACTAAAGTAATGGCTTAGAAAAAGTTAATATACTCTTTTCTTTTCTTAGAGAAAGTATGTTATGTTGGTAAACTGAGAAGAACCAATGTTGAACACACACTAACTTTAGCATAATTCTGGAATTTTGATTGTATATTTCAAATAAATAAATAAAATGTGTTGAAGCCCAAATCCTTGGTACCTGGAAATGTGATGTTATCTGTAAATAGAGTCTTTGCAGATGTAATTATGTTAAGATGGGGTCATTAGAGTGGACTGATGTCATTATAAAGAGGGAAATTTGGACACAGAGATACACATAGAGAATATCATGTGAAGATGGAGTCAGAGATTGGAGTGATGCATGTACAAGCCAAGGAATGTCACCAGAAACTGCATATAGAGGCCAGAGACTCTTAAGGATTTCTGGCTGTCGACAAAAGGAAGGGAAAGGCGTGGAACAGGTTCTCCCTCAGATTCTTCAAAATGCACCAACTTGCCTACACTTTGATTTCAGACTTATAACGTCTAGAACTGTGAGACAATAAATTTCTGTTATATTCAGCCACCCAGTTTGCGGTACTTTGTTACACAGCCCTAAGCGAGTAATATACACACCATTCACAGATTCCACTTATTTGGATTCTTTATATTTTCAGAATCTTAAATTGATCATTTTGCATTTTACATGTCTGAAAAATATGTGACTCATTTTTGGTCAGTATAAACTCCTGAAAGTCCATATAATTATATGACATACTATAAGGCTTAAATTTAAAAAATATATTTTTTCAAGTATTTTCCTTTCTATTAAACTGTTATTTTGCAAATTATATGTAGGTTAGTCGATCTGAGTAGTTAAATTCAGTCTTCAACATTTAAAGCCCAAATTTCTAATTTTTAATTATCTGCACAGTAAAAGTGGGTGCAATAGACTAGTACACATTCCTTTCACATTGTTCTTTTATTTTCTTAAAAATGGAAATATCCTCTTTCTACTGAATTTTAATAAGCTGCTAACATAGGAGATGTCAACTTTGTGAGACTATTTTTTCTTAAACACACAAGGGGTATAAATGTTTCTTCTTTGGCATGAATACAGAAAGCTACCATAATTGCTCTTCAATTACTGTTGCCCTTCTTTATGTAAATTGTATTTTAAGGTGACAGAGAGGGAAGATATAATATAAGGCTTCATTTTATAACAAGATGTTTCTGTTTCCTTCATAAAGTCAACTGCAAGCCTTCATTAAGCAATGTTAAAGCAATCCATATAAATTTAGAGCATCTTTCCTTTGCTCAATTTCTTATTTACATAACATTTAAAAATAAATTAATATACGATTTTAGAACTCTGGCAACCACAGAGACATTTTTAAAAGTTATTTATCATAAAGTATATTATCTATAGAGTCTTGAAAAGGCATCATGAAAGCCTAAGAAGAATTAGTATTTAAAATGTTTTCTCAAGTTTAGTATTTGATAAAAAATCAATTTCTTATTCCCCATAGGCAGCACAAGGAGCACTCATAGAGGAATGAAGGTCTGATGGCAGAAAATGCATTGAAAGAAAAGGGAGAAAAAAAGCTTGGAAAAGTTTCACCTGTGCTCTACTATGCTGGGTTTAACAGTAATGCAAAAATATTATAGTCTTTTTTTCAGTATACTGCTAATGAAAAATTTTAAAAAAAGAAAAAAAAAGTGTGTCTCAAAAGAGAAACACATGGCAGTAATATAATGTGAATATTTGTGCCTTCCCAAATCTTATGTTGAAATGCAATCCCCAGTGTTGGAGTTGGGGCCTTGTGGGAGGTATTTGGATCATGCTGATGGATCCCTCATGGATGGTTTAGCACCAGCTCTTTGGTGATAAGTGAGTTCTTGCTCAGTTAATTTACATGACATCTGCTTACTTAAGTGTGTGGAACCACCCCCTCCAGTCTCTCTCACTTGCTTTTTATTTTGCCGTACCATGTGCCTGTTCCCTCTTCATCTTTTGCCGTGACTGAAAACTCCCTGAGGCTTCACCAGAAACTGAGCAGATGCCAGCATTAAGCCAACAGAACTGTGAACCAACTAAATCTCTTTTCTTTATAAGTTACTCAGTCTCAGGTATTTCTTTATAGCAATTCAATAACAGCCAAACACAGGCAGTAATGACTTCATCATTATATATTAAGTAAATTTGTTTAAACTTACCAAGATGGAGTATGTAACAGGATTAATTATGTTGCAGTTTGCCAGTGATAGAGCAAAGGAGACTATAATACAGACATTTAAAATATATGGTAGATATGAGCTGAGAGAAGTAAGATAAACACATAAAAATATATAGAAGTCTTTCTACAATTAGGATTTTCTTGTGTTTTTTAAATAGTCTATTAATTATTCAACATTTAATTAATCCCAACTATGTGTCCTATATTAAACTAGCTACTATTTCATATTGATGTTATCTGACTTCAAAGAATACACATTTTGGCACTGGGAGATTTCTAAGCAAAGAGAAAACAGTAATAAAATGTACAAAGCATTATGATAGAGTTACCACCAAATGCTTTGAGGAATATGGAGATAGTCATAGCTTTTGAATTATTAATTCAAAATTAATTTATTTAATATTAATTAATTTGTTAATTATAATTAATATTATTAATTAATTAATATCGCCAATTAATTAAATTAATATTACATTATTTTCTATGGAAAGGTAAATTAATATATGATATCTGAAAATATTCAGTAAAACAGAAAAGCAGGATAAGCAGAATCCTGGTTGTATTATCAAATTTACAGAAAATGTATATTTTCTACAGTAAAAATCTAAAACAAATGTACAAAAATATTAAGAAGCTATACTCACTACTCTGCAGAAAAAGTTTAGTAGGAAAATAGATCCTCTATCAATGTTTTCTAAATATTGATAATTCTATATAATAATGATTTAATTTTAGTCTTTCATTTTTATAGTAACCTTATACCAGCAGATTATGAATTAATCAGAAAAAGCCTTCTAATTACATACAATGATGCCACTTTACACCCTAAATTTACATTTGTGTTTAGGGCATCATAGAAACACTATGTGGACTGATGGCCTCTGGGGTATACAAAGATGTCACTGAAATCCAAATAAAGAGAAAAGTTGGGAGATTGATTCATACATGATACAGGGTGGCATAAGCATATTAAAATCAGTAAGTAGAATAATATTATTGCCACATTAAAGTAATGTTGCAAGTTTAAAGGTTACTAGCTTTATAATTTTGTTTTACATTCTGAAATATGTTTCAATATATAATCATATAAAGGTATTTTCATATTGTAAGTATTGCATATTTTAAAATATTTAATTTAAATATATTATTCAAAGGATTCTTTTAAAATCTTGAGTCCTGGACGCTGCTGCTGCTGAAAAGCTTTCCACAAAGTAAATCCACCCTGTATGTTGAAGAGCAGTGTCCACAGCGCCCAAAAAAATGAGTCACAGAAGCCATCTAGTTTTGGAAATTTTCCATCTTTCTTTTATTCAGACTCATTGGAGGACACTGGATGGGAGAGTTCAGGGCGTTATTACTTTTTTTTTTTTTCTCAGTCTTTGGGTTAGAAAACCACGTTTCCATTAGCATACCTGAGCTGGACAGTTAAATGATAACAAAAGACACAGATAAAAATCTCACAAGAAATCTGTTTGAGCATGATGATTCTTATATATTTCCTTGGTCATTTTTTCTTCATTGTTTCAAGGAAAAATGGTGAAGAGAATTATCCGAGAGTTTACTATATTAGCAACTCACTGTTGATAACTTCCTAATCACTTAGCAGAGGCAGAAGAAGTATAGGCTTTAGATAAGTACACAAAGATATTTGCTGGCCCTCACGTTCACTCAGTGTGGTCCAAAGTAAATCAGTGTAGGAATTATATAATATTTATTCCTCTTTAAATATGATTTCTATGTAATTCAAGTTTAAGAAACAAAATCCTGGATGACCACATATGTGTATAACAGAAATAGAAGCCGTACCTCTCCACCTCCCAGATAGCATCTTGTCACCAAGAAAGTGTCAAAACTTAAGTGGGGCAGTAAATTAGAAGCAGTGAGGTGATTCATTAATTTTTCATGAAGTAATAGGACTTAAAAAGAGGAATAAGGTTATACCACTTTCTATGGCAGACTTTCTAGTCTGATCAAGAATGAAACTAAATGCTATTGTGTATAATGCAAAGTTCACTGTTGATAAGAAATGTGAGATGTGTGGAAGAACTTGCTAAATATGAAAATATTTTCTTTCTCTCTTTTTTTTTTATTCTATTATTATTATACTTTAAGTTTTAGGGTACATGTGCACAATGTGCAGGTTAGTTACATATGTATCCATGTGCCATGCTGGTGTGCTGCACCCATTAACTCGTCATTTAGCATTAGGTATATCTCCTAAAGCTATCCCTCCCCCCACCCCCCACCCCACAACAGTCCCCAGAGTGTGATGTTCCCCTTCCTGTGTCCATGTGTTCTCATTGTTCAGTTCCCATCTATGAGTGAGAATATGTGGTGTTTGGTTTTTTGTTCTTGCGATAGTTTACTGAGAATGATGATTTCCGATTTCATCCATGTCCTTACAAAGGGCATGAACTCATCCTTTTTTATGGCTGCATAGTATTCCATGGTGTATATGTGCCACATTTTCTTAATCCAGTCTATTATTGTTGGACATTTGGGTTGGTTCCAAGTCTTTGCTATTGTGAATAGTGCCACAATAAACATACGTTTGCATGTGTCTTTATAGCAGCATGACTTATAGTCCTTTGGGTATATACCCAGTAATGGGATGGCTGGGTCAAATGGTATTTCTAGTTCTAGATCCCTGAGGAATTGCCACACTGACTTCCACAATGGTTGAACTAGTTTACAGTCCCACCAACAGTGTAAAAGTGTTCCTATTTCTCCACATCTTCTCCAGCACCTGTTGTTTCCTGACTTTTTAATGATTGCCATTCTAACTGGTGTGAGATGGTATCTCATTGTGGTTTTGATTTGCATTTCTCTGATGGCCAGTGATGATGAGCATTTTTTCATGTGTTTTTTGGCTGTATAAATGTCTTCTTTTGAGAAGTGTCTGTTCATGTAAACTCACTAGAAAATTAGTATCTAGCTTACAAGGTATGAACATATTTCTCAAGTTTCTCTGTATAAGGACTGGTTTCCCTAAAGCTCATACAAGTAAGAAAATATAAAAGAAGGCCAGGTGCAATGGCTCACGCCTGTAATCCCAGCACTTTGGGAGGCCGAGGTGGGCGGATCACGAGGTCAGGAGATCGATGCCATCCTGGCTAACATGGTGAAACTCTGTCTCTACTAAAAATACAAAAAATTAGCTGGGCGTAGTGGCGGGTGCCTGTAGTCCCAGCTATTACGGAGGCTGAGGCAGGAGAATGGCGTGAACCTGGGAGGTGGAGCTTGCAGTGAGCCGAGGTCTTGCCACCGCACTCCAGCCTGGGCAACAGAGTGAGATTCTGTCTAAAAAAAAAAAAAAAAATGTATATATATATATATATATATATATATATATATATATATATAAGAATATTCAACCTGGAAGATATAGGATGAGCATTACCTATATGATTACCTAAACTCATCCTGCCAGCTTTTTCTGTGATATTTGGATTTTACTGGGCAGCAAGGATCATTGGAGAAACAGTCCATCCATAATAAAGGGCTCAGAAATGAGGCTTTGCCTGGAGGTACAAGCAGTGAGTCCTCATAGTTAATATCCCTGTGGGTAGAAATTGAAATTTCATAGAGATTGAATAAAATAGATGGAAATGTATACAGAGATGATTGAATGAGTATTATGTTGGAAGAAAATAAATAAAACTAAAAATAAGAGGAGTCAGCTTCAGAGTGAATAAGAGTACCCAAATGACGAGTGTAAATAAAGTATTTAAAAGTATCTACTCCTCTTGAGACACATGAAAAAGTAAGAATTAATGAAAAGGTTATCTTTCTTTCCTGTATTATAATTCCCTTCAGAAATTATTCCTATTTTTAATGCAGAAATATTTACAGGAAACAGACTTGGTGTGATATGGTTGAGAAGATTAAATGCCAGGGTGATAAAAGTATAGATGTGTCATGCTATTTTGTTCTCTCACATTCTCTGATTGAGAACTGGCACAATCTATCACAAGAATTTACAATTTAGTATCCTCGATAATGCCTGGAAGCCCAGAGGTCAGGAATTTGCCTGAATATACAATATTTTGTCCTGCATATATAATTGATCCTCTAATAGTTTAGCTGTAAAGCATCTCTGCTGGGATAATGTAAAAGTAATGTCTTCAGATCATCATGTGCTCAAATCTCAATTTAGGCACCAATACTAAATAGCCCAGAGTAAGGTACTTCACTTCTCTTTGCCCCAGCCTCAGTTTTTCTGTTAGTAAAATGTGGATAATGATATTTCACAGATCTATGGTATGTATACAATTAAGTAACATGAAGAAGAATAAAGAATATAGTAGGGTGTCTGGCATATATTCAATAAATGTTCAATACATTATAACTGTTTATTATTAGTTTATTGAATATGCAAACAAACTGTTAACAAAGTACTTATTGAAAATCATAAAACTTAACAAAGCTAAAAGCTGGCTCTTTGAAAAAAAAATCTATGAAATTGATAACCCTTAAGCCAGACTAAGAAAAAAAAAAAAAGAAGGCACAAATTACTAAGATTACAAATGGAAGAGGAGACATCATTGCAGATCCCATGGACGTTAAAAGGGTAATAAAAGAATACTAGTGACAACTATGCCCACATATGTCATATCTATGTAAGCTAAACCAATTTTTTAAAAGTCCCACAGTTTTCCAAAGTTATAAAAGAAGAAATAGACAATACGAATAGGCCTGTATCTATTAAACAAATGTCATCAATAATTAATAACCTTCCAAAACAGAAAAAGTCAAGCCCAGATGGGTTCACTAGTGAATTCTATTGAAACTTTAAGGAATAAATTACATAAATTATCTGTAATTTCCTGTAGAGAATAGAAGCAGAGAGACACCATCAGCAAGAAGTTCCTTACAAGATGTGGTCCCTGGACATTGGAATCTCAGCCTTCATAACTGTTAGAAACAAATTTCTTTTCTCTACTGAGTGTCTAGTTTCTGGTATTCTGTTATGATCCACAGAAAGTGGACTAAGACAGATAGCAAATAAGTATATAAAAAGATGTTCCACATTTTTAGTTATTAGGGAAATACAAATTTAAAATTACATTGTAACACAACTATATGCATACTGGAATGACTAAAATTGAAAGACTGACAATTTCAAAGGCTGGTGAAAATAGAAAGAAATTGACACTCACACATTGCGGGTAGGAATGAACAAATGTACAGCTACTTATCACATTATTAAGCAATCTCACTCCTACATATGTATGTACTAAAGTGAATTAAATCTTATGTTCACACAAAAATCTCTTCACAAATATTTATAGCAGCTCAATTCATAATTGCCCCAAACTGGAAATAACCCAGATGCCCTTCAACAAGTGAAAGAATAAACAAACAGTGTTATACTCATAGACTAGAATATCCCTTAGAAATAAATATAATGAAAAATTGAATTGTACAACTTTATGGATTAATTTTAAATGCATCTTACTAAGTAAAATCAGCCAAACTCAAAAGGCAACATATTTTGTAATTCTCATTATCATGACACCCTCAAAAAGGCAAAAGTAGAGGGGAAGAAACAAATCAATATTTGTAAGGGATTAGAAATGGGAGAAGGAGTTGTATACAAAAGGACAGCTCAAGAGAATTTCTGAAATAATGGAAGTCCTTTGTTATGGTACTGTATTTGGAGATAGGTATGTGACTCTATCCATTTATTAAAATCCATAAAATTATACAACACAAAAAGTAAATTTTACTGTGTACCAGTTTTTTAAAAATTAAGAAATAAGTTCAGAAATTTTGTTGTGTGTGAGATCAATACAGGCTAGATTTTTTGTGTGTTGACTTCATGCACAGTTAAGTGTTCACTAATTTTAATAATTAAATCAGTTGAAACCAAAGTCTGTTGTATTTCAAGTTGCTAAACACAAACAGAAAATACAATTTTTAAAATGTTTATTTTTCAATGGCAAAATAAATTATCAAAGATACCAATTTAAATATGATGTTTAAAAAATTAATGAAGAAAGTGTAAAACTCCAGAGAAATACATTATAATAACTTATGTTAATGAAGAAGTACTAGATTGAAGTAATGAAAATAAAAATATGTCAGTCCTCCAAAAATATTTCCCAAATACCTCCCAAAATAAAAAACCTCCCAAAGTAAATACATTATTTTTATCATTATCATCATCATCATTATAATTAAGAATTTGGCAAGCTGATTCTAAAAATTGTATGGAAATGCAAATTCTGGAATTTGCTAAGAGAATTTGAAGAAAAAAAAGTACATAGGAAAACATACTTCTAGGATTTTTATGGTCCTAGGTCTTACATTTAAGTCTTTGATCCATCTTGAGTTGATTTTTGTATAAGGTGTAAGGCAGGGGTCTAGTTTCAGTTTTTTGCATATGGCTAGCCAGTTTTCCCAACAACATTTATTAAATAGGGAATCTTTTCCCCGTTCCTTGTTTGTATCAGGTTTGTCAAAGATCAGATGGTTGTAGATGTGTGGTGTTATTTCTGAGGCCTCTGTTCTGTTCCATTGGTCTTTATATCCATTTTGGTAACAATAACATGCTGTTTTGGTTACTGTAGCCTTGTAATATAGTTTGAAGTCAGGTAGCGTCATGCCTCCAGCTTTGTTCTTCTTGCCCAGGATTGTCTTGGTTATGCGGGCTTTTTCTGATTCCATATGAAGTTTAAAGTAGTGTTTTTCAATTCTGTAAAGACAGCCAGTGGAAGCTTGATGGGGATATCATTGAATCTATAAATTACTTTGGGCAGTATAGCCATTTCTGTAATATTGATTCTTCCTATCCATGAGCATGGAATGTTTTTCCATTTGTTTGTGTCTTCTCTTATTTCCTTGAGCAGCGGTTTGTAGTTCTCCTTGAAGAGGTCCTTCACACCCCTTGTAAGTTGTATTCTTAGGTATTTTATTCTCTTAGCAGCAATTGTGAATGGAAGGTCACTCATGATTTGGCTCTCTGTCAGTTATTGGTGTATAGGAATGCTTATCAGCTTGAGAAGCTTATCAGCTTGAGAAGATTTTGGGCTGAGACGACAGGATTTTCTAAATATACAATCATGTCATCTGCAAACAGGGACAATTTGACTTCCTCTCTTCCTATTTGAATACCCTTTATTTATTTTTCTTGCCTGATTGCCCTGGCCAGAATTTCCAATACTATATCGAATAGGAGTGGTGAGAGAGGGCATCCTTCTCTTGTGCCAGTTTTCAAAACTAATGCTTCCAGTTTTTGCCCATTCAGTAGGATATTGGCTGTGGGTTTGTCATAAACAGCTCTTATTATTTTGAGACACATTCCATCGATACCCAGTTTATTGAAAGTCTTTAACAGCTGGATGCGGTGGCTCACGCCTGTAATCCCAGCACTTTGGGAGGCCAAGGCGGGTGGATCACAAGGTTAGGAGATCGAGACCATCCTGGCTAACACAGTGAAACCCTGTCTCTACTAAAACTACAAAAAATTAGCCGGGCGTGGTGGCAGACACCTGTAGTCCCAGCTACTCGGCAGGCTGAGGCAGGAGAATGGCGTGAACCCGGGAGGCAGAGCTTGCAGTGAGCCAGATCCGCCACTGCACTCCAGCCTGGGTGACAGAGCGAGACTCCATCTCAAAAAAAAAAAAAAAAAAAAGTCTTTAGCATGAAGCGGTGTTGAATTTTGTCAAAGGCCTTTTCTGAATCTATTGAGATAATCATGTGATTTTTGTTGTTGGTTCTGTTTATGTGATGGATTCCGTTTATTGATTTGGATATGTTGAATCAGCCTTGCATCCCTGGGATGAAGCCAACTTGATCGTGATAGATACGCTTTTTGATGTGCTGCTGGATTTGGTTTGCCAGTATTTTATTGAGGATTTTCGCATCGATGTTCATCAGGGATATTGGCCTGAAATTTTCTTTTTTTGTTGTGTCTCTGCCAGGTTTTGATATCAGGATGATGCTGGCCTCATAAAATGAGTTAGGGAAGATTCCCTCTTTTTCTATTGTTTGGAATAGTTTCAATCCTAGAAGAAAACCTGGGCAATACCATTCAGGACATAGGTATGGGCAAAGACTTCATGTGTAAAACACCAAAAGCAATGCCAACAAAAGCCAAAATTGACCAATGGAATCTAATTAGCTAAAGAGCTTCTGCATAGCAAAAGAAACTATCATCAGACTGAACAGGCAACCTACAGAATGAAATGGGAGAAAATTTTTGCAATCCATCCATCTGACAAAGGGCTAATATCCAGAATTACAAATAACTTAAACAAATTTACAAGAAAAAAAAACAAACAACCCCATCAAAAGGTGGTCAAAGGATATGAACAGACACTTCTCAAAAGAAAACATTTATGCAGCCAACAGACATATGAAAAAACGCTCATCATCACTGGTCATTAGAGAAATGCAAAACCACAATGAGATACCATCTCACACCGGTTGGAATGACGATCATTAAAAAGTCAGGAAAGGCCAGGCGCTGTGGCTCATGCCAGTAATTCCAGCACTTTGGGAGGCTGAGGCAGGTGGATCACAAGGTCAGGAGATTGAGACCATCCTGCCAACATGGTGAAACCCCGGCTCTACTAAAAATACAAAAATTAGCTGGATGTGGTTGCGCATGCCTATAATCCTAGCTACTCAGGAGGCTGAGGCAGGGGAATCACTTGAACTGGGGAGTCAGAGGTTTCTGTGAGCCAGGATTGCGCCACTGCACTCCAGCCTGGCAACAAAGAGAAAGTCCATCTCAAAAAAAAAAAAGTCAGGAGACAACAGATGCTGGAGAGAATGTGGAGAAATAGGAATGCTTTTACATTGTTGGTGGGAGCGTAAATCAGTTCAACCATTGTGGAAGACAGTGTGGCTATTCCTCAAGGATCTACAACTAGAAATATAATTTGACCCAGCAATCCCATTACTGGGCATATATCCAAAGGATTATAAATCATTTTACTATAAAGACACATGCACACATAAGTTTATTGTGGCACTATTCACAATAGCAAGGTCTTGGAACCAACCCAAATGTCCATCAATAATAGACTAGATAAAGAAAATGTGGCACATATACACCATGGAATACTATGCAGCCATAAAAAAGATGAGTTCATGTCCTTTGCAGGGACATAGATGAAGGTAGAAACCATCATTCTCAGCATACTATCACAAGAACAGGAAACCAAACACCACATGTTCTCACTCATAAGAGGGAGTTGAACAATGAGAACACATGGACACATAGGGAAGGGAACATCACACACTGGGGCCTGTCAGGGTGTGGGGGGCTAGCGGAGGGATAACATTAGGAGAAATACCTAATGTAGGTAACGGGTTGATGGGTGCAGCAAACCACCATGGTACGTGTATATTTATGTAACAAAACTGCATGTTCTCCTCTTGTATCCCAGAACTTAAAGTATAATAATAATAAAAAAAGGTACATAAGACAACATCCTATTTGATACTGTATTACTTGTCTATTTCCAAGTACCACATTAATCCAAAATATAGTAACTTGTTCAGAAATTATTAGGACTTTTAAGTTAGCAACAAAGGAGCATTAAATCAAGGGCTGGGTTTTCCTAACATGGAACCCACATCCATGATGATGGGCTGAGTATAAGCTCTACACATTCCATTATCATCTAATCCCAGACAATTTCTTTTTCCTCATCTTTTAACACACTCCACTGTACACTGTGCTCTGCTCTTCTATAAAGACACCAGACAAGCTCCTTCAACTGAATTTACTTTGTACCTGTCCTTTGTCTGGGAAGCTTTTAACCCAGATATTCTGGGCAATTTTCTCTTTTCATTCAGGTTTGTGAACCTAGAAAACCTGAGACACGTCTCAGTTAATTTAGAAAGTTTATTTTTTCATGCGCCCATGACACAGCCTCAGAAAGTCCTGATGACATGTGCCAAGGTGATTGGGGCACAGCTTGGTTTTATACATTTTAGGGAGATATGAGACATCAATCAATATATGTAAGAAGTACATTGGTTTGATTCAGAAAGGCGGAGCATCTTGAAGCAAAGGCAGAAAGACTGGAAGCAAGGACAGGACTTTCAGGTCACAGATAGGTAAGACACAAACAGTTTCATTCTTTTGAGTTTCTGATTAGCCTTTCCACAGGAGGCAATCTGAAATGCATCTATCTTAGTAACTTTGACTAGAATGCGAGGCAGGTTTGCCCTAAGCAGTTTCTAGCTTGAATTTTTCTTAGTGATTTTGGGGGCCCAATATATTTTCCTTTCACAGGTTTATGGTCAAAGTGCTCTTCAAACTAATTCATTTAACATCTCTCATTCTCTTTGTTTTTCTTCCCATTACATATCCCTAGCTTCTACTTTTCCTTGTAAATTCATTTGTAGGACTTTTTTATGGTTTGGTTGAAATTGTGATGTTTTTCTCTTCATTAGGCTGGTGTTAAGTGTATCTGAATGAATTACTATTTTAAAGCTTAATTTTTGATATCCTGGATTTTGCTGTTTTTGAAGCCATTTAATTTGAAGTCTATATAATGACGACTTTCATTTCTGAATGTGGTTGTTGCTAGTGACCAAGACAGCCTTGATATTCCCCTCAGCCTAATGAAACTTTAGAAAGGCTTCTTCCAGACTCTAGGCCCCCACCCTGCCTTTTCTTAGACCATTTATTTTAGATAACTTATGGTTGTAAATCCCTTCTCTACTTCTTTGAGATGTAAATCTTTTAAAAAGGCTCTTGTCAGTTTTATAACCCAGGAATGTCTTTCTCAAGGACCTGGAAACCACCTCTTTGAAACCTAATCATCAAGGAAGATAATACGCTTATCTCCCAGTTTCTGTGAAAGGATAGGAATCTGAGTCCTGCCTGAGCCTTGTTCTAAGTTGTAAAAGTACCTCCTGTCATAAACATATTAGAGTGTTTAATTTTCTTTGGTAGGGATAATTAGCAAACACAGATAGCCTATGATCTTTTCCAATCCCAACTCTTAAAACCTCTCCAGCCCTTTGTCTTGACAAAGCTGGGTGTCCAGGTTTGCTCTGTGCCCTCTCCCTTATTGCTAGCACTAGTATCAGAATAAAATCAACTTCCTTCTGTTCATCTTGTCCTATGCAATTGTTCCTTACTACTAGTTAGCTTTTTGTCCAAGATCCTGAAACAAAAACAACAAAATATTGCTGGTTACATTTACTTGTATTTGTGTTAACCATGTAGATATATGTATATATTTTTCTTATAAAGAAAAGCTTATTTCTCTATCCATATTCAAGATATAACCTCTTCCAATTTGGTAATCTTGAGCTTATCACTCAGTCTTTTAATAATTATAATTTTTAATTGATACCAAATATATGTACGTGTGGGGTAAGTGTGGTATTTTGTTACATGCATAAAATGTGTAAATGATCAAACAGGGTATCCATCACTTCAAGCATTTATCATTTCTATGTGTTGGGAGCAGTTCAAGTATTCTAGCAATTTTGAAATATATAATACATTGTTGCTAACTATAGTCACCCTACCCTACTATAAAATATTAAAATGTGGCTCACACCTGTAATCTTAGCACTTCGAGAGGCCAAGATGGGTGGATTACTTGAGTCCAGGAGTTTGAACAGTCTGGCCAACATAGCAAATCCCCGTCTGTACTAAGAATACAAAAATTACTTGTGTGTGGTGGCAAACACCTGTAGTCCCAGCTACTTGGGAGGCTGAGGCCCAATAATTGCTTGACTCTGAGAGGCAGAGCTTGTAGTGAGCTGAGATCACGCCACTTCACTCCAGCCTGGGCAACAGAGCAAGACTCTGTCTCAAAAAACAAAACAAAACAACGACAACAAAAACCTATGTTTTTGCCCATTAAACAATCTCGTTTTATTCCCCCCAGTCATCCACATACCAATCCCAGTCACTATTTATCATTCCACTCTCTACTACCATAAAATCAAGTATTTTAGATCCAACATATGAGTGAGAATATGCAGTATTTGTCTTTCTGTGCCTGGCTTATGTCACTTAACATAATGATCTCCAGTTCCATCTATGTTGCTGCAAATGGCATGATCTCATTCCTTTTTATGCCCAAATAATATTCCATTGTGTATATATACATCGTATTTTGTTTAACCATTATTCTGTTGATGGAAACATAGGTGGATTCCCTATCTTTGCTCTTGTGTGTAGTGCTACAATAAATACGGGATTGCAGATATGCCTTTGATATACTGATTTCTTTTCCTTTGGATAAATACCTGGTAGTGGGATTGCTAGACATATTGTAGTTCTCTTTTTAGTGTTTTGAGAGATCTTTGATATAGTTTGGATATTTGCCCTTACCCAAATCTCATGTTGAATTACAATCCCCAATGCTTGAGGGCAAGAGGGATGGTGGGACCTGTTTGAGTCATAGGGGCAGATTCCTCCTGGCTTGGTGCTATTATCACATAGTGAGTAACTTCTCAGAAGATCTTGCCATTTAAAAATGTGCACCCTCCTGACTCTCTCTTGCTCTTGCTGTAGCCTTGTAATGTGCCTATTCCCTCTTCACATTCCACAATGACTAAAAGCTTCCTGAGGCCTCCCCAGAATCAGATACTGGTACTGTGTTTCCCGTATAGACTGCAGAATTGTGATTCAATTAAACTTCTTTCCTTATAAATTACCCAGTCTCACATATTTATTTATAGCAATGCAAGAATGGCCTAACACAATCTCCATACTGTTTTCCAGAGTGCCTGTACTAATTTACATTCTCACCAATGGTGTATGATTTCCCTTTTCTTCACATCTGCACCACCATCTGTTATTTTTCTTTTTAGTAACAGCCATTCTAACTGGGATAAAATGATAGCTCATTGTGGTTTTGAATAGCATTTCCCTGTTCATTAGTGATATGAACATTTTTTATTATACTTGGTAGCCATTTGTATCTCTTCTGAGAAATGTCTATTAATGACCTCCGCCCACATTTTAATGGGATTATTATTTTTATTTATTTATTTGTTTTTAATGTTGAGTTGTCGGAGTTCATTGTAGATTGTGGATATTAGTCTGTCATTGGATGCATAGTTTGCAAATATTTTCTCCCATTCTGCGGGTTGTCCATTTATACTGAGGATAATTTCTTTTGTGGAGCAGAAGCTTGTCAGTTTAATTAATGCTCTCATTTTTAATTTTTGGGTTTTTTTTTTGTATTTGCTTTTGCAAATTTAGTTGAAAATTATTTGCCTAGATCAATGTCCAGAAGTTTTTTCTAGGTTTCCTTCTAAAACTTATATGGTTTCAGGTCTTACATTTAAGTCTTTAGTCCATCTTGAGTTGATTTTTGCATATGGTGAGAGATAAGGATCCAGTTTTAGTATTCTACCTGTGGCTATCCAGTTTTCCCAGAACTATTTATTGAATAGAATGTCCGTTCCCTAATTTATGTTTTTGTATGCTTTGTCGAAGATCAATTGATTATAAGTATTTGGCTTTTTTCTGAGTTCCCAATTTTCTCTGCTGGTCTATGTATCACCTTTATGTCAGTATCATGCTGTTTTGGGTGCTATAGCCTTGTAGTATAATTTGAGATTAGATAATGTGATGCCTCCAGATTTTTTTCTTTTTGCTTAGGACTGCTGTAGCTATTCAGGGTCTTATTTGATTCCATGTGCATTTAAAAATTGTTTTCTTTAATTATGTGAAATATGATGTTGGTATTTTGATAGAAATTGAGTTGAATCTGTAGATTGCTTTGGGCAGTATGGTCATTTTAATGATATTCACTCTTTTATTTCATGAGTATGGGATGTATTTCCATTTTTTGGTGTCATCTATGATTTTTTTTCAGAAGTGTTTTCTTGTTCTCCTTATAGAGATTGTATTAGTTCATTTTCACACTACTATAAAGAACTATCTGAGACTGGGTAATTTATAAATAGGTTAAATTGACTAACAGTTCCACCTGCTGTATGAGAGGCATGGATGGTGAGGTCTTGGGAAACTTACAGTCATGGTGGAAGGGCAAAGGGGAAGCAAACACATCTTCACATGGCGGCAAGAGAGAAACTGAGCAAAGGGGGAAGTACTACACACTTTCAAACAACTAGATCTTGTGAGAACTCACTAGCACAAAAAAAGCAAAGGAAATCTCTGCCCCAATGATCCAGTCATCTACCACCCAATCCCTCTCCTAAAATTGGGAATTAAAATTCAACATGAGATTTAGGTGGGAGCAGAGCCAAACCATACAATTTGCACCTGTCCGCTCTCAATTCTCATGTCCTTCTCATATTGCAAAACACAATTATTCCTTCCCAACAGTCCCCCAAAGTCTTAAATCGTTCCAGTATTAACTCAAAAAACCAAGTCCAAAGTATGATCTGTGACAAGGCAAATTTCTTCCACTTATGCGCCTGTAAAATCAAAAGCAAGTTAGTTGCTTCCAAGATACGATGGGGGTGAAGTCATTGGGTAAATGTTTCCACTCCAAAAGGGAGAAATTGACAAAAACAAAAGGGCCACAGGCCCCATTGAAATCTCAAGCCCATCAGGGCAGTCATTAAATCTTAAATCTCCAAAATATTTCCTGTTGACTCCATGTCTCATATCCAAGCCACACTGACACAAGGGATGAGTTCCCAAGGTCCTGGTCAGCTCTGCCCCTGTGGCTCTGCAGGGTACAGCCACCGTGGCTGCTTTCACTGGCTGGTGTTGAATGCCTGCAGCTTTTCCAGGTGCACGGTGCAAGCTGTTGATGTTCTACCATTCTGGAGTCCAGAGGACAGTGGTCCTTTTTCCACAGCTCCATTAAGCAGTGCCCTAGTGGGGACTCTGGGTCCCCACTAGTGCTCCAACCTCACATTTGCCTTCTTCACTGCCCTAGCAGAGTTCCTCCATGAGGGCTCCACCCCTGCAGCAGACTGATGCCTCAACATTCAGGTGTTTCCATACATCCTCTGAAATCTAGGAGGAGGCCCCCAAGCCTCAGCTCTTGCTCTCTGTGCACCCACAAGCCCAACACCATGTAGAAACTACCAAGGCTTGGGGCTTGCACCTTCTGAAGCAATGGCCCAAGCAGTATCTTGACCCCTTTTAGACACGGCTAAGGCTGGAGTGGGGATGAGGTAGGGTGCTATGTCCTGAGGCTGCAAAGAGAAGCTTTGTCCTGGGCCTGGTCCACAAAATCATTTTTCTCTTCTAGGCCTACAAGCCTGTACTTAGAGGGACTGCTGTGAAGGTCTCTGAAATGTCTTGGAGGCATTTTTCCTATTGTCTTGGTTATTAACATTTGGCTCATTACTTATGCAAATTTATGCAGTGGACTTGAATTCCTTCCCAGAAAATGGGTTTATCTTTTCTACCACATGGTTGGGATGCAATTTTTTTAAACTTTCATGCTCTGCTTCTCTTTTAAATATAAGTTCCAATGTTAGACCATGTCTTTGCAAACACATATGAGCCTAGGCTTTTAGAAGCAGCATCTTGAATGCTTTGCTACTTAGAAATTCCCTTCACCAGATATTCTAAATTATCTGTCTCAAGTTCAAAGTTCTAAAGATCTCTAGGGCAAGGGCACAATGCTGCCAGTCTCTTTATTAAAGCATAGCAAGAGTGACCTTTACTCCAGTTTCCAATAAGTTTCTTATCTCCATCTTAGATCTCCTCAGTCTGGACTTTATTACCCATATCACTATGAGCATTTTCGTTAAAACTATTCAACAAGTTTCTAGGAAGTTCTAAACTTTTCCTCATCTTCCTGTCTTCATTTGAGCCCTCCAAATTGTTCTAGCCTCAGCCTATTACACAGTTCCAAAGTTGTTTTCACATTTTCAGGTATCTCTACAGCAATGCCCAACTTCTCTGGTACCAATTTTCTATATTAGTGGGTTTTCACACTGCTATAAAGAACTACCTGAGACTGGGGAATTTATAAAGAAAAGAGGTTTTATTGACTCACAATTACACAAGCAGTACAGAAGTCATGGCTGAGGAGGCCTCAGGAAATTTACAATCATGGTGGAAGGGCAAAGGGGAAGCAATCATGTCTTCACATGTGGAGGGGAGAGAGAGAGAGAGAAAGTGAAGGAAGAAGTGCTACACACTTTCAAGTAAACAGATCTTGTGATAACTCACTGTCCCAAGAAAAGCAAAGGAGAAATCTGCCCCCATGAGTCAATCACCTCCCATCAGCTCCCTCCCACAATACTCAGAATTAAAATTCAGCATGATGTTTGGGTGAAGACATAGAGCCAAATGCCATCAGAGATCTTTTACTTCCTTGGTTATGTGTACTCCTAGGTATTTCATTACATTTTTTGCAGCTATTGTAAAAGAAATTGGGTTCTTGATTTGATTCTGAGCTTGGAGCTTGGTTGTTGTTGGTCTATACCAGTGCTACTGATTTGTGAACACTGACCTTTTTAATATGAGACTTGACTGAATTCATTTATCAAATCTAGAGATCTTTTGGAGGAGTCTAGGATATTCTAAGTATACTATCATATCATTGACAAATATTGACTTCCTCTTTTCCAATATGGATGCCCATTATTTCTTTATTTTGCCTGATTACTCTGGCTTGGGCTTCTTACATTAGTCTCTTGTTAGATGAATATTTTGCCAATATTTTCTCTCATCCAATAGGTTGTTTATTCACTCTGTTGATTGTAACCTTCACTTTGCAGAAGATTTTTAGTTTAATATAGTTCCATTTGTTTCTTTTTGTTGTTGTTGTCTGAACTTTTAAGGTCTTATCCATAAAATTCTTTCCTAGACCAAAGTCCTAAAGTGTTTCACCTATGTTTTTATCTATTTTACCATTTCAGGCCTTACATTTAAGCCTTTACTCCATCTTGTGTTGACTTTTTTATATGAGAAGACATAGGGGGCCAGTTTTTTTTTTGCTTGTAGATATTCAATTTTCTCACCCTCCATTTATTGAAGAGGGTATTTTTTCCACAATGTACAGTTTTGGATCCTTTATTGAAAATCAGTTGGCTGTAAATACATGGGTTTATCTCTGAGTTTTCCATTTTGTTTCACTGATTTATCTTTTTGTTTTTATACCATTACCATGCTGTTTTGATTATGATAGGCTTGGAAAATATTTTTAAGTCAGGTAATGTGAAGTCTCCAGCTTTGCTACTTTGCTAAGGATTGCTTTAGCTATTTGAGCTCATTTTTGATTCCACAAGAATATTATAATTGTTTTTCTATTCTGTGAAGAATGCCATTGGTATTTTGACTGCAGTTGCATTGGATCTGTAGATTTGACTGGGAAACACAGTCATTTTAATAATGTTAGTTATTTTAATCCCTCAGAATGGAATGCCTTTCAATTTGTTTGTTCCCTCTTTAATTTCTTTCATTAGCGTTTTGTAGTTTTCATTGTAGAGGTCTTTCACCTCTTTGAGTAAATGTATTTCAAGGTATTTTATATTTTTGTAGCTATTGTAAATGGGATTTCTTGATTTTTAATCAGCTAGTTCATTATTGATGCACAGCAATGCTGCTAATTTTTGTATGTTGATTGTGCCTCATGCAACTTTAGAGTTCTTTAGCTATTGTCTTTAGGTTTCTTTCTATATAAGATTATGTCATCTGCAAAGAGGGACAATTTGACTTCCTCTTTTCCAGTTTGGATGCCTTTTTATTCTTTTTCCTTGTCTGATTGTTCTGGCTAGAACTTCCAGTACTATTTGAATAGGAGTGGTGAAAGTGGTCATCTTGACTTGTTCCAGTTCTTAAAGACTTTGAGCTTTTCCTCATTAAGTATGATGTCAGCTGTGGGTTTGTTATATATGGCCTGCATTATCTTGAGGTATGTTCTTTGTATGTTTGTTGAGGGTTTCCATGAGGAAGGGATTTTGAATTTTATCAAATTATTTTTCTGCGTGTATTGAGATAATCATATAATTTTTGTCGTTCATTCTGTTGATATGATATATCAAATTTATTGTTTTGCATCTGCTGAACTATCTTTGCATCCCTGGCATAAATCCTACTTGATCATGGTGTATTATCTTTTTCACATGCTGTTGGTTTTCGTTTGCTAGTATTTTGTTGATAATTTACAAATCTATGTTCATCTGGGATATTGACCTGTAGTTTTCTTATTTGGTGTGTCCTTATCTGGTTTAGATATCAAGGTAATGCTGGCCTCATAGACTTAGTTAGGGAAAGTCCTTCCTCTTGATTTTTTTTGAAATGGGTTGAGGAGGATAATACTAGTTCTTTGTAAGTTTAGTAGAATTCTGAAGTGAAGCCATCCAGTCCTGGACTTTCCTTTGTTGAGAGTCTTTTTATTACTGATTCAATACTGTTACTCAGTTTTTGTTGGTTCAAGTTTTCAATTTCTCAATGATTCACTTACGGTAGGTTGTGTGTGTCCAGAAATGTATCCATTTCTACTAGGTTTTCCGGTTTGTTAGTGTATAGTTGTTCATAATGGTTTTTGGTGATCTTTCATATTTCTATGGTATCACTTGAAATGTTTCCTTTTTGTATCAGATTTTGTTTATTTGAGTCTTCTCTTTTTTTTCCTCAGTTAGTCTAGCTAGATAGTGGCTTATGCATTTTATCTTTTCAAAAATCTAATTTTTTATTCTATTGATTGTATCTAATCTCTATTTCATTTAGTTCTGCTACAGCTTTCATTATTTCTATCTTTCTAAGTTTTTGGTTTGGATTGTTCTTGATTTTCTAGTTTCTTGGGGAACATTGTTTGGTTCTTTATTTGAAATATTTCTGCTTTTTTTGATATAGGTCTTAATTGCTATAAACTTCCCTCTCAGCACTACTTTTGGTGTATGCAGTAGGTTTTATTATGTTGTGTTTTCATTTTCATTTATTTCAAAAAATTTAAATCTCCTTTCTAATTTTGTTATTTACCAAATAGTCATTCAGGAGCATATTGTTTAATTTCTCTGTGTTTGTACACTTTCTAAAGCTTCTCTTTTTTTTTTTTTTTTGATTTCTCATTTAATTTCACTGTGTTCTGAGAAGATAGTTGATATGATTTCAATTTTTTAAAAATGTTGTTGAGGCTTGTTTTGTGGCTTGATATATGCTCTATCCTGAAGAATGTTCCACATGGTGATGAGAAAATATGTGTATTCTGTAGCTTTTGAATGAAATGTTCTGTAAATGCCTGGTAAGTCCGTTTGGTCTAATGTGAAGTTTAAATCCAAGTTTCTTTGTTGATTTTCTGCTTAGAGTGGGGCATTGAAGTCCCAATTATTATTGTATTTGAGTATATCTCTTCCTTTAGAGCTAATAATATGTTTTATATATTTGGATGCACCATTGTTGGATGCATATATGTTTAGTATTGTTATATCCTCTTGCTGAATTGATCTCTTTATCATTATATAATGACTTTCCTTTGTTTTACTTTTTTGACTTAAACTCTGTTTCATCTGATGTAAGTAAAGCTCTTTCTGCTGTTTTTTTTTTTTTTTGGTTTGTTTGTTGTTATCGTTGTTGTTGTTTGTAGGGAATGAATTTTTCCATCTTTTTACATTAGTCAACGTGTGTGATGAGTTTTTTTGTAGGCAGCATATTGTTACTCTATTTTAAAAATCCACTTAGCCAGTCTAAGTGGAAAGTTTAATCTGCTTACATTCAACAATATTATTGATATACGAGGGCTTATATCTGTCATTTTATTAATTGATTTCTGATTGTTTTGTATATCCCTGTTCCTTTGGTTCTCTTATTGTTTATCTTTGTACTTTGCTGTTTTTTGTAGTGGTAACATTGGGTTGTTTCCTTACTTGTGTGTTTGCTCTACCCATGGGCTTTATACTTTGTGTGTTTTTGTGATGGTAAATATTTTTCTTATGACAGAGAAGCTAGATAGGCCTGTACTTGGGCCTCAGTAATTACAGCACTGGTCTAAGTGTGCCTGTCCTTGGGACCCAGGGTGGCATATCCTGACACCAATGTTCAGTTAGGCCATTTTATGAGCCTCCAGGCAGGGTGTTGATAGTGGCAGCAATGAGCTGGGCAAGTGGATGGGTTTTTTGGCCCCTGGGTGGTGGATATGACATGAATGGTGGCAGTAGCACTGGCAGGACAAGCTTCTAACTCCCAAGCACTTCAGGCTAATGTTGGCAGTGAACATGACCAGGCTGGTGGGTCAGTCCACAGGCCTGCAGGTGGCACATGTGGGTGACTGCCAGCAGTGGTTTAGTGGCAGGTTGTGTGGGTCTTGTCTCAGGCCCCTGAAAGGAGTTCTCAGGTGCCAATGTTGGTGGATGGGGCTGGGTAATTCCCAGGCTCTCGATGGCATACTTGGGCACTGAGGGGGTTGCAGAGCTGGGCCAGGTGGATCTGTCCTCAGGTTCCCCATTGGTGTGTGCAGGTGTTGGTTGTGGTAATGGGGGGCAGGAAAATCCCCATTCCCCTGATAGAATGCTTGGGTGGGCCACCAGCAGCTATGCTACAGCCCTGCTACTGGGGAGGGCAGGGTTGCTTTCAATGCTAGTAGCAGTAGGCAAGTGGCCAAGGAGAGTACACTTTTGCACCAGATGGCAGCTGTGGGCAGGATAGCCTGTCCTGAGGGCACTCATAAATGGGTGGCAACTCACTTTGGCCCTGGTGGCAGCTGCCAGTCATGGCAGTGGCTCTAGGCAGAGGATGTCAATGGGCTCCAGGAATGTGGAGATATAAGGGTTGTGGGACTCCAGGGTTGGATGGAGTCTGGTGGGTCTGTGCTCTCAAAATGGCACTATACTGTAACTGCTTAGGTCTTCAAGTCATGTGTGACACATTGTCAGCTTCCTTTCTGGAGTTACACCACATCCTTGTTTCCAGGCAGCTCCGTGTGTTAGTCTCAGAGCCTGCAAGGATCAAGGGACTTTCCCATGGCTAGATTTGCAGGAGTCCTCAGTGGGAATGCAGACCACTGGGGGTCTGTCGCTTGTCTTTTGCCTGCATTGGGGCACCAGCTGACTCTAGCTAAGCAGGCTGCCTTACTTCCCTTTCCGTTCTTGTTTTAGGTGTTTGCTGGCCCTTCTCTGTTGAATTCGTGTCTCTCTTAGATGATCTATTCACAGTGTGATTATCTACTCACTATTTTGGTTCTTCTTTGTGGAGGAAGTTAGTACTAGATGCCACTAGTCAGTCACCTGGAAGCTAAACGTGCTTCTTTAAATATTATAATTTTAATTTTAAAACACTTTAGAGTTTACAGAGACATATGTAATTATTTCTTTTTATTATTTTAATGGAAGTTCCATGTGATACATACTGAGAAACATTTTCCACTGTGGGCCTTACATAAATGTAACATCAAATTCTTCATCTCCAGTCCTCTTGCTAAGCAAAAATTGCCCAACAGCACCTGCTAAACTACAAGGAAAATTCCTTCTTCTTCTGAGAACTGTTTTGGTCCAACTATTCGTAAAACCATCTGGACTTTTGCTGTTAAAGCTCTATAAAAAGTCATCTTCCTTTCCCCAAGGAAAAACATCCCTCAGAGTTATTCTCATGCTGCATCATTTTAGATTAAAGGTTTAAACTTAGCATTGCTTTGGTTGATATTCTCTCACTCTTATGGTATGTTATTATTGCTGTAAGAATTTTGAATCACTACATTTTCATAGGCTCTTTCTTGTGTATAATATTCCAAAATGCCATTCACTATTTCTTGCTTCAAAGTTATAGAATAAATCATCTGTATCAGTACTGACATTTCCTTAACCCCATTTAGCAATAGAATTTGCAAATAAAATAAAAGTAAAAGTCATTTAAGTAATGGGAGTTTATATCAAGGGCAAACCTCTGTATAAGATAACAATTAAAAGCTTCTGGGAACTTCATTTTCAACGTTCAAGCATACAATTGAATTGCGGGCAATTTTTGACAGGAATATAATTTATACAAAAAATTAACATGGGTGGGAAATAATACATCTGGATTTATAGAAATATTATAGTTAAATAAATGTATATGGGACTTAAGCATCTTATGCTGAGTATCCTAGAGTTGGAGTTGATAATTAAGACCACCCGCATCCACATAGGTTTACTATCAGGACTCAATACTAAGACCACTATGTTAAGGTGACTTGAACTATTGTTCTGGGAAATTCTTGCGCCTGAGGATAATGTTGAAAAACAGTAGATAAATTCATTGTTTAACCTCAGAAAATTCCTGAAAACAATTTATTCATAGAAGAAAATTGTCTTATCTGTGCAACCGTTCTATCAGAAAAAGACTGCATACCTGGAAAAAGTCTTGCTTTTCATAAAACATTTACTTATCAAGGCATACTTGAGGAACTTCACATTGCTATGCTCACCAATCCTAAATTATTTTGTAATTAATTTTGCCCAATCCCAATCTTAGGGCACAGGAGAGGTTTCTTGCCAGTGTGACCATGGAGGCACTGACAGTTCTCTTGGCAAGCCACTGCCCCTTGGGGAAAATGAGAACAGTGAAATAAATGAGGCAGCTTGACGAATTATGAAGCAACTTGTTCTTCATTTTAGTCAGCTTAAAAATGAGAATCATTGTATTTGCATTTTAATGTTTTTATGAGAACTAAATGAGATAATATATTTAACATGTTTAGAAGAGTGCTAAGCATCTAGTAATTCCTCAATGAAGGTTAGAATTATTAATAATTCAAAATTTTTGGTAACTACTAAGGTACTAAAAATACCCAAAAATATTTTTCAGGCTCAAATTGTATATTTGTTAAAATATTTTTCAGGTGGCAACGTTTAGTCACAACTGTTGCAGAATTTCAGATTGCATTTATTACCTTGCCAATTATTATCTCTGTCAGTATAGTCTATTTTAGCTTATAGATTGAGTACTATACTTCGGTGGTTTTTAGGAACACTATTTGAGAACTGATTCACTATGGAAGAATGAAAACCATAAACTACATCTCCTTTCAGACATAATGCTCTAAAATGATAGTAAAGTGGGTAGTGATAGTACCCAATAGGAAAAGTACCATTGAAAGAGAATGAAATTTAGATTATTTTTTAAGTATTTGTAATTGAATGCAATCTCCAGAGAAGTCAACTGGAAAAAACGTTCTAGTTTAAAAACATTAGGATGGGACATCTGTAGGGTTAAGACTAATTTTGGATGTGGGGTACAAGCTGGGATCAACTGATACAAGGGCCAAGAAAGGCCCCTGGGAAATTGTCAGATTGATTATTTTTAGCAAAACATTCAGAGAAGCCAGGTTTCTTCTAGTTTTTGAAGCTCAGATAGCTCTAGGATTTCCCTGTAATATAAAATACGTTCTTGAGTTTAAGAGGCAAGGCTGTGAACCAAGTATCTACACAACTAGGCAGTACGGGGAACACTCCACTTGTACTTTTAAGCCATAACATAGAGGACCACCTTCAAAATCCTGGCCAGCATATTGAGAAAAAAAAATAGTGGAGAAGAAAAATCATTAGTATTCACAGCTAACACTAAAGTATACATTTAAAAAATGAGAAAAAACTAAGTGGATTAGAATTTGAAATGTATTAGATTTTCTAGATATAGGGTTTAAATAAGAAAATTGATTGCACTTCACATACTAGCAATAAATAGTAAGAAGAAATTATATTTAAACAACCTTTTGTACCAGTAAGAAAATGATAACATATCTAAGATGAGTATAGTAAAAAATAGGTAGGATCTTTGTGAGGGCAATTATAAAATGCTACTAAAATATAATGAAAATGAATAAATATGTAATTTCTTCTTAATGTATTTAAGAATAAGTTATTTCATAAATATTCTCCAAATTTAGCTATAAGCTTATACAATTCCAATTGTAACTCTGATCTAATTTTTAAAGAAAATTAACAAATTTATTTAAAAGCTTATTTGGAAAAGCAAAGATTAATAATAACAAAAATGAATTTCAGAAAAAAATAACTGTGTAGAAAAATTATCCTGTCAGATACTGAGGCTTATCATAATGCTATAGTAAATCAGAGACTATGGCATTGATCTATATCTATATCTATATCTATATCTATATCTATATCTATATCTATATCTATATCTATATCTATATATATTAGAGAGAGAGTGATGAAACAAAGCCAATAATCTATAGAACATACATAGATGAAATTGTCAGGCCAAATTAGTGAATAAAGAGTGTAGCATTCAAAAGTGTTAGAACTGGTTATTCATAGAGAAAAAAAAACACTCAATCATTTCATAGCATTCACATAAATACATTCTGAAGGAAATAATGAAATGATCTAAATGTCAAAAGAAAAATTTTCTTTAGAGAATTTGTTTCTAGCCACTGTCATACACATTTACATTATCTGGGACAAAAGGATTTCCCTCTGAGAGGTTTAGATGTGAGTGGGCTGGGAGCAGACTCCTAGATTACTGGCTGATTGTAATAGCAGACCATGTGAATAAAGGGCCAAATACCTGAATGCTTACACCCTTAGGATTTTTCTATTTTCTTTATTCCTGAAGCATGTTGTTTAGTTTATCACGGAATTTAGAGTCCCTTGGACATTTTGGCTGAAATTCTTTTTCGTTTGAACTAATGTGCAGATTTTAATCTCTGGATTCATGTATTTATCATTCACATTTTATTTTCACAGTATCAGTGAGCTAGTCCCATTAAAAAAGAAGCTGGTAACAACATTAAGGACAAAAACCCAATAAATTTATTCTGAAATTCAGCTTAATCCTCCCAGTTGCATTCCTTTTTTGATACTTTATTGCATATATTTTGTGATAAACTACCTGCTTAGTAACATTTCTGTTTTAAGTCATAATGCTGCTTTAAATTTAACCTGTTAGAGATTATAAATAATTCTTGCAATTATTTAACTTTTAATATATTTTTCCAAGTTGGTTTTTTTTGTTAAAATTGATATTACTAAAATCATTTTACATAATAATAAAAACATAGAAAATTATTTCATAAAGAAAATATTTCTTATTGAATCAGCTTCTTTTTATTTATTTTCTGAGTTATTTTCCATAAAAATTTACATACTCTGAATAAATTACTAAATAAATTGTGGAGTGTATTATGGACTTGCATTTATCTTTTATTTTTAAGTGTTTCATTGATTAAATATTGCATATGTAATGATGTTACATTACTCATATTCTTCTTAGTAAATCACATATAAATACACTAAAGACTACATTTATGAAATATATAAATCTAGTATATAACCTCCATTTTACTTTGCTAAAATTTAACTCAGGACATGTATTGTGAGTAATTTCTACAGTAAAGGTAATTAAAATATTAAAGTAGAAATGCTACTTATAGTAAAACATTTAGCAATATTGACCAAATTTGTGTAAGCAACTTCAAAAATGGCAATATCTTATCATTTCCTATGGTTTGAATGTCTCATCCAAAACTCATGTTGAATTGTAATTGCCATTGTAACAGTGTTGGGAGGCAGGACCCTTAAGAGGTGATTAGGTCATGAGGGCTTTGCCTCCATGAATGAATTAATGCTGCTATTTGGGGAGTGGGTTAACCATATTGGGAGTGAATTTGTTATCTTGGGAGTGGATTCCTTATAAAATGGATAAGTTCAGACCCCTTTGTCTCTCTGTCTAACAGAGTCACTTGCCCTTCCACCTTCCACCAGGAATGACAGCATAAAGGTCCTTGCCAGATGCCAGCGTATGCATTTAGACTTTCCAGCCCCCAGAACCATGAGCCAAATAAATTTATATTGAATATGAATTACCCAGTCTGTGGTATTTTGTTATATCCACACAAAATTTACCATGACACCATTTATAATATGCATACCTAAAGATAACTATACATCTATAGTATATTTCTGTCATTTGATTGCCTTGTTTTTGCAATTCCTGTGACTTTATGAATAATTTTTCCAACATCAATAATGAGATTTATTGCTGATGAGTATAATCAATAAATATATATTGGCCACCCAAGTCTGTGTGAAACATTCTGCTAAGCTTGGAGATAATGTGTTGGATAGACTTAAAAGGGACCAGGAAATTTATATTTGTAAAGAATCGTCAGTAAATAGCTCTACAGAGAAGTGTAATGGAAGTGAATGCCTGAAGGTTGAAAAAGAGTATACCTTGTATATTTTGCGGAAAACCTCTAACGAAAGGAAGAGCCTGTTCAAAGACCCTGAAGTGGGGAAGGTAATTAGGCATAATTCAAAGACTGCAAAAGTAGTGCATAGCTTGGAATCCTGCAAATGTGAGATGTTGCACTAAATTTCACATTTTTATGCATCATGTATTTATAATTAAAACAACACATTAGTGCTGGAGAAATGTTATTTAACAAAAAGAAAAAAAGGAAAACAAATGAAGAAAGAAAGGAAGAAGGAGATGAAGAAGGAAAGAAATAAGGAGGCAGGTAGGGAGAAAGAGCCACTGCTTTCTTAAAGCTAAATTTCTAATAATGGCTACTAACATTAAACAATTATCCCCACAACAGTAATTTAACTTGGTACTATATAGAATTCTGAATGCTTGTCTTCAGGAAAAGTGAAAGATATCTCAACAGAAATAAAAGTTAAGTTGTGCTAATTTTCTTGAAATGTAAGATATTGTTTTAACTTCATTTGGGCTTCAAATCATCATCCATCCAATATATTTATTGCTCTTGAAAGCTTTTAAATTTACTTGCATTCATTACTTTTCATTGGACTATTGTTAGTTTCTGTTATTGTTACTAAATCATCCATATACAAGTGAAAACATGGCTACTAGAGCTTAGATCCAAATTTTCTCACTTTTTATATTCTTGAAATCATAAAGAATAACCAGGAGAAAAATGTCAGAACATAAACATTTCAATAAAATAGTAGAAAGCAAAACTTTCCAGACCCCAAATTACGTAAAGCTGTGGAGTAAAGCAGTTGGCAATATCAGAGCACGCATGGGAAGACAATGCTGTGGCCATACAACAGTGAATAGCTGGGAAAATGGAGAAGGCCTAGCAATCAATGGCAGAAATCTACCAGCCATAACCACTCTTGAGTGGGCAAATTTGCAAACAGGACAAAGTTCTATCTTGACTACTTTTAAATAGAAAGCAGATAAATAAAGCAAGGAACTAACTGGTGGGAGTAGAGTGTGAAGCACAAACGTGCTAAATCTAAGAAATACACACACACACACACACACACACACACACACACACACAAAAGTCCCACTAAACTACCTCCCACAAAAGAGGGCAGAATTTACTAAGCAGGAGTTCTGCCTTATAAGAGAAGCTTTGGGTGAAGGAAATGTTGGAGCTCAGAGATGGCTGTAGAAACTCCCGAACTAATTGTGTTTTGGGAGGCAAAAATATTTTAATAAAATTGCCTGTCCCTTTAGAAATTATAGGAAGAGCCCTGGAGCATTGAAACATATACAACTCTCCTGGTCCTTCTCCTTCCCCTAGAAATCTTCTGTTTAAACATGACCAAGAAAAATCCAGTTGCATAATTCTAAATAGTCACAAAATATCATGAAAACAGGTAAGAAAATGTACAAGAGAGTCTCAAATCTTCCCATATGTGAAGAAAAGCTGTCAGAAAAATAACATTAAAAAGCAAATTCGGGCCCGAGTGAGGTGGCTCATGCCTGTAATCCCAGAACTTTGGGAGGCCAAGGCAGGTGGATCACCTGAGGTCAGGAGTTCAAGATCAGCCTGGCCAACATAGTGAACCCCGTCTGTACTAAAAATACAAAAACTAGCCAGGCATGGTGGTGGCGCCTGTAATCCCAGCTACTAGATAGGCTGAGACAAGAGAATCGCTTGAACCCAGGAGGTGGATGTTGCAGTGAGCCGACACCACACCATTGCACTCCAGGCTGGGTGTCAAGAGTGAAACTCTGCCTCAAAAAAAAAAAAAAAAGAAGCAAATTAGATTTAATAGTGTCACAAAAAGTTAAATTTCCAATAAAGGAATTTTGACTCATTTATTGACATGTTTGACTCCCTTGGTGACATTTCTAATTTAAATTCAGGACTCTGTAGTTTTACTTAACAACATCTGTATTACTTATCTATCATCTTACTTCCACACTAGCATAAAGTGCGTAGATATGCAAGATCTCACAGAAACTAGCAAAAGGCAAACTGAAACCACCAAAGATGACATTTTCAGCAATATATTGGACATTAACATTGAATATAAGTAATTTTTAAAATACTTTGATGAGGATAAGTGTGAAAAAAGAAAATATAAATGATAAATTCTGACAATCTAGAAAATAATACAATTAAAAATAGGAGAAGAAAATGGAGAAAAGTTGAAAAGAGTAATAAGCTTATGATTCTATTTTGTAAAAGCTGGGAATCAGATGTGATTTAAATGGAAAAATCATTCTAATTGAGTGTATCTAAGGAGGACACAAACATAAAATAAAAATAATTTCATGAACAAAATCAAGTTGCAAATAAGAGGAAGACATGGAGAAAAACAAAGAATATAAGCTTATTTTATGATTATTTAGTATAGAGAACCAACATAAATAGTATCTAAAGAAAGACGGTTCTAAGTATACTATATAATGATATGTAGGCAAAGGAACTGTTAGGAACAAATACTACTGATACAAAACATTCAAAAGGTGAAGAGAACAGAGCTTGTTTTAAAATGCTTTGTGTGTGTAAAATATAAATCATAATATAAAATGACAGAACTGAGCACAATCTGTCCTGGTTTTTCAATACGTGTAAATGAGCTTAGTTTCTCTATAAAATTAGAGTAGGTCATACAGAAAAAACAAAAACAAAACATAATTTGTTTCTTCTGTATGACCTCCTCTAATTTTATAGTAAACTAAACTATAATAAACTCAACTAAAATTAAGTAATTCAAAAGTTAAATACCAGAGTTCATAAAGTTTATATCAAAATATAAATCCTGTAAAAAATAGAACATTTGGAGTCCTGAAGTAGAAAATTTGGTTCTCAGAAGAGAACCACTGCGCCCAGCCCCATTTAGTTTTCATAAGGTAGTGTAGCATGTATTAAGATTAATATAATCAGTATTTAAATGAGACCACATTTCTGTTGGTCATTAAACTCCCCTCAAGTATTATGAGTTAGCATACAGTTTGTTGAACTAAAAGAGGTATTAAATTTTACTTATCCACAGAAAATTATAGGAACTAAGAAAAGTCAAAATATATGTAATTAATAATTGTATTCACACTTGGTTTTAGCTACCATAAATGTAAATATAATGATTTTAGATATGACCCACTCCTCTTTAAATTTCTGGAGGTTAGGCAGTTTTCTTATTGTTTAAATGAATTTCTATATTCAATAGATATCTCACTCTCATTGGACTAAACTAGGTAGGAATAACTCTCATAATGTGTTTAATATATATGTATGTATCTTGGCTCACTGCAACCTCCACCTCCCGATTCAAGCAATTCTCCTGCCTCAGCCTCCTGAGTAGTTAGGTCTATAGACGTGGGCCACCATGCCTGGCTAATTTTTTGTATTTTTAGTAGAGACAGGGTTTCACCATATTGGCCAGGCTGGTCTTGAACTCCTGACCTCAACCAGTCCATCTGCCTTGGCCTCCCAAAGTACTAGGAATACAGACATGAGCCACCACGTCCGGCCTCTTGTGTGCTTTATTTAAAAAAAAAAATTATTAAGTTTCTTTCACTGTAACAGTGTCTTAAAAAGTATTGTTATTCCTTTCCACCATGGCACTTAACTATAACATTATAGCACTTAACTATAACATTTTACCATATAAATAATTTATCAGATGTTTTTGATTTCCATTTCACAATATTAGTTAGAACATATTCACTTATCAAATTTTTTTCACATTTGTATATTATTCTTACTCAAGGGATTAACTGTAGTTATTTCTTTATTTCCAGTGCTTTCTCTCTCACCAGCTGCCACTCTCCTTTTTTACTCACTACCCATCTTTATTCTATTCTTTTTCTTTGCTTGGATGACATCACCCTGATTTTCAGCTGCTTCTCTTCTAATTATGATCCATTTCTCTTGTATCTTGCACCTCTTGGGCTGTTTCTGTTTTGTGCCTTGAGCAGTAATCAAATTATATCAATATATTTGCCAAATGCATGAACATTTCCACATTCCCAGAGTGACCACGGTTTTGAGTTTCAGATAATAAATGAACTTTTTTTAAATTTGTATTTTTTTTTATTTTTTTGAGACGAAGTTTCACGCTGTTGCGCAGGCTGTAGTGCAGTGGCTCAATCTCAGCTCACTGCAGCCTCTACTTCCCAGGTTCCAGCGATTCTCCTGCCTCAGCCTCGCAGGTAGCTAAGATTACAGGTGCATACCACATGCCTGGCTAACTTTTGTATTTTTCATAGAGACGTGGTTTCACCATGTTGGCCAGGCTGGTCTCAAACTCCTGAACTCAGGTGATCCGCCCCGCTGGCCTCCCAAAGTGCTAGGATTACAGGCGTGAGCCAGGGCACTCGGCCGAAAGGGACTCTTTTTTTTTTTTTTATGATTCTTTTTTTTTTTTTTTCTTTTATTATTATTATTATTATTATTATACCTTAGGTTTTATGGTACATGTGCGCAATGTGCAGGTAAGTTACATATGTATACATGTGCCATGCTGGTGCGCTGCACCCACCAACTCGTCATCTAGCATTAGGTATATCTCCCAATGCTATCCCTCCCCCCTCCCCCCACCCCACAATAGTCCCCAGAGTGTGATGTTCCCCTTCCTGTGTCCATGTGTTCTCATTGTTCAATTCCCACCTATGAGTGAGAATATGCGGTGTTTGGTTTTTTGTTCTTGCGATAGTTTACTGAGAATGATGATTTCCAATTTCATCCATGTCCCTACAAAGGACGTGAACTCACCATTTTTTATGGCTGCATAGTATTCCATGGTGTATATGTGCCACATTTTCTTAATCCAGTCTATCATTGTTGGACATTTGGGTTGGTTCCAAGTCTTTGCTATTGTGAATAATGCCGCAATAAACATACGTGTGCAAGTGTCTTTATAGCAGCATGATTTATAGTCCTTTGGGTATATACCCAGTAATGGGATGGCTGGGTCGAATGGAATTTCTAGTTCTAGATCCCTGAGGAATCGCCACACTGACTTCCACAAGGGTTGAACTAGTTTACAGTCCCACCAACAGTGTAAAAGTGTTCCTATTTCTCCACATCCTCTCCAGCACCTGTTGTTTCGTGACTTTTTAATGATTGCCATTCTAACTGGTGTGAGATGGTATCTCATTGTGGTTTTGATTTGCATTTCTCTGATGGCCAGTGATGGTGAGCATTTTTTCATGTGTTTTTTGGCTGCATAAATGTCTTCTTTTGAGAAGTGTCTGTTCATGTCCTTCGCCCACTTTTTGATGGGGTTGTTTGTTTTTTTCTTGTAAATTTGTTGGAGTTCATTGTAGATTCTGGATATTAGCCCTTTGTCAGATGAGTAGGTTGCAAAAATTTTCTCCCATTTTGTAGGTTGCCTGTTCACTCTGATGGTAGTTTCTTTTGCTGTGCAGAAGCTCTTGAGTTTAATTAGATCCCATTTGTCAATTTTGGCTTTTGTTGCCATTGCTTTTGGTGTTTTAGACATGAAGTCCTTGCCCATGCCTATGTCCTGAATGGTAATGCCTCTTTTAATGCTAAATTTAAGTAAACATTAGTAGGTTTAAATGACTTTTCAGAAAATAAATTATCAAGGTCAACAAGTACTTAAAACACGGTTTAAATTTTTAAAAACTATTAAAGAATTTCAAAAGATGTAATTAGAGCCTTTATTTATTTCAGAGCATATTTAATACAGCATGTAGTGCAACTATTCTAATCACCTTTTTGAATACTAACATGGCAACTAGCATAATATTCACATTTTGGTAATATTGCCACTTTCCTTATTTATCATGTGAAACTGCCAGCTCATTAAAGTGCTACCTTCACACAATTATTTTACTGGCTTACAGATTAGAGTTATCAAGGAAGGCCATCCCTTCTCTGAATTATTCCTATTTTGTTGTCCTAACAGATTTCAATAATACTATCATTATATTTTGGCTATTGAGTCATATAATGTCTATGAAATTATTAGCATATTATCTTATGCTATTAATACATTTTAGAAACATGTTTTAGAATATAAACAATCTTAACAATGTATTTTCTTCCCTTACCACTCACAAGATAATTACAAATGTTAAACATAGTTAAAGGTAATGTCTTAAGATAAAAAATCATTAGTGGATTGAAAAACTGTGGAATAATTGGCACTGACTGAAGTTTTTCTTTGCTCCTTTGGAAAAAAAAGTCAGAATTTTTCATATTTCTTTCATTAATTAACTCAATATTTGCTTCTTTTTATTTTGGACTAATCTGTAATGTCAAAGACAGTATTACTTAAAATTTCAGGTTAACAAAACTTAAATTATAATTGAATAAACTCAGTGAAATGATTTTTCGTAAAAACCATAAAAATTTTGCTTGTCTTCTGTCTAGGTAACATATAAAATTCCATATATAGTACATATATAACTTTATTTTAATATTCTAACAATGGGAATTCAATTATTGAAAGTTTAAAACAAAAAATTTTGAGTCTTGATTTAGTAAAGCAAGTCAAATTGTGGTGAGACACATGCCTTCTCATCAAAGACAAAATAGAATGTTAAAATGTTTTTGTAAGAGAAAGAAGACTAAAGAATTAAATTTAAATATAATGTTATTCAAATAATGTAAAAAAATTAAATAAAATTGTGTGTATATTTATTTCACTGTTATTCTTGAGTATCATTTTATCATTATTTTTGAACAGTAAAAAATAAGAATACCATTCACATCGTAAACATCTTTATCATTTTGACATTTTTTGTAACATAATTAGTTTTTTCGACTCAATAAAATTATAATTCATATATTGATTGCTAAATTTTCCAACACAAAACAGTAAAATATTCTCATAAAATCTGACATGAAAATTTTATAAAATATAAACATTCCTTCTAATAGACAACATATTTTAGTCTACTTCTACTTAGGAAGATATTGGGCTTAAACATTAAAAAAAAAAAAAAAAACCTTAATTGTTCAGATTCAGTAAAAGATGCAGTTAACAGGGATTAGAAATTATTCTCCTACTTGAACCAAACCAAAAATAGATGAAATACGTAGAAAAATGGTTTTCCAGACACTAGACATCAAGAAATGAAAACTTGTGATCCCTAAGAAGTTGGAAAAAGCTGATAGAATCCGTAAGTTTGCTCCAGTTTACTGCTATGAAAGAGTTTCTGGCCATGCTGCAGAGTGTGGGAAAATAGGCAAAGCCCATGGAAACCCTGAGCAGAGGAGAAGCAGTGGAGGCAATGCTAAGAGGTGCCTGGAGCTCACACGGAAAGTACTAGAAATTAGGAAGCTGAACAGAGGAAACTCTGGCCATGTGAGGGGGTTCTCTTTTAAGTATTCAGCTTAGTACTGTTCACTGAATGTAATTAAGAAAACTAGTGGGAAATATGAATAGAATCATTGAAAGAATTAGAGGTAGTAATGCCCAAAGGTATACAGGGACAACAATATTTATTCATAAAAAATAGAAAAATGCAAAAGGAATACAAAATAGATTAATAACATTAATGAGTGTTTGGGTTAGTCAAAATATCAATTTTTAAAGCAAAATAGCAGTCATTTATCATAAGATTGCAGATTTATGATTTTAAAATGATATTGCTGCTTATATATATATATGCAGCAAAATGTACTCAAAAACCTAGTTTAAATCAAGGATTAAACATTCTTTTCAAGACCCCTGGTTTTTAATAATCTATTTTAAATATCTATTTCATCAAGGTGGCCTTAGTTTATGTGATTCCTGGATATATAACCATTTTAAGAATAGCCTTTTTGGTAGGATAGAAGGAAAGAGATGGCACTGGAAGAAGTTCATACTGGTTGGGAGATGGGTTTATTTTATTAACATGCCTCTTATTTACATATACCTATAAGATCTATTCCTTTTGTCCAAATACTAAATAATAAAATTTTAAATGGAAAGAAAAAATGTTCACACTGGCTATGTGCCATAAGCATCTATATGTAGATAAGGAGTCACTTAACATCTGAAAGCTTCGTGTAATCTCACCATAAGGTTTTTTTAAATGATAACTTTAGGAAGGTGATATACAAAACTTATCAAATGAAAGCTATAAAAGGCAGAGCTACACAGGAAACAATGGAATATTATAGTTAGAAATCCTGAATTACCTAAATAAGTGGATGCATTTATATTTTCATGAATTAGAAGTCGATTTTCTCCAAATGTATATAAAGATTAAATGCTATCAGAGTAAAAATGGCAGCAGGATTTTAGTAGAAATAGGAAAGCTAGCTTTGAAATATATGTGGAAATTCAGTTGTTGACACTAGCTGATAATTTGAGGAAGTACAAGGTACAAGAACCTAAGAGCAAAATGTAATATCAAATGTAAGTATTAAGACGTATAAAATAGCATGTGTTGAAAGTGTAATTTAAATTAACTTGGATGCTTCAGTTATTTTCAAAATGTATCTTTGTTAACTATTCCTATTGTTTTACAGTGCTTGATACATGAGATATTATAGCACTACTTTTCTAACAGTCTTTAACATTAGAAACAATTCAGTGGCCTTTTTTCATTCCTCAGTGTTGTTAATCATTAATTTCATCTAGAACACAGAGTTTCTATAATTGAGGCAATTTTTGCCACATGTATTAAACCTAGACTTAAGCACTTTGATAAAAAATAAAACAGAAAAAAAAGACATTTAAAGATAAATATTTCATGTCGTTTTTATATTTAAATACAATAACAAAATACTGGCTCTGCTTAGTCTAAGTACTGATATTTTAAAAAGCTTAATAATTACTCTGGCTAGATTTGACGAACTCCACTTCCCCTTCTTTAATATATTAGGAAATAGTATTGTTCACTTAAAGCTATTAAACTATGTTTCATGTTATTTCTTCCTATCCTGGAATGTCAGCCCACATACATTATTCACATGAAGCAGAGTGAACTTTAAATAGGGAGATTATACTGGAGGGAAATGAGAAAGCCATCATTCTCAGTTTTACCCCATACTGCTATTAAAGGTTACATAGGTGGTGATCTTTCTTTTTCCTACTTTTTAAAAAAACTTTATTTCTCTTTTTTTTTCTTTTGGACTCTCTATCTTATTCCTTTTCATCTGCCATAATATCTATACAATTCTGTTTGTTTTCTATATTGTGTGAAGGAACTAGTTGCATTATTTTAAATGATTTACCATCTTCATGTTGTGAGCCAGACATTTAAATAACATGATGAATAAGGTATTACATGCCGTAGTACTTTCTATTCTTTGTCTAGAATGTGATCGAGGTAAATTAAAGTCAGTAAATATGACAATAGTAGTCTGAAGAATTCGAACATCAAGTTTTATCCTTGTGTAAATTAAATCATTAAACAATGGCAATTGAAATAAAATCCCAACAGACCTTTCACTAAACAGTAAACTACACAATTATAGATGATATTTCCTGACAATTATATGCCTGTTTATGAGCAAAATGTTTCTATAACAGCACTTCATATTCAATGATTGATAAATGCTTAAACACAAAGGGAAAACATAAACATTGTGCTTATTATTTAATATCAGTTTATGATTTATGATAAAATGTTTAAACTCAAACCATAAAATAAAAATACTGAAATTTATAGTTTTAAATGTTGATTGTACATATAAAAAGTAGTAGCACAATCTAGAACCTTTAAAATTGTTAACTACAATAGTTTGTGTTACCCGTAATCACTGCATTTATTTGTCCTGATGATCTTTAATATGCTTCATGTCTGGGCATGTTAGAAAAAATGTAAAAACCAAGAGTTTTGAAAAGTCAATAATTGCTATGCATACTTCTGGAAACTCTTCCTATACATTACAGAAAAACAGTGAGTTTTAGTGGATAAAACAAATGCTTTGGTAAGTACAGATCTGCTTTTTTTCATTCACTGGTATGAGTAGGGGCAAGTTATGTAACCCTAAAGTTCAGTTTTATCATTGGCATAAAGAGGGAATAAAAACAATCCTATATATATTTTCTATAAGAAAGAAGCAATAGAATGAAAATAAGTTCATCTGTCCTCTGTTTCCTTCATTTTCTGAAAATGTCCCTTTCTATAATTACCCTTACTTCCCTCCCAGTTCCATAACTATTTTTTTACATATTTTAATTTTGAATTTATTAAAGACAACTCTTGGCTTTTTGGTTTCCTAAGTCCTTTCACTTAAAGATCTTCAAATATTGCCTCTGGAACTACTTTTAGACCTAGTCAAATTTCTGAACTGTTGTGACAAGTATCTGTCTGACGAGTGGCATCTTTACTTGGATATCTCATCATTACTTCGATTTCCTAGGTTATTACTGAACTGACTTGAAATGTTACATCCACACAAAATCCTTCACACACGTTTATAGCAGCTCTTTTAATATTTAAAAGACAAAAGCAACATTACAATATTATAGTGATGCAAATAAATGATTGTGTACATTCATGCGGCCATATATGCATACATACACACATGCATCAGGGAGAGTAGACATGTCTCCCGTGCAGAAGAATCCCAGATAATTTATGTAGCTATTTCATCTTATAGTAGAAGAAACATAATTCCCCACTAGTTAGTGTGGGCTGTGAATCGTGACTTCTTTCCAATGAGTATAGTACTTGGAGAGATCAAGTAGCTTTACAGTGGAGAACCCTCACCAACAGCCAAATAATCAAATAATAATCAAATAAATATCCAAATAATCAAGGTTAACATCAATGGTGATGTCATGTCTATAGTTTGCTCTCTCGATAGTAAGTGATGAAGAGCACTTTACCTCAGTGATCTTCCCGATCTTCCTCCCCATAACACATAACCTCAGTCTAATCATGAAAAAATATCAGATAAATGCTATTGAAGTATATTTTATAAATGTTGGAAAAATATGCCACAAAACTGCCAAGGCTATCAAAAATAAGGAAAGCCAGATAAATTGTTACAACCAAGAGGAGCTCGAAGTGACATGATGATGAAATATAACGTGGTATCCTGGCTAGGATGTTGGAACAGAAAGCATTCATTACATGAAAACTAAGGAACTCTGAAAAACTATGGACTTTAGTAAAAAACATGAAAAAATATAGTTCCTGAAATTGATAGGATCATAACATAACACTGGTAAAAACTCTCAAAAATTAGAACATATATCACTGAACTGGAAACCTGATAAAATGATGATAATCATAGACAATATATTCCAGGAAACCTATTATATATACATTAACAATTCTAGAAAACAAAAATGTAAATGAAGAAATGTGTCATCATAGAAATAAGAGATCATGCATTATTATAGATGAGAATCACATCTATAATATTATGGATTATATGTGTGAGTCATATGGATATGCGTGTGTGTGTATATATATATGTATATATAATCATTATTATAGATGAGCATCACATCAGAAAGACCCATCTTCATATGTAACAGGGCCTTCAAGCACCCAGCAAACAATATAAAGAAAGACCTACACAGACACAATTTAATACAATTTCAGCTGGGCAGCATGGCTCTTTCTTGTAAACCCAGCACTTTGGGAGATCGAGGCAGAAGCATCGCTTGAGCCCAGGAGATGAAGACCAGCCTGGGCAACATAGTGAGACCATGTCTCTACAAATAATAATAAACAATTAACCAAACCTGTTGGTGTGGACCTTTGGTCCCAATTACTTGGGAGGCTGGGGCAGGAGGATCACCTAAGCAGTGGAGGTGGAGACTGCAGGATCACCACTGCACTCCAGCCTGGCTGACAGTGTGAGAAAATAAATAAAATAAATAATAAAATAAAATTTCAGAAAACCACAGGATAAAGTTCATATAAGTTTCATTAGGAAAAAGTCAAAGATCATCCATACAGTAATCAGTCATACTGGCATTAGACTTCTCATCCCCAATACTAAAATCTTGTGGCAAACTAGAAATACCCTCAAAACGCTGGTGACAAATAAAAACAGTAACAAAGTGCAAAAACAAAGAAGCTTAGAAAAACTAAATACATGAACAGTGTGCATGTAAACAATAAAATATAATTTAGAGAAAATCAAATTGAATGTTAATAAAATAATTACATTCAAAGTTTAACACAGGTAGTGTTAAAAATCCATAAGATAGCTGACATATGGTTACAACTCAGGAAATTTTTTTTTTATCCATTTGCTTGTGTCAGGGTTGAGACAAACGTATTTGTATTCTTCTGGGGGACAAGTGGGTTAAGGATAGTTCATTTCCTGTTTATCATTATCCTGAAGTTATAGCTTTTTACTGCAACAGTTTTCTAGGGGGGCTTATCTTTGACCCCTAGACCCTTAACTTTGACTTTGGCAATTATACCACATGAAGCCTTCAAAATTAAATCTCAAATTTACCTGCATCAACAAATACTTTCAAGTTAAAATAAACTTTAGCATGTATTTGTCTTACTGCTCTGGACTCCTGCTTTTTGATTTGATTTGGTTACTTTGATTTGGTAGGCCTTCTTATTTTTATTTTTCCAGTTACTGGAAAACATTTGAGGAGTTTTTAAAAAATATTTTTCTCAGCATTTTTACCTTTTTTAGTGGAAAGACTTTTGAGTAACTTAGTCCTGTTACCGGAAGTTAAAATAATCTACAAATGCAAAAATCTTATTTCTACCTATTAAACACACAAAACTATTGGGGGAGTTAAGAGATGGATGAATCTGACACATTGACACCTTGCCTACTTTACCTCTCCATACCCCGTTTCCATTAGGATATTTATATCCTCTGATCTTATGGGGGATACGGAGCTAACTAGAACCATGCTCACATAGTTCACATAGTGTTTTTGGTATTAAAATTCTTGTATGGAATGCTTAAAAGCTTAGACTCTTGATTTTTCCTATATTTTATTTCATATTTAATACTTCTCTATGCAAGATATTCTTTAACTTGATTTCTAAATAAAACTCCAACAATTTGCCCTCCTCCTACAGAAACAAACAGAAAAAAGAAAAAAGAAAAAAACAGGCAGGCTAGCAGATATTATCCTGATCTTGAAACAATACGAAAAGAAGGCATATATAATTATAAACCTAAAGATAGTGACACCAATTCATTTAGACGTGTTGAGGGAGGAAGTTGTGAGAGTTCTTATTAGATGGATCCTAGCTATTTCATTGATATCCAAGATAAATTTGTCCTGTTAGAATTAAGGGAATATAGGCAGTATAAAAACGGCGATGAACTTAAGAGTTAAAACTGAGGAAAATGAAAGACAGCATCATCAGGTATAAAATGATTTATAGGCTACATTAAGGACCCAGCTAGAATGTAGATCAAGGAACAGTAGTCAATTCATAGAGTTCTGTGAATTTTTTTCCTCAACACTTTTGGGAAACAGTTGGATATTTTATGGTTTAGATTGGTTGTCATCGTGGTTGTTTTGCAGAATGATGTCGGAAAGACAAGACGGAAACAGAGCTCAGGTGAAGGACAGAGAGTAAATAATGTGATGGCTCATGTAGTGATATCTGAAGAGGTAAGAAAATTAGGCCAGAAAAGCCATAAATATGAACAAATGGCAGTGATGTTAGGATTGGAGACTTAATGAGTTTTCACATTATGATTTTCAGTAAGATAATAAAAGAGCACAAAATATACACTTTATATATGTGTTTGTTGATTCCTGAGGCAAAATTTCATATCATTACATTAAATTAATGACTTCTTAAAAATAAAGTTTTAACCAACTTTATTTTTTTCTTTCCACAAATTCGATTGCAGGTAGTTTATTGTCATAGTTAACTTTTAAAGCAAAGTGTTTTCACCTTGTACTCCATTTGATTATCAGCACTTTGGAAACGGATGATTAAGCATGAACAAAAATAACTTAGCTGGTTACATTACTAATTATTGTTCTTGTCATTAAACATACATTTGACCTGAGTTAGTATTCAGTTACTGAGAGAAGGGTTTTGCTTTATTTGCTTTAAAAATGGATGCAAAGAATGAATTGGTACTCTAAAGTGTGAAACTTCTTCTAGCATGATTTATGTCTAAAATCCTCTGAACTAATTTTGTCATTATATCACATTAACACTAATTGAACAGACTCAGATTTAGAGTCTTGTTGTTTGTAGATGAAACATAATTTAAATTCCAAGAAATGCAGACTGTCATTGCTTCTTATGTTAAATTAAATTGCTAGAAAATTATGCTGATATGTCTTAAAGTAACTAGAACTTTACAACTAAAAACTTTCTCTGAAACATTTAAGGAGTAATCACAATCATAAGGCAACTATTTGTAGTCCCAGCATTTTGGGAGGCTGAGGCGGGTGGATCACCTGAGGTCAGGAGTTCGCCAGCAGCTTGACTAACATGATGAAACCATGTCTCTACTACATACAAAAAAAAAAAAAAAAAAAAATAGCCGGGTGTGGTGGCACATGCCCGTAATCCCAGCTACTTGGGAGGCTAAGACGGGAGAATCCCTTGTACCTGGGAGGCAGAGGTTGCAATGAGCTGAGATTGCGCCACTGCACTCCAGCCTGGGAAACAAGAGCGAAACTCCGTCTCAAAAACAAAACAAAACGAAACGAAACAAAACAAAACAAAACAAATCTGGTTGTATTACACACAGCTCTAGAACACACAGGAAAAAGAATAGTGTAAATGTTGGCTTTTGTTCTTCAGGAGCCTTTGAATTTAAGCCCTGTTTTAGACCCATATTCTGGGACTGTAAAGAAGAGAACAATATCAGTAAAGCAAAGTCTAGTTGTAAAAAGCTTTAAAAAACAAACACATGCTTATATATAATTTATGAAAGCCTTCTTTTACAATGGCACTTCTTCCCTAATTTTCGTGCTTCTATGAATGTCTGATATACTCTCCTCAAAAATGTTTATTTCCTCCTAAAGGAACTATTAGAGAGCTGAATCAATGCCATATTTACAAACTAGATTGCCATGGGTGGTTATCCAGGGTTTTGGTTACTTTTACATTTCACTTACTAGATTATAGCATTTCTTTTCAGAAGTAATTAGGTAAGGCCAATAGCCAATAATTACGACAGAAATTATGGACAAAATCATAGTGTTCAGGTATTCAGAGATACCTTTGAAATCAACTCATATAAAGATACAATGGAAAGAAGTTTTCTAAAAATAAGATCTTGCTTTCTAAATCTTTTTTTGTTGTTGTTGCTATTCAGACTTGAATTTTTATTGAAAGGTCAGGTTTCTATTATATTAAATAAATGTTTACCTAAATGGAAACTTTTATCTATAATTAAATAGGACTTACAGCATGCACTTTTCCAGAAATATTATCAACAGAAGCATCAAACTTTTATCATTTTGACCATCATCTGAAAAATCAGTCAGATGTGTTTATGTAGGGTGTTATAAGAAGAAAGGCTAAAAATAACATATCCAGTTTAAATTCAGTGTAAGATTTAATTACTTTCCAAATCAAACATGTATTTCAATCTAGACTGGAAGACATTTACATAATAGTTTATTCCCAGCAAATAAAGTCACGTAAAAACACTGCATATAAACCACAAAGGTATTAATATAAAATTATAATTAATTTGAAAGAGTTCTAATTCTATTATAATAACAGAATTGTTTAAAAATGAACATTTAAAAATCAGGATAACTTGAAGTTTATTTTAAATTCATATTCTATAGAGCTTCATAGATTAATTATATTTTAATTTCTACTAATATTTTCATAAATTTTAACACTAATAATTTTCTTTGAGCAAAAAAAAACTGCATCCTTTCTTTTCTGAGAATTGGAAATGCTTTGTTACAAATAAGCAAATATTTTAGGGTTTTAATTACAGGAAGTCATCTCTCTTTCCATTATTCTCTCTATGAACCCGACAGAAAATAAAACTTCTGATAAATCCATTACTTAAGCCTGGAAAGAAATAAACATTTAAAGATAACTGTGATCTTATTATTGGTCAATACATTTTAAAAATATTATGGGTGAAGTCAAACTTTAAATACCCTTTAAAATATTTACCCATGTGGACTATGCACATTTTATTTTCTATACTTTCTCTTGTATATGGGTACATTCTTTTTCTGTGTTTGCTGCCACTACCCAAATTTGATAACCATTTCTTTTTACCTGGATTTTAATTATATTCTCTCTTTAGATATCCCCACTCCAGTGATTTTACTCTTGATTGCCTTTTCCCAGATTTAAACATCCTTAGCCAATTAGGAATCTGTTCTCATATTCTCTATAGTGACTTCTCTCCATTTATTAGAATTACTCTATTTCTAGACAATCAGATCACCCCTGGGCAGCTTTGCACTGTATCTTTATTCTGATTTATTTCAATTATAATTCTACATTATTTTACTATATAATATCTTATACAAATGTGTTAGTGAAAGTCTGATTCTCAGTTTAATCACATTTTCATATAAAATTAGCCAAATTTACCTTTTACCCATCACAACATCCTTATGTTGCCGCTAGTTAAAGGTTATTTTTTTAAATTAGAAATATCATATAAAAGGATTTTAAAAATTATTTTAACCAAGCTCTTTTTACACACTATTTTTCTATAATTTTATGTTAAACATTTTTAGTCAAGCAATTACAGAGGAAACACGTAGATTGTCCAATTTTTACAATAAAATTATAAATAATTTATAACCCTCTAATGCATGACTTTTTATGTACTTTAACTTTTTATTATTATGGACTATTTTTCTAAATAGTTGCTATTACCGGTAAATATAATACATTCTGTAGGTAATTGTACCTTTATTTTTTTCCATTTTAATGAGTTATAACTTAAATACAATAAATTGCATATAAATTAAAAACTTGGACTAGTTTAACACAGTAGACAACCGTGAAACTATCATTAGAACTAAGGAAATGAACAGCCCCTTCCCCCGACAATGTTTCTGCATATCTTCCTGTAATCCAATTTACCTCCATTCCAGGCACCCAATGATCTGGTTTCTGTCACTATAGCCTTCACTTTCTAGAATGTGTGTGTATGTGCATCTGTGTGTATGTGTGCTTACATATGTATATATGTGTAAGTACGTAGGTCTATATATGAATACATATACATACATATATGTAATTATAAAGTATTTTTTTGCTGGCTTCTTTCAGTACACATATTTATTTTGATATTAATTTATATCATGGATTTATCAATAGGTTGTTCCCTTTTGTTGCTAAATAGTATATTCCATTGCACAAATGCATCACAAGCTGTCCATTCACCTGCTGAGGTGAATGGCTTTTCACCTTTCTTAGTAATGTTTTATAATATTTGAAAGAGTGTTGCCTTTTTCCTAATATCCAAAGTAAAAAATTCAGTCTTTTATCAAGTATGACTTAAGCACATTTTTACTAATTTATCAGTTTGATCAAGTTTCCTATAATTTCTAGTTTGCTGAGAATTGAATTTTTAAAGTATTTCCTTTCTGACTCTATTTAAATGATTATTTATATTTCCTTGTTTTGTTATTATGGTGAGTTCCATTAATACAGTTTGGATGTGTGTTCTCTGCAAATCTCATGCTGAAATGTGATCCCCAATGTTGGAGGTGGGGTCTAGTTGGAGGTATTGGATCATGGGGGTGGATCCCTCATGAATGGCTTAGTGCCAACTTCTTAGTGAAGAGTGAGTTCTTGCTCAGTTAGTTTGCATAGGATCTGATTGTTTAAAAGAGCTTGGGCTTTCCTCCTTCACTCTGTTGCTCCTGCTCTCACCAGTCATGTGACACACCTGCTCCCCATTCACCTTTCACCATGGTTGGAAACTTTCTGAGGCCCTTACCAGGAGCAGAGGCTGACACCATGCCTCCTGTGTAGCCTGCACAACTAGGAGCCAAAATAAATTTCGGCTTCTTTATAATTACCCATCCTCAGATATTTCTTTATAGCAACAAAAACTAAGACACACATACTCTGATTTATTGTCTAATGTTAAAATAACTTTGAATTTCTGTTATAAAACCTTCTTGGTTATGATGGATTATTCTTCCATATATTTTAATACAGTTTCATTGAGTTTTGCTTTGTCTTTTCACACTGTTTTCTCTTGCTTTTGAGCATATCTTGTAATTTTTTGTTGAATGCCAGACATGATGAATTCAATATAAATGGAGGCAATTAGACATTTAGTTTGAGGTTTTTTTGTTAATCTGGCTAGATGTTGTATCTTCCTGATGGATCGATTATTTTATCACTATAAAATGTTTCTCATTATCTCTGATAATATTTGTTGTTTTGAAGTCTATTTTGTCTGATATTATTATAGCTACTCCACCTTTTTTCTTTTACTTTTACTTTCAATCTACTTGTATCTTTGAATCCTAAGTATGTCCGCTATAGATGGCATGCAATTGAATCTTGTGTTTTAGTTCAGTCCGACAATATCTGGGTTTTCATTGGATTGTTTAATCAATTTACATTTAATGTTACTATTGATATATTTGAATTTACATATGCTACATGTTCATTTTCTGTTTTCTGTATGTCTCATGGCTTTTTTCCTGTATTTCTTCTTAAATGCTTTCTTTTGCATTATTTCCTAAGGTAGAATTTTAGTTTATTTATTTATTTTTTTACTATTTTTGGGTTATTAGTGGTTGTTCTAGGATTTACCATATACATCTTAACTTATCAGATAAAGCTTTAGAGTTACACTAACTTAATTCTAGTACGATATAAAACATTATTCCATAGATTTCCATTCCCTTTCCTCCCTTTTGTGGTATTACTGTTTTGCATATTACATTTATAGATTTTTAAAAAATCAGTGATTCATTGTCATAATTATGACTTTATATATTTTATGTGTTTTAAAGAAGCTGAGAGAAGGAAAGTACACATTGATAGATTTTTGTTGTTAATCTTCTTATTTATAATTTAACGTATCTTTATTTCTGTGGACTTAAGTTTTCATTTTGAGCATGTTCTTTTGTTAGTTTTAAAATAATACATTTCCATTTTTAGGGAAGTTTTAGGTTCACAGCAAAATTGAGCTGAGAATGCCCAGAGTTCTCATATACTCCATGTCTGTACACATGCACAATATTCTTCACTATTAACATCCCATAACAGAGTGGTACCTTTGTAACAATTGAGGAACCGATGTTGACATATCATTATCACCTAAAGTTTATAGTTTTTGCTTACTTTAGAGTTACTTTTTGTGTTGTACATTTTTTGGGTTTGGACAAATGTATATTGACATGTATCCAGCATTGTAGTGTCATAAATAATAGTTTTCTTGCTCTAAAAATCCTCTGTTTTCCTGTGTTCTTCCCTCTCCTCTAATTTCCAGCAATCACTGGTCTTTTTTTTTTCCTACTAAATCCATAGCTTTATCTTTTCCAGAATGTCATATGGTTGGAATCATATAGTAGGTAGCTTTTTTGGATTGGCATAGGCTTTCTTTTTACTTAGTAATATGCAATTATGTTTTCTCCATGTCTTTTTATGGCTAGATGGCTAATTTCTTCTTACAACTGAATAACATTCTGTTGTCTAGATGGACCACTGTTTATCTGTTCACCTAGTCAAAGACATCTTGGTGCCTCCAAATTTTGGTAATTAAGAATAAATCTGCTATAAACATCCAAGCACAGGTTTTTGTGTGGACATAAGTTTTCATTCCTTTGGGTAAATAACAAAAGGCATGATTGCTAGATTGTATGGTAGTAGTTGGTTTAGTTTTGTTAGAAAGCTGCCAAATTATCTTCAAAAATGGCTGTAGTAGTTTTCATTCCCACTAAACATATGAGAATTCTTGTTGTTCCCTGTCCTTAACAGTATTTTGTGTTGTCAATGTTCTGGCCATTCTAACAGATGTGGAGCAATATCTCATTGTTTAAATTTACAGTTCTCTAACAACATATATGTTGAACATTTTTTTCATATGTTTACTTGTCATCTATAATTTTCTGTGGCATGGTATCTTTCAGGTCTTTTGCCCAGTTTTTAATCAGTTTGTTTTCTTGTTGCATTTTAAGAGTTCTTTGTGTATTTTGAATGATGACCTTTCATCAGATGTGTCTTTTGCAATTTATTTTCTCCCAGTCTGTGGCTGGACTACAATTTAGTATGTATTTTCAATTAATCTATCAATACTTTATCAACTTTCTTTCACCACAACTTTCACTGTGTCAATAGTCTTAGGTTTGAACTTCTTCATACTCTGTTGCAAATGAAGTCAGTTCATGTGAGAGATATTTGGAACTCTCTGGGTCCCCTCACTTTCTCCCATCCAGTAAAATATCTGCGCCACAGCTTTAGTGCTATACATGGGGACAGTGGTGAAATGGGAGAGTTCCTTTATTCCCCTCGCAGGACCTCAACAGGGGTGTGGCTCACTCGTTCCATTACGCTGCAACTCAGTCCTGCAGAAGGGCAGGTGCAGAAGCCTGTGTGAGCACTTTTGGGCTCCAGCCCCATGGCACTATCTAGGGGTGGGTGTCTGCAACTCCCAAAGCCCTAGTGGGCGTGCGTTACAAAGCTCTTTCAGATTTGCTATCTGCAGATGGCTTGTGTGTCAGTGGGAGGGGCCAGTGTGACAGCCTTCTGTATCCCGAACTCGTGCTCAGTGTCCCAAAAGAATTCGATCACACGTCGTTCCGAAGGATGAGTGCAAGGTTTTATTGAGTGGTGGAGGTGGCTCTCAGTAAAATGAATGGGGAGCCAGAGGCGGGGATAGAGTAGGAATGTGGTCTTTTCCTGCAGTCGGACTGCCCAGCGGCCGGACTCCTCTCCAACAGCCCCCTTGGCAGAACTCCCCTCGGCATCCAGATATCCATCCTTTTCTCTCTTTCGCTGTCGTGTTGTTCCACCGTCGCTGGTCTGCGAGTCCACAGGTCTGCTGGTCTGCTGGTCTCGACGTTCAGTCGCTTGTATATGTTCCCACAAAGGTCTCGGATTTATATGGGCACAGAATGGGGGGAGTGGCAAGCCAGAGTGGTCTTGGAAAATGCAACATTTGGGCACCAAAACAGGAGTGCCTGTTCTCACTTAGGTCTGCAGGCAGAGGCCCGAGGGTGGAGCCCTCGCCAAGGACCCCGCACTTCTCTACCCAGTGCTTTCCTGCCCCCCTCCCTTATTAGTTGCGTACTTCACTGTAAGTGAAAAGCCTTTGGAAGCTAAGCACTTGATGGAGACGGGGAATGATCAGGTTTTTTTGGCTTACTTTTCTTGGCATAGAATCCCTGCTTCATGAGCTCGGGCAAGACTATTCCCACAGCATTGCATCTAAGGTAAGCCTCTACTGCATGAGTAGGGGCCAGGCAGAGAAGAAGGAACTCTCATGTCTTAACCATAATTACCCAGAATATAGCATTAGCAATGGATAGATGGGCTTATGCTTATTATCTGCTCCTTCCAGAAAGATAGCCGTCTGACTGGGAGCTTAGGAGAAAAGGACCCCAGTGTTTTTGGCCGTACCAAACTAGAGTGGAATTTTTATCTCATTGAGCTGGAAGTGGGAAAAGAAGACATGGGTCATGGTTCAAATAGCACAGATTCTCAGAGTTCTTTGCAAATTTTAATGGATGTTCTTGAATAAATATTTATGTGATTTATGTTCTTATAACTATTTTGAGAATTTCTAAATGGTTTTATGTTTTTAATTTTCATCAGTTTCACTGTTCAGTTGGTCCACAGAGCTCCTCACACTGTCATGGAGGAAGTAAAACTCCTACTAACTCCTTTTAATTGTATTTTACCAAAGAACTGGTCTGTGACATGCAAGGAAAAGACAAGACTGCGACAAATACTTTAGGAAGCATTGCGTGAGAAAGTTCCTTAATCCTTAGATAACACTTTAACATTGTGTCTGCAATCAAAATTATTTTGAAATGTATGACTGAATTAGCTTCATCAATCAAAGAAAGGGCCAATGGGATCAGACAACCTTCTCTGACTTAAAAAAAAAATCTGTTCAGTCAAAATTCCTAAAAGATTATGCTGATAAAAACACAGTTATGATGAATTATTTTCAACTATTAAAAGGATGGAAGGAAACAGAACCAGACATGATAGATAATCCGGGTTTTAGTCTTGATTATTTCTCTAACTGAATGTATGACCATGGAGAAAACAATCACATTTTTGTTCTTCATTTTATTCATTTGTAAAATAAAGGAATGGAACACGCTTGTGGGCCAGATTTGCATCCTCTTTATGTGGATACTATTTACTGTACTAACTTCAAACACCATCTCCTTCTGGTGGATTGTATATACCTTGTATAGGTATGAAGTAGAGTTTGGTGAATACTTCTGGAATATTACTTACTTCATTACATCAAAATAATTTGTTCACGTGACTCTTTCCCTCATGAACTCTCATCTTATAAAAGGCGGGATTATTTTCAGTGAAAAATTTAAAGAATATATTTTATATAGGAGATACTCAACTCTATTAATTCAAAAATTTAAATTAACTGATTATTTTGCCTACTTTGTTCACATTTTCTAAAGCCTATTTCTTATTACGATTTGGTATATTTTAGAAATACTTCTGTCTCATAATTATGATTCACCTTTTTAACTTCTTTAAAAATTAAATAACTTTAAACCTTGACCTTTGTCTTTTTGGCTACCCTTTCTTTCCATTTTTCCCAAGACATGCAGCTACACTTTTCTATTAAGAATTACTATTCAACCGTGCTGTATATAGAGGCTATATTTTCCCAACTTTCTGGTAAATGGTTAGAAAGGACAAACACAGAAAGTTCAGAAAAACAGGTCAGGAGGTTATTCAGCTAAGATTGCAAGCAAAAGTATTTTGTTAGTATGTCACTATTTTATGGCAGTTCCAAAAACAGAGTTTAATCTTTGCAGGTCAGGACACTAAACTTACATATTAAGCTATAAGTTGATCAGATAATCTTTTATCAGTTTTCACCCAAACCTAAAAAAATAAAAAATATTTAAAAAATTCTACCCTGTTGAATTCTATAGTATACAATGAATGAATAAAAAGTGTTTTTGCGGCGGGGCACGGTGACTTACGCCTGTACTCCCAGCACTTTGGGAGGCTGAAGCGGGCGGATCACGAGGTCAGGAGATTGGCTAACACGGTGAAACCCCGTCTCTACTAAAAATACAAAAAATTGGTCAGGCATGGTGGTGGGTGCCTGTAGTCCCAGCTACTTCGGAGGCTGAGGCAGGAGAAAGGTGTGAACCCGGGAGGCAGAGCTTGCAGTGAGCCGAGATCGCACCACCGCACTCTAGCCTGGGCGACAGAGTGAGACTCCATCTCAAAAAAAAAAAAAAAAAAAGTGTTTTTCCATGGTTTGTAATTTTTAGCACATTGTTTTTAAAAATGCCTAGACAAAATTATTTTATTTATGCTTTCGTACATAAATATATTCATTTTTCTTTGTGTTGGATTTGATAAACAACTGTTTCCTTGGTATCTTTTCTTCTTTCCCACAATTATTCCACTGGCCCAAATTCATGTGAGAGGTAGCAGCAACCAGACATTGGAGATAGTTGCATTTTTTTCCATGTGTTCATTTCCATAAAAGGACACCAGTCCTCCTGCATTATTTCCTCCTTGTTAACAATAAAAACTACCTCCTCCTCAGGTTCTTCAGAGAAATTTCAGAACTCTAACACCTCAGTGACCAATTCTCAAAAGTGAAAATTTCATATTTCGGGAATAATTGCTCAAAAGAGTTTACATTTTATCTTATAATTACAGAATTGAAAATTGAAAACTATGACTTTCTTCCTTTGTAAGATAGATTTAATGGAAATATATTTAAAAGTTATACAGTAACTAACTTTGTGATAATTAAATAAGAATTGCTATTTTTGTTTTACTTATTCTACCATGTTCATTCTTTGCTATTCATGAGGTACTGGAAAAAATCATTCAGTTCCAATAAAAGACAACTTTCTTCTGATCACTCTGTGTTTTTGTTCATCCTAGTGACTATGAGAGTCTTATATATTAATTATGTTTGATTTTCTACTTAGGAAGCAAGCAAAATTGGTGACACACTTCTAACCAATTATATGAATTTGGGCATTTCACATTGTTTTTATTTTTCTTCTGAAGATAACCACATATTTCTTATTTAATATATTTTAATTTATGCATTTTACTATTTTTGAAATAATTATTAGATTGAGATGTTTATTAGAAGTTTATTAAAAACTGTAATATTGCTTCAAGTATCTAGAGAATTTCATTCTCAGAAATTCAAAGTAGTGGTCAGAAGATTGCTTGCAAGAGATTCAGAAAAGAAGGAGATTGATAAAGGGACCCTAAATTCAAGTTTTCCACACATCATTCAAAAGCCTTATTAATCAACAAACTGATATGGAGAAGAAAGAAAGTTACTACTCTTCAATTAGCTTGATAAGAAAGACAGTTTGGCTATATTCATACGGCCTGGATTTGGAGTTTAGTTCTGCCACTCACTTGCTGTGAAATACTTGGCAAGTCAACCAACCTTTCTGTATCTCAATTTTTAGTTCTATAAAATTAGAAAAATAGTGAGACTAAAACCTACCTCATAAGGTTTCTGTGAGTGTAACCACTCTGCTACACACTCAAAATGTTGAACAGAGCTTGGTGGGGGGTGACTACTAAGTGAATGTCAGTTTTTTTATATCATTGGTTAAAAGATATATGAAATAATTAAGGAACTATGTAATTTTGCAGCTTACAAATTCCTGTTGAATTGGTGGCACAAAATACATATGTGTGTGTGTGTATTTATACATGTTTAAATATATGTATATATATATAATTGCTGTCCTATGATAGTAAGACATATTTAGAATATGTGAAATTATTATTTCAACTTGGCCTAAGAAAAAAGTTGGACAAAAGCGACTTTTTTCTATCATCTTAACATTTACAAATTTAGAACAGATACATTATATATCAGTTCACTTAAAAATTAATAAAAAGAATCTGAAAGAATTTTAAATATTTGACTAGAAATATTATCTCTTAGCTATACTCTTGCTTTCTGTTTTCATAAATATATTAGTGAATCCTTAGGTGAATAGATCAAGGTTGATTATTAATTTTGATTCAGTTATCTTTGAACAAGATACAACATACTAAGTCATCACATAATTTGTATTATGTAAAATGATATTTTTGGTTATAGTTCATGTTATAATAGTGGTTACATCAGCTGGCTTTGAGTTTATTACAATGTCTCCTTCTTCCAAGTTTATTAGAAAAAAAATTTATGTTTGCAGCATTAGCAACTAGTAGCAATCACAATGTAGTAGCAATCACAATGACTATTTATGACCACATGATTTGGTTCTCAGCATGCTAATGATCCCTTAAAGAAAGAAAACCCATTTGAATATAATATGGAAACCACTTATCATAAAATCCAGTAGTGAAACACCATGAAGTTTAATCCATTTTTAATTTTATGTGTTTTATGCTATAATTTCTAAGAGACTTGATTAGATTCAAGGGGAAAAAATCTTACTAAAATAAAAAAAAAGACTCACATTGAATAATTTTCCTTCCTCCAAATAAGCCATGATAATTGAAAATTGTGACTTTAGGGGTTAAGTTTAACTATCTTTAAAATGATCTTTTCATTGCTGACTAACTATTCAAATGAGCTCTGATTTGAAACAGTCATCCTTTTTAAAGGCCTTTGACAAATATTACTAGGTGCCCTGTATCCACATTTCCAGTTCCATTATTTGTGTCTATGAGTTAGCTGTCAGAATGAAGTGCGGAATCAGACTGGTCTTTTTGAGGCCATTCTGCATTGAACAAGAGATTATAATCAAGTCCCTTTGTGTCTGATTTACACATGTAACATCGCTGGATTTTGTAAGGTGTTACTATTCCCAGTATCTGAAGATTAAAGCAACATTTTCAGCCTCTTTTACTAGAACAAAATACATTTACTAAATGTTAAAAAAAAAAATGGAATGTGAGACCAAAGAGGTGCCAGTTCATGGATTCATTAAGGCTGGGTATGCACTCTGAGGCAGTGCTGCTTTTGCTAAAAGAGCTGTATTCCACTGTGGAGAGTCCCCTTCTGTGAGCAAGCTGACAGCTGGCTCAGTTCTGCTTCGACACATAGCTGCCCAGGAGTCCAGCTGGCTGTTTCTGGGGATGTGGTCAACAAGAGGACTGATGAGATTTCAGTTAATCAAATTTCACACAAGCCAGTAAGTTAAATTCTGCAACTCCTAAGCAAAATCCTGCCAAGTCCACTTTATGTAAGTTTTGAGCTATGAACTTAAAAAGCTGCTGTGGCTGCTCTCTTAGGCAAAGCTTTTCTAGTGTTAAGGCCTTATGGAAAGGGTGCCTGTGCTATTCGTTTTTCAAACACTGGGGAACATACGAGAAGTGAAGTAGTGTCAAGGGAGAAACGTAATGTTGACTTCAATAAATCAAGAGACTTCTCATCATAAGCAAAAGCTATCAAGATGACTCAGTACCGGTCAACCCAGCTGATAATGAGATGGTTGTCTCTTTCATTTATCTGTATGTTAAGTGAAAGCCAATTGACTTCCTGGATATAGAAAGTCTACCTTCACAGTGGAGTAGTCAATAAGAGCAGAATATAACTTATTAACTCTAGTATGTTGCCCCTCCAATCCATCTTCCATATTTCTGTCAGAATGATTTTTTTCTAAACATTCATTTAAGAAAGGAAGCCCTCTCTGGCTTCAAACTATTAGATGGTTTATTTTGCTCCAGTTTTCCCAAGCCTGACATTCAGTATGTTCGCAACTAGATCTATTTAATTTTCCCAGTTTAATCTTCATAACTTACATCTCATTTCCAAACAAAACACTCAAATTTCTAAGCAGCATGTATGTCTTAATTTTCTACAGGCTGAATTGGTTACTTCTTCATTTATGCAACTTTATGCAATTATTACATTTAAACATGATTAGTCATCTATTCGTAGAGTGCTTCCTATTGTCCTGGAGTTCCTGGAGAAAAGAGACTACTTGAGAGACAATTTTTTAGTCATTACTTTATCAATGTTACCTGGAACAAAAGCAAAAATATTGTTGTTATTTGCTTTATATCCATTGAATAAGTAAATTAAAGTAAATTTTAAGAAGAAAGAAAATTTTGATAGCAGGCCATAAATATTGATTGTTCATAGTCTTAATTAGATTCTTTTATAAAATAATCAATCAAAAATATTATGCAGGCAACTAAATGTTTGGCATAAATCTCAAAACATTTGAGGCTGATATTGAGTATTACATAACTTCACACAGAAATTACCCTTTATTTTTAATGTCAGAAGCAGAACATTCAGTTGGAAATATCAGGAGGTTGACCACTATAAATCTTATGCTATTATTTTATAAACCACAATCTCTTTTATGAGTGAATTTGTACTATTGGCTTCAGCAATCCATTATTCTGATATTTTAAAATACATTAATTTAGAAGCTATGTTTCCTACAAGTTGAAACACCAGTAACTCTTGGTGTTTTAAGTTAGCAAAATGTTAGTAATAGATAAATTTATTTTAATTAACCAAAGAAAATGTAACACATAGTATTTCACAGTGATGAATAGAAGACTGGATATGTTGACACAATATTAACACATCATAACTTAATGAAAACTAGATATCACATCAGTCATGGTTGTATATATGCCATTATGCTTCATTTAGGCATATGTTTGGAAAATGATCACTCTAGTACACATACATATGCATTATTATTTGATGTTGTAAAAAGATATAATTATCTTTGGATCTGTTTTCAGAAATTTGGCAGTGTGATAGATTAATTGAAATGTTTTCCTTCCTTGCTTCCTTCCTTCCTCCCTCCCTCCCTCTCTTTATTTCTCTGTCTCTCTCTCTCCCTTCCTTCCTTCCTTCCTTTTCTTTTTAATTTTTTTTTTGCTTGTGGATATCCAATTGCTCCAGCACCATTTGCTGCTATCTTTTATCTGCTCAATTGCTTTTGAGACATTGTCAAAAATAGGTTGCACATATTTTTTAATAAATCTACATCTTGGTTTGCTATTCTGTTCCATTGGACTATGGGTCTGTCTTTCCCTCAATATCAAAAAGGCTTGATTATTGTTGCTATATAAAAAGTCTTAAATTTGGGTAAACTGATTTCTCTCATTTTATTCTTCTTTTAAATACTATGCTAGCTATTTTAGTTACTTGTCTTTCCATACATATTTTATAATAATCTCTATATTTCTAAAAGTAGACAAATGTTTGATAGGATTGTATGCAGCCTGTATATTAATTTGTAGAAAATTATTATCTTCACTGAGTTTTCCAACTTATAAACATGGTATGTTTTCCCATTTATTTGTACTTTCTTTATTTCTTTCATCAATGTTATGTAGTTTTTAGTATACAACTCTTTCAATGGCTTGTTAGATTTATGCCCATTTCATTCTCTTAGTGATTATAAAAGGTATAGTACTTTTAAATTTGGTACTCTTTTTTTCTGCTAATATCTAGAAAAGCAATGTTTTTGTTTATCTTGTATTGTGTGATATGCTGAACTCATGTTTCATTTTTAGGAGATATTTGTAGATTCCTTAATATTTTCTGCATAGATAATCATGTCATCTGCAAATAGGGGCAATTTTGTTTCTTCATTTCTATATGTATTTTATTTTCTTTATTGCTTTATTGCACTGGCTAGAAATTCCTTGTGGTGAGATAGCAAATATCTTTGTCTTATTCATGATCTTAGGGGAATGCAGTCAGTCTTTTACCATTATAATTTCCTTAGTCCATTTTGTATTGCTCTAACAGAATATCTAAGGCTGGGCAATTTATAAAGGAAAAAGGTTTATTTAGCTGACAGTTCTGCAGGCTCAGAAGTACAAGAATGGTGCCATTGTTTGTTTGGCTTTGGGTGAGGGCATCATGCTGCTTTCACTCGTGGTGGAAAGCCAAAAAGGTGTGGGTGTGTGCAGAGATCATATGGCAAGGAAGGAAACAAGAAAAACTGAGGAAGCAAGACACTTTTAACAAACTGCTCTCTTGGGAACTAACCTATTCCCAAGAGAGTGGGTACCTGCTCACCCCTGTAGGAGAGCATTAATGCTCATGAGGGATCTGCTCCATGATTAAAAGACATCCTACGAGGCCCCAATCCTTCGAAACTGCCACATTCAGGATCAGATTAAAAAATGAGGCTTGGTGGAAAGAAACCACATACAAAGCAAAGCGATAATATTAGCTTTTTTTAAAAAAAAAATTGTATTCTCTATAAAGCTGAGGATGGCCTTTGCTATTCTTATTGTTTTTAGAGTATTAACCATGTATGGATATTGAATTCTTAAGAATGGTTTATCTGCATCAATTCAAAATATCATGTGATATTTTTCTTTAGCTTGTTCAAATAATAACTTAATTTTTTTCTAATATTGAGCAAATCTTGCATCCCTGGAATACACCCCAATTGGTCATTGCTGGAATTTGAATGTGTTCCCCAAAATTCAGGCGTTAGAATCTTAATCCCCAATGCAATGGTATTAAATGGTGGAAACTTTAAAAAGATGATTAGCTCATGAGGGCTCTGCACTCATGAATGAGTTAATGTTATTGTGAGGTTGACTTTCTTGTAAAAGTGAATTTGACACCCACTTGCCTCCATGCTTTTTTGCCCTTACACATTTTATCATGGGAAGACACAGCAAGAAGTCCCTCACAGAACGTACTCGTAGATCTTGGACTTCCCAGACTTTAGAACTGTGAGCCAAATAAATTTCTGTTTATTATAAATTACTTATTCTCAAGTATTATGTTATAGCAGCATAAAATGGGCAAAGACATTTATGGTGTATAATCCTTTTTTTACGTTGCTGAATTCTATATGCTAATAATTTTTAAAGATTTTTAAAAATCTATATTTATGATGAACATTTGTCTGTTGTTTTTCTTTTCCTTTTTCTATTTTTGTATTGCTTTTGTCTGGTTTGCATGTCAGGATAATGCTATATAAAATAAATTTGAGAGTATTATTTCATCTTTCTTTTTTGGGAAAATACTGTTTAGAATTGTTATTAAATCTTTAAACATTAGGTAGAATTTTCTAAAGAAATAATTTCAGCCTGGAGATGTCTTATTTGAGTGTATTTTCCTTTTTAAGAAATTAAATGTTCTTAGTAGTTATAGAGCTATTAAAATAACCTCTTTAATATTGGGTAAGTTGTGAGTGTGTTTCTTATTGAATTAATGTATTTCATCTCAGTTGTCAGATTTATGAGTAGTTCTCCCTAATTAGCATTTTAATGTCTGTAGGGTCTATAGTGATACCTTCTGTTTCATTCTTGTAACTGATGATTGGCATCTTGTCTCTTTTTTTGTGTGTGTTATTCTTGTTAAAGATTGGGGAGGGGGAGGGTTAGCATTAGGAGATATACCTAATGTAAATGAGGAGTTAATGGGTGCAGCACACCAACATGGCACATGTATACATATGCAACAAACCTGCACATTGTGCACATGTACCCTAGAACTTAAAGTATAATAAAAAAATAAAAAAAGATTTTACGTTTTTATTGATAACATTTTTAATCTTTTCAATAAATCCGCTCTTGGTTTCATTGATTTTCTCTGTTGTTTCTGTTTTACATTTTATTTACTTCTGATCTTATTTCTTTTCTTCTGCTTGTTTGGGTTGATTTTACTCTTCTTTTGCTCGATTCTTGAAGCTTAGATTACTGACTGACTGACTTTATTTTTCTTATACATAAAGTTAAGACTAAACTTCTCAGCAGTGCTTTGGCTGTATCTTACATATTATGATGTGCTATATTTTCATTGTCACATTTATTTCCATTCAGTAGTTTTTATTTTAAAATGTTTATTCACTCTTCTTTTTTACCTTTTATTTCTTTGCTGAGACTTTATATTTCTTTATTAGGCTTTTTATTTTTTATGTTTCAAGCATTTTCATAACTGCTCATTGAAAAATTTTTACATGGCTGGTTTAAAATCTTTCTTAGATAATTACAATATCTCTAACACCTTGAAGTTGAATCTATTGGTTTTTTTTAATATTCAGTTTCAGAGATTCCTAGGTTTTGGTACGTTAGATGATTTCCAATTGAAATCTGTACATATTTGCTATTGTGTTGTGAGATCCTGGATCTTATTTGAACCTCATGTTTTAACTGGATTTTTTTTTGTAACATTGGCCTGGCAGGAAAAAAAGGGGCTCTGCCTCATTATTGCCATATGGAGTTAGAAGTCCAGGGTCCCCATTTGGCTTCCACTGATAACAGAGGGGAAGCTTCTTATTATGTCTTGGTGGAAGTGAGAATTCTGGCTGGCCAAATCTCTTGAATAACACAGTAATGGGCTAGCCTTATTACCACTGGGCCATGGTAAAATACCTAATTCTCTTTTGCCAACACTACGTGGATGGGGAGGAATGACACATTGCTCCTGGGTGTATATGGAAGTCTAGGATTCATGCATGGTTACACTGATACCAAATTAAGTGACAGTTGCATCAGTGGCCACTGGGGATAAAAGTCTCAACTCCCTACTTGGCCTTTTCTGATACAACCCTCAGAAGTATTGGGAAAGCTTGATACAGCCTTGCTAGTTTGGAAGTCTAGTCTCCCCACATAGCCTTTTTCTGGATTGGGTGAGGATGGAAGCTCAGGTTTCTCCCCCACCCCCACCCCTGTGATTAGCTGAAAGAGAATGGCCGTTATTTAAACGGTTTCTGCCTTGTTAGCTGCTCCTTTTCCTCTCTTTTTGCTAGCAACAGCGGATAGTTAGGGAGATTTTCTTGTCTGCATCCTCAGTTACAAGTCTGGGAATATAGGAGGCAAACAGAAAACCCAGTGAATTCACCCCCCTCATTCATTGAGGTCTCAAAGTCCATAGCTGGTTCCTCCTTTTAGGGTTTTGTTGTGTATACATATATATATGTATATACGTATATATACGTGTATATATATATACACGTATATATATATATATATATATATTTTTTTTTTTTTTTTTTTTTTACGGAATCTCGCTCTGTAGCCCAGGCTGGAGTTCAGTGGCGTGATCTCAGCTCACGGCAACCTCCACCTCCCGGGTCCAGGTTCAAGCAGTTCTCCTGCCTCAGCCCCCCAAGTAGCTGGGATTACAGGCACGTGCCACCACGCCCAGCTAATTTTTGTATTTTTAGTAGAGATGGGGTTTCACCATGTTGGCCAGTATGTTCTTGAACTCCTGACCTCGTGATCCACCCACCTCGGCCTCCCAAAGTGCTGGGACTACAGGCGTGAACCACTGCACCTGGCCTTCTTATGTTCATGTTTTATGTCCATGGGTTTTAGTTGTATTTAGCATGAAAAATAGAGAAAGTAGATCTATTCCATTTTATCAAAATCATAAGTCTGTAAGTTAAATTTTAATACCTCGTATCCTACAGCTTTAGGCTTCTAAAAAATATGTTACATATATAATCAGGCAAAAAATTAGAGAAAGTATTATTCATTTTTCCCCCAGTTTTTTAAAATTATTTTTCTTTTGTTTTGTTTTGTTTTTGTTGTTGTTGTTGTTTTGACGGAGCCTAGCTCTGTCACCAAGCTGGAGTGCAGTGGCAGGATCTCGGCTCACTGCAACCTCTGCCTTCCAGGTTCAAGCGATTCTCCTGTCTCAGACTCAGCCTCCTGAGCAGCTGGGATTACAGGCATGCGCCGCCATGCCCAGCCAATTTTTGTATTTTTAGTAGAGACGGGGTTTCACCATGTTGGCCAGGATGGTATCCATCTCCTGACCTCCTGATCTGCCCACCTCAGCCTTACAAAGTGCTGTGATGACAGGCATGAGCCCCCGCTCCAGGCCTTTCAGCCAGTTTTAATGCTTTAATTTTTCTTCTCTTGTCCTATTGCAGTTACCAAATGTCCAATACAATGTTGAGTTGAAGAGGTGATACAGTGCATCCTTGCCTTTTTTGATGAACTTACTGTCAAAATATGAGCTTTTCACATTTGAGTACACTCTTAGCAGTACTATTTTCATAGAATCCTTTAATTGACTTGTAGATGCTGTCTTCTATGTTTAGTTTGTTGACAAATTTTATCATAAATGACTGAGCAAATTTTTGAATTTAAAATACTCAAAGAGTATTGCTCTCTATATTAAAACAATCATAAAATTTTTCTCCATTATCAGTTTAGTACAATGATTATATGGACTGATTTTCTTTATTAAAACAATTATACTTTTCTTGAATAAAATATACTTTGTTACGAAGTATGATGATTTTATATACTATTGGAATCTTCCTGTTAAAAATGGTGAAATATGTTTGCTCCATTAAGTTTGTGAGGAAAATGGATATGTAGCCTCTTTTCTTGTAATGTTTTTGTCTGGTTTTGACATAGGTTAATACTGACTTCACAAAACCAATCAGGAATTGTTTCCTCCCCCTTGATTTTGTGAAGAGTTTGTTAGTTTGGTAACTTTTCTTAATGTTTAAGGAAATTGTTCAGTGAAATAATCTGGGCCTAGGGTATTGTTGTATGGTAATGATAATAATAAATACACAATTAATTTCTTATGTTAATATAGGAACATTCAGATTCTTTCTTTTTCTTGAACGTACTTTTGAAATTTGAGTTTCTCAGAAAAAATCTGTTAATTTTGTTTAGTTTGTCAAACTCATTGACATTAAGTTGTCCACAATATTCGTTTATTATCCATCCAAGAAATGTAGAATTTGCAGTGATGTCTGCATTTTCAATTTTAACATTAGTCTTTATATCTTCTCTCTCTCTCTCTCTCTCTCTTTGATAAATCTAGCTAGATGCTTATCATTTTAATAAAAGAACCAGGTTAGAATTTTATTAATTTACTGTTTGTTCTATTTCTATTTTATAGAGTTTTCTTCTTATCTTTATAATTCATTTTATTTATTTATTTACTTTGATGGAGTTTTGCTCTTGTTGCACAGGTTGGAGTGCAATTACATGATCTCGGCTCACTGCAACCTTCACCTCGTGAGGCCAAGTGATTCTCCTGCCTCAGCCTCCCAAGTAGCTGGGATTATAGGTGAGTGCCACCATGCCTGGCTAATTTTGTATTTTTAGTAGAGACGGGATTTCACCATGTTGTCCAGGCTTTTTTTTTTTTTTTTCAAGATTTAATGTTCTTTTCCTTTCCTATTGCTTTGAAGTGGGAAATCAGAACATCAATATTAGTCTTTCTGTATTTCTAGTAAACATTTAGGCTATACATTTCCTTTTGAGGATTACGTTAGCTACATTCCACTAATTTTGATATAAAGTTAGTTCCCCATATCTGTGGGTTCTTCATCTGTAGATTCAGGCAACCAGTGATCAAAAATATTTTTAAAAGAAAAAACAGATGGTTACATCTGTACTGAATATGTACACACTTTTTTTCTTGACATTCTTCCCTAACCTATACACTATAACAGCTATTCACATAGTATTTAAATTGTATAAGGCATTATAAGTAATCTAGAGATTATTAAAGTATCCAGGAGGATGTGTGTAAGTTATATGCGATTATGACACTATTTTATATGAGATTTGAGCATCTGTGGGTTTTGGTATTTGCAGGGGTCCTGGAGCCAATCCCTCATGAATACTGAGGGATGAATGTATTGCATTCTTATTACCGTTTATTTCAAGCTATTTGCTAATTGTCTTTGTGATTTCCTCTTTGACATATAAGTTATTTAGAATTTTAAATATTTTATTATTGATATTGATTTACTACTTAATTTTATTGTGGCCTGAGTACATAATTGACATAATATCCAACTTTTAAAGTTTATTGAGGCTCATTTTATAACCCAGTGTATGGTCAGTCTGGTAAATGTATCAGGTATATTTGGAAATAATGTGTACTCTGCCATTGTTGTATATAGAGTTTTATGAAACAATCTTAAGTCAAGGTAGTTGATAATATTGTTTTTATCTTCCAATTCACTAGTAGAATTTTTGAAGTGTTAGCATATACACCATGGAATACTATGCAGCCATAGCAAGGAATGACTTCATGTCCTTTGGAGGAACAAGGATAGAGCTGGAGGTCATTATTCTTAGCAAACTAATGCAGGAACAAAAAACCAAATACTGCATGTTCTCCCTTATAAGTGGAAGCTAAATGATAACACATGGACACATAGAGGGAAAAACACACAATGGGGCCTTTTGAAGGATAGAGGATGGGAGGAGGGAGAGGATTAGAAAAAAATTACTAGTGGATAGCAGACTTAATACCTAGGTGATGAAATAATCTGTACAACAGACACTCATGACACAAGTTTACCCATGTAACAAATCTGCACATGTACCCATGAACTTAAAATAGAAGTAAAAAAAAAAAAGATTTTCATCTACAGTTTTGGAAAGCTATATTTCTTACTTTAATTTTGTCAATTCTATTTCTATGTATTTTGAAGTTATGCTTTAAGTTGTGAAAGATGATTTCTATTTTTCCCTGATAAATTGACTTTATGATGATATTGATCTCTATCTCTGGTAATACCCACTGTCTTGAGTGAGATCTATTTTATCAGACACTCCCAAACACTTACATTTACTGCATACATATTGCATTTTTTTCATCCAATTAGTTTCAGCCTATGTGCCCTCTATATTTAAACCCATCCCCTACAAACAACATGTAGTTAGGTGTTTTTTAAATCCATCTTCACAGTTTCTGCCATTTAATTTATTTTTAATCTATCAATGTTTAATGAAATCATTGGTATGTTTATATTTGCTTTACTGTCCTATTAACTATTTCCTACTAGTCTCTCTGATTTGTATTCTCTGTTCCAACTTCACAATGGTTTTTAAAATTTGCATTGTAATTACCTTTTAGTTTTCCTATTATCTTTGGAAATGTATGTCTTTGCATTTTTATAAAGATTGTTTTAGGGATTTAATATTTATTTAACTTTTCAAAGTTCATTTACATTTAATTTTTTATTAATTTGTGTAAAATACAGAAATTGTATAATAATTTATATACACATTCTCTACCTTTCATTTTATAGCTATAATATGTATTACATCTACATTCATTGTTACAACTCACAAGGCAATTTTATATTTTATTACAAATCTATTACATATATTTGCATTAGTCCCTTTTCACATTGCTATAAAGATACACTACCTGAGACTGGATAATCTGTAAGCAAAAGAGTTTTAATTGACTCACAGTTATGCATGGCAGGAGAGGCCTCAGGAAACTTACAATGATGTTGGAAGGTGAAAAGAAGCAAGAACCTACTTCACAAGGTGGCGGGAGACAGACAGAGCTCAGTGGAAACTTCTACTGTTAAAACCATCAGATCTTGTGAGAACTCTCTCACTATCATGAGAAAAGCATTGGGGAAACCACCCCCGTGATCCAGTTACCTCCCACCAGGTCTCTTCCTCAACAGGGACATATGGGCATTACAATTTGAGATGAGATTTGGGTGGGGACACAGAGCCAAATTATATCATTCCACCACTAGTCCTTCACAAATCTCATGTCCTTTTCACATTTCAAAACCAATCATGTTTTTCCAACAATCCCCCAAAGTCTTAACTCATTCCAGCAATAATTCAAAAGTCCAAGTACAAAGACTCAGTCTGAGACAAGGAAAGTTCCTTCCACCTATGAACCTGTAAATTCAAAAGCAAGTTAGTTACTTCCAAGATACAATAGGGGTACAGTCTGTGGGCAAATGCTTCCATTCCAAAAGGGAGAAATTTGCTAAAACAAAGGGGCCACAGGCACCGCATAAGTCTGAAACCCAGCCATGCAGTCATTAAATCTTAAAACTCCAAAATCTCATTCAAGTCCATGTCTGACATCCAAGGCATGCAGATGCAAGAGGTGGGCACTCAAGGACTTGTGCAGCTCCACCCCCATGGCTTTGCCAGGTACTGCCCCCATGGCTGCTTTCATGAGATGGCGTTGAGTGCCTGTGGCTTTTCCAGCTGCACAGTGCAAGCTGTCGGTGGATCTTCCTTTCTGGGGTCTGGAAGATGGTGGCCTTCTTCTCACAGCATCACTAAGCAGTGCCAGTTCCCCAGTGGGGACTCTATGAGAGGTCTCTGATTCCACATTTCCCCTTTGCACTGCCCTAGCAGAAGTTGTCCGTGAGGGTTTTGCCCCTGCAGCAGACTTCTACCTAGACATCCAGGCATTTCATATATCCTCTGAAATCTAGGTGGAGGTTGCCAAAGATCAACTCTTGTCTTCTGTGAATCTGCAGGCCCAATACCACGTGGAAGCCAACAAGGTCTGCAGCTTGCACTCTCTGAAGCAACAGCCCAAACTGTACATTAGCCCCTTTTAGCCACAGCTAGAGCTGGAGTGGGTGGGACACAGAGCACCAATTCCCAAAGCTGCAAAGAGAAGTCGGGCCCATATTACTGTTAAAATACACTTATATATTATTTGTGGTATAAGGTAATTAAATGCATAACAGTACAAAGAAAATAAAACTTTACTTGCTTACCCATATAGTTAATATTACGATATTCAATATCTTATTCTGAATAAATGCATTTCTGTCATTACTTTCCTTCAGCTTGAAGAATTTCCTTTAACTGGTCTTGACTGTAGAATTTCTTCCTTTTTTTTTTTTTTACATCTGTAAGTATATTTCACTATATTTTTGAGAGTATTTATATTAGACATAGAGTTATTGGTTAGGTTTATTTTTCCCATTTCCTGCTTATTGTTTTTTATATTATTTTGTTTCTCCTTTAAGCATTTTAAGGATATTTTTGAAGATTTTCATTGCTTTATTTTTTTCTGATGTCAACAGTTTGAATATGTTGTATCTCAGCACAGGCTTTTTTTGTGTTTATTCCATTTGATGTTTAGCGTATCTTGTGCCAGTTAAATTTTGTTTTCGTCACGTTTGTTACATTATTGGTTATTGTTTCTTCAAATGTGGCTTTCTTTTTCTATCTATCGTTCCTCTCCTGAGATTCTAATTTTTAGTCTTTTGGCATAATTGTATAAGTCCCTGTGTGTTGGCTCATCTGTTTTACTCTTGTTTGCCTCTGTTCTTCAGATTGAATTATTTTTATTGATTCATCTTCAAGTTCATCTACTCCTTCCTGTATAATCTCTATTTAGTTTTAAGTTCATCTTGTAATTATCTTATTTCAATTATTTCACTTTTAGAGTTTGTAATTTTTAATGATTTTTATTCTTTTGTGTTAATTCCAACACACACACACACACACACACACACAAAATTTCGTTGCATTAATACGTTGTTTTATTTATTTGAATGTAGTTTTAAAGCCACTTTGAAATTTTGTTGTTGCCGAATTTAACACTGGGTTCCTGTCACAATTACTCTTGATTAATGTTTTTATTTCTTTTGCAAATGTGTTTTATTTTCTTAGTTTTTGTGTTAGTTAATTTGAGATTGTTTCCTTAACATGAATGTTACATTATGAAGATTCTAGATTCTATTCTTATTCTTTTAATAAGCATTGGCTTTTGTTTTACCAGGCAGTTATTCTAACTGCATGTTAACTAAAACTTCTTTTTCTGGGCAGTAATTTCATTCATGTTTCTGAAAATTTTGTCTTATTATAGCTGCTGGATATGGTTTGTCTGTGTCTCCACCTAAATCTCATTTTGAATTCCTATGTGCTGTGAGAGGGACCCATTGAAAGGTAATTGAATCATGGGGGTAAGTCTTTCCCATGCTGTTCTCATGATAGTGAATAAGTCTCACAAGATCTGATGGCTTTAAAAATGGGAGTTTCCCAGCACAAGCTATCTCTTTGCCTGCTGCCATCCATGTAAGACATGACTTGCTCCTCCTTGCCTTCTACCATGATTGTAAAGCCTCCCCAGCCATATGGAACTGTAAATCCATTAAACCTCTTTTTGTTTTCAGTATCAGGTATGTCTTTATCAGCAGCATGAAAACGGACTAATACACTGATTTGAGTATACTGCACATCTGTATGAATCAGGTTCAGTCAGAAATGTGGATACGATTGACAAAATTTGGCAGTCACTTTTCTGGCTCCCTGGAATTTTTCCATTGTGTTTAGTGTTCATAGATATCCAGCTTCAACTTATTTTTTCCTTGGCCAGGAAAATTGTTTTTGACCACTGACACCACTATGTTGTCACCTGTGTCCTGTGAAAGGCATTTACGCAAGGTGAAAAACTGCAAAAAAAATGAGGACTTGTAGTTCGCCTCCTCATGTTTTTTGAGTGTGTACTCACTACAAGAGCCTATCAGCTCTGGCTCACTCTCCTGTTACTTTAGGTAATTGATTTTTACATATTGTCCAGATTGTATGCTTGTTTTATGAGGATAATCGCCCTTTAGGATCTTACTTCACCATTACCAGAAGTCAAAAGTCAGTAATCCATGTTTTAATTAGGTACCAATCATTATGTTCTGGTCTCTTATTCTCAAACCTACTGTTTGTATTCTGCCTAGAGACATTTCTGCTGAAACTACAAACTACATTTCTTTTGTGTCAGTAGACTCACTATTAGCTTTAATAAATAAGGACCAGTAGAGGGAAGTTACAGTGTACTTAGGAAGGAAGGGAACTGATTATATTTTTTGATGTTATTGCAAAATCATGTTGATTGTTGGATATTTCATATGACAATTGTATTCATTCTAATCTTTATCTTCTATTAGCACTCCCAAAATTGACTTTACCATGCTCCCTAAGAGATTTTTGCATCCTAGCAACCTATAGCTCAATCACATTCTAAAAGCTGCTGAGATACTGACACAATATTATCTTTAGAGATTGGAGTCCAGATTCTAGCACCTTCCCCCCAAGATTCCATTCCTCCCTCCATTTTTCCTGGAGTTCTAACTGTGATAGCTGCTTCTGCTGGTGTTATGTTGGTGTTAGCCTGTTCACCCCTTTCTGATAGTTTAATTCTTTTAAGAAAGTTTTTGACAAATGTATTGTATTCAATTATTTATTTTAAAATAATATTCCTCAAAGACATCTAACATATTTGTTACATTTTGTCCATCTGGTCTATTCAGCATTATGTCAATAATGTAGTGCACCATTGTGATAGTTTATGTTATGTTTCACAACCTCTGTAGATTAGAATATAGCAGAAAAGTTGTCTCGGCCTGAGATGGAATAAAGATAATGTATTAATAGCTACATCAAATAAAAAGCAATTGCTTCTGAGAGTTATTGAAAATTGGAATACAGAAACAACGTAACAACAAAAAAAGGTGTTTTCTAGGTAAGTAGTTTTCTGTGTTAAATGAATTCTGTTTCTTTGCTACAATAAAGACACCACATAGAAAAAACAGCTTGACGTTTGATAATTAAATGATTGTGATATAATTCTTTGTATTTTACTAGTACCAAGACACTATGTTAGACAACGAAAATACTTTACATTCCCTTAGTTCATCCGTGTTCAGTTACTAGAACTAATCTTAATGTACTAAAGATTTCTGGATGGCAATTCTTTTTTTGTTTACCTACGAAAAATGCCTACAATTTCTGTCATTTTCTTTCTCAAAGCTGAAAGCCCTAAGAGCCTCAATATCTTCAGTGTGTCCATTCAATATCTCAATGTCTATAATAAATAATATATAATAAAATCCTGATGTTGAAGCAAAAGTTTAGTAGATACATCCTTATCTCCTCTTTTGAACATCTTTGTTATTCTGCAGCAATTTAGTGTTTTATATCTGTTAAAATACTACTCTTTGTTTGTTTAATATAACATTTAACATCAAATACATATTTAATTACAAGATGTTTTAGTCCTTTATCACACTGCTATAAAGAACTGCCCAAGACTGGGTAGTTTATAAAGGAAAGAGGTTTAATTGACTTAGTTCAGCATAGCTGGGGAGGCCTCAAGAAACATACAATCTTGGAGGAAAGCAAAGGAGAAGCATGGGACCTTCTTCACAAGGCAGCAGGAAGGAGAAAGTTGCAGGAGTAAGTGTCAAGCACTTATAAATCATCAGATCTTGTGAAAGCTCACTCACTCTCTCCCACAAAAATGGCATGGGGGTATCCATCCCTATGATTAAATTACCTCCACATGGTCTCTCCCTTGACATGTGGGGATTATGGGGATACAGGAATTACAATTCAAGGTGAAATTTGAGTGGGGACACAGAGCCAAATCATATCATTCCACCCCAGTCCCTCCCAAATCTCATGTCCTCACATTTCAAAACACAATTATGCCTTTTCAATGGTTCCCCAAACTCTTAACTTATTCCAACATTAACCCAAAAGTTCAAGTCCAAAGTCTCATCTGAGATAAGACAGGTCCCTTCTGTCTATGAGCCCGTGAAATCAAAAACAAGATAGTTCTTTCCTGGAAACAATGAGGGTACAGGCATTGGTTAAATACACCCATTCCAAATGGGAGAAATTGGCCAAACTGCAAGGGCTACAGGCCCTGTGGAAGTCCAAAATTAAGCAAGTCAGTCAAATCTTAAAGCTTTTTTGGGGGTGAAGTAAGAGTCTTACTCTGTCACCAAGGCTGAAGTGTAATGGCATGATCTTGGCTCACTGCAACATATGCCTCCCAGGTTCAAGGGATTATTCTGCCTTAGGCTCCTATGTAGCTGAGATTATAGATGCCTACCACCATGACTGGTGAATGTTTGTATTTATAGTAGAGATGTGGTTTCACCATGTTGGCCAGGCTGGTCTCAAACTCCTGACCTAAAGTGACCTGCCCAACTCAGCCTTCCAAAGTGTTGTGATTATAGGCATGAGCCACTGTGCTTGGCCAAATCGTAATGTTTTGAAATGATCTCCTTTGACTACATGTCTCACATCCAGGTCACACTGATGCAAGAGGTGGGATCCCACAGACTTGGGCAGCTCTGCCCCTGTGATTTTTAAGGGTACAGCCCCCCTCACATAAACTATCACAGGCTGGTGTTGACTGTCTCTGGCTTTTCCAGGTGCATAGTGCAAACTGTTGGTGGATCTACATTTCTAGGGTCTGGAGGATGGTGGCCCTCTTCTCACAGCTCTACTGGTGCCCCAGTGGGAACTCTTTGTGGGGGCTCCAACCCCACATTTTCCTTTCACACTGCCCTAGCAGAAGTTCTCCATGAGGGCTCCACTCCTTCAGCAAACTTCTGCCTTAACAGCCAAGTGTTTCCCTACATCCCCTGAAATCAAGGCTAAAGTTCCCCAACCTCAATTCTTGACTTCTGTGCACCCGCAGGCCCATTACAACATGCAAGCTGCAAAGGCTTAGGGCTTCTACATGCTGAAGCAACAGTTTGAGTTTAAGTTTGTCCCTTTTAATCCACAGCTGAGATGCAGATCACCAAGTCCTGAGATTGCACAAAGCAGCAAGGCCCTGGGATGAGTCCAGGTAACGATTTTTTTTTTCCTTTTAGACCTCCAGACCTGTGATGGGAGGGGCTGCCATGAAGCCCTCTGACATGCCCTGGAGACATTTTCCCCATTGTCTTGGTGATTAACATTTGACTTCTCATTACTTATGCAAATTTCTGCACCCTGCTCGAATTTCTCTCCAGAAAATTGGTTTTTCTTTTCTATCACATCAATAGGCTGCAAATTTTCCAAACTTTTATGCTCTGCTTCCCTTTCAAAAATGTTTCATTTGCATATGTTGAACCAGCCTTGCATCCCAGAGATGAAGTTGACTTGATCGTGGTGGATAAGCTTTTTGATGTGCTGCCGGATTTGGTTTGCTAGTATTTTATTGAAGATTTTAGCATTGATGTTCATCAGAGATATTGGAACGAAATTTTCTTTTTTTATTATGTCTCTTACTAGGTTTTGGTATCATAATGATGCTGGCCTCATAAAATGAGTTAGGGAGAAGTCCCTCTATTTCTACTATTTGGAATAGTTTCAGAAGGAATCATACTAGATCCTCTTTGTACCTGTGGTAGAATACTGCTGTGAATCTCTCCTGTCCTGGGCTTTTCTTGGTTGGTAGGCTATTAATTACAGCCTCAATTTCAGAACTTGTTACTGGTGTCTTCAGGGATTCAGCTTCTTCCTGGTTTAGTCTTGGGAGGATGTATATGTCCAGGAGTTTATCCATTTCTTCTAGATTTTCTAGTTTATTTGCATAGAGGTGTTTATAGTATTTTCTGATAGCAGTTTTTATTTCTGTGGGAGCAGTGATGATATTCGCTTTCCATCACATAAAGAGAACCAATGCCAAAATCACATGATTATCCCAATGGATGCAGAAAAGGTCTTTGGCAAAATTTAACAACCCTCATGCTAAAAACTCTCAATAAACTACATACTGATGGAATGTATCTCAAAATAATAAGAGCTATTTATGATACACCCACAGCCAAAATCTCAGCTGAAAGCATTCCTTTGAAAACCTCACAAGACAAGTATGTCCTCTCTCACCACACCTATTCAACTTAGTATTGGAAGTTCTGGCCAGGGCAATGAGGAAAGAGAAAGAAATAAAGCATATTCAAATAGGAAAAGAGGAAGTCAACTTGTCTCTGTTTTCAAATGACATGATTGTATATTTAGAAAACCCCATCATCTCAGCCCTATATCTCCTTAAGATGATAAGCAATTTTAGCAAAGTCTCAGGATGCAAAATCAACGTGAGAAAATCACAAGCATTCTTATACACCAATAATAGACAAACAGAGAGTCAAATTATGAGTGAACTCCCACTCACAATTGCTACAAAGAGAATAAAATACCTAGGAATACAACTTACAAGGGATGTGAAGGACCTCTTCAAGGATAACTACAAACCACTGCTCAAGGAAACCAGAGAGGACACAAACAAATGGAAAAACATTCCACGCTCTTGAATACAAAGAATCAATATTGTGAAAATGGCCATACTGCCCAAAGTAATTTATGCATTTAATGCTATCCCCATCAAGCTACCATTGTCTTTCTTCACAAAATTAGAAAAAACTACTTTAAAGTTCATATGGAACCAAGAAGGAGACTGTATAGCTAAGACAATCTTAAGCAAAAAGAACAAAGCTGGAGGCATCACACTACCTGACTTCAAACTATACTACAAGTCTACAGTAACCAAAACAGCATGGCACTGGTACCAAACAGATATATAACCGATGAAACAGAACAGAGGCCTCAGAAATAATGTCACACATCTACAACAATCTGATCTTTGACAAACATGATAAAAACAAGCAATGGGAAAAAGATTTTCTATTTCATAAATAGTGTTGGGAAAACTGGCCAGCCATATGCAGAAAACTGAAACTGGACCCCTTCCTTACACCTAATAAAAATTAATTCAAGATGGATTAAAGACTTAAACCTAAAACCATAAAAGCTCTAGAAGAAAACCTAGGCAATATCATTCAGGACATAGGCATGGGCAAAGAATTCATGACTAAAACACCAAAAGCAACGGCAACAAAAAAGAGCTTCTGCACAGAAAATGGAACTATCATCAGAATGAACAGGCAACCTACAGAATGAGGAAAAATTTTTGCAATCTATCAATCTGACAAAGGGCTAGTATCCAGAATCTACAAGGAACTTAAACAAATTTACAAGAAAAAAAACAAACCCATCAAAAAGTGGGCAAAGGATATGAACAGACACTTCTCAAAAGAAGACATTTATGTGCCCAATAAACATATGAAAAAAGCTCATCATCACTGGTCATTAGAGAAATGTAAATCAAAACCACAATGAGATACCATCTCATGCCAGTTGGAATGGCGATGATTAAAAAGTCAGGAAACAACAGATGCTGGAGAGGAGGTGGAGAAATAGGAACATTTTTACACTGTTGGTGCAAGTGTAAATTAGTTCAACCATTGTGGAAGACAGTGTGGAAATTCCTCAAGGATCTAGAACCAGAAATACCATTTGACCCAGCAATCTTATTACTGGGTATATACCCAAAGGATCATTCTACTCTAAAGATCCATGCTCACATATGTTTATTGCAGCACTATTCACAATAGCAAAGACTTGGAAACAACCCAAATGCCCATCAATAATAGACTGGATAAAGAAAATGTGGCACATATACACCATGGAATACTATGCAACCATAAAAGAAGAATGAGTTTATGATGTCTTTTGCAGGGACATAGATGAAGCTGGAAACTATCATTCTCAGCAAACTAACACAGGAACAGAAAACCAAACACTGCATCTTCTCACTCATAAGTGGGAGTTGAACAATGAGAACACATGGATACAGGGAGGGGAACATCACACACCAGGGCCTGTCAGGGTATGGGGGACTAGGGGAAGGATAGCATTAGGAGAAATACCTAATGTAGATGATGGGTTGATGGGTGCAGCAAACCACCATGCTACGTGTATACCTATGTAACAAACCTGCATGTTCTGCACATGTATCCCAGAACTTAAAGTATACTTTTAAAAAGTTCCAAATCCAAAATATCTCTTTGTGAATGCATAAAACTGAAACCCTTTAAGAGCACCAAAGTCACATCTTGACAACTTTACTGCTTAAAAATTTCTTTTGTCAGAAACCCTAAGTAGTCTCTCAAGCTCAAAGTGCAGGAGATCTCTCGGACAGGAGCAAAATGTCACCAGTTTCTATGCTAAAGCATAGTAAGAGTTACCTTTGCTCCAGTTTCCAGTTCCCAAGAAATTCCTCATCTCTATCCGAGAGCACCTCAGTCTGGACTTCATTATCCATATTACTATCAGCATTTTTGTCAAAACCAGTTTACAAGTCCCTAGGATGTTCTAAACTTTCCCACATCTTTCTGTCTTCTTCTTAGCCCTGCAAACTGTTTCAACCTCTCTCCATTATCCTGGGCTCAATCAATCCTCCCATCTCAGCCTCCCACATAGCAGAGACTACAGGCATGAGCCGCCAGTCTCCAAAACATTCTCATGCATGTATGCAGCAGAAGGAAAAGAAATCAAAATAAACGCCTATGTGGGTTAAGCTACATTTCTTAGATAGACATGTGAAAAGATTGAAAAGGTAAATGTCTGAAAGTATAACATCAAATTTGAGGTCTAAATGGGAGAGATAAAATTGCTATACTTTCCTAGTAATATATTACTCATAATTGTGCAGAAGGAATGGTCTTATAGAGTTGCTTTTGGAAGTCAATCTCCTCATATCATTCCTGAAGGCTTACTAACCAGCTGCTGGTTATGTAAAAGTTACCGATCAATCATCTATAAAACTTAAAATTAGGTTGCTTCAAAAAATAGGCATAGTAAATTTCATCAACCAATTGCTTTTTTTATTGCAAAGATACACCTAAGGAAAAAGGTAAATTTATTTTATCTTCTGTAATTAAAAACGAAAATTTAATATTCTAGTACCAACCTGAAAATAAGTGTTAGTATAAATCAATAATTTTCGTGCATTCTGCATACATTTTTGTAAGCATGAGGGTTTTGGAATGATGATAAATGAAATGATATTGCAATAAGAAGATGAATACGAATGTGTAAATACTGGTTATTTTAAAAGTCCTAATACATTGTGAAATTGGTCTTTGTTTTTCTACATATGTGACGTAGTTACTAACTGAGCAGAACATAAATAGGTTTTATTGTTTAGATGACTGAGTCAGGTTTAAATGTCATTTAGGAATGCTTACAATATATGACATTGAGAGATGAAAAAGAAAATTACCATTTCAAGTCGACTATGACTTTGTCTTACGTTTATGCAAGAAAGGACAAAACTCACTAACGTATAAAGAGTGAGTTTATATTATTGTTTGAAATTTTCTTATCTTGATATGATTCAGATTTATTTATAATGGAATTCTTTAGATAATCTGCTTATCTAATCACTATTAAGAGGAAAGAAACCCTCTCTAACAGCTTCTATTTATTACTGCTGTAATTCTGTTGAAAATATTTGGTAGTGGAGTATCTTTGTGATTTCTCACTATTTCTGGGATAAAATTCTACCACAGAAAAATATGGATGCAATCAGAAAGATCCTACTTTTTTATACTGTACACACATTTTATTTTGTCAAATTGAAGTAAGGGTTTTACTCCAACTAGAATGTATTCACTTTTTCAAAAATACAAACAAACAAACAAACAAACCTATATTATTCCATTGGTCTTTTTCAGGCTCAGGCACTTATAATATTCTTTAATTAATTTGGTTTTTTCAAATTAATAATGTTCCTTATAATCTTATAACATTTTAAAATACTTTTAATTTTGCTAGATATTGGCAAAGGAATAAGAAATGGAGGGTAGATACACATATTTTTGAAGCTTCTACTGTGTATCACTATTGGTGCTAGTCATTTAGCAAAAGTTGTTGGAACTTGGGCATAACTTTTATTCTGGATGCTCTGGGGAAATGAACCATACAGTTGGCCTTTGAGCAACATAGAGGTTAGGAGCATGTCCCTCCACACAGCTGAAAATTCATGTATAACTTTTGACCTCCTCAAAAGTTATATATAATTTTAGTATATATAATTTTCTCCAAAAATATGATTTAGTTTCTTGCTTTTTATTTTTTATGTATCCATTGTATGTTTTCTGGTTTAAGGTTACCATAGGCTTGCAAATACTGTCTTATAACCCATTATTTTAAGCTGATAACAACTTAACACTGTTTGTATAAACAAACAAGCAAATAGAAAACTAATAAAAACTCTACTTAACTTTATTTCCCAAATTTTTAACTCCTTGTTGTTTCTATTTATAGCTTATTTTACCCTCTATGTCTTAAAAAGTTGTTGTATATATTATTTTTCATTGATTCATTATTTAGCCTTTCTACTTATGGTAAAAGTAGTTTGCATACTACAGTACAGTGATATAATATTCTGTGTTTTTTTTGTGTATTTACTATTACCAGTGAGTTTTGTACCTTCGAGTGATAACTTTTTGCTCATTAACACTCTTTTCTTTCTGTGTAAGGTACTCCCTTTAGCATTTCTTGTAGGACTCATCTGGTGTTGATAAAATCCCTCAACTTTTGTTTGTCTGGGAAAGTCTTTATTTCCCCTTCATGATTGAAAGATATTTTTCCCAAATATATTATTCCAAAGTAATTTTTTTCTTCAGTGCTTTAAATGTGTCATGCCATTCTCTTCTAGCCTGTATGGCACCCACTGGAAAGTCTACTGCCAGATGTATTCAAGCTCCATTGTATGTTATTTTTTTCTTTTCTCTTGCTGTTTTTAGGATCCTTTCTTTGTCATTGATCTTTGGGAGTTTGACTATCAGATGCCTTGAGGTAGTCTTCTTTGAGTTAAATTTGCTTATTGTTCTATAACCTTCTTGTACTTGGATATTGATATCTTTCTCTAGGCTTGGGATGTTCTCTGTTATTATCCCTTTGAATAAACTTTCTACCTCTGTCTATTTCTCTACCTTCTCTTTAGGGCCAATAACTCCTAGATTTGTCCCTTTGCGGCTATTTTCTTGATCCTGTAGGCATGCCTCACTGCTTTTTATGTTTTTTTTTTCTTTTCTCTCCTCTGACTGTGTATTTTCAAATAGCCTGTCTTCCAGCTCACTATTTTTTCTTCTGCTTAGTCAATTCTGCTAGTAAAACACTTTTACAGTATTCCAATTTTACAGTATCCCAATTTCATTTTAAGTTCCATAATTTCTGCTTGATTCTTTTTAATTATATTCATTTATTTGTTAAATGTATCTAATAGAATTCTAAATTCCTTCCCTATGTTCACTTGAATTTTTTTTGCGTTTTCTCAAAACAGCTGTTTTGAATTCTCTGAATTCTCTGTCTGAAAGGTCATATATCTCTGTTTCTCCAGGACTGGCTTCAAGTGCCTTATTTAGATCATGAATTCCTTATTTGAGTTCCTTATTTGAGGTCATGTTTTCCTAGATTATCTTGATACTTACAGATGTTCATCTGTGTCTGGGCCTTGAAGAGTTATGTATTTATAGTAGTCTTTGCAGTCTGAGCTTTTTTTGTACCCGTCCTTCTTGGAAGGCTTTCCAGATATTCAAAAGGACTTGGGTGTTGTGATTTAAGCTATACCTGGTTTAGAGGATACCCCAAGTGCAGTATTGCTTTGGTTCTTGCAGACCCATAGAGGTACTGCCTTAATGTTCTTGGATAAGATCTGAGAAAGTCTTCTGGATTACCAGGCAGAGACTCTTGTTCTCTTCCCTTTCTTTCTCCCAAACAAATGATGTCTCTCTCTCTGTTCTTATCTACCTGAAGCTGGAGGTGGAGTGACACAAGTAGCCCTGTAGCCACCGCTACTGTGATAGCACTGAGTCAGACTTGAAGCCAGCACAGCACTGGATCTTGCCCAAAGCTTGCCATAACCACTCCTTGGTACTGCCTATGTTCACTCAAGGCTCTGGGACTCTACAATCATCAGGTGGTAAAGCCAATCAAGCCTTTGTACTTCTCTTCAGGACAGTGAGATTCCCCAGGACCCCAGCAGGTCCAGAGGTGCCACAGGAGCCAGAGACTAACATAAAAACCTTAGAAGTCTACTTGACATTTTGTTGTATTGCAGCTGAGCTGGCACTCGAGTCATAATATGCAGTCCTTCTCACTCTTCCCTCCCCTTTCCAAAGGTAGAGGAGCCTCTCCCTGAGGCCACTTCCACTACTGCCCTAGGGGAGTATTTACAGATGACTGTTGATGTTCCCTGAGGGCCCAAGGGCTCTTTAGTCAGCTTGTGATGAATGCTCCCTGACTTGGAACTCACCTTTCAGTGCAGTGGGCTCCCCTCTGAGCAAGGGCAGGTTCAGAAATGGTGTCCAAGAACCAAGTCCTGGAATCAGGGCAACCCCAAGAGCCTGCTTGACACTCTAATTCTGTGTGGCTGAGCTGGTACTATGTGCAAACCAAAGTCCCCTTTACATATTCCTTTGCTTTTCTCAGGAAGAAAGAGTCTCAACTCATAGCCACTACAGCTGGGAATGTGCTGAGTCTTACCTGAAGCCAGCAAATCTCAGAGTCTCACCCAAAGTCTTCAACTGGGTATTGCTGCTGGTTATTCAGGGCTTAAGGGCTCTTCATTTAGCAGTTGGCTAATGCTTTCAACACTGGGCCCTTCCCTTTAAGGAAGCAGGTTCCCTTCTGGACCAGGGTGTGTCTACAAATGTCATCTGGGAGCTAGGGCCTGGAAAAGGGGTGGGGTCTTGTGGCTCTGACAAGTGTCCTATCCTGCTGTGACTGAGCTGTTATCCTGGATACAAGACAAAGTTCTCCTTACTCTTTCCTCTCCTCTTCTCAAGTAGAAATAGGGGTCTCTTGTTGAGCTGCAAGCTGTGCATCCTTGGGTTAGCAGAGGGTGATGCCTGCACTCCCTTAGGCATCCCAGTCGGTGTTTCAGTAGATTGTATGTCCTCCCAGTCACCTGGCTCTGGGCTGAGTTCAGTAGTAAGATTTATCTAGGGTTTGCAGTCCTTGTGGCCTAGACTGCCTTACAAGTTTATTTAGAGCCCCAGGGCACTGTAGCCCACAGTAGCGAGGCTTATGGGAACTCAAGCTCTGACTGGCGGGATTAGTGATTCTCCCATGGCTAAGGCTGGTTTAAATGCTCCCTCTGTGTGTGGGCATTAGTTGAGTTTGACTTGATTTTGCTTTCTGTTATAACAGGACAGCACTGAGTTCAATGCCTCACAACTGCTGCAGTCTCCCTCCCCCAGCACCCAGAAATGCTCTCTGCACCATGCAGCTACTGCCAGTGGGTAAAAGGTGGGATCAGGGATTCAATACTGTTTTTCCTACCTCTTCTATGCCTCTTTTAGTCATATATGTACTGTGAGTGCTCTCCTGATTCTTGGTTCTTATGAAGGTACTTTATTGTGTGTAGATTTTTGTTACATTGTTGCCCTTGCAAGGAGAACTATTGGTAAAGCCTTCTATTCCACCATCTTGATCCATCTACTCCACAGACTCTTGTATAATATACTTGATTGGCTCCGTCACAAATCCTGCAATGCCATGTACAACATCAGGACACAGTTTTCTCCAATAAAAATTATTTATTGTTTTTGTCTTGATGTGTTTCAAAGCTTTTTTCTATAATAATCATAGCACCTTCAATGGTATAATTTTTCCAGACTTTTACACTGTTCTCTATTGACGTTCTCTTCTATAGTGTTGACAATACTTTCTATAAGAGTACTGTGTGTAATGAGCCTTAAAGGTCCTCATAACCTCGTGATCTAGAGGCTGAATTGAAGATGTGTTTAGGGACAAGTAGATGGCTTCAACATCTTTAATGTTGAACTCTTTGAGTGCTGGGTAGCTAGGAGCATTGGCCAATATTAAAATAATTTTAAAAGGCAGCCTCTTACTGGCAAGGCACTACCTGACTTCAGGGATAAGGCATTGATAGAACCAATTCAGAGAAAAAGGTTCTCATTGTCCAGGACTTCTTGTTGTACAACCAAAAGACTGGCTACTTTTGGGAACTCAAGTTCTGACTGGTGGGATTAGTGATTCTAACCTAGTGTTTATCTTTTCCCTTCAAGACTTAGGGATTAGCAGCTTTACACATAAGGGCAGTCCTGATCATAAACCCATCTGCATTTTCACAAAACAGTTGAGTTAGCCTATCTTTTCCTGCTTTGAAGCCTGGTGATTGCTTCTCTTCTAGACCAATAAATGCCATTTGTGACGTTATTTACTCCAAGATAGGGCACTTTAATCTATACTAAAAATTTCTTCAAGCAAATATCCTATTTCCTCAATGATTTTCTTATCAACATCTGGGAATTTGTCTGCTGTCTCTTGCTGGGGAGAAGCTGATTCTCTGTTATCTTGATATATTTTTAATCCAAATCTATTTTTAAAATTATTAACCATCTTTTACAGCCATTACATTTTCCAACATTAGATCTTTCACCTTCGTTTTGCTTTTTCTCAAATCATATTAGAATCTATAGGTATGCTTTACTTATAGCAGTCCTGCACCTACATGAAAGTTGCATTTTTAATACAAGATAAAAAGGTATTTCACAAGAAGTGCAAGGTTTTGTGCCTTCTTGTGTGGATGCTTCTTTGGCTTCATGAATTTCCCTTTTCTTTGTTCACAATGGTCCTTACTCAGGATTCATTTATCTTAAAATTTGGATAACTGCAGCTGTAGATCTAAAGCTATCTTACACATCAAGCAGTTCAGTTTTCTTGGAATACCATGACTTTTCTCTGCTTCTTGAGAGCAGTTCCAGCATTGGTAGTGGCAATTTTTGTGGTCTTATAGCATTGTTCAAGGATTACCATATTGCACTAAACATGATAAAAATATGTAAGAACCATAAAAGATCACTTTTTACTGTACTGGAGAGATGGACTTCTCACATGGAGATAATCAGCATCCTCTTGCAATAGGAGTTGGCTACAAAATTTTTGAAGTAGTTCAGTATGTAATATAGTTAATTTTATGCAGTTTTAATTTAGTATTGTATCTTTACACTTGTTGACATTTCTCTAGACAGGGAATGGTGCCATGTACAGTCTATAAGTATTCATGTGCATAAGTTTTGATAGTTGTTAACGTTTTATAATAGACTTGTGTATATTCAATAGTAGTAAATGATAAAATAGACTAGAATCTACATATATTTTATGCATTCATAACCTTTTTTTCCAACATTTCTAGGATATGAGTTTCATCCATGATTTTTTTCAAATTGATGCATATCTCCAAAAACTTTTCCAATATATTTATTGAAGAATTAATCATAAAAAATGATAGTTAGCTTTCAAATGCTGTTGAGATGTAGATAAAATTGATCTCTGATAAACAATCATTGACCTGAAATAAATTGCTACTTCCAACATGTGGACAAAGCTCTCTAGTGGTGAGTTTTAAGATTTTGGTGCACCTGTCACACGAGCAGTGTACACTGTACCCAGCGTATAGTCTTTTATCCTTCCCCCTCTCACCCTGCCCTCCAAGTCCCCAAAGTCTATTATATCATTCTTATGCATTTGCATCCTCATAGCTTAGCTCCTATATAAAAGTGAGAACATACAGTAATTTTTTTTCCTGAGTTACTTCACTTAGAATAATACCCTCCAATTTCATCCAGGTTGCTGCTAATGCTATTATTTCATTCCTTTTTATGGCCGAGTAGTATTCCATGTTGTATATATGCAACATTTTCTTTATCCACTTGTTTTAAAACCAAAAGATTGTCTCATGGAAACAAATATTAAAACAGTTTAATGAAGGATATTATATTCACCAATGTTTTATCCACAAATAGGTCAAATTATATAAAGAATGAAGAATAGTAACAGATATGGCAACTAGACATATAATGTGATTAATAGAGAAACCAGTGAAACTATAATAGTAATTATATACTGTGAAAGGGCAAAGATTAAAAACCATAACAGACCTGAGAGATCTTCACCAGCAGGCATGTGCATTACCCACTTTATTCCATCTCAGCATGCCTACAAGAAGACAGTAAATCTTAAAAACACCTTGGTTTGAAGATTATATAGAGAGCACAGTCAACACAAAGAGGTTCTGAAATAAGAACGTAAGAATTTGCTAATGTTTTTTGTTAGATTTTGTACTTGAACCAGGGTTTCCAGACCTTTTGGGGCCCTTCTGACAGCTTTTCCACTTACTACTCCTCTGTTATATCATGAACATATATTTCCATTGTTATACACACCTAATAGAAATTCAGTTTATCTCTGTAGGGAAAATATATCCGGAGATTTTCTTTTAACTGATGTCACTGAACAAAATTATAAGAACTGCGAACATCTGCTTCAACATAACTCAACTGTTGAAACTGAGAATGAGACCACCTGGGTCAAGATAATTTAACTGTGCCCTCTGGGATATTTTTGCCCAGAAGATGACACACCAAATCAACAAATAATTTTACTGTTCACTTCTGGAAATTCTTGTAAACAAATTTATGCAGGCCAAAATTTGCTTATCTGATCAAGCAGGTCTCCTATCATGACAATTTAGTCATCAACATTCTCATTGAGACCCTCATTTTACCATTCATAAATTATATTTACTCAATCCTAAACTCCTACTTGAAAGGCCTCCCTTAATCAGTCATTCTCAGATTACAAAATTCAATAAATATGCTTTCTTAATTTACATCATTTGGGAAACTTAAAACTGTCAAGGTGCTGTTTTCCTTTGCTGTAGTAATTTCCATAAACCCAACTTTGTGTGACTGACAGTTTTTTCTAGTGTCTCTATGTTTCAGTTGATATGCCTGATGGCATATTATGGAAACTAAAACAAACAAACATAATCTATCCTAAAAGTCATGGAGAATCAGATATAGATACCTTATTTTCCAAAAAAAAAAATAATAATTTTAATTGAGCATGCTACAACATGGTTATGGAATATAAATAATAGAATATAAATAATAGGCTGGGTGTGGTGGCTTATGGCTTATGCTTGTAATCTCAGCCCTTTGGGAGGCCAAGATGGGAGAATCATTTGAGGTCAGGAGTTCGAGACTCTGCTGGAGAACATAGGGTTTCTGGGGAACTCTGTCTCTACCAAAAACCAAACCAAAACAAAATTAGCTGGGCATGGTGGCTTGCACCTGAAGTGGTTTGTCCCTTGGGAGGCTGAGGTGGGAGTATCACTTGAGCCCAGGAGTTTGAGGTTACAGTGAGCCATGATTGCACCACTGCACTCCAGCCTGAGCAACAGAAATATGCTGTCTCTAAAGAAAAAAAGAAGAAAGCAAGCTAATGATCATAGCAACAAGAATTCTTATAGCAAATGTATATGTCAAAAATTAAAAATAAAATTGAATGTATCAGCATACCTGGATAATTTCATGGTCAGAAAGTTCAGGATAAATGTTCCATTAAAGTAAGAACATTCATATATTCTTACATTTGATAACATTAATATGTTTTTGAATGCCCACATTTTCTTTTTACAAGTTTTAATTTAGCTTTTTTTGTTTCATATCTTTTGTTGGGAAATATTACTGTTTGCCTCATATTACTAAAATACATAGTCATTTGAGTGCATCAAAAGGTTAATAGAAATAGACATATATGGATACATTTTGAATTAATAATTGCCGTATATCTCGAAGGAAAATTTTATGCTGTCCTTTTTTTTAAATTAAATATTAAAAGATGTAGATCCATTTCATATGAATATACAGTTATACCTACATATGTGTAGGCAAATATTTATTTATTTACTTGATTTCAAATTTATTTTAGATACAGGGACTACAAGTGCAGGCTTTTTTACATAGGAATATTGTATGATGCTGGGGTTTGGTATGTGGATCCCATCACCCAGGTACTGAGCATAGAGCCTGAAAGGTAGTTTTTCAATCCACACCTCCTCCCTACCCTCTTGACTAGACCCCAGTATCTGTTGTTCCCATGTTTATGTCCATGTGTGCTCAAAATTTAGCTCCCACTTATGAGTGAGACCATGTGGTATTTGGTTTTCTTTCTGTGTTAATTGGCTTGGGATTATGGCCTCCAACTGCATACAAGTTGCTGCAAAGGGCATGATTTAATTATTCTTTGTGGCTGCATAGTATTCCATAGTGCATATGTACCACATTTTCCTTATCCACTGTACCATTGATAGGCACTTGGATTGATTCCATACCTGTGCTACTGTGAATTGTCCTGCCATAAATGTAGAAGAACATGTGTCTTTTTGGCAGAATGCTTTATTTTCATTTGGGTATATACCAAGTAATGGGATTCCTGGATTGAATGATAGCTCAGTTTTCAGTATTTTGAGAATCTCCAAACTGCTTTCCACAGTGGCAGGACTAATTTTTCATTCTCACCAACAATACATAAGCATTCTCTTTTCTCTGCAGCCTCACCAGCATCTGTTGTTTTTTGACATTTTAGTAACAGCCATTCTCATTGGCAAGAGATGGTATCTTATTGTGGTTTTGATTTGCATTTCTCTGATGGCTAGTCTTGCTAGGCATTTTTTCATGTTTCTTGTCTGCTTGTATGTCTTTTTTAGAGAAATATCTGTTCATGTTCTTTGCCCATTTTTAATGGGGTTATTTTTTTCTTGCTTGTTGATTTTTTAAGTTCTCTATAGATTCTAGATATTAGGCTTTTGTCAGATGCAGTTCACAGACACCTTCTCCCATTCTGGAGGTTGTCTGTTTACTCTCTTGGTTATTTCTTTTGCTATGCAGAAGCTCTTCAGTTTAATTAGGCCCCACTTAGACAAATATCTGTAACCTCAATTTGTCTGACAATATATATGCATATGTATTTCCTTAATGTTTTTATATATCAAGCTATAACTTTTTTGTATTTGGATATGTTAATCTCCAAAACACAAACTACAACCAGTGTATTTTTTAGGTTGTAACATGATATTTAAACAAAATAAATGACATGACATTTAATAAGATAAATAATAAGCTACACTATAAGATTTTATTTAGTAATGCATGCTGGTATTACTAAACATTCTTTCTGGTATACCACAAAAGCTTAAATGACCTTGGGTGTAGAAAACAAACTGGAAAGTAAATCCTGTCATGTTTAGTTTCACAGCCATTTAAAAATGTAATCAAATGTCAGCACAACAGCTTGCAGGCTAACAATATCATGTTCCAATAAAATATTTGGAGTGCAACATTAAATTATTGGATACTGATTTTTATCAGATTTGATTTTTCCCTTGAGAGATTTGATAGAACCCTCAGACACAGTCATATTTTATGAGGCTCAACTCTATTTTATTTCAAAATTCTCATTCATTTTATGCCTGGTTTGTGAAATAAATGTGTAAAAACAAAATAATGCCAATAATTGGGATATTTTAATAAGCCTACTATGTATAAATCTATCTTGTTCTTTAATGGTAATATAATATTTTGGCTACATAGTAGATATCCCATGCTCTCTTCCAGAGGGATCACATCCAACAAAATTTTCTTTGCAATAAAAACAGTTCGTTAAAATAATATTGTGAAAATTTTCATATACTAAAACCCAGAGCAGATGTATTTTTTCTGCATTATCTGTAGTTTAGGAAATTAATGTTCAGCACATGTCACAAACATTTAGATTCATAAATTAAAAATATAAGAAATTAAATTATATAAATGAGTAATGAAATTTTAGATTTTCAAGGTATAAGTTCTGTATTTGTGCTATACTTTTCACTTTATGCTAACTCTACTTTTTTTTCCATAATAGGCTGCTGATAAACACTGTGGTATACATTATTACATCTCATTTGTAAAACAAAAGAATAGAAAGAGGAAATGTTTACTATTTTGAAAATAAGTTAATGAAATTCATATTTTCAAACAAGAAAATAATCATAGTTATTTCACTAAAAGTAGAATAATATTTGGGTAAAATTAAACATTCATTAGCATTAAATGTTTTGTAGAAAACTAAGATAAGAAGAACATTTCTTCATCTGAATAGGTCTATTTAATATAAAGATCAACAAAAATCCTTACGGAAACATAATCTTCAATACTTAAATGTTGAAATATAGCCATTAAAGATCTCAAACCAGTGATGTTAGCTAATAGCATCTCCAGTCTCAGTAATTTAGTTCAAAGTAATTTAGTTCAAAGGTCATTTTTTTCTCTTTTCTTTTGTCTACACGCATATTGTCAATAATGGCAATTTTCTGTCTTTTTTTCTCATCCTTATTCTAGTACAGCAGGGAAGAAATTAGGTCTACATACAAAATATCAGGCACGTGTGTATACATATGATACAAAATTTTTAGATAACTATAAGAAATTCATAAATGAAATGTTAAAAGATGTAAAGTTAACTTCAAAGTATCAAATGATAGAAATAAGTTTAACAAAGATGTGCAAGACCTATTTTATAGACATCTATAAATCATTATTGAAATAAATGAAAATTTCTAATGAATAGAAGTACATAATATATTTATGGTTTGGAATATTCAGAAATGTAAAAATAATGTAAAAGTAATGTTTTGCTCTTATTTATCTACAATCTATCGTCAATTTCACATCCAATAAAAGACTCAAGTGTTTTTTTGAGGAGAAATTGACAAATTCATTCAAAAATTTATATAAAAAAGCAAAGAGCCAAGACCAGCAAGATAATTTTGAGCAAGACAAAGGTTATCCTCTATATGACATGAAGATTTAACAATTCACAGTAATTAAGATAGTTTGGAATTGTGAAAAACTCAATAAATAAACCAATGAAATATAGTAGAGACCACAAATTAGATCCTCTTGATTTATAACAAGGTTGGTCTTATGGAACCGAGGTCTTTTGAGTAAATGACAATCTTTTCAATAAATAGTTTTTCTTAATAAATGATGCAGATTCGTTTAGTATTAATACAAGGGCATTTGGATACAGCCCCTAAATCACACTATTAAAAAGGTAGCAATTCCAGGTTGATTACAGATTTAAAGGTAAATAAATAGCTTTGGAGATGAGATAGATGATTATCAACATAAACTTGGAGCTGAGAAATAATTTCAAGTAGTATAAAAAATGCAATAACCCAAAATGAAAATATTTCTTATTTTGCTTATAAGCAGTACAAAAAATCCTAGATGTTATATTTATGAGAAAAAAAAATCATTGAGACTAAAAAGACAACCTACAGAGTGGCAAAATATGGGCAACTCCCACAAAGTAATTATAAAATGTCACGAAACTCAAAGACAAATTAGTAGTAGACTTAAACTGACAGTTAACCAAAGAGGATGCATCAGTGATTATTAAAAATACAAGCTGGTAGGAAACTTTATTAGTAAGAAGGAGAATGTAAAGCAAAACAACAGAACCACTCAAGTGCCCATCATTAAAAAAAAAAAACCCACACAAATCTGATAATATAAAGTATTGATAAGGTGGAATAATTGAAACTCTGATCAATATTTGTGGGAGTAGAAATTGACACTACAAGTTTGAATAAGTTTGGCGTTATTTATTACATTTGAATATTGGCATCCATGTCATACATAAACCCAGCAAAAAAATTCTTGCATGTATGGACCATGATATTTGTAAAAATAAAAAATTATTTATAGTAGCATTTTTCTTAAACCAGAAAAATTGCAACTGTTTAACAAATACAGAATACATGAGTAATTATGGCATAATCATACAACAAAATGCATTACCTCAGAAAAAATGAATGGATTATAGATACAACAACAAAGATGACTTTCATATACATAATGCTCAGTGAAATGAAGACAGCCTTAAGAAGAGTAAACACACTTAAGGATAACTTGTATGTAAGTTAAACATTTTTAAAAAACAGGCCAAACTAAACAACAGGTTTTGAAATACAAGCTTACATAAAAAAGCTATTTTTAGGCATGTTTCAAACTGATATACAAAAATTTCAATGTTAACTTCAGCACAGTGGAAGGAATCTAAAAATGGGGAGGCATTAGGGGATAATGGGGATATACGCTTGTGTTTTGTGCATGTTTGTGCTTCTGTGATATATTTCATATTTTAAAAATTTAAAAATAAATCAACCAGGCCAGGCATGGTGGCTCACGCCTGTAATCCCAACACTTTGGGAGGCCGAGGTGGGCGGATCACCAGGTCAGGAGATGGAGACCATCCTGGCTAACACGGTGAAACCCCGTCTCTACTAAAAATACAAAAAATTAGCCAGGCGTGGTGGTAGGCACCTGTAGTCCCAGCTACTTGGAAGGCTGAGGCAGGAGAATGGCATGAACCCGGGAGGTGGAGCTTGCAGTGAACCAAGATTGCAGCACTACACGCCAGCCTGGGCAATGGAGCGAGACTCTGCCTTAAAAAAAAAAATAAACACAAATATAAATACAAATATATATACACACACACATACACACATATATATATATATATCTCAACCAATCAGAAAAATGACTATAATGTCATATTTAAGTGATTAGTTTGAATGTGAATTGCAGGTATTTAACTTTAGGGAAATAAAAGTAAAAACTATTATCACATATATTGTTTATTTTGTTTGAAATGTATACAATAAGCACATAGGAATATATCATTCAGATAGCATGCATATTGAAAGACAGACTCACAGTAAATAACTATTATTGTTTTTAACCCTTGAATTACATAGACATAAAAAGAAATTTGATTTTATATAATTTTACTTTATTTTAATTGTTATGTATTATTAAAATGTAGACTTTTGAAAACATACATATTAATCACACATAAGCTATATGAATACATGAAAATAATGTACACATGAAAGTTAAAAACATGTAAGATTTTAAACATGAAAAATCCTAGTTATTTTCATCAGCTATTGATATTTGTCATTCTTGTTTATATGAGTAATGTCATAGCTTGATATAATAAAAATATCTTTTCTCATACTTATATCTCCAGGGAATTATCAACTTTAGTAGTTGACTTTCTAAATTTTATCTTTAAAATATTTAATGCCAATTTTATAGATTCAACTTTATCTCATAAATTTACATTAAGTATCAAGCTTATTGCATATTACCAATTGTTTTGAAAAGAAAACATTTATTATTGGTAATATAACTCAAAATAACAAAATTTGGAAAGATATTCAAATTACACACAAAAAAATTTTAAAAATAATAATAATTTTTGAAATATTCCTATTTTCTACCAAAGACCAGAGAAAAGGCATTATTGCTTCTTCCACAGTACAATTTCTTCCCATTGATTTGGATCAATTTATCTCTTCCGTCCTCCCATTTTCATATGCTTTATTGTATTATTTATCTAATGTATCTGTTACTGCAATTGTTTTTGTAATTTTCTAGTTTCTTTGATAAAATTTATATCTTTTGAAGGCTGTGTGTGTGTGTGTGTGTGTGTGTGTGTGTGTGTGTGTGTGTGTGTATCCTTAGTTCTTAGTAATGCCAAGTTACATTACCTGCCTTAGTTTGGGTTGCTTTAACAAAATACAATAAACTGGGTGGGTTGCTTATAAACAACAAAGGTTTATTTTTCACAATTTTGGAGGCTAAGAATTCCAAGATCAAGGTGCCTGCAGATTCTTGCCTGGTGAGAGCCTACTTCCTTATGGACAGTGCCTTCTTTCTGTGTCCTTATAGGGTGGAAAATAAGAACTCTGATTTCTTCAGTCCCTTGTAAAAGCACTATTCCCATTCAGGAGTGCTCCACCCTCATGACCTAATCACCTCCCAAAGGTCCCACCTCTTAATACAACCACACTGAGTATTCAGTTTCAACATATGAACTTTGGGGAGACGTGAACATTCACATCACAGTGCTATTTATTAAGCTATTGTTTCTCATCATGTGTCCATTCTCTGCTTAATAATGAGCTTATGACTGGGAATCGATCAAAAAAATTCTTTGTTTGACAAATGATTCCAACTCTACCAATAGGGTTTGCTAGAGTGAGAATGGAAGGCTAGAGGAGGAAGAAAAGACTTACTTGTTTTTAGATGTTTCCTGTTTGGCTTTCCATTCCTCTCTATGGCTAGTCCTTTTGTCCACTTTATATTTGTGACAGACAGAATAATACTCACCTTCCTAAAGGATGTCCATGTCCTAATTCCTGAAGCCTGTGAATATGCTGCCTTACATGTGGAAAGGGACTTCGCAGGTGTCACTACATTAAAGATCTTGAGATAGGTGTATTATCCTGAAGTATCACAAGTGTCCTTAAAAGGGAGAGGCAGGAAGGTCAGAGTCAGAGAAGGAAATGTGACAGTGGAAGACAAGGGAAAAAGGAGATAAGGCAATAGAAGCAGAGGTTGTAGTGTTGAGCTTTGAAGATGGAGGAAGGAGCACAATCCATGAAATGCAGGTGGCCCCCAGAAGCTGGAAAGGGAAAATAAATGGGTTCTCCCATGGAGCTTCCAGAATAAATGTAGCAAAAACAACATCTTCATTTTAGACTGTAAGATTCATTTCAGATTTTTCACTTCCAGAGGTACAATATAGTTTATTTGTGTTGTATTAAGCAAATAAATTTATAATAATTTGTTATAGCAGCAATAAGGTAATTTAGGAAGGAAATTCTGCCTTTTTGACAACATGGATGAACTTGGAGGACATTATGAGTGAAATAAGACAGACCCGGTAGGAATACGTATTCAGAAATATTTTATGATCGGATCTATACAAGAAATCTGAAATAGTCAAACTAATAGGTGCAGAAAGTGGAATGATGGTTACCAGGAATAGATGGAAGGGAGAAAGGGGATGGTAATGGTCAAAGAGTACAAAATTTTAGTTATGCAGGATGTCTAAGTTCTGGAAATCTGCTATATAGCATAGTGTCTATAGTTAACAGTACTCGTTTGTGTACTTATAAATTGCTAACCTACTGTTTCTGTCATGTTCAGGCCAAGATTGCTACTTCACACCAGCAAAGGCAGTTAGTTCCAGTAATAACAATTGATTTCAGTCTGTATTTTTCTGGTACTGAAACTAGCTACACTTCTTTCTCAGGGGTTTGAGTTTGAGCTCTGCGGGATCACTCTGCCTTTTGTTTTTCTATGTCTAGCCTAGGTAGCTGCTTCCCTCAGGAGTTGCCTCTGTGATTGATATATTACTGTTCTCTTTTTGCCTTTTTAGTTGATAATTCTTGAAACAGTTTGGATATTTGCCACCCCAAATCCCATGTTGAAATGTAATCCTCAATGTTGGAAATGCGGCCTGATGAGAGGTGTTTGGGTCATGGGGCAGATCCCTCATGGCTTGATGCTGTCTTCACGAAAGATGTGAGTTCTGGTGATGTCTGGTTGTTCGAAATTATGGGGCACCTCCCCTGCCCACTCTTCCTCCTGTTCTTGCCACGTGACACACTGGTGCCACCTTTGCCTTCTGCCATGACTGTAAACAGCCAAGTCCTCACCAGAAGCTGAGCAGATGGCAGTGTCATGCTTCCTGTGGAGCCTGTAGAACGATGACTCAATTAAACCTCTTTCTTTATAACTTATCCAGTCTCAGGTATTTCTTCATAGTCATGCAAGAAGAGCCTAATAAAATTCTTTATATTAAATTATCTCTGCCAAAATAACATATAGTTTCTGACTCTTGACTGGCTCCTTAACTGATATAGTAGGAAATCAATAAATTGATATTAATAAAATGGAATTATGATACAGTATGGGAGTTTATTTATTGTTATATAGTTTAAAGAATCTCAAACAAGAATTGAGTCAAGTGCCATCAAGTCTCTACTCTGAAAAATTTCCATTATGAAAGAACCACATTTTTTTGGTAAATAGATATTTTAAAGAAATAAACTAAAATTCAGAAGTTTCTCAAGGACACTCCTGAAGCTTCTTGAACTCTCTCTCATTCTCTCTCTCTCTCTGTCATGTGCACACACACATTTTACAGACTCTGAGAAAATTTTGATCTTTATATTGTCTACCATATTCCCCCAAAATATTATTTAATTAGTAAATTTGTTCATTATCATCTTTTCATTTTTTTGTAATTATTCTGTTTTTCCAAGAAATTAAATTCAAATGTGGAGATCGATATGCTGCTATTTTGTGAATTATGAGGAACTGCAAAGTTTATTCACAATAGCCAAGATATGGAAGTAAACTTGATGTCCTTTGAAGGATTAACGGATAAAGAAAATGCAGTATACACACACAGTGGATTATTATTTAGCATTTTAGAAAAGGAAATGTATGATAAGTGAAATAAGCCAGACCAAGAAGGAATGCATATTCAGTAATATTATATGATCCCATTTATGCAAAGAATCTGAAATAGGTCAAAATAATAGATGTAGAAAGTAGAAGGGTAGTTACCAGGGACATATGGAAGGGAGAAATGGGTTGGTAATAGTCAAAGGGTACAAAATTTCAGTTATGCAAGATCACTAAGTTCTAGAGATCTACTATATGGCATAGTGTCTATCATTAACAATACTCTTTTATATACTTCAAATTTGCTGAAAGGGTAGATCTTAGTGTTTTTTAATCACAAAAACAACAATATTGTTTTCTATTTGTTCCATTTATTTTTCCCCATTTTCTTTTTCTGCCTTTAAATTTTTTTCTGCCTACTTTTTAATGATTTAATTTTATATCTTTTGTTGGTTTATCCTCTATAATTCTTTGTTTAGTTATTTTAATGGCTGCTTTAGGCTTCCTATTCTATACGTTAATGTGTCACTGTCTATCTGATATTATCCCACTTCACATATAGTGTTTAAAACTGGTAATAATATACTTCCATTTTTTTCCACCTGGTTTTTATGGTATTCTTGATTTATATTTCAATAATACTTTAAAAATAAACACATAATGCATTGGGCTTTTTGCTCAAAATTTTAAGTATCTTTAATAGAACTTGAAATAACAAAATTATCCTATATTTACCATATAAATACTTCATCTGATATTTTTTATTTTTTGCTATAGATTTACACTTTCATCTGATGCTATTTCCCTTCACCCGCAAGCACTTATTTTCACACTTCTTGTGTTGTGGATATACTGGCGATTTATTTTTTCTTCTTGCATACATCTGAAATGCCTTATTTTACTTTTATTTTCTAAGAGGTATTTGTGCTACATATAGAATTCTAGGTTGATTGTTGTTGTTCTTTCGGTGGTTTGTAAATGTCTTCTTGTTTGCTGTCATCTTGCTTACATTCTTTCTAACTAGAAGCTTGCTAATGCTCTTATTTTTGTTCCTCTGTACATAATGTGTCTGTTTTCATCTGGCTGTAAGATATCTCTTTACTACTGTTTAATAATTTGATATGGTATAGGTTGGCGTAGTGTTCGCCACGGTTCTGTGCTTGTGTTTGTTTTATTTTTCAGATAATTGTGAGAGGTGACAGCGTGCTGGCAGCCCTCACAGCTCTCGTTCACTCTCGGCGCCTCCTCTGCCTGGGCTCCCACTTTGGCAGCACTTGAGGAGCCCTTCAGCCCACCACTGCACTGTGGGAGCCCCTTTCTGGGCTGGCCGAGGCCGGAGCCGGCTCTCTCAGCTTGCAGGGAGGTGTGGAGGGAGAGGCACGAGCAGGAACTGGGCTGCAAGTGGTGCTTGCGGTCGAGCTGGAGTTCCAGGTGGGCGTGGGCTTGGTGGGTCCCGCACTCGGAGCAGCTGGCCAGCCCTGCCAGCCGGGCAATGAGGGGCTTAGCACCGAGGCCAGTGGCTGTGGAGGGTATACTGTGTCCCCCAGCAGTGCCAGCCCACCAGCGCTGCACTCAATTCCTCCTCAGGCCTTAGCTGCCTTCCGGCGGGGCAGGGCTGGGGACCTGCAGCCCACCATGCCTGAGCCTCCCACCCACCTCAGTAGGCTCCCCGATGAGCGATGAGTGCAGCCGACTGCTACATGGCGCCCAGTCCCATCGACCACCCAAGGGCTGAGGAGTGCAGGCGCACCGCTTGGGACTGGCAGGCAGCTCCACCTGCAGCCCCGGTGCAGGATCCACTGGGTGAAGCCAGCTGGGCTCCTGAGTCTGGTGGGGACGTGGAGAACATTTATGTATAGCTCAGGGATTGTAAATACACCAATCGGCACTCTGTATCTAGCTCAAGGTTTGTAAACACATCAATCAGCACCCTGTGTCTAGCTCAGGGTTTGTAAATGCACAAATCAACACTCTGTATCTAGCTACTCTGGTGGGGCCTTGGAGAATCTTTGTGTGGACACTCTGTAACTAGCTAATCTGGTGGGGAGGTGGAGAAACTTTGTGTCTAGCTCAGGGATTATAAACGCACCAATCAGCACCCTGTCAAAAGAGACCACTTGGCTCTACCAATCAGCAGGATGTGGGTGGGGCCAGATAAGAGAATAAAAGCAGGCTGACGGAGCCAGTAGTGGCAACCCGCTGGGGTCCCTTTCCACACGGTGGAAGCTTTGTTGTTTAGCTCTTTGCAATAAATCTTGCTACTGCTCACTCTTTGGGGCCACATTGCTTTTATGAGCTGTAACACTCACCGCGAAGGTCTGCAGCTTCACTTCTGAAGCCAGCGAGACCACAAGCCCACCGGGAGGAAGGAACAACTCCAGACGCGCTGCCTTAAGAACTGTAACACTCACCGCGAAGGTCTGCAGCTTCACTCCTGAGCCGGGGAGACCATGAACCCACCAGAAGGAAGAAACTCCGAACACATCCGAACATCAGAAGGAACAAACTCCAGACGCGCCACCTTAAGAGCTGTAACACTCACCACGAGGGTCCGCGGCTTCATTCTTGAAGTCAGTGAGACCAAGAACCCACCAATTCCAGACAAAATTGGATCTGTAGATTTGTAGTTTTTATCAGATTTCACATTTATTTCTGCAAATTGTTTGTTGCCTTCTTTTGAGGGCTTTGGTTACACTTGAAGTTGTTCCTTTTTTTAAATTACTTTTTATTCATGCATTCTATTATGAATAGTTTCTATGTCTATGTTTTCAAATTCACTTATCTTTTTCTATTAGTATAATGACTAATTTACCGTTAATCATATCCACCTTACATTTTTCATCTCAGACATTTCATTTCCACTTAAAATTTTATTTGAATATTTTAAATAATTTCCATGATTTTACTTAACTTTTGAACATCTGGAATCCAGTTTAATAACTATTTTAATGCCTCTGTTAATTCTAACATCTGTTTCAGTTCTGTATCAGTGTGAGTGATTTCTGTCCTCATTTTATGTTATATTCTCCTACTTCTTGTCATTGGAAGCCACATATTAGGAATTTTACCCTATTGAGTGATCTATATTTTTATATTACTATAAATATTCATGAGCCTCCCCTCTGCCATGCCAGGATGATGTTAAATTACTTGGAGACAGTTTAATTCTTTTGAGCTTTGCTTTTAAGATTGCTAAGTGAAGCCAGAATCGTTTTTAGTCTAAGGTTAATTATCTCCCACAATTGAGGCAAGACCTGTGTGAATATTCCACCCAGTGCCATATGAATTAGGAGGTTTTTACAGTTTGTGAATGCCAAGCACTTTTACCTCTAATTCATTTAGATAAGTCATTTTCTCTAGTGTTCAGTAGTTTCCTGCCATTCATAAAGAAATTTCAACCCTGGTAAACAGTTGATGGGGATTTTCTGCAGATCTCCATAATTCTGCTACTGTGCAGCTTTCTCTTCTCTGCTGTTTCGGTCTACAAACAGTAGCTGATGTGCTCTCTGTGAGCTCAAATCCATCTCATCAATTCAGAGTATGCCAGACTCCCCTGTGTCCCTCTTCCATGTGCCTGGGAACTATTGCAAGGCAGTGGCTGGAGGCAATTGTTAAGTGTCACTACATTTGTTTGCTCTCTTTGAGGAGCACTATCCTTTGTTGACTGATATTCAGTGTCTCGAAATCCATCGCTGTATATTTTTGCCTATTTTCTTGTTTATGTTGTCAGTGGCAGGAAGATAAATCTAGTCTTTGTTACTTCATTTTGGTCAGAAAAAACATCCAAACATTTATTCTTAGATTTTTTTTTTTAATTTAAAAAGCAGTTGACCAGCCTGGACAACGTGGTGAAACCTCATCTTTACCAAAAAGTACAAAAATTAGCTGGGTGTGGTGGCACGTGCCTGTAGTTCCAGTTACCTGGGAGACTGAGGTGGGAGAATTGCTTGAACTCGGGAGGCGGAGGTTGCAGTGAGCCGAGATTGCACCACTGCATTCCAGACTGAGTAGTAAAAAGAGACCCTAACAACAACAAAAAAGCAGCTGAATATTTATTCTTTATTATTATTATTATTATTTTAACTTATTTTAAGATCGGGGTACATGTGCGGAATGTGCAGGTTTGTTACATAGGTAAACTTGTGTTATGGGGGTTTGTTGTACAGATTATTTCAACATCCAGGTATTAAGCCTAGTATCCATTAGTTATTTTTCCTGATCCTCCATCTCCTCCCACCTTCTAACCTCCTATAGGCCCCGGTATGTGTTTTTCCCCTCTATGTATCCATGAGTTCTCATCACTTAGCTCCCACTTATAAGTGAGAACATGCGATATTTGGTTTTCTGTTCCTGCATTAGATTGCTAAGGATAGTGACCTCCAGTTCCATTGACGTCCCTGAAAAGAGCACAATCTCATTCTTTTTTTTATGGCCGCACAGTATTGCATGGTATATAAGTACCACATTTTATTTATCCAGTCTATCACTAACGGGCATTTAGGTTGATTCCATGTCTTTGCTGTAGTGAATAGTGCTGCAATGAACGTAGGCGTGCATGGAGTCTATTCTTTTAATCAAATCTGGCAAGCTTTTATTTAATTAGATACTTAACTGTTTTATATTTAATTTATGTTTAATGCAATTATTGATATGTTAGGCTTTAAGATTATTATTTTTTATTCTTTCCATTGTTTTATTTGATCTTTTCCTGCTTTTTTGTGAAATTGCTGTTTTAAAAGTATTTTATTATTTCTACTCTATTTACTTTCAATGCTTTTTTTAAAATGTTTTTATTTTTTGCTATCTTTCTAGCCTGCCCTAAAACCTGCTGTAAGCCTTATGGACTTACATTCTTTGTGTGCGTGTGTGTGTGTGTGTGTGTGTGTGTGTGTGTGTCTGTTTGTATGTGTATAGAGCTCTATGAATAATGTCATTGTAACAATATAAACTTTGTAACAGTGCATTTCCAATTCCAGTTTCAATAATCTCACCCTTGTCATATATTCTACTTCTATATATAATATAAACCCATATTTCATTTTTATTATTTTAAATGTAAACGAAGGTCTTTAAATGGTTTTTATTATAAATTCTTAGAAAAGAGTTTTATATTTAAAACACACTCTTTCTGAATTTTTCTAATCCTTCCTGTGGAAACAGTCTTTTATCTGGCATCAATATTTCTGCAAACAACTTAGTTTGACACTGCATAACTCCTGGAAATAAACACACTATCTTTCTAAAATCATCTTTATTTTTCTTTCATTTTTGAAGGTTTTTTTTAACTGAACATACAATTTTGAATTTGTAACTTCCTTATTTTCATATGTTACATATTTCATTTCATTGCCTTCTGGTCTTCATTGTTTCTTATAAGAAATCAACCATATATTATGTTATTATAACTTACATGTTATGTGACTTCTTTTTTGACTTTTTTGTTCTTTAGCCATTTCATTTTAATATTACAAAGTGAGTTTTTCTTTGTGTTTACTCTTTTTGAAATACCTTGAGCTTCATGGATTTATGGGTTTACGTTTTTCATTGATATTGGAAAATCTTAGTCATTATCTTTACGTACTTTTCTTTGCACTTTTTTCTTTTCTTTTGTCTTTTCTAACTTTTTGTCTTTCTTGTGACTTTTTTTTAACTTGTTAAACTCCCATTTCGCATTTGGAAAAGGATTTTACATTATCTCATTGACCACAGAATGCTGTTTTATGTTCTTTTCTACACTTAACCATTTTTATTTCTGGTTTTATAAGTTACATTGGTCTGGTTTCAAGATCAATGAGTATTACCATGCTGTGTATAGTCTTTTAAGTCCATGGAATAATTTTTTGCCTCTATATATTTTCTAGAATTCACGTTTTGTCCTATATATTCACTGCTGTTCCCCATTTGTTCACGTGTTGTTCACCTTTTCCAATAGATCCTTTAACATGTTTACTGTAACTAAAGATAATATAGATAATGTAATTATCACATTTATTTTATAATCCCTTTCTGACAACATCTGGGCGATCTTTTTATCTGGTTTTATTGACTACTTCCCTTCTTGACAATACGTTTTACTTCCTTGCGTTTTTCACGTATCTGGTCATTTTTGATGAATGTTAACCATGATGTTCAAAAATGTAGTGTAAATAATATTTAAGTGTGGAAAAGGACATGCTTCTTTTTCTGCCAGGCCTTCAGTGTGGGCAGTTGAGTCAAACAACTCTGTGGTGGATTGGTTCTTGGTATTGTGCTTTATCTACATTCAGTTCACCACAGGTTTCAAATTATATGATAATAAGGTTACACATTTTCTTTAGCAGTGATTAAGATCTGAGGGTCTAGAGGTTTTGACTCATTTCTCTCTAGTCTCCTCTACTTTTCCAGTGGTAGAAGGGTTTGCTACCAGGAACTTGTTGCAATGTAAGTGCCTGTGGGGTTTTCCTTAGTAATGTCCTCTGCTAACAATGCACGTGAGTCTATCAAGAGCTCTCTTTCAACTCTCATATGTCTTCCCCAATAGCAGACACTTCCTGCCTGATTCTCAGTGTATGACCCAGAGTGCTTGTGGATTTTTCTCGGTTTTCCTCTCTGCACTCAGAATTCAATAAGTCCCATATGCCTATGCTTCAGGATGGTTGTTCAACCCTCTTGACTTCTGAATACTAAACACATAAGTTTGTACTTCATCTGTCACAAAAATATTGCTGATAACTAATGTATACACTGCCCTGATATTTTTCTGTATCTTTATTATAAGTAAATCTGTGACTCTGTGTCATTTTTCATTGTCAATAAATATGTCCTATTGCTATTTATCTCTATAGTGATCTTGCAGTGAAGAGGAATATAATAAATGGCAGCTTTTGGAATTGTTCAAGAGATTATACATCTATTTCCTTACACATCTTACTTTACCTAATAACACCTTCTCAACAGCAGGTAATTAAAAATAAATATTTGTATTTATTGTGTGCCATCAATAATAAAAATTAAATACTAATAACTTGTCAAACTGATTAAAGGGTATTTTCTTTTATAGATTTAAATAAAATATAATAGAAATGTCACATGGGCTTAAAAATGTAATTTTAAAGTTACATATCAATTTCATATTAATGTCAATATGTTACTAAGTACAAGCTGCTAGTTTGGTGAAACATGTGGTTTATTTTTATGTTTTGTTTTTGTTGGAGAAAAATATAAAAACTCCATTTTCAAAGATATATTGTAATGAAATAAGAAGTATTAACTGTGTTTTTAAAATTATCCAGATATCCATATATTAGGCTATTTCAATCACATTAATTATTTCATCTTAAATGTATCTTTTCCTAATTTGTACAAAGTGAAAGCTATAATTTTTATTTTCATTTTGAAGAAGCACAATTTTTGTTTGAGTTAAATAATTCAAGAGCATTTCCACTGGAAACTCTTTCTTTTCATTACATTTGTGTAGCGAATTAGCTTATGTAATAGATAAGACCCTGAAATCTGTTATTACAAAGATTTAGTTTTGATCACTTATGTGATTTTTGGATATATTACTTAACACCTACTAACCTCAGTTTTCTATTTTGTAAAATTTGAAAATAATAGCTTACTATTTTAGGATTGCTATGAGCATCAAAGGAAATAATACATATTCTATTATTTGTTTTTATGCATATTGCATTATTCCATATAGCCTATAATATCTGAAAATATAAGTGCCTTGTTTTTAGACCATAGCATCTATCCCAATAATTTGCATAGAGCAAATGGTCATTCTTTTTGAGAATTACAAAATTCATGAATAATTTTAAAAAATATTAAACAATCCTCTTTTTTAGCCCTTTGATTGTCCAGAAATAGTGTCTAATAAAATTATTTATGATAGAGATGTTTGTACAAGGTTGGTTGACAAGTTCCCTAAGTATATTCTTAAATTCAATGGTCTTTTTTCAGATTTTTCATAGACTACCATGCTAAAGGGTAGATATTTCCTAGACATTATCTCTGATTTGGTTTTATGACTTTGGAAAAATAAGTCACTGATTGTTACTAGATTACGACTGCTTCCTAATCAGGGCTTGCCCAACTTCTCTGTATTTTTTTCTCTTCTATATCTTTAATTCAGTCTTCAGATATCTTCCTCCCATTCCAGATAAAATCTAGAAAGACATAGAGTGGGAGCTCAAATTAATGCTTCCTTAAGTCACAGATAAAACTCTACTCTCTGGCTTGACTGTCATCTTGAATATGGAATGAAAAATGTGGAAAATATGATTATCTGTTTATCCCAAATGAATATATAAAAACTAGGGGTCAAAGTTTACTCCAAAATTATATTAATCTACATGACTATATATTTTGAACATTTATTTCCTAGAGAGACCTCATGGAGGAGTGGTTTGTGTAGAACAAGAATTGACTACTAATAAGATCTAAAATCATTCATTCTCAGCATTAATTTGAAAATCAGAGAATAAACTGTGATAGAACATATTTTATTCAGGAATGTTAAATACAAGTTTCCTCCAATTATTAGCAATGTGGTATTGGTATGGCCTCATAGACACAACCAAATAGGTTTATCAAGCCAGAGCAGTAAGAAGAATATTGGGAATGTGGTATCTGCCATATGGAAAACATTAAAGATGATTAAATCAGAGCCTATTTATTTTATAAGAAAGCTTACATATTTTATGGAGTAAAGTGAACTTACCATTATTCAGGAGTCACATAACTTAGTCAAGCAGTCATTAATAATGGCTCTCTTTAAACCAGTGTTGCCTTGTTTTCTCTTTTGCTTTAATAGTTTCTATATGTAGATGCTATTAAAATTTATCATTATGAACAGTAATTCTGAAAGAGCCCTCTGTAGTGACCCCCTGAAACTTGCTGAATCTCCATAAAAAAGACATTTATATTTTATTACTTAGTAGTATTCTCTCTTAAAAATGACATATATTCCAAAATCTTATTTTTACTGTAAACATAAATAAACATATAAAATGTCTTCTTTTTTTTTCTTAAAAAACATTTAAAATTGAATACTGAATGTTGTGGTTTTGTTTTCAGATAAAAGCATCTATTAGAATAAAAATAATGTTAATTTATTTGTATAATATCCATATTAATAAAATATATGCTAGATTATATTTCATAGATACATGCTAAAATGGCTTTTTACAAATATTTTCATATTCTTGGTATTAATTTAACTAAACACTGAAATTATCATTGTCTGAAAAAGGATTAAGTAAGGTGTCTTCAATATATGCAGTTTTGACAATCCATTTAGACTCAGGATAAACATTATTTTTACATTAAAATAAAAGAAAAATTGATAATGAAATATAATGTAGAGTTTCATTTATGCATATTTCTGGGGCTTTGTAATAATGTGGTAGAATTTTTTTCTCCCTCTTATTTTTTCCATTAGTCCACACTTATATTTAAGTCACAGCATGCAGTTCAGCTAGAAAATTATGAAATAATTGTAAACACAGTATGACTCCTTTAAATAAAATATTTGTGAAAATTGGAATTATGCACTGTTTTGCCCAACAGGACAAGAGAAGACTTTCATTTTAGTAATGTATAATCAGCTGTTGTCATTCATTTCTAAAGTTCCTGTTGACTCTGAGGTGAGCCATTAATGTGTTTATTTATAGGATTCACAGTTTGTTTTGATTTCATTCGTTTCAACTGACATTTTAGAGGTTAAATACATGACTTGATTATTTTATTATAAACTTAGACAGTAAAGGTCTCAGTTCTACTTATTAAGTAACAATTTATTTTCTTCCCCTTAACTAGAAACTTCTTGTTAGGCCAGTAAAACAATACAAAAAAGAACATTATAATTGTTATTAATTAACAAGTAGTAGCTGTGTTGTAGAAGTAATGGTCAACTCTAAATGTGATTTGCAGGGTTTATCTTAAGAATATGTAATAACAGGTTTGTAAGAACAGTCTGAGTGTTGGTTTCCAGCACCAGTACTGACAGACTGAAGTAGAGAGCAGCCTGTTTCACAGAAATCTGTGACTATGTTCTCTTTGATCCATAATGGAGTTAATTATAATCAAGTACATAGGAAGTCCACAACTTTTTTTAAAGTAATTGTACCACTTAGATTAAAAATGATTCATACATTTCAAAGTTAAAAGATGCCATTGGACTTGAAATCCTCTATGGACAGGACAAACTTATAGAAACCTCATTTTCAAACAAAAATAGTTTTTATAGCAAATGAAGACTAGCTTAAGAGGAAAAAACTCAGAACTTGGATGACTTACCAAAAAAATACATGAAGAACCACTCACAAGGAATAGGATTGAATAGTAATCAAGGACCTGTGATTGGCTGGTCCAAAGTTTATATGTCTATAAACTTTGACTATGAAATGCCTCCCATTGTTTATTTTTCTGATGGCCATGTCTTTTGAAGTTAACTTCTCCCTCTCTCACTCTTGTGTGTTGGCTGTGTTGGGCACAGGTTTTCTCCCTCATGCTCTCCCCATTCCACCCTGTTCAGATTGAGAAAAGCTGATCCAGAGGACCCTTATCCACTCTGGAACTGAGTTAGGTAATGACATCCTCCATCTCAAGTTCCAGGATAATGGCATAAATCATGAGATGAGACTTTTGGTCATCTGGAAAGATAAACATATTTTGCATGTGTGAAGGATATAAATCATTCAAGGCAAGAGGTCAGATTCTGGTTGGTTGTTGTATTAATGGTCCCTGATGAACCATAGCCTCCTACATTCTAACACATGTGTAGCACTTTCTCCATAAAGCTGGACAGGGCTTGTGACTTATTTTAACTAATATAATTCAGTGGAATAACATGAATAATTTCCAGATTAAAATTTTAAGGAAGCCTAATAACTTTATAGAGAATTAGATTAAAAAGGAACACAGGCCTAAATGTTAAATATAAAACTATAATGCTTATAAAATCATAGAAGATCTCTGTGACCTTGGTTTAGGCAAAGATATGTTAAGAAGGACACTAGAAGTATAATCAATAAAACCAAAACATTACAAATTGGAGTACATCAGAATTAAAATATCTACTGTTAACTTCTGGTTTAAGTTCCAACATGCAAAGAGTTTGGAAGTAATCACTTCCATCCTTACAACAAGGAAAAAAGCTGAATACGTTAAATATTAACAACTGTTTTTGGAACCATTAGAAAACTGAGGTTAAAAGACAAAACAGTATCCTGAAATCTGAAGAGGCAGGCAAATACGGAGGAAAAATAACCAAGGCTAGTTTAACTAGGTAAGAAGCCATTGGAACTATAAACTGGAAGAAACACTTAAAGAGCAATTTTACACACTGCTAAAAGCTAAGGGTAGAGTAGGTTGAGAGTGAGAAACTACTTAGGTCATAGTCATAAGAAGAGGACTATGAGCTATCTTGGCTTTTACCTGTAGGAATCCTACCAGGTCCTCAAAGGTGAAAAACCAAGAAATTACACTTTGTGTCTTTGGCATGGAGAAAGGAAAAGAAACCATTTCAAAATATACAAAATACGTTCTCTGTAACAAACGCCTACTGTCTAGTCAAAAAGACTTTTCCAGAACCCTGTGTTACACAGACAGAAGGGCAATTGGGCAATTACCCGGGTGTAACCTCCTCCATCTTTCCTGTCTTAACTGTGAGAGAGGGGCAGAAAAAATCTTATAAATACTGTGAGAATCAAACTCAAAGGTGTCAGACCCACTAAGAGACTGAGATGTTATCAGAAGACTGTATAGATTTTTTTCCCACTTCTACTCCCACATCAACAGTCTCCAGTTAGAAATGTTAGTGACAAATTCTCTATGTTTTTGCTTTGCAGTGAAAGCAGAACTTATAAATTTATATCAACAATTGCATATATTTGAAAAGAAGGTGTGTTTAAAATGAGTAGTTTAAACTTACACTTTAGGAGACTAAAAAATAAGAAGAATTTAAGCATAAATAAAGTAGAATAAATAGTATAAATCAGAGGAGAAATCAATGGTAATGAAAATAGAAAAAACAAAATTTAATGAAACCTAAAGCTGGTTCTTTGAAAAGAACAATGCAATTGACAAACCTCTAGCCAAGCTAACTAGGGATAAAAGAAAAAGAAAACACAAGGTACTAATGTCAAAAATTAAAGAGTAGTTATAACTATTCCTATCATAGCCAATAAATAAAATAAAAGAACACTATAACCAACTCACTATCCACAAATTTGATAACTTAGAAGAAAGATAATTTAAAAAAAATACACAAGCTTCAAAACTCACATAAAGAGAAACGGCAAAAAGATTAGACCTATGTCTTTTAATGAAATTGAGTCAATAATCGATAACATTAAAAAAAATAAAGTACCAGTTCTATATGGCTTCTTTGGTAAATTATGTCAAATATTTAATTAGAAAAAAATTCCAATCCCCTATATTCTCTTTCAGAAAATAGAAGCAGAAGAACATTTTCTAAGTCATTCTATGAATTCAGTGTTATCCTCGAACCAAGATAAAGACATTAAAAGAAATCAATATATGTTATAAACATAGATGCAAAAATTGATAACAAAATATGATCAAATCAAATCCATCAGTGTATGTAAAAAATTATATGCAATGACCAAGTGGTATTAATAATAGTTATGCAAGGCTGATTTAACATTAAAAATTTAAATAATATAACCCATCATATTAACAGGGTAAATAAGAAAAATTATCACCATATCAATAGATGCAAACATAATTTTAAAACATCCAACATCTGTTCACAATAAAAATTCTCAGACAACTAGGAATAGAAGACAAACTAAATTTGATAATAAATGCCTACAAAGCCCAATAACTAACATCATACTTAACAGTGAGAAATTAGTTGATTTTTTCCCTAAGATCAGGAACAAGGCAAAGATGTCACCTCATGCCAGTCCTTTCTACATAATACCAGACATCCTAACTAGGGCTATAAAAGAAAAAATGCAAATAAAATGGAAAGAAAGAAATAGCACTGTAATTTTTGACAGATGACATAGTTGTCAATGTATAAACTTTCAAAGAATCATCAAAAGAGTTTTCAGAATAAGTAATTATAGCAAGGCTGCACAATTTACAATGTTAATATACAAAAGTCAATTGCTTTTCTGTATACAAGCAATGAACAATTGAAGTTTAAAATTTAAAACATCATAATATTTCTCACAGCAAAAATACAAAAAATCTATATGTAAATCTAACTATTTGTGGGAATAATACAATGCTGATTAAAGAAATAAAATAAAATAAAATAAAAAAACAAGCAATGGGGAAAGGATACCATTCAATAAATGCTGTTGGGATAACTGGATAGCCATATGAAGAACAATACAACTAGATCCTTATCTTTGGCCATATAAAAAATTTACCCAGATGATTTAAGAATTTATATGTAAGATCTCAAACTATAAAAATCCTAGAAGAAAACCTAGGAAATATCCTTCTTGACATCAGCATTGGCAAATAATTTATGGCTAACTTCCCAAAAGCAATTACAGCAAAAGCAAGCAGAACCTAATTAAAGAGCTTCTGCTCAGCAAAAGAAAGCATCAATAGAGTAAACAGACAACCTACAGAATGGGAGAAAATATTCACGAACTATGCATGTGACAAGGGTCTGGATTAGTCTATTTTCATACTGCTATGAAGAAATACTCAAGACTGGGTAATTTATAAAGAAAAAGAGGTTACATGGACTCACAGTTCCACATGCTGAGGAGGCCTCACATATATGGCAGAAGGCAAAGGAGGAGCAAAGGCAAGTCTTACATGGCAGCAGGCAAGAGAACATGTGCAGGGGAACTGCCTTTTATAAAACCATCAGATCTCATGAGACTTGTTAACTTCCTGAGAACAGCACAGGAAAACTCGCTGCCATAATTCAATTACCTCCCACTGGGTCCATCCCATAACATGTGGGGATTATGAGAGCTAAAATTCAAGACGGTATTTGGGTGGGGACAGAGTCAAATCCTATCATTCCACCCCTGGCCCCTCCCAAATTTCATGCCCTCAAATTTCAAAACAAATCGTGCCTTCCCAACAGCCCCTCAAAGTCTTAACTCATTTCACTATTAATTCAAAAGTCCACAGTCTAAAGTGTCATCTGAGACAAGGCAAGCCCCTTCTGCTATGAGCCTGTAAAATCAAAAGCAAGTTAGTTACCTCCTAGATACAATGTGGGTACAGGCATTGGGTAAATACACCCAGTCCCAATGGGAGAAATTAGCCAAAATGAAAGGGCTACGGGCCCCATGTTAAGTCTGAAATCCAGCAAGGCCAAATCTTAAAGCTCCAATATGATCTCCTTAAACTCCATGTCTCACATCTAGGTCATGCTGATGCAAGAGATGGGCTCCCATGGTCTTGGGCAGCTCCACCCCTGTGGTGTTGCAGGGTAAACCCTCCCTCTCCGCTGCTTTCATGGGCTAGCATTGAGTGTCTGCAGCTGTTTCAGGTACATGCTCTGCTTCCCTTGTAAAACTGAATGCTTTTAACAGCACGCAAGTCACCTCTTGAATGCTTTGCTGCATATAAATTTCTTCTGCAAGATACCCTAAATCATTTCTCTCAAGTTCAAAGTTCCACAGATCTCTGGGACAGGGGCAAAATGCCACTAGTCTCTGCATAGCAAGAGTGACCTTTACTCTACTTCCGAACAAGTTCCCATCTCCATCTGAGACCACATCAATCTGGACTTCATTGTCCATATGACTATCAGCATTTTGGTCAAGGCCGTTCAGCAAGTCTCTAGAGAGTTCCAAACTTTCCCATGTTTTCCTGTCTTCTTCTGAGCCCCCCAAACGTTGCAACCTCTGCCTGTTACCCAGTTCCAAAGTCACTTTTACATTTTCAAGTATCTTTACAGCCATAACCCACTCTATTGGTACCAATTTACTGTATTAGTCCATTTTCATACTGCTATGAAGAAATACCTGAGACTGAGTAATTTATTAAAAAAAAAGAGTTTTAATGGATTTACAGTTCCACCTCACTGGGGAGGCCTCACAATTATGGTGGAAGGTGAAGGAAGAGCAAAGGCAAGTCTTACCTGGCAGCAGGCAAGAGATCATGTTCAGGAGAACTGCCCTTTGTAAATCCATAAAACCATCAGATCTACTGAGACGTATTCACTATCATGAGCATAGCAAGAGAAAACTCACCCCCGTGATTCAATTACCTCTCAAAGAATCCATTTTATGACATGTGGGGATTATGGGAACTAAACTTCAAGACAAGATTTGAGTGGGGACACAGCCAAACCATATCAGGTCTAATATTCAAAAATCTATAAAGAATTTAAGCAAATCAGCAGGGAAAAACCAAATAACCTCATTAGAAAGTGGGCAAAGGACATGAACAGACACTTCTCAAAAGAAGACATTCAAGTGGCCAATAAACATATGAAAACTGCTCAGCATCATTAATCATCACAGAAATACAAATTAAAAACACAAATCAAAAACTATCTCACACCATTCATAATAGGTATAATTAAAAAGTCAAAAAAAAAAAAACCACAAAAAGCCAGATGCTGGTGAGGCTGTGGAGAAAAGGGAGCGATTATTCCCTGTGCTGGAAATGTATCATAAATTAGTTCAGCCCCTGTGGAAAGCAGTGTGGATATTTCTCAAATCACTTAAAAACTACCATTCGATCCAGCAATATTACTGGGTGTCTACTCAAAGGAATATAGATCATTCTACCAATAAGATGGATACACTTGTATGTTTATTACAACCCTATTCACAATATCAAAGACATGGACTCAACCTAGGTACCCATCAATGGTGGACTGGATAAAGACAATTTGGTACCTATACATCATGGAATAAATAGTACACAGCCATTAAAAAAAAGAATGATGTCAATTCCTTTGCAGCAACATGGACGCAGCTGGAGGCCATAATCCTAAGGAAATTAATGCAGGAACAGAAAATCAAATACCACATGTTCTCATTTATAAGTGGGAGCTAAATACTGAGCATACATGGACATAAACATGAGCACAACAGTCACTGTGGACTATTAGATGGAGGTTGAGGAAGGAGAGTATAAGTTGAAAAACTACCTGTTGGCTACTTTGCTCACTACCTGGATCCAAGGTACTCATGTAAGGATCCTACATATGTATACCATGTACCTAAAATAAAAGCTGAAAAATTTTAGAATAATAAAAACAAATGTGATGAGATTCCATGTTCACAGATTAGAATACTCATTATTAAAATGTCAATTATTTTCAACTGCATCTATAAATGCAATAGAACCCCAATCAAAATCCCAGCAAGCTATTTCTCTGATATTGACAAATTTGATTTTCATTTTTACATAGGAAAGCTAGACTCAGAATATCCAACACAATGTTGAACAAAAATAAAGTTAGATGAATTATAATACCCTATTTCAAGACTTACTACAAATCTGCATTAATTAAGAACGTGTCATATTGCTGAAATAATAAACTCATAGATGAACGGAACAGAAGAAAGGCTATAATTAGACCCACACAAATATAGCCAACTGATCTTTACAAAAGAGTAAAGTAAATTCAATAGAGGAAAAATGGTATTTTTGGCAAATAGTACTGAAAAATTAGATTTCTCTGTGCAAAAAGTTTTAGACACAGACTTTACACTTTTAATAAATATCAACTCACAATAAATCATAGACATGAATTTAAAATGCAAAACTATACAAATTTTAGAAGAAAACATAGTAGAAAACGAGGCGATTATTGATTAATAAAAGATTTTTGTTATACAGCAAAAAAAGCAATATCCATAAAAAACTGATATGTGGAAGCTTATTAAAATTAAAAACTGTATGAAAGACACTTAAGAGAATGAAAAGACAAGTCACAGACTTGGAGGAAATATTTGCAAAACACATATCTAATAAAATATTTGTATTCTATGTATATAGACTTGTAAAACACAACAAAAAGAGAAAAAGCACTAATTTAAAATGGCAAAAGATTTTACCCTTACCAAAGATGATACGCAAATGGCACATAAGCATGTGAAGATATCTAAAACCATTTGCGATTAGGAACTTACAAATTAAAATAATGAGATGCAAATATACACCTGTAAGAATGACTAAGATCCAAAAATCTAACAACACAGCCTGGGTGACAGAACTTTGTCTCAAAACAAACAAAACTAACAATATTAAAATCTGGTAAGAATATGAGTCTATCATTCATCGTTGGTAAAAATGGCAAATAATACAACCAATTTTGAAGTTTCTTAGACAGTTTCTTACAAAGCTAACCATATTTTTACTATACCTAAGAGCATCACTGCTTATGTACCTCTTAGGTATATAAGTGCATTACTACTCTTAGGTATATACCTAAGTGAAATGAAGACATTTCTCCACAAAAACCTACATAATTGCCAAAGACTAGAAGCAAACAAAATTTATTTCTGTAGGTGAATGGATAAACCAACTTGGTAAATCCATACAATAGAATGTTAGCCAGAAATAAAAAGTAATGAATTATCAAGCCATGAAAACATGGAGGAACCTGAATTACATATAGTTAAATCAATGAGACCAATCTGAAAAGACTATATATGGTATGATTCCAATTTCTGACATTCTGAAAAATAAAAAAAAACCTATGCTGACAATAATATATTTGTGGTTTTCATAAGTTTGGAGAAAGGAATTAATTGTTAAAGCACAGGAGATGTTTAGGGTTGCAAAATTTTCAATGTATTACTGAAATGTTGAATGCATAATATTTATTTTCAAAAACCATAGAACTTTACGGCACAATGAATGAAACACAATTTTTGCAAATTGAAAAAATAAAAGTAAAAACAACTTTTAAGATGTCTACCAACCCCAGAAATGAATGTATCCTCATTTAAAGTGTTAGGGGTGGGGATGGGGAATTGGCAACCTAAGTAAATTTGGAAATGAATAAAATCCATAAGACTAAAGGCAAAAAGATCTGCATTGTAAGTACTGTACTCTAGTTGACAAAGTTGTTTTTCAGAATTGGTTCAGGTTACCAATTCTGATATTGCTATATGTATGTACTGAATTTAAACAACAAGTAAATGGATGGTGGAAGATGGGAGCCTAGATTTTTACTGTTAAAATGTGAATTCTCCAATAAACAAGGAGAAGGGGCTAGAATGACCCACGTGGCTGGAGATGTCAGTGTAAATTCATGTTTACCTTAATATAGAGGTGGTTTATATACAAATATTTACAAATAGGTTTTCAATTCATAGGTTAGTACACACACGTATATTTCACTGCTCTGTCAGATGAGAGGGTCTAAAAGCAATGAAACCTCATTAGCAATGAGCACACTTAGTGTACAGATCACGGTTTGTAACTCCATTTTCCAGTAAATTTTTCAATAAATAGAACCAGGGATTTTTTCAAAAAATAGAACCAGAGACTCTCTGAAAAATGGCTGATTCTAAGACTATACACATATATTTCACTGCTCTGTCAGTTCGGAGGGCCTAAAAGCAATGGAACCCCACCAGCAATGAGCACACTTAGTGTACAGATCCATTTTCCAATACATGGAACCAGTGTAACTCCATTTTCCAATAAATGGAACCAGGGATTCTCTGAAAAATGGTTGATTCTAAGACTATAAAAGATGAGCTTGGAGTACTTGAGTGTCAGGGATTAAAAGTATGCTAAAATAAAACAAAAACAAAAATAAAAGGCCAAAATCTACATTGACTGGTGTGTGGCAGCAGGATACAAGTGCCAGCTGAAAATGATTCAAATGATCAATAGCTGTAATAATTTGAACAAAACTGATGAAATAGTATTGGATTATAGCCTAAGGTGTAAAATAAATGGCATAAATTCATATGCATATACATAAATATTTGGATTAACAAACAAAAGGGAGAAAAGAGACATGTCTCCTTTCCAGAAGAATTCTGAATAATTTATATAAGTAAGTCTACCTTCAATAAAGTGTAGCATAAATCTCTACTTCTTAAGTGTGGACTATGTAGTAACTTTCTTTCAAAGTATAATGTATGAAAAGAAAGAAAAAATATAACTTTAGAGTGGGGAAGCTTGACAAAGTTTCTCAGCCAACTGATGAAAATCAGTATTTACAGTGATAAATCATATTAATAGTGTGCAGTTTTGATACGATGTAATGAAAAGAAAAGTTTATCCCCACAGTTTTTCTCCTAAAACCCATAACCCCAATTTAACCATGAGAAAAATATTAGACAATTGCCAGTAGAGAAAAGTCCTACAAAATACATGACCATTAGTTCTCAAAATTGTTAAGGTTATCAAAAACAGTGAAAGTCTGAGAAATGGTCACAGCCAAGGAGACATGGCATGTCAGTGTAATAATGTATCCTGGATGGAATTCTTGAACAACAACTAAAATTAGGTGAAAAACTAAAGAAATATGAATGATATTTAATTAATAATAATGTGTTAATATTTTTTATTAATTTTAACAAAGGTATATCTATGTAAGATACTAATGATAGTTTAACAATAGGTTGAGGTATATGCAACCATTTTGTACTAACTTCTCAGTTCTCTGTAAATGTAAGACTTTCCTAAAATATTGCTTATTTTAAGATTAAAAATACATGTATATCCATCTTTTGAAAGAAAATCTTAAAAAAATGAAAAGCCACAAACTGAAATAATTGCAATGCATATATACAAAATATACAAAAAATTCTAATAATGCAATAGTAGAAAATAGTAGAAAACAAATAAGCTATGAGGAGAATGAACAAATAATTTGAATCAAAGTTTTAGAAAAGAAGACATAAAAATGGCAACAAAGCACAAAGCACAAGAGAAGGTGTTCAATATTCTTTATTATTAGGGAAATGCAACTTTGAATACTACGTACTTAGAATTTCTCCAATTAGCAATACCGACCACTGACCATACCAAATTTGGGAAATAGTAGGAGAAATACAACTCTCATGTATTGCTAGTGAGAATGAAAAATGGTGCAGTCCGTTTGGTAAAAAGTGTCAATTATTCAAAAGTTAAATATACATCTGCCATGTGACTCAACCATTTACTCATAGGAATTTACCCATAAGAAAAAGAAAGCATATGTCCATACATTCTCTTCCCTTAGTCTATGGTAATACCATTTTCCATTATTGCTAGACTTTGGGTGCCTTGAAGGTTGTATACCTCAAAGGATGTATGTAGGGTAAAAATTAATTCTTTTACCCTACATACATCTATGTAAGAAGTTTCTTTCTTAAAGTCCCTCTATTTATGTGAGTTGAATTCTGCTTCCTGATAAAATTCTGCCTGAGAGTATTGCTTAGATAATCAAAAACATATGTTGTCATTAGAGGAATTAACTTTTTGCTATATTTGTATCTAATCTATTCCCCAGATTATTATTTGCTTTTTAAATTTCAGGAACGACATTTGTGTATTTATTAAAATTTAAATAAACATTAATAAGTAGTAAGTTAAATGTCAATATGTTTTAATGCATATGTTAAGAGACAGTAAAATATTGATAAATTTCACATAAACTTTCTATTTTTTGTGCCTCCTGTAACTTTTACACTTGGTCTGCCTTTGCAGAAATTTTTAAATGTCATATTTATTTGATATTTGTATAATTATCTCAATGAAATCTCTTTCTTCCTATTCACACTACTGTTATACTCAGTACAGCCCATGTCATCATGTTTCTGGATTTTACTGGTGCCAGAACATCAGTTCAATGATTTGTATTCTTCATAATATACCATATGCATACACAAAGACCTTTCTCATTTGCAGGAACTTGGAAAATTATTATTACCCTCAAACAAAATAAAGGACAAGGAGGAGTCAATCCATACATTGTCTCATGCCTTTCTTAAAGTTGTATTTTTTTTTTCACCATGAGGCAAGCATCCCTCTTTTTTTGTTTTTATCTTTCCCAGATACAACAAATATCTAAATTTCATAACACTAGTTCTAAGGAGTCACTGGTGATCCTTAACTTGAGGATTATTTCTTCTAATCTTTGTACCAAAGACTTACTAACTTCTCCTTGTGGAGTCTTGTGCATTTTGTGAATATTCATATATGAGTCACAAAGAATCAGTTTTACTAGGCTAGTCTCTATGTGACTATTTCTAAATGTTCAGATTTAATAAGCTGATAGCCAAGCACTAAGAATTGCATAGGTTCTATATTTCAATTAAAAATTTTAAAAATAATTTAAAATAAAATAGAAGTGAGAAATCTGAATGGAATTATCACTCAGAATTCTAGAACAGAAGTGAGGATGTTTGTCATATGGCTCTATAACTGTTAATGCTTAATCTCAAATATGATCTATTGTAGTGTATGCTCTCTGATTTCAGCGAAGTATAGAGTCGTGGTAATATGTGTGAACTCTGGAATCATAAGAATGTGTGTTCAGAACTGTTGCCCATCAATTTCCCAGCTGAGTGACCATGAAGAAATTATTTTATTTCTCTAAACTCTACTTTCCTTATCTATAAAATAGGAATATTAATGTCCATGCTTTATGTATCTAAGAACTAAATTAGATAATGCACATATGTAATCAAACTAGTACCCAAATTTCTTGGTATAGAGTATAGAGTTTCTGATATTTTGGTCTCTATCTACCTTCCTACCCATATATTTCTGTATATTCATCCTCATTTACAGAGTTTCCAGAAAAAGGGCTCCTGATCCAAACCCCAGGAGAGGGTTATTGGATCTCACACAGGAAGGAATTCAAGGAAAGTTGCAGAGTGCAGTGAAAAGAGATAGTTTATTTAAAGCTACTCAGATACAGAATAGGGCATCCTAAGAAAGCAAGGGGAGGCACATGCCATCTTTTAAAAACTCTTCTTACATAACGTCTTATCTATGTAAAAGCTAAGTTATGTCTATATGCTGGTGGGCTGACAGCATGACAACATTTTGTATTTTACTGAAAGTTATTACTGGCATTTTAGTGTATAAGCACATCAAAGCATGACTATAATCATCATAAAAGAATATATATTTATGTGATATTGGGGCATCTGGACATTTTGTTGTTGTAGGAGTTTGTCCTTTCAGGCATTACTAACCTGCTTCCTTAGCTGTAAACATCCTAGGACCATGGGTCATGACTGGCAAGAAATGTGCCTTGCCAGAGGCATAAAATCAACTCATGGGAGTTGCTTTTAAAATGGTATCACCCTAAGCCTGTAATCCCAGCACTTTGGGAGGCCTAGGTGGGCAGATCACCTGAGGTCAGGAGTTCAAGACCAGCCTGACCAACATGGTGAAACCCTTTCTCTACCAAAAATACAAAATTAGCCAGGCATGGTGGTGCATGCCTGTAATCTCAGCTACTCGGGAGGCTGAGGCAGAGGTTGAACCTGGGAGCCAGAGGTTGCGGTGAGCCGAGATGGCGCCATTGCACTCCAGCCTGGGCAACGAGAGAGAGAGAAAAAAAAGGGTATCACCCTGGCTCTTCTATGCTCCAATTTCCCCAACATAATCCCCTCTTACGAGAGAACTCTTTCTCTTAAGAGGAGATGAAGGATGCTGGTCATTCTTCTGTAACTTCTCCTACTGACAATTGATGTTGATCTTTGGGGCAGGATTCTCTTGGAAGTGTTTGCAGCTGGTCTCTACGGAACCAAGGGAGGTCCTCATTTGTGTGATATTCTGATGATCCCATGGGCATAGGCCCTGCCTAGTACTGGAGGAGCAAAAATCTCTGGATTCCTGATATAAGGGGACTAGAGGCAGGATGTCTTTATTTCCTAAGTGAGAAGATGGGATGGTTTGGAAGCCTTGTGCCACCATCATCTTTGTTTGGAATTGTTGTAATCTGGAAGACACAAACTTTATCAAGAGTTAAACAATCAAGGGCCAAAAATTAGTAATAACAAGTTAGCTATCAAAGGTACTAAAAAGGATGAAAAACGAGGGAGACTCAGGAAGGCTCTTTCAATTGTGGACCAGATATAGTTGGGATCAGTGCCTTGGTTACATTTGTGCACCAGGCAGCTTTTTCATGTATTTTCTGTATATTTTCTTGTATTTGACATGAGGTGTTTACACAATTGCAGCAGCTATAATTGATTATAATGTATACTCCTCTTTGTTCAACCAATCAGTAAGTAAGTGTTAACCTAATATCCGTTGCTATATCTGCTAATAAATCAAGGGAAGGTTTTAATGTGTCCCCTGTTTTATGGACAGTGTGTAGAATGAAGAAGTAAAGTTTTTAAGAGTTGCCTTATGCTAGGTAAATTTTCCCCATGGAGCCAATAAACTGATAGCAACTTCAATCTCAGCCAATATAAGGCCCATTGCTTGCTTAATGCCAGGGTGAGTGATGTTATACAATTGTATATTAGAGGGCTTTGCTTGTTCTATTGTACACTGACCCCTGAAGTAAACGTTATCAATACACTGGTTTCATGATCCCAAATGAGAGACAAATTATTTATAGGCTAATTGAATAAATGACCACATAGTCATGGATATGCACTGAGGGTGAAAACCTGTATAGATGGGAGTCGTTAAGAATGTTGAGTACCAGTAAAAAGACTTTGGATGTTACTTATCTGTTTATTTGCAAAACAACAGCCTTAGGTCTTCTAAGGGTTCACAAGTGTAGGTCTTCTTGTCTTTCTCAGGAGTCTGTTGGGACTCATAAGAAACAGGGTTAATTTAGAATAGGTGTACCCAGCTAGTGATTCTCTGAAGTTCAACAGCAATAGGGGTGCTTAACAATATCTGATAGGGGCCCTTCCATTTTTGTGATCTACAGGGGATCCTTCTTTTCAAGTTTTTAATAAGACTAAGTCTCCTGATTGAACAGGAGAACTATCAATATTTACGAAGGTGGTTTTTATACATCTATATTGAACAAACATGCATGTGAAATATGACTTTGTTTATGTTGGGGTGGAGACTCAACCCTTGCCTGATATAGTCTTAGATCCTGTGTATAATTTGGTATCTTATTGCCATAAAGAGTCTGTTCTGAAAGTCTTATGATTTCTGTTTTAATGTTAATGCTGATCAATGGTGCCTTATTTTCAAGTTGGGGGGCAGGTATAGGAGGTGTATCCTCCCCTCATCCAACCCTGCTTCCTGTCATGGCCTCAACTAGTTTCTCAATTTTTTTTTTTTAATTCCCTTTGTCCAAGAGTTGGGTACATTCTGTAGGAGGAGGAGTGATTAAGGTTAATTAGTTTATTTTTATTTATTTTAGTTTATATTTCCACTTTTTAGTTAAGACATGCCAGAGGCAGTATACATTGCCAAGCTTTTATTTTGTTCCATAGTGATGTGAGGGTGGTGTGCTGCCTGCCCCAGGTCCACCATTTCTCTTGGTGGGAACCCTATGGTGAAGAGACTTAGAGTCAAAAGACTTATAGCCAATTAAATGCTCTAGGCCAGATGCAAATAGAGGAAGGCAGGCAGTAATTAATTTAAAATCTCTTTTAAGTGACATAAGAACCAAAAACCAAAAGCCAAAATGCAAGGTTGTAAAATTAACTTATCTATAAATTCTATGTAATGAGCTACGGTAATCTTGGCTTAAAGCAATTAGCTATACAAAACACCACCATTTTGTTCAGCTATTGAGGTATTTGTGTGCCAATCCTTGATTTGGAGGGTCTGAATTAATTTTAGCCCTCAAAACTGGCCCTTACAATGCGATAGTCTCTAGGTCTGGAGGGATTGAATAGTTTCAAATTCTGGAGCTAAAACATGAGGAATTAACAATATTTTAAATAAAAAGCTAATAAGCCCTGCCTAGTTTTGAGAATGACAGGAAATGAGTTAAACGTTTAAATTATTCAGTATCAAGGCATAGCATACATTATATGATTTCAGATAAAGGCAACATTATTAAATGAATCTTAATGCTTTTGAATGCAAGCCTGACCATGTGTCTCATGAAAGCTGTTTATTTTGATTGTCGCTTTTGCCTGAATCTGAAGATGAAGTTTGTTTAACTTGAATTTGGTGTTAGAAACTGACAGAAGTTAATGCCTTCTTTAGATGAGATATACATACTCAGGAGTTGAAGCCCTGTAGCTTAACAGCACAAGGATTTGTTAATAGCACCTGATAAAGACATTTTCAAGGGGGCTGGAGGGAGTCCTTTGACTGATTTTTTTCAGTATATGTAATTATCAGGCTGGGAGTGGTAATACTGGAGTTCATGGTCTGACTGGAAGCTGTAAAATGATTTTACAACATTGCAGTGGGTATTTTTTATAGCTTTAAAAAGTCCCAGCAACAAAAAATAAGTCAGAGACTTAATTTAGGATTTTGATTTTGGGAACATTTATTAAAGATGTTAAAAGACCCAAACATTTGGTTAAAAGAGAATCACAGGTCATTGTGAAATAATACTTACTCATTTTATTGAAGTGATAATCAAAATGACTTTGAAAGGCAATAAATGTAAAATCCTTAACTCTTTTAAATCTTAAAATTTTTCGACTAAAAACCTAATTAAGATGGCATAATAATTATAAAACCTTGTTTCTAAAGCCAGTTACCAAAATGGCAAAACAAAAAAAATATTTTGCACTGTGACTGCTTCTCCTTAAGGAAAGCCCATTTATATAATCTGGAAGTCAAACTTGGTGAAAAAAGTGCTTGATTTAATCAGACACAGGAAGAGTGTTTTCAAGGTTATGAGTATAGCAGGGGATTACGTGACTCTTAAGACAGCATGAGTTTTCTGATTACATTGAAAATTTAGATATATCAAGAAAAGCCAAGAGTAGAGAATCAAGTTATGCTAGAGGAAAACGTTGCTTTTTTGTTTGACCTTCAAGATAAAATATTTCAGCATCAGGCCATAACAACAGTTAGAACCAGAGGAGAAAACATTACAGGGGCTGATGAAAAACTTGAAGGAGAGAGTTGTCATCTTAGGTCTTCTCAAGGGGAAAATACGCTGAAAGCAGTGAGACACAGAAAAAGTTGAACTTCTGACATATGATTCTAAAAAGTTTTTAAAAGAGAAACCTTTTAAAATTAAAAGTAAAATTTCTTGTAATTTTGTTGAGAGCAAATCAATACCTTGAAAAACCTGGTTTTATGTAGGAGACCAATCTTACAAAAGCTATTATAAATGATTTCCTTTTAATTATAATCAACTTAATCACATACAAATTCCTTTTATAAATTCTCCTTCACAAGCCTTATCATAACTTACACGGGCTACCTGCAACATGCTTGGACTTTCTGACTTGTTCTAAACTTTTGTCTCTCTTATCAGTTATTTTAGTTTAATGCAACAACTTACCATATAAGACCCTTTTTCATACAAAATTATTCTCTTTTCTTCATAACTTTCCTTACAAAAAATACATCTTTATATTCATCATTTTATTCATATCTCTCTCTCCCCTACATATTGGTTCCTTTCTACCTTGTTTCATAAATAGCCATTTTCAAGTCCATAATTTAATTGACCTTAGATAATTTCTGAATTAGAAAAAATTATGTTTTTGCTCAGTGAAACTAGATCCCGGAAGGCTTTTGGCCTCCAAAGCTGTCCAGAGAGATACCAATTAAGCAATCCAAAGAATAAAAATCATCAAAACCAGAAAGAAAATGATAGGTATAAATTTCAGGGTGATGCGCATCACTAGTGAGGCACAGACAGCAAATATGCAGCCAAAAAAGGAGACACGGGGATCAAGAAGCAGTAGGTTCTGGCAAATATCCCTCTGATCCTCAGTTTATCCATCAGAGCAACATGATAACCTGATACCTCTAAAGGCCAAAAAATATTGTGCAACAAGGTGGTGGTCAACCTGGGAGATCCTACAAGGCCAGGCTCCCTAGCAGACATAGCCCAAAGGATCCAACAACTCTGGGCAGGGAGCTCTAATCCCTAGACTCCAGAGAATATAAAGGAACATGGTATCCTTGTGTCTCCTGGGGATCAGAAGGCTAAGTGCATTGCAACGAGAAAAAGGGACAAGAAAGGGAAGGGAAGAGACAACAAAGTGCACTCACCCAGATTCTACTTACCAGAGGTGGCCAATTTCTGCTGCAAACTGAATTTCCCCAGCCTAGGGCCTCATCTTAAAATCCCTTTGTGGTATTGCCAGGAAGAAGTTGTCAGAAAAAGGGGTTCTGATCCCTATCCCAAGAGAGAATTCTTGGATTTCACACAGGAAGGAATCTAAGGCAAGTCACAGAGTGCAGTGAAAAGAGCTAGTTTATTGAAAGCGACTCAGATACATAGTAGGGCATCCTCAGAAAGCAAAAGGAAGCACCCACCATCTTTTTTTTTTTTAAACACTTCTTATCTAGGGGTCTTGTCTATGTAAAAGCTACTTTACATTATGTCTACATGCTGGTGGGTTGACAACATAACAACATTTAGTACTTTGTTGATTTAAAGAAAGTTATTCTTGGCATTTTAGTGTGTTAAGTACAGCAAAGTATGACTATAATCATCTTAAAAACATAAATTATTATTCAATATTGGATCATCTGTACATTTTGTTGTCATAGGGGTTTGTCCTTGCAGACATTATTAAACTACTCTCTTAGCAGTAAACATCTTAGGACCATGGGTCATGATTAGCAAGAAATCTGCCTTGCTAGTTTAAGATGGAGTTGATTTTTAAATGGTGTCAGCCTGGCCCTCCCAAGTTCCTGTTTCCCTAATAACACCATGCCTTCTGCTTTACTGTGAGCAAAACTAATAACCTTCAGTTTCTTGAGCATGATAATTTTTTTCTTTTTTCTATAACTTAGTTCATATTATCTCTACTGCCTAAAATATTCCTCTAGTTTCATTCTTCTCAGTGAATTCATGTTTCCACCTTGTCTGTAAAAACTTTTCTTATACCATAAACACAATGGACCACTTTTTCCTTTCTCTATTGTGCTACATTGAACACTCTAATTGATCAAATGTATTAGAATTATTGATTTATGTATTTATTCCTTCTGATTGCAAGTCTTAACAGATTGAGACTGCATCTAATTGGAGTCTGCTTTTCCATCTTGTAGCACATAATGAGGGCATAATAAATACCTTACTACATGAATTTCTGACTTTGTAGATTGATGTTAGGATGTTTCATCTTGTCATATCTAAATAAGTCTCTTGCTTATTTCTATATTGGACAAAAAAGGTGATATTATTTCTTGGAGACAGTCTTCTATCTATCTCATTCTATGTCTGTATCCATTTTTTAGGTAGGAGATCAGCAGAACTTGTTTTCTGAGCCTTAGTTATGACCCTGCTTATCAAGAGAGGATGTAGCAAAGAAACCAGCAAAACCAGCTAGAACCAAGATGGTGATGAAAGTGACCTCTAGTTACTGTCACTGCTTATTTGCATTTGTGTAAGATGCTCCCACTAGCTACGTGATGTTTTACAAATGCCATGGCCACAACCCAGAAGTTGTCTTACATGGTTCAGGGAACTCCCCATTCCTTTTCCAGAAAGTTCATGAATAACCGACTTCTTAATTAAGTATATAATTGAGTGGGTTTAAATATAGGTAGTCAGTAATTTTCGAGGGCTACTCTGGAGCACTCTGCCTATAGTATAACCCTGCCCTATCTGTGGAATAGCCATTTTGCTGTACACTGTTGCCCTAATAAACTCTCTTTCACTGTTGGCTCGCTCTTGAATTGTTTCCTGAGTGAAGTCAAGAAACTTCCCAGGCTGAGCCTCTATTTTGGGATACATCTGCATTATTTTCATTATATGTTAGTTGAGTGTACAGATGCTTCTTGACTTATGAAGAACAGGCTTACAACCTTATAAACTCATTGTAAGTTGAAAATATTGTAACTCAAAAATGCATTTAATACATAACATAATGAATATCATTGCTTAGCTTATCCTGTTTTAAATGTGCTCAAAATATTTATATTAGCATAGAATTGGGCAAAATCCTCTAATACAAAGCTTATTTCATAATCAAATACTGAAAATGAAAATGTGATTACAATGAAAGTGAAAAACAGAATAACAGAATGGTTGAATGATACTTGAAGTACTGTTCTACTGAATGCACACCACTTTTGTACAATTGTAAAGTAAAAAAAATCATAAGTCAAACTATTGTAACATGGAAATTGTCTGTATTTAATTTTAGTTATTAATGTTGTGGAGTTTTTGTTTATTAAAATGTATGTTGCATGTAGAATTAAATTTGACTTGAGGCTGCCTTCATAACGTTGAGTTTTTATGTAACAAACTGCAGACTAACTTAATACATAAGCAAACCAAAACCTGATTTAGGTCTCCAAAAAACAGCCGAGCTTCAGCTAATCAAAACAGGCAGGGTTCAGCCAATCACAGGCAGCCAGTTCATCACACCATGCCCAATTAAGGGAAATGCCTCATTACAAGATGCCCAAATAAGGCAAATACATCGCTTTAGCCAAAACAGCTGTGATAAGAAAATATTGCCATTGATTATTTTTGACAAATACTCTGGGGATAGGCTTTTTCCATGGAGCTGGATTTCATTTAGTCTGACAACAACAATAACCTGGGAATGGGCATTTCTATAGAGCTTTGAGACAGATTCTAAGTGACAATGCTATTGGATAGGATTTTTTGAAAAGTCCCAAATCCAGTCTGCTTTCTCCAGAGCATGCAAGGCAGCTGGATTTCTTTTCTTTACTCTTTTTCTTTTTCTTTTTTTTTGAGAAAGAGTCACACTCTGTTGCCCAGGCTGGAGTGCAGTGGCACAATCTTGGCTTGCTACAACCTCTGCTTCCTAGGTTCAAGCGATCCTCCTGCCTCAGCCTCCCTAATAGCTGGGACTACAGGTGTGCACCACCATGCCTGGCTAATTTTTGTATTTTTAGTAGAGATGGTGTTTCACCATGTTGGCCAGGCTGGTCCTGAACTCCTGACCCCACATGATCTTCTTGCCTCAGCCTCCTGAAGTGCTGGGATTACAGGTGTGAACCACTGCACCAGTCAAGCTTCTGGATTTTGAAGCTACCATAGAGTTGTAGAGAAGGTAATGGGAATAGGCCAAGTTTAATGGACACAAACCATGCTGCTCCAAATTCAGCCATTTTTCTACAATAAACACTCTTAGGTTGTTGGAAGCCTTTGGTTAGTTTTTACAATCCTGAAAACATCAATTTTAACACTTTTTGCTAGCATTTTTCTTATTTTTTTTTTTGAGGAATGTCCTCCCTCTGCCACTCTAGAAGAAATCCTGCTAGATTGCCTCATGCTTACAACAGTTTTCTGTAAGAAATGTATCATTTAGCATACATATTTCTATGTAATCTGCTTTATTTATTTCTGAAAAGCTTCTAACAATTAATATTCCCACGATAAGGATATGAGAGTGTTATTAGGGGAACAGGAACATGGCTGACACCATTAAAAGTGTCCAAAACAAGTAGATTGAAATCGTAATTTTTAGAGGTCATGAACTATTATTTTTTTCATATAGCTAAGGCAAGAATAGGTACATAGTATTTTTATTATCTATCTGGATCTACTGTTAACTTCCTGTGTAATTCTGAGAGTCTATTAATAGTTCCTCTACATTTGTTGCTTTAGTTATAAAATGAGAATTGAATTAATAGCTTCACTCATGATTTATTATATGAATAAATAAAAGTGATTTAATACTTTGCGTGTATTGAGCACATAAAAACTAGAGTTTTTGCTACAGGGGTGAAATCAGGCTCTTTATAACCATTAACTGAATAGATTGAGAGCAATGCATAGTTTTATCTTTTGTGTGTATCTGTGACCCCCTACGTATGGCACTGCTTAGAGTTCTTTTTCTTTTAATGTGAAGCTTTTACCTCCCCAAGTGTTTTGAAACAGAATTCCTTGAGTCCATTTTGAGAAATGTTTGATGGCAATGCATGAAGTAACTTGCTTTTTTCAACATATTGTAATCAGTCACTTATTTTTAGAGCTGAATGTTAATGAGTCATTTCATGTTCTTAATTAAAAATGTTTCAGAATGGCATTGAAACATAGAACAAATGAACAAATGAAGTCCATTCTGCATGACAGTTCATTTACCCTTTTAAATAATAATATATTTTTAAATGTTGAAACCAAGCACTAAGATTAATATTATAATACAGCAAGCTAAACTTAGTACTTAACTGCTTTTTTATGACAAAGTCACTTTAGGGTCATACTCTTCTATCTAATATCCTTTTTAAAACATTCTGGATAAATAGATCTCAATGATCACAGTGAATCACCTAGCCAATCACTGTTTTCTCATTCTCATTCTACTCAGCCTATGGCACTAAGAAACTTTATTTCTTTATTACTATTTATTATTTGTTTAGCATCAAGTTTACCCAATTTGTATTTCATAATCATTCTGTCTCATTCACCAATACAGTTTCATTTTATACTTGCTATTGTTTTTTCTTTTACATATGTTATTATTCTCTAAAATTCCATGCACTTCTATGATGTTTATTATTCAACAATATGTTCTTTAAAAATAAATTAAGGTTGTTAACGAAAAGACAGAATACATACCAGAATCCAGTGATAAGGAATATCAGAAGCATCAAGACCTAAATAAAATAGTTCCCTTGCAGAAAGTTTAATACTAAGTCCTGAATAAAGACCTCGGAATTTTATGTACTACGGAAATTTCCAAGAAGGAACCTAAGTAGTTAATAATCAATTTCCAGTGTTGCAATTTTATTTCATTATTCCTGGCTGAAATTATGAATGTATTTTAAATATATACTTTCAGACAATATCTGTTTTCATTTAGATAAAAGATTCCTATTTGATTTTTAAAGAATTACAATTAATTTCACTTAATATTATATACTGAGATTACAATTAAATAAAAAACAATATCTGTTTATTGGATATATTTTCTCAAATTTATAGCTTTCTTATACAATATTTTTCTTGGGAAATATATGTAATTTTATAAAGAAAATAAAACTCATGCTTTTATGAAGTGCAAAACCATATAATGTCAGTCATGTAAAATTTTACCAAGACATATTTTCTGTTTTTGTTGCAGAAATTGATAAGCTGATTATAAAACATATTTGGAAATGCAAAGAATGTAGAACTAAAATATTTCAGTTTAAAAATCATGTGTTCCTTTTTAGAGTAACTTACGTAGTCTTTATTTCCTATGCTCTTTCTTAATTTTTTTTAAAGATATGTCATTTAAAATTAAGATAGTGGTAATTTGCTTCACAGGCTTTTAGCACTGATAATCCTATATTAGGAGTTAAAAGGATGTTTTGTAAGGGTATAAACATTCAAAATTTTGATGTATATTGGAGATAAAAAGTGCCATTTAGGTGAACATTGGATGTATTTATCTTTAAATAAACAATTTTATTTATTAGATGGGAGATTAAAAAATGCTGAGTCAAATTGCTCATATTAAGTTCCAGATTGTTTTAATATTTATACTTGTTTGCCGCTTTCACATATTAGTCTGACTTTACATTTAAATAGAGTATGCTACCTTATGTAATTAGCAATGGAAATTATTTCAGCTATCTTCATGAAAACTTTGTTTTTTCTAAATATTACTTTTTTAAACAGGAAAATAATAAATGTTTACAAATAAAATATATCATTCATTTTCATTAAAACATTTAAAAATGTTCTCTGTAGCAATGAATGAAATTCTCTTAGCTAAAGATCACCATATGAGCTAGCAATGCTTGACCTGAAAGAAGACTGTTGGGTTAGCGCCTCACCACTACTAGTCACTATTTAGTGGTGATGACGATTTTTTATGTAGAAATAGTAACACCTTTTATGATTGATGTATCTTATTTCTTCATAAGCACCATTCTAGCAAAGAGAAACAGCTGATAAAAATGCAAAAAATAAGTGAAAGTAATTACATGTGTTGCACATTTTTAGGAAACAATTTATTGGGGAAATAGAACACACTGAATTGCCACTTTCAGGTTGACCTAAATTTTTGCACTTAACCTATATTTTTCTACTATGGGCAAGGAGTTTATTTAAAAACAAATACACATTATTTTTTTATTTGAAGACCCAGAAAAAAGATATTTGATAAATCAATAATGTGATTTTCAAAGAAAGAACCATTTTATATTTATTAGTAGTAAATGCATTTTTTAACATAGATTAGAACTTTTAAGGGAAACCAGATAATCTATCTTTCTTATTGAAGAATTTTTTTCTCCTGTCAGTTCCATGGCCTATTTGTGCCTGTTAAGCACTTAGAACAATAAAATTGTCTTTCATGAAATAGGAAAAAAGGCAAAACACTCTATAGTTTTACAATGAGGTTACTATTTGAAAATTTTAAATATTACTAGTTTTTCTCTTTAAAAATTTTTACTTTTTCTTTTCATGTAGAGAAGGGAGGAATTATTGGAAAGAATGCTTTTTATTTCTTTATTTTAATTTTGATGGAGGTTCAGCTGTGTCACAAGTAATACAAAATATGCCAAACTTTAGTAATAAAAACTACCATGTGAGGGTTATTTCTACCAGAATCTCAAGAAGACATGAAATGCTCTCATCTTGAAGTTGAAGGTACATGGCAAACTCATGAATGCCTTTGGTTATTCTGTAGGGGGCAGCAAAATCTAAACAAAATAAGTATTGAAGGACTACTGACAGGAACCATTTAGCAGCTGGTTTGTTCTATGAGCAAAGGGGTGGAATATGCCTGAATTGCTTCAAAATTATCGTCATGGCTAATTAAAATTCTTTACGTTCACAACAGGGGTTACTTGTATTCCCCTTTATCTAATCTCTTCCTTTATATAAACAACTACTGAAGCTGAACAAAACCAGTGAGATAAAATTAACACACAAATTGTTTTTCCTCCCTTTGGGCAGGAAAAATCCTGTTTACAAGGAAAGTGATATTATACATAAATATTTATGAAAAACAACAGAATCAAACAAAATAATTGTGTTTTTGTGTAAACCAGCAAAAATAACACGAGGTAGAATATTTGATACATTTATTAACTGTTCCACAGTGTCCAAAAATAAAATTTATTTAGAACATAGAACCATTTGCTATCAATAAATAATTTTAGGTTGTGCCAATTAAGAGAAACTAAAGACTCAATTACCCAATAAATTTATTCACATTTCCTGTCCATCTTATAATGCTTTCATTTTAGTATATTGTCAAAAGATGATCTCTTCATTTCCTTCCCCCTCACAAAAGTTTTGTTAGGAAAGAATTAAGAAAGCAAAAAGAAACATTATCTTCATTAGGATTCTAGGGGGGAAATTTAATCTAGTCAGAAGTATAAGTGGAATGACTTGAAGGACAACATTTTTCATTAAATGGGACATCTGCATCAACCTATAAAATCATGTGATTTCAAGATTGCAGTATTCATTATCTTTCAGAATTAAATCTCCAAGCTTTGTAAAAAAAAAACTTAATAAAACACTTCTTATCTCATGTTCTTTGTCTTTATATTTCACTTATTGATTTTTCAAACAAATAATGTGTGTTAACCTCAGACATTGATCATGATATTTCTTAGGTATATATAAAATCTGTAACTGGCAAATTAAAGAAATACAATAATTTATGACATGCAGGATGTATCACTAAGGTATTTAAATAAAAGTGAAGTGAGATATTATTAAATTGGCAAAACCTCAAATAATATTGAATAAACAAAATTTCACTTTTTTCTTCTATTTAGAAAGCTTATATACATGTCTTAGTTTCTCTAACTTTCAACAATAATTTTATTTCTTTTCTATTTGTTACTGCTTATTCAATTTCTTCTCAGAACATTCTATGAGAAACTGTATGCAGTATTAAGAGTGTAATTAAATCCAAAGTGTTTATTTTTTTTCTCCAATACTATTAGGTTGGTTGAAAAGTAACCATGGCTTTTGCCATTACTTTTAATGGCAAATGGCATTTTAATGTATAAAATCTATAAATGGCAAATTAAAGAAACACAATAATTTGTGACATGTGGGGGATGTATCATTAAGGTGTCAAAATAAAAATGAAATGAGATATTAAATTGGCAAAATATCAAATAATATGAAATGAACAATCAACATTTATCAACATGCTTTCAGCTCCAGAGTTTGGATAGACACACACTATCCAATCTCTGGAATTGAAGACATGTAGATAAATTGTTGTAATGAAATTATTTCAAGGAAATACTCTCTCTGGCTATCTGACCTTGCTGTTCTAACTTGGGAATCCAGCAGATTTGTATACTGAGAGATACATACATCAATTTGAAATTACATTCTTTCTGTCTTCTTGTTCTTAAAAGTATACTTTCTTTAATAAAATATTTAGAACACAAATGTGCATGAATGTGTGTGTGTGCATGTGTGTGTGTGTGTGTGTATGTGTGTTTGGTTTTTGAATCCATTCTTACAAATATGTTGGTCTCCAATTGCCTTAAAACAACTACACCAAACTGCATCTTCTCAAAATCATGATATTAGGAGTGTAAAAATATAAAACTCATGATAAGGGAAATTTGCACCAACCTAACATAAGAAAGTGAAATATTACAAGATGGATACTATTATTAAAGAAGATTAATTCATGTTGTTTCTGTCTTATACTACTTAAGACATTGTTTAAATCCAATTTCAATTTGCATTCTTAATTCATCAACATTTCAATATGATTTATTAATATTATTGTCTTTTTCTCAACTGGACAGAACAAGCTGTGGGTAATGTACAGACTGCACCAAGAGAGCTTTAGTTTACTCAGAAAATTTTGTGCACTGTTTTGTAAAACTTATATTTTACAGGAAGGAAAATCTTCCATCATTTAAAAATCAGGATTTTTCCAGATTATACTTACATATTTTAATGTACAGGAATAAATGTAATGGGCCTAAAAGAGTAAGACTCTCTGGTAGATTTTTAAAAAGGGCTGAACATGGAATCAGAACTCTGTTAAATTACGAACAATTAATTTACCTTTGAAAATATCTGTATTTCTTCAATTTCTAAAATTATGTCTTATTTTATTTTGTTTTATTGTAAGCCTGCTTTTTAAAAATCCATTGATTTATCTACATCAGCAATTTATCAAACATATTTTTCTTGCAGTCTACTAGTTCAACCATCATAAGCTGCTTGCTAATTGTGATAATGTTTCACTGGACTCTTGTAAAAATAAGAAAAATAAAATCACTGTACAAACTTTTCCATAAGGCCAAATGCCAGATGTCTTTTACTACCTAAACACTCACTATCCAATCTCTGGAGCTGAAAACATGTCGATAAATTGTTGTGATTGAATCATTTCAAGGAAACACTCTCTGGCTATCTGAACTTGCTATTTCAACTTGGGAATCCAGCAGATTTTTATACTGAGAGATGCATGCATCAATTTGAAATTACATTTTTTCTATGTTCTTGTTCTTAAAAGCATACTTTCTTTAATAAAATGGAAAACAAATGTGCATGAATGTGTGTGTGTGTGTGTGTGTGTGTGTATGTTTGGTTTTTGAATCCATACTTGCAACTATGTTCATCTCCAATTGCCTTAAAACAACTACAACAAACTGCATCTTCTCAAAATCATGGTATCAAGAATGTAAAAATATACAACTCATGATAATGGAACTTATCAGGACAAAATTTTCATGGAACTACTCTAATACCTATTTCCCCAAGTCCTGGGATACTACTTGTTAAAATAATATATATTCCTTCTTTTCCCTTGTCCCTCAAGCTTCCCAAAAAGTATACAATAATTTCTATGGTAGATTGAGTACTGTTCATTTTCATGTTCCATTATTTCTGAAATAAAGACTCATACTTTCAAACTTCCAGACTGCTATCATTTTTGCTTCAAAGCACTTAAGAACCAGTTTTTCAGAATGTAATGAAATTGTTGATATTTTCACGTAACAGTCTCAAGTCATGGCTTAGATAATTCTGAGACTCACATTTAGATAAAGCATACTCTTTAGAATATCTAACAAATACTCAACAATTTTCCATTTGTTTATGAAAATGTTACTAAAGCACCCTTTCATGGACATGAATTATGAGTCATTTTCTAGTGGTAGCTGGTAATGATGTGCTGTATTTCATTAAACAGTCTGCATCCTTTCATTTTATCTATTGAATCCGTAGCTCATAAACACGAATTACTTGGTTTAAGATGAGGGGGTAGTACATAAAATAAACATGCAATAATTATAGTAGCTCGTTTATGTATACATTAAACAGATAGAATGGGAAATTTTTTTAAAAAGCTATTTCAGTAATTTCTTGTAACACATAGGATATGAGAGCTTTACAGAGACAATGGGTTACTCAGGATAACATAACTGCCTAATTCAAGAGCCAGAACCACATCTTGTCTCCTTTATCTCTGTCCAACACTCCTTTTACCAAAATGGTGGCATGCTACAACTCATATGAAAGTGTTGACTAATCGCTGCTAAGGCATCTGAGGCTGAACAAAGAGCTGAATAAAATGACATCACACTGATCATACTCAAATCTCTGACATGTAACTCATCAAGGTGACATTCTGCAGGTCATTCAAATTCTCTGATCTTTGTCTTCATTTTCATGTCTGCACAAAAACAAAGATAATATTATTTACCTGATAACACATATAAAACTTTCAGTACAGTGCCCTTCACCTGATATATATGCCATGAACATTTGTTACTATTATTATTGTTATTATTACTCAATTAGTACTCTTTCTATTTTTACCTTAATGTACATAGTGTTCTGGGCAATTACTCTCTTAAAGTAAAAGACTTAACAATAGCGCTTTGTTCTTATGTCTAAGTCTAGAAAATTACATTTTTTTTCATATATATACATTCTTTTCACTGTGAGTGTATATGGTTATATGTAAGTGATTACATTTAAAAAGCCCACACCAAAACTTTAGGGTTAAATTTGCTGTCAAGTTTTTTGAAGTTTGTCTTTCATTTTTCCATGAAACTAAATTGGTTATTTTCTCTACAGAGTTTCCTGTGAAAATTGTGGAATTGTTAATTTAAAATATCTCCATTATATGCACTGCCCCTTGAGTTGTCACTTGTGACAGTTGATGTTTTCTCTCTAGGAGTCCCTATCTGTAATAATGGTTTGAGAAGAGAAACTTCTGTTAGAGGCTCCTCAGTGATCATGAGGTAGGCTTTACAGGTTGACAAGTCAAACAAATGTCATTTATTCTATTTTTGGCTCTTCTTCCATCACTGGGATCATTTAAGTTTCTTTATTCTGTGGTCCCTAGAGGTCTGTGCAACTCCATTTGAATTAGGTGCTGTCAAATCATTACATCTGTCAAGAATTCAAATTCCTTGCAATTCAATATTAAATTTTCCTTGTCATTTCAAAAAAATACTGAAGACAGTTTTCCCCAAATGGAGATAGAAATGTCAAAAATTCTCAGCTCTCACATTTTTAATACTGGATTAATGAGTGTCAATCAATAATCTTATATCAGGTCATCTTTCTTCCATGAAGTGATATCTAGGAATAAAAATACTCTGCCACTCTGTGTCATTACTATTGTAAATATTTGCATCTGAGAAATGGTCTACTCTAGGAGTGGAGGACTGAGAAGATACTTGATGTTGGACGACCTTCTGGCAGAAATTGAAAAACCTTCTGGCAGAAATTGAAAAAAAATATAATCTGAAAAAAGTAGCAGTTAATAGTTTATGTAACAAATAAAAATTGCTAGTTTAGAAGACTCCAGATATACTTATTCTAAAAATTTACCGTAATAAAGATCTAAAAGTATGACAGGAAATTCAAACTTCTAATCTTACGTTGAAAAATCCCACTCTTGTCTTTCATCCTCTCCAACATTTATGCTCCAACATACCGTTCTTTCCACCTTGTTAAAAATAGACAAAATTTCAACTCCAGCTATATCAACTTGCTTTCCCCTACATTGTCAGGTTTAGCTAGTAAAAAGTTCTTTTTTAAAAAATAATATAATGACTTTACAGTTTTCTTTTCTGATCTCAGCTGTGATTCAGGGATGTTTCTCATTGCATTTGCTTTTCCTAATTATAATCTCCTTCTAGCCTCATTAGTGCTGATCTAAATGTTTTCTTTTGGATTCAGGTTCTGAATCTAATGCTACCCAAACTGCGTTTGGCAGACCAGAATAGGTGTGTGAGCTCTTTGACACTTTTTAATACAAAGGCAGGAATCCACAGTGATATTTAGAAACATTTTTATAGCAATTTGACAGAGTAATTTTATGCTGATTAAATTTTATATTAATACAAAATTGGATGGTTTCTATTTTGTGCTTTTTCATCTAATTTTTCAACTGATTCACTTTTCTTGCATTTTGCATAAGTATCAGTTTACACCACATTAGGTATTTTAAAAAATAAATACCTGATCCTTTACCACAAATAGTTTAGAAAACCTGTTCTAATTTATCTCCAACTTACTACCTCTCAAATAATGACACTGGATGTTTAAAATATGTCTCCATCATATGTAGTGCTCTTTGAATTTCCAATTATGATAGATGATGCTTTGTTAGTTTTGTTTTTACTTATAGTACAATAGAGGCCTGAGTGTCAAAACTACTCTGAAATACATCAGTAAGTTAGGCTGGCTCGTACTTTTTCCTAGGCTTAAGCCAAATTTGTAAATAAAGCTACTGGAATCTGCATTCTAATTAAAGGAAAGATTGGTTCAAATTATATGCCCAAGGGCCAGAAAAATAAAAGTCGAAGATACCTGAGGTTGAGAGAAACCACATTTGCTCATAATGCATGGGATTGGAGCTGGCTTATGGCAAATGTACCAGACCTTCTTGCATTGATGCAGTAATTCTAGATCTGTTTTTTCATGTGGGGAGGACAGAGGTTATCATAAAGCCTCAAAATCCTCACGCCCACCCTGAGTGTATGATCATTAATAGCATGTCCGTCTACGCAGTCTAACAATAAAAGATTTTACAACTACCTTCCACTTCTTCCCATTCCCAACCACAAATAGGTCACCTGGTAGAATTCACTCTACAAATATTTATTCCTCTTATCGCTGCCCATTTTCCAGCTTAAGCCCAGACTCATCATTTCTCACTTAAAGCATTGCAATATTCCCAGCTCATCTCATTACATTCACCTTGTGCATTTTCTAGTACAAAGCAGTAGAATGCAAATATCTCCACATGGGATTCTCTACCATTATGAAGTTTACTAAAATCACTGATTTCTTCTCCTGAGTGGTCTACTCAAGATGATATTATCAAAGGTTGTAAAAGTCAGAACATGACACCCAGAATATTTTTGGAAGCTTTTAAATGGAGTTTAGTGTCAACATGGCATCAAGCTTTATACCCTAATAATGTGACATCAGTGACAGCTTTAAATTTCATATTAAATGATAGGTTGAGCAGGACCAAATGCTTTCTGAACCTTAATTTTGAATTGCTGAGGAAAGCAGAATTCGGTGACAGTTTCAGCTCTGTAATCATCCTTTGAAACTGTTTGACTATAGAAAGGGTTTCAAACTCTAGTTAAGAATTGTGTAAATGAAATGCAAGAAACTTCTAGGAGTTCTTATTCCAGTGTAAATGTGGAAGAGCCCATGTGCAAATTTTATTTTGCTTAATGGCAGTTAATAAATTACTCTATCTAATTTTAAATTACTACATGCAGTATATCTACACCATGGGAACTATAAAGTCTTTCTGAAGACAAACAAAAAATTTTTGTTTTCCTTAAACCTATATAATCATCAAGGAGCAAAGACAAAAATGGCAATGTGGCTGGAAGGATAAGATGAATATTTGTTTCAGGACATGTAAACCAATTGTTCTTTCTAGCTAGAAACAACCTTTAACATTCTTCAAGGGCATATTCTATAGTGAATTACATATGGAAAAATTTGAAACCATTGTTTATGCAAATTTTATTGATATTAAGCCAGAACACTTGACATATTTTCTGATAATATTAACAGATATTTTAATTCAAGATTCTTGTAAAAATATAGGGATAGCTTACAATCTTTCCACTCAGTATTTTAAAATATTTTCAATTTTTTTACATTTTTATTTCTTCCTCCTATTCACATTTTGGGAAACTAATTAAATTAGGAGATTGGACAGAATTTCTACAAAGTTACTGCCTGATTTCTAGCCAGAAAACTAGGGCCTATTTAGTTGAAAAGGAGCCTATGCTAAAACAGAATAAACTTCTTCTGGTCCTGACATTCTAATTCATATATTTTTATATAGGTCTGAATTAAATCATAAACCATGGTTTAATTTTGAATGTGGAAAATACTTTGTGATCTTAGATTAGCAGTTGTCTTCATCAGAGAGAAGATTATAATTAATATGTAGAATTTTATGATTAAAAGCAGATAATTGTCACTGAAACTGACATAGATGCCTAAGAAAACAATCACTTTACTCAATAAGAACAAACATTTATTGAGTGTTATGTGCTAGAACAATTACTTGTGTTTTACAGCCATTAACATATTTAATTCTCACAATAACCTTACCTGATAGCTATTATTCTATTCTATATAGAAAATGACATTGATGCACTGAGAGATGAAATTATTTTCCAAGGTCTTACAAATAGAAAAAGCCAGTACTGAAAGGGGACAAGATTTACCTAGATTGTTGTGTTCTGGTGTGCTTGCTGTATGTAACATAATTACTATCCTATTTTTCAAATATTTGCACATCTACAAAACTTCTTTGTTATTTAACATGACTTCATTCATTCAAACCTTGCTTATTAAGAGCAAGAAATGCTTCTACATAATCCAGTTATAATAATGGGTATACAAGACAAGTTCTCTGCTCTTATGAAGTTTACAGATGTATTAAAAAGTCAATCCAATTACAGATTCAGGAATAATTTAATTATTTCATGAAATCAATACACTATTTGCGTTTGGGAAATGAGAATAACTTGGATCATGATACCAAGATAAGCAGAGCACTATGGAAGAAAAACTTCTTGAGGATAAACAACCTTGGAAAGTGGAAATTTTGAGCAATTAGAAAAACATAAATGAGAGGTATACTAGATTTAGACAGTATAAAATTTGTAACGTGGTTGTAGACTTCTGGACTTTCCTGTGGAGATATTGTGAGGCACTTGTGGGCTTTAAACGTAAGCCTTGGGGTAATGTTTTACTTTTATCTTCTCTTATTTCCTCTAGGATATATTGGCAAGTAGCTTGCAGCCTCATTACATTTAACTTAATTTCATCTCATTTAGCTAGAGATTTCATTAATTTACAACCTGGTGTAAATTAGCTCTCAGAGACAAACATGTCCACACATGTATAGTCTCTTATGGTGAAGCAGTTTAGTGTCTATGAGCTTGGCTCAGAATTGGTAATTATTCTTAGGGCTGGAGTTCAAATTTGGTATTTTATTTATTTTGGTGGACTCTGAGCAGTAGGGATGCCAGCTATTTTCTTGATCCCTTCGCAGGACTTGCAACATAGGCGCCTCATTTACTCAGCCCACACCAGTCAACTCCTTGTGGGAGGGAGCCTGTGAGCAAACGAGCGCAGGCACCAGAGAAACCTAGTGTAGGAACCAGTCGCTTTGGCAACTGCAGGAGCGAAGTCTGGGCGGGCCTCGCAGCAGTGTCCAGGTTAGGGGTGCCTGTGACCCCAAAGCTCCAGAGGGCATGTTACAATGCTCCCTTAGCTCTTCCATCTGCAGACAGCAGTGTGTTATCAGCTCAGTGGGCCCTTTGCCTCGTCACGTGGGGAAGCTGCCTTTCGCCAGTGAGGGCAAAGGGCCACTGTGACAGCCTTTCTGGGTACCCGCACCCAGTGGATCCCAAATTCTTGTTTGGTGCCCAAGAGGAATGAGGTCATGCAGATGAATTGAAGTATGGTGAATGTGGAGAATTGTATTGAGTGATGAAAGCAGCTCTTAGCAGAGGGAGCTGGAAAGGGGACAGGAACAGAAGGTCCCTCTCCCCTAAAGTCAAGCCGCCTCTCAGGCATCTCTCTTTCGAGGTCAAGTTGCCTAGTCCAGACACCATCTCTGAAGTGAAAGTTGCTTCTCCCAGATATCCAACTGCTTCTCCCTGATGTCTGGCCGCTTCTACTGTCTGCCAGCTGAGTCTGGGGTCTTTATAGGTACAGAATAGGGGCGGCCGTAGGTAGTTTTGGAAAAGGCAGCATTCCATTGGTTAAAAGACATTATTCAGAAAGAAACAATCGGGAGAGAGCAGGCACACAGAGATGGAAGTTCTTACTTTGGGCTGTAGGTTTCAGGCCTTTTGGCTCAAAGGTGTTTTGCCAGGGACCCACTCCTGTCTGCCTGGAAGTTCCCTCCCTCCTATAGCTATCAGCAGTACAATTTTCAAAGTTTCCCAGTTGAAACTAATATTCAGTTGGGAGTGAAAATGCAAATCCTAAAGAATATCACCCAAAGTTTTACATTTCCTAGAGTCTTTCATCTCATAAAAAGAATGGAAACTGCAGCGGTCTTGTAATTTGTAGTCTTAGCTTACTTGGGTTGAGTGATATTGGTGACAGAAGAGAAACATAATCTATCTGGCATTTTATTAAAGGATAGTGATATAAAGGTGATTAAGTTATAGTCACTGTTCTCAGGAACTATACACTACAGTTTACAATATAATGGATAATAGTAGTTTTATAAACAACTAAGTCTAAATTTGTGAGAAGGTCTTTTATAGAGATGTATACCAACTGCCAGAGTAACAAGTGAGACCGTTGTTCTCTCAGGATGGATGGGGTGCATAGATAAAGAAACACCTGACTCAGGACTTGAAAGAAGTAGAAATTTGACAGATAATAAAGGGATGAAGAGAGCAAACATTTTAGAAAATAAGAATAGCACGTATAATATTAGAGAGAAATAAATAAAATATATTTCAAAAATGATCCTTGGCCAGGTGTGGTGGCTCATGCCTGTAATCCCAGCACTTTGGGAGGCCAAGGTGGGCAGATCACTTGAGGTCAGGAGTTTGACACCAGCCTGGCTAACATGGGGAAACTCAGTCTCTACTAATAATACAAAAATTAGCAGAGCATAGTGATGTGTGCCTGTAATCCCAACTACTTGGAAGGCTGAGGCAGGAGAATCACTTGGACCCGGGAGGCAGAGGTTGCAGTGAGCCAAGATCATGCCACTGCACTCCAGCCTGGGCAACAGAGCAAAAATCTGTCTCAAAAAAGAAAAACACACACACAAAAACAGAAAAACAAAAATGATTTTTAATTTAGTGCAGATAAAGCATAAAGTGGAAAAAGGAATAGTGACAGGAGATCAAGTTAGCAAGGTTGACCCAAGCAAGATTGTAAAATTTGCACCCTACCACAGTAGTTAAGCCAATATCTTTCTCCTAACAAATCAGCTTAGAATAATTTTAAAAAGAGAGTCTACATATTGAAAATTTTATCTGAAATGTCAACAGCCTAGAAAAAACCCACATATTTTAATCTTCTTAAATGTGAAATATGTTGCGTTGACATATATCAAATATTATTTAGTCAAGCAATTTCACTTAAACTCATGGTTCACATTTATTTTGAACCTTTCAGCAAACTTTATGTGAATTGTGTGACACGTTGTAAAATTGTTTATCCGTAAATTCTCAGTTAGTTTAATAGAAAATAGGAATAATCAAAGATTTAAAAAATACAAACTGGCATTGCATAGGTAGTTCATAGTTCAGTGCATAAAGCAATAAATGTTTTCTTAAATGTTTATCATGCTAATGTAATGTAACAATACTTATTTACTTTAAGCCTGCAACTTGACAAAAGTAACTAGAGTTAAAGCAATAATTCAGAACATTTTAAAGTGGAAGTAAAAAAATGCTTTGTCTCATATGGAAACAAGTATTCAGCATTTTAAAATGAGGTTTATTAAATTGTGTTAATTTTCAATAGAGCAATACATTGATAATTATTTTTCAATGTATAGAATACAATTTCTACATACATACCTTCTATATACATAATTTTCTATATCTACATGATAATTCTAGATCACAAATAAATATATACAAAAATACAATAATTTGAAAACAACAAACAGCCTTGACTTATAAAGAAACTGAATTATTGAGCCATCTTGCCTTTTCTAATTTGTAAGTTTAAAGTGGTGTATATTTCAAAGCAATAAAGTTAAATTGATCAAGTTAAATTGAAGGACGAGGAGTACTGTGTAATGTGATGAAAGAATCTCATAAAAAGAAAAATCACTAATTATTCATACGAAAGAAGACATTTAGCATGAGTTAGCTGTTTATAGTAAAAGAAGGTAACTTCAAAATGGTTCTATACACATACATACATATACACACACTCACACACACATACACTCACACAGACAGGAGCCTCAGTCAAGGGCCTTGTGCTATTTCTCAAATCACATTTAACATTTTTAAATTCAGAAAGAATTTTAAAAGAATAAATTTTGAACAAATCCATGTAGAAATTTTTTAGTATTTTTTACAAATTATAGAATTATAATATGAAATTTTCTATTATTGTCTCTTTTATAGTCAAAGGAAGGAAGAAAAGAGAGGAAGACATTCATGTTTTCTTTGCAAAGTTCATGGAGTCTTGTTATTTTACTAATTAAAGTTTGTATTTCATGATGACTACAATATATAAAAATATTGATATTTTTGAAAAGGGCTTTTTATCTATGATTTTGATAAATTAAGCTGAATAAATACATGAGATGACCACTGAATTATATGGATTAAAGGAAATGAGAAATATCTATTGTTAGAAAAACGTTAAAGTTAAAGGGGATCTTCTGGACGGTATAGTCTCTACATTACCAACCAGAGCATGTTAAGGAAAATAGACATGATCTTAGCAGAGAGGATACCCTCACACACACACACACATACATATTTAGCTAAATTGGAGGGTGGTACTGTGCACCAGATTCCAAGAGCTTCTTGCAAAATGAGGAAATTATTTTTACTATGTAAGATGACTTACATCTAGCAAAAGTGCTAGCTCTTAACAGGAAGGGAAGATGAGAGAAACTAAATTAAGCAGAATTTCTAATATTTCACAGCCACTTAGACATGTGAAGAAAAGGACTGATATGAGATGGAAAGTACTCAGATTTTCCCTATTTTGGTTAAAGGATGGATAGTAATGTCTTCTCCTGGAATGAAGAGTGAGAAGAGTAGCAGATTAATTACTACCATCTTTGATATCTATCACTAATGCATACGCGATCTAATATTCAGTTTCGTTGCTTAGAGAAAGGCAGATTGTGGGAGTAAACCAAGAGTTAAGAGGCTTACGTTCATGGCATTGCTCCTTGGTTAGTTAGTTAAATAAAAAAACGATTTAAAAATAATAAAAAAAAGATTTAAGTTCAGTTGCATCCCTGTTAGCAAATATCTTTCCCTAGAATATAATGTAAATATAATAGGCTTAAAACAAAGCAAACCTAGAAAAGCAACATTTGGAGACATAGTGAAAGTGTCCAGAAAGTTAGAAGACTGAAAAGTAAGAAAAGCATTTGGAAAGCCTGGCTTGAAAACGGTACTGAGCGTTATACTTATTACACTGTATTGTAGACATTCATGGTGATAGTGATATTTCATGCCATTATTTGATTCCACTGGTGAATGGAATGAAATATTACAAATGGGTATTCAGAAATCTTATGTTTAAATCTTTTGCCTAATGGCAGATCGATGTGTAAACAATGTAGTACAAGTGGGTATTTTTTTTCCTTTTTGTCTTTTTTTGGGGTCTCAAACATTTCTAAAACCTGTCTTAGTAACTTGTCCCTATGTTTTGTCTTTTGTTGGCTTATCGTTTCTTTACGCAAAAATCATACTTGCTGAATCATCCACTGTGTTGCAGACACTGCAGACACTGTTAGAGATGAACAAAAAAGTAAAAATTAAGAAAAACAGAAAAGAAATAAAAAAATTGGGCACCATCCGTATGATACTTACAATAGAGTAAACTTCTGGTTGCAAGTGGGGCTTTCTGCACAGTTACTTTCTTTAAATAAGAGACAACCCAAAGTATAAATTAATCACGGTTTTGATCTTCTTTTCCTTAGGTTAAAGAAGAAACTGTCCTGGCCGGGCGCGGTGGCTCATGCCTGTAATCCCAGCACTTTGAGAGGCCAAGAAGAGTCGATCACAAGGTCAGGAGTTCAAGACCAGCCTGGCCAATACGGTGAAACCCCATCTCTACTAAAAATACAAAAAAAAAAAAAAAAAAAAAAAAAAAAACTAGCCGGGCTTGGTGGAGTGTGCCTGTAGTCCAAGTACTCCAGAGGCTGAGGCAGGAGAATTTGCTTGACCCCAGGAGGCGGAGATTGCAGCGAGCTGAGATTGCACAACTGCAATCCAGGCTGGGCAATAGAGGGAGGCTCTGTCTCAAAAAAAAAAAAAAAAAAAGAAGAAGAAACTGTCCTATATTTAATAATTTTCCTAATTTTCTGAATTATTTGTTTCAACACAGTCACTTACTACTGCAGTTCTCTAAATTTAGGCACCAGTGCTTAATAGGGCTTGATAAACATAAACTCTGCCACAAATTTCCTGTTGAATTCATGTGGATATTTTCTACTGTATGCAAATGTTTTAGATTCCAAAGCCAAGCCTTTGTGAAGATGAAAAATAAACACATCTTAAATAAAAAGGAACATCATTTCTGGAACTTTTCATATATATGTATATACTTCAATACTTTGGAAAGTGTTGAGTCAAGTTCACATTGAGTATGCAGCTAGAAAGACGGATTCACAAAACAAAAAAAGCAAACAAATAAAAACAAATTTTTCCTTTTTGTGTCATTATGTATTGTACACACACATATACACATAATATATAACAATGAATAAAACAATCATCCTAATCAATGGTCTAATTTTGTTTTATTATAGCCTTCCTGCTTGGAGAGATGGGATCTTAGTCCCAGGGCATCAAAGATGGAATGAGAAGCAAAATTCTAAGACATATTTTTATACAGACAATTCTGTCTCTTAGAAAGAGCTTGAAAATTGTGTGCTGAATTTCTGAAATTTTACTTCTTTTGTGTTTTTAACTATAACATTTAATATGTTGCATAAGGTAGCATAAATGTCTTGTTTTATGATTGGCATCAATTCTTAAATACTTTTTTTGTTGTACTCATTCACTTATTTTCTGTATTTTCAAAAGCACATATTTGTTTTTTTGTCTATCAAGGCAGAGAAGGAAATGTAGTAATTTTATATCTCCTCTGTCTATTAGCTGGAATACTCTGGTTAAATGGCTTAATTATCTAAATTTTCTTAAAATGTACCAACTTTATAATGTTATTCTAAAGACTAAATACATTTACACATGTTATTAGAAAAATGCTTAGCATATTATATTAAAAATGACAGCAACAGTTCTTATTTTAGACATTGTTACAATTATTTATTTTCAAAAATTATACAGCTATTTTTATTTATTTATTTATTTATTTTGTTTTTTGTTTTTTTGAGACTGAGTCACACTCTGTCACCCAGGCTGGAGTGCAATGGCAGGATCTCGCCTCACTGCAACCTCAGCCTCCCGAGTAGCTGGGATTAGAGGCACGTGCCACCACGCCTGGCTAATTTTTTGTATTTTTAGTAGAGACAGGTTTTCACTGTGTTACCCAGGATGGTCTCAATCTCCTGACCTCTTGATCCGCCCGCCTCGGTCTCCCAAAGTGCTGCGATTACAGACGGGAGCCACCGCACCTGGCCATATTTTTTATTTATTAAATGCACTTTGTATTGTATTTCATGGCATAGAAAATGGACACATTTATTAGAGTCCAAAAATAAAAACTTCAAACATAAATAGAAGACAAAAATTGAAAATACAAAATAAGTTCTGTATATAAAGAAAGCTTTGTGTATTATACACATGATTTGTTGGAAAATTGGAGAAGCATTTTCACGTTTGGAAAAGCTAATATGTAAATATGATATGTGTTTGGTTTTGACTTCTTACAACATTCGAACTTCCAAGAATTTTCTTATTACTGAGAAATGAATTTTCCAAATGGAAATTTTTATATTTGGACAAAATATACCAGCATTTTATGAGATCATTTTTTTCATATACAAACAAGATACAGCATTTCTGTGGGATATTTGAATGTGTATATTGTGTGGTTATTTTTCCATAAAGCATTTGTTGAAAAAAATGAAAATCCGTAAATAAAACATTTTAGGATACCCAATTTTTTGTATATTTTTGTCTCAAATATAAATTTGACGTTTTTTCCATATATCTATTTGTAAAATTATACATTCATGTTTATAAATAAAGAGTAAATACTAGATTAATTATAATTTCTTAATTTAGCCACTAATTATTTCTAGAATTTTATGTGCAAGATATTGAGTAATCAGTAAATCATGGAATAAGATCACCTATTTTCTCAAGGCTAACACATATTAGCTAATAAAGTGTTATTTCTTTCTATGAGATGATTTAAAACATATCTGGCATTGAATCTTACTAAGTAAAGATTTTGTAAGAAAAAGCCCAGGTTCCTGCCGGGTGTGGTGGCTCACGCCTGCAATCCCAGCACTTTGGGAGGCCGAGACCATCCTGGCCAACATGGTGAAACTGCGTCTCTAGTGTAAATACAAAAATTAGCTGGGTGTGGTGACACGTGCCTGTAATCCCAGTTACTGGAAAGGCTGAGGCAGGAGAATCGCTTGAAGCCAGGAGGCAGAGGTTGCAGTGAGCAGAGATCGCACCACTGCACTCCAGCCTGGGTGACAGAGCGAGAGTCCATCTAAAAATAAAAAATAAAAATAAATAATAAAATAAAAGCCCGTTTTCCAAATGTCAAAATATTTAAATAATTATTTATAGTTTATCTCATTATTGACACATTTTTGAATCTTAGATTTTTTAAAATGCTACTTTAACATTAATAACAATCTTTGAGCTTTTATAATTTAAATATTTCAGTAAATGTCTCTCTCTATATATACTATGTTAAGGAAAACAAATATGCAGAGATACACAAAACCACTTCACAAATATAAGTAAGAAATTTCTATGTATTTGTGTGTGCATGTTTGTGTGTAAAAAAAAGATGAGTTTATTCAAGAACCACTTATTTATAAATTATATTATATAAAAAACATGAACTTTATAACACATGTAGGCTGAAGGTATAACCCTGTTCTCAATTTTTCCTCTTGACATGACTGTTTTCATTATTTAAATTTCTGTTCAAATGGGATCCTCATAGGTCCTTCCTTGCTAAAAATAATAAGTTTATTCCTCTACCCAGTTTTATTCTTCTCTACAACTGCAACCATAAAAGTGATATTATTTAATTAGTTTTTACTCAATATCCTCCTCAACTAAATTGTAAGCTCAATATAGACAGACTTTTTTTTAATAAACTGTAAGGTCAAGAGTCTTACAGATGGTAGATGCTCAATTAATGTTAGGAACTGGGTAGAGTATTGAATTAATTAGAAAGCTACTCTGAAAAGAATACAGAAGCCAGGATGTTGATTTGATTTCAGGACATGAGAGTTACTTAGAATTCAAGAGATTCTTTTGTTTTGTTGTTAGCTATCTCTATACAAGCTTTATAAAATTACTTGGTTTCTCTGCCCTGGGTTTCTCATATTCAATATAAACATTTAGGTATAAGATTGTGTTTGTAATAAAATATCTCTCTAAAATGAATAAGATACATAAAATCTAAAAGTCTGGGCCTGAATTCCAATTCCAGTTATGCCACTTACTAAGGCCAGTTCTTGTAAATGTAAAATGAGAATGATTAAACTTACTCAATTGGATTCCTAAAGCACATAACCCAGAGCAAAATATCTTCTAAATGAGTTCAGTATGTAACTCTGTATGTCATTTTTTCATTTTAAGGTACTTTTAGCTCTAAATAATTAATCATTTACTTACGTATTTCTGTACTAATGTAATCATGAAGAAGATGGGCATTATCCAGCTATTTTGGAAGCCTAAATCTCCTCTGTTTGGATCCTGGATGGTACACAAGACCCCATTGACCAGGTAATAATCTCAAATAATGAAAATACTATACACAGGTCTACTTCCATGTAATACTCATTACAACTTCTTAAAATCAAACATATTAGTGATGTGCATCTCTGGAGGAAACTAATCCAGAATAAGTCTGAGCATAGCTTTTAATGCTGACTGTAACTCAGAATGAGTAGCAAAAAACAGCATTGCATGACATTGGCTTGGAACACGTGACCACTGAGCTGTCATTGTATTAGCAGTGAGGTGCAGTGACAGGTGTATTGGAGCTGTGAGCAATATCAAATATATCCAGGACATTATGCAATAATAAAGCAGTAAATAGATCTCCTCTCTGAATGTAATATTCACTTCTGCCTAAAATCAGAAAATACACACATGTGGATTTCAGCATACTGACAATGACATGTCAGAAGTTGGTTAAGTTTATGATAAAGCTGCCTCTAGCTCAACTCTAAATATAGTCATCTCTGACTGCTAGAAACTGCTGATGAAGCTCCCAACTTATTTTGCATAGGAATCTAAATATTATCTGAAAGCAACTTCTAAATAGATATTTAAATCAGTATTCACTAACTGGAATATTCCCTGTTGTCATCAACTTGCAAATGTTGTAACACAGTTAAAATTAATTCTATGTTCATGTGTGTTTTCTGCTAAAAAAATGCACACTTTTAACAATCCATTACATATTGAAATAAGAGAAAAAATTGAGAAAAGCAAATAAGTTTAAGGAAGTTAACTTTGGTGATTGGTTCTAAAGGAAAAATATGCAGTAATATATTATTCTTTCTCCCACAGTAAAAGATTTTCTATTCTGTATAAATGAGTTCAATTAAACATGCAACTTTCCTTGACATTCACTAGCTGATAATGTTGTTGTATTTTTTATTCTCTCCACTTCTGAGCACATCTTTATGATCATCTGCCTCTTAATGTTAGATTGTTATATAACTTACTTTGGTTATAAAATTTGAGAAGTGATGTTTGTCACATCTGGATTAAATCTTTAAGATTTAAGGAAGCATTCAATTGTTTCTTGTCACTATAGATTAGTTTTAGTTTTATAGAAATGAGTATATATCAAATAATATGTTATTTACTCTTTTGACTGAATTTATCACTATACATATATTAATATTCAGCCTTTTGTTTGATATCTCTCTAGGTAATTTTTTTAATTGTTGATTAGTATTCCGTTGTATAGATATGCCACCATCTTTTTACCTAATATATTATTCTGGGTTCTCCAGAGAAATAGAATCAATAGGAGATATCTATCTATATCTATCTATCTGTCTATCCATCTATCATCTATCTATCTATCTACATATATATGTATGTATATTTACATACAGAATTTATTATAAAGATATGAAAGCTCTCTTGATTAGGAAGACAGACTAGTATCATAATCTGCTATCTGCAAGCTGGAGGCCTAGAGAAGCCAGTGATACAATTTCAGTATGAGTCTGAAGGCCTCAGAACCAGGGGAGCCAATGAAATAAATCCCAAATTTCCAAGGCCCAAGAATCAGGGGAGCTGAAAATATAAGTACCAATATGAGTGCAGGAGAAGACCAAAGTCCCAGCCCAGCCATCATTCAGAGAGCAAATTCTTCTTTCCCTAACCATTTTGCTCTATTCAGATCTGCAAGGATTGGATAATGCCAGTCTACACTGAGGAGGTCAATCTCCTTTACTCACTCTATCAATTCAAATGCTAATTTCATCTGGAAAAGTCTATGCAGATACACCCAGAAATAATGTTTAGCCAAATCTCTTTGTACCTTGTGATATGATAGTCAAGTTGACACATAAAATTAATCATCACACTCATTCACCTGTAGATTGGCATTTGGGTTATATCTAGTTTTGCCTATTAAAAATAAATCTTCTATGAACATTCATGTGCAAATCTTTGCATGGTCATGTACATTTATTTCTTTTGGGAAATCACCTAAGAGAATGCCAATCTATTTTCCAAAGTAGTTGCACCATTTTACATTGCAACCAGTAGTGTATGAGAGCCTCTATTCCTCCACATTCCCACATAAATCATTCTAGTAAAGTATTTTTAATTTGCCCTTCCCTAACTATATTAGTGATGTTGAGCATATCTTTGTGTGCTTATCTGTCATCGTCATGTCTTCTTTGGTGAAGCATCTATCAAATATTTTCCTTTTTATGTTGGTTGTTTGATTTCTTATTATTGAGTCTGGAGTTCCTTATATAAACTGGATTTTTTAAATACAACATATGGTTGCAAATATTATATTCTAGTTTGTGAGTCTTTTCAATTTTTTTTTATATACTTTAAGTTCTAGGGTACATGTGCACAACGTGCAGGTTTGTTACATATGTATACATGAGCCATGTTGGTGTGATGCACCTATTAACTCGTCATTTACATGAGCTATATCTCCTAATGCTTTCCCTCCCCCCTCCCTCACCCAACGACAGGCTCCAGTGTGTGATGTTCCCCTTCCTGTGTCCAAGTGCTCTCATTGTTCAATTCCCACCTATGAGTGAGAACATGCGGTGTTTGGTCTTTTGTTCTTGCGATAGTTTGCTGAGTATGATGGTTTCCAGCTTCATCCATGCCCCTACAAAGGACAGGAACTCATCCTTTTTTATGGCTGCATAGTATTCCATGGTGTATATGTGCCACATTTTCTTAATCCAATCTATCATTGATGGACATTTGGGTTGGTTCTAAGTATTTGCTATTGTGAATAGTGCCGCAATAAACATACGTGTGCATGTGCCTTTATAGCAGCATGATGTATAATCCTTTGGGTATATACCCAGTAATGGGATTGCTGGGTCAAATGGTATTTCTAGTTCTAGATCCTTGAGGAATCGCCACACTGTCTTCCACAATGGTTGAACTAGTTTACAGTCCCACCAACAGTGTAAAAGTATTCCTATTTCTCCACATCCTCTCCAGCACCTGCTGTTTCCTGACTTTTTAATGATTGCCATTCTAACTGGTGTGAGATGGTATCTCATTGTGGTTTTGATTTCCGTTTCTCTGATGGCCAGTGATGATGAGCATTTTTTCATGTGTCTGTTGGCTGCATAAATGTCTTCCTTTGAGAAGTGTCTGTTCATATCCTTCGCCCACTTGTTGATGGGGCTGTTTCTTTTTTTCTTGTAAATTTGTTTGAGTTATTTGTAGATTCTGGATATTAGCCCTTTGTCATATGAGTACACTTCAAAAATTTTTTCCCTTTCTGTAGGTTGCCTATTCACTCTGATGGTAGTTTCTTTGCTGTGCAGAAGCTCTTTAGTTTAATTAGATCCCACTTGTCAATTTTGGCTTTTGTTGCCATTGCTTTTGGTGTTTTAGACATGAAGTCCTTGCCCATGCCTATGTCCTGAATGGTATTGCCTAGGTTTTCTTCTAGGGTTTTTATGATTTTAGGTGTAACATTTAAGTCTTTAATCCATCTTGAATTAATTTTTGTATGAGGTGTAAGGAAGGTATCCAGTTTCAGCTTTCTCCATATGGCCAGCCAGTTTTCCCAGCACCATTTATTAAATAGGGAATCCTTTCCCCATTTCTTGTTTTGGTCAGGTTTGTCAAAGATCAGATGGTTGTAGATGTGTGGTATTATGTCTGAGGGCTCTGTTCTGTTCCATTGGTCTATATCTCTGTTTTGGTACCAGTACCATGCTGTTTTGGTTACTGTAGACTTGTAGTATAGCTTGAAGTCAGGTAGCATGATGCCTCCAGCTTTGTTCTTTTGGCTTGGGATTGTCTTGGCAATGTGGGCTCTTTTTTTGGTTCCATATGAACTTTGAAGTAGTTTTTTCCAATTCTGTGAAGAAAGTCATTGGTAGCTTGATGGGGATGGCATTGAATCTATAAATTACCTCGGGCAGTATGGCCATTTTCACGATACTGATTCTTCCTATCCATGAGTACGGAATGTTCTTCCTTTTGTTTGTATCCTCTTTTATTTCATTGAGCAGTGGTTTGTAGTTCTCCTTGAAGAGGTCCTTCACATACCTTGCAAGTTGGATTCCTAGGTATTTTATTTTCTTTGAAGCAATTGTGAATGGGAGTTCCCTCATGATTTGGCTCTCTGTTTGTCTGCTATTGGTGTACAAGAATGCTTGTGATTTTTGCTCATTGATTTTGTATCCTGAGACTTTGCTGAAGTTGCTTATCAGCCTAAGTAGATTTTGGGCTGAGATGATGGGGTTTTCTAAATATACAATCATGTCATCTGCAAAGAGGGACAATTTGGCTTCCTCTTTTCCTAATTGAATACCCTTTATTTCTTTCTCCTGCCTGATTGCCCTGGCCAGAACTTCCATCACTATGTTGAATAGGAGTGGTGAGAGAGGGCATCCCTGTCTTCTGACAATTTTCAAAGGGAAAGCTTCCAGTTTTTGCCCATTCAGTATGATATTGGCTGTGGGTTTGTCATAAATAGCTCTTATTTTGAGAAACGTCCCATCGATACCTAATTTATTGAGAGTTTTTAGCATAAAGGGTGTTGAATGTTGTCAAATGACTTTTCTGCATCTATTGAGATAATCATGTGGTTTTTGACTTTAGTTCTGTTTATATGCCGGATTACATTTATTGATTTGCATATGTTGAACCAGCCTTGCATCCCAGGGATGAAGCCCACTTGATCATGGTGGATAAGCTTTTTGATGTGCTGCTGGATTCAGTTTGCCAGTATTTTATTGAGGATTTTTGCATCGATGTTCATCAGGAATATTGGTCTAAAATTTTCCTTTTTTGTTGTGTCTCTGCCAGGCTTTGGTATCAGGATGATGCTGGCCTCATAAAATGAGTTAGGGAGGATTCCCTCTTTTTCTATTGATTGGAATAGTTTCAGAAGGAATAGTACCAGCTCCTCCTTGTACCTCTGGTAGAATTCGGCTGTGAATCCATCTGGTCCTGGACTTTTTTTGGTTGGTAGGCTATTAATTATTGCCTCAATTTCAGAGCCTGTTATTGGTCTATTCAGGGATTCAACTTCTTCCTGGTTTAGTTTTGAGAGAGTTGTACGTGTCCAGGAATTTGTCCATTTCCTCTAGATATTCTAGTTTATTTGCATAGAGGTGTTTGTAGTATTCTCTGATGGTAGTTTGTATTTCTGTGGGATCAGTGGTGATATCTCCTTTATCATTTTTTATTATGTCTATTTGATTCTTCTCTCTTTTCTTCTTTATTAGTCTTGCTTGTGGTCTATCAATGTTGTTGATCTTTTCAAAAAACCAGCTCCTGGATTCACTGATTTTTTGAAGGGTTTTTTGTGTCTCTATCTCCTTCAGTTCTGCTCTGATCTTAGTTATTTCTTGTCTTCTGCTAGCTTTTGAATGTGTTTGCTCTTGCTTCTCTAGTTCTTCTAATTGTGATGTTAGGGTGTCAATTTTAGATCTTTTCTGCTTTCTCTTGTGGCATTTAGTGCTATAAATTTCCGTCTACACACTGTTTTAAATGTGTCCCCGAGATTCTGGTATGTTGTGTCTTTGTTTTCATTTGTTTCAAAGAACATCTTTATTTCTGCCTTCATTTCATTGTATACCCAGTGTTCATTCAGGAGCAGGTTGTTCAGTTTGCATGTAGTTGAGTGGTTTTGAGTGAGTTTCTTAATCCCAAGTTCTAGTTTGATTGCACTGTGGTCTGAGAGACAGTTTGTTATAATTTCTGTTCTTTTACATTTGCTGAGGAGTGCTTTACTTCCAACTATTTGGTCAGTTTCAGAATAAGTGCGATGTGGTGCTAAGAAGAATGTATATTCTGTTGATTTTGGGTGGAGAGTTCTGTTGATGTCTATTAGGCCCGCTTGGTGCAGAGCTGAGTTCAATTCCTGGGTATCCTTGTTAACTCTCTCTCATTGATCTGTCTAATGTTGACAGTGGGGTGTTAAAGTCTCCCATTATTATTGTGTGGGAGTCTAAGTCCCTTTGTAGATCTCTAAGGACCTGCTTTATGAATCTGGGTGCTCCTGTATTAGGTGCATATATATTTAAGATAGTTAGCTCTTCTTGTTGAATTGATATGTTTGCCATTACGTAATGGCCTTCTTTGTCTCTTTTGATCTTTGTTGATTTAAAGACTGTTTTATCAGAGACTAGGATTGCAACCCCTACCTTTTTTTGTTTTCCATTTGCTTGGTAGATCTTCCTCCATCCCTTTATTTTGAGCCTCTGTGTGTCTCTGCATGTGAGATGGGTCACCTGAATACAGCACACTGTTGGGTCTTGACCCTTTAGCCAATTTGCCAGTCTGTGTCTTTTAATTGGAGAATTTAGCCCATTTACATTTAAGGTTAATATTGTTATGTGTGAATTTGATCCTGTCGTTTTGATGTTAGCTGGTTATTTTGCTCATTAGTTGATGCAGTTTCTTCCTAGCACTGATGGTCTTCACAATTTGGAATGCTTTTGCAGTGGCTGGTAGTGGTTGTTCCTTTCCATGTTTAGTGCTTCCTTCAGGAGCTCTTGTAGGGCAGGCCTGGTGGTGACAAAATCTCTCAGCATTTGCTTGTCTGTAAAGGATTTTATTTCTCCTTCACTTATGAAGCTTAATGTGGCTGGATATGAAATTCTGGGTTGAAAATTCTTTTCTTTAAGAATGTTGAATATTGGCCCCCAGTCTCTTTTAGCTTGTAGAGTTTCTGCAGAGAGATCCACTGTTAGTCTGATGGGTTTCCCTTTGTGGGTAACCCGACCTTTCTCTCTGGCTGCCCTTAACATTTTTTCCTTCATTTCAGCTTTGGTGAATCTGACAATTGTGTGTCTTGGAGTTGCTCTTCTCGAGGAGTATCTTTGAGGTGTTCTTTGCATTTCCTGAATTTGAATGTTGGCCTACCTTGCTAGGTTTGGGAAATTCTCCTGGATAATATCCTGCAGAGTGTTTTCCAACTTGGTTCCATTATCCCCGTCACATTCATGTACACCAATCAGATGTAGATTTGGTCTTTTAACATAGTCCCATATTTCTTGGAGGCTTTGTTTGTTTCTTTTTACTCTTTTTTCTCTAAACTTCTCTTCTCGCTTCATTTCATTCATTTGATCTTCAGTCACTTATACCCTTTCTTCCAGTTGATCGAATTGGCTACTGAAGGTTGTGCATTCATCACGTAGTTCTCGTGCCATGGTTTTCAGCTCCGTCAGGTCATTTAAGGACTTCTCTACACTGGTTATTCTAGTTTGCCATTCATCTAATCTTTTTTCGAAGTTTTTAGCTTCTTTGCGTTGGGTTCGAACTTCCTCCTTTAGCTCGGAGAAGTTTGATCGTCTGAAGCCTTCTTCCCTCAACTCAGCAGTCATTCTCAGTCTAGCTTTGTTCTGTTGCTGGCGAGGAGCTGCGTTCCTCAGTTGGAAATGCAGAAATCACCTGTCTTCTGCATTGTTCATGCTGGGAGCTGTAGACTGGAGCTGTTCCTATTCAGCCATCTTGGAACTGCCCAAATTTTTTTCTTTTTTTGAGACAGAGTCTCACTCTTGTCGCCCAGGCTGGAGAGCAATAGCACAATTATGGCTCACTGCAACCTCCGCCTCCCATGTTCAAGTGATTCGCCTGCCTCAGCCTCATGAGTAGCTAGGATTACAGGTACCCACCACCATGCCTGGCTAATTTTTGTATTTTCAGTAGAGATGGGGTTTCACTATGTCAGACATGCTGGTCTCAAACTCCTGACCTCTGGTGATCCTCCCACATTGGCCTCCCAAAATGCTGGGATTTCAGGTGTGAGCCACCATGTCTGGCCCTTTTCAATCTTATAACAGTGATTTTGTAATTTCTGAAAAATTACATTTTATTTATTCTTTTATGGAAAATATTTTGGTAGCATATCTAAGGAATCTTTACCTAATCTATGTGCGATGACTAATTTTACGTGGCAACGTTTCTGGCTACGAGGTGCCCACATTAAACATAATTTAAACATTATTTCTGTGTTTTTGTCTATGTGAAGGTGTTTCTGGATACGACTAGGATTTGAACTGCTGGATGTAGTAAAGTAGGTTGCCCTCCTCAATGTGGGTAGGTATCATCTAATCCATTAAAAGCCTGGTATAGAGCAGGCAGAGAGGAAAGAGCAATTTGCTCTACTTTTTCCTGTCTCACTGTTTGAACCGAAACATCTCATCTCATTTCCTTCAGCTCTTGAACTGGGGATTTACGGCATTGGCTTCCATGGTTCTCAGCCCTTTGGACTTGAACTGAATTATACTAACAGCTTTCCTTGGCTTCAAACTAGCTGATCTCATGGGAATTCTCAGCCTCCATAATCATATGTGCCAATTTCTCCACAATCTCACACACACACACACGATATTAATTAAGAGAAATTGTACTGATTCTGTTTCTCTGGAGAATCCTGACTAATGCATTAAATTTACAAAGATTCTATTTTTTTTCCTAGAAGTTTTACATATGTCTATGATTTTTGTTTATAGTTCAAGGTGTGTATCAAACTTGACTTTTGCATATGAACATTTAATTATTCTAGCACAATTTGTTGAAAAGGCTATCCTTTCTCCAATGCTGTGTATTTGAAACAGTATTAAAAATATGTCATCCTTATATGTGTCAGTCTATTGCTTGACTCTGTATTCTACTGATCTATTTATTTATCTTTATAAAGCTCTCACAGGTCTTGATTACTATAGCTTTATAATACATCTTGGAAAGACTAATACTGCAACTTTGGTCTTTTTTTCAGAATTGTTTTGCATGTTCCAAGCCTGTTGAATTTTCATTTGAATTTTAGAATATACTTGTCAATTTCTACAAAAAAAATCCTGCCAGAATCCTGACTGGAATGATATTAAATCTAAGATCAGGCCAGATGCAGTGGCTCATGCCTGTAATCCCAGCACTTTGGGAGGCCTAGCTGGGCGGATCACAAGGTCAGGAGATCAGGATCATCCTGGCTAACATGGTGAAACCCCATCTCTACTAAAAATACAAAAAAATTAGCCGGACATGGTGGTTGGCACCTGTAGTCCCAGCTACTCGGGAGGCTGAGACAGGAGGATGGTGTGAACCCAGGAGGTGGAGGTTGCAGTAAGCTGTGATCACGCCACTGCACTCCAGCCTGGGTGACAGAGCAAGACTCCACCTACAAAAAATTAAAAATCTAAGATCAAAATGAGAATTGACATTCAAATAATATTGTGTTTTCCTTTATGTTAACTCATTATATATCTCTATTTTTATTTATTATTGTGATATTGCTTGATTATTTGTTAGTGAAGTTTAACTTCAAGACATTATTTATATTTTCAAATTCTTTACCTTTAGAACATATGGAGTAAAGTTATATTAAGTGTCTTAAAGTAGTTTACCTCTAATTCTAACTACTGTGTTATGTCTGGGATGCTTTCAATGGATTATTTTCCTTAATTACGGGCCATACATACCTGTTTCTTTAAATGCCTGATAATCTTTGATTTTATTCCAGACATTGCAAAAGTTTTTCATTGTGTTTTGAATTTTTTATTGCCTGTAAACTTTCTAAGTATTTTTTTCTGGGACATAGACATAGCTTGTTCCTTTCAGATCTTGATGTTATGACTTGTTAGGCAGCTGCAGAGAAGTAACCAGGCAGCTAATTATTTCTCATTAATTAGGTATGGTCTTTCTGAGTTTTTAACTTTTTGCCTCATGAATTATGAGTTTTTTTCTGGTCTTACCAATGAGAACACACACTGTTTCTGGACCTATGTGTGCACTGGTCATTGTTGTCGCTGATCCTTTTTTATAGTTCTTTACCCAGCCTCAGGTAGTTTTGTCACATATATGTATGGATCAATATTCTGCTCTTTGAGGGGGACTTCTGTAGATATCTAGGATTTTATCTCTGTGCAGTTTTCTCCTTTGTGGTACTCTTTGCTGTGAACTCTTGCTACCTAAGTCTCCTGGTAGTCTTAGCTCCATCTCCTCAACTCATGGAACCTGCCAGAATCCTCTTTGCTTTTTGTAAGCACAACCTTTCTAAAATGTAAAAATGATTCTTTAGTTTTCCTACTTAAAATTTATGTTTTATAGTTTCACATAATTTATAGGAGTTCTCATGTTCAGGTTATTGCCTATTCCTCCAAACTTGTATTGTTGTCCTCTGACACACAGAGCAAAAACAAACAAACAAAAAAACAAAACCCGACACACTGCTTACATAATAAAATCTCCTGGGTGGATTTTATTTACATTTTTAAATCTATTGTCACACTTACTAAAGGAATGGTTGCCAAAAAAATAGAGATTTTTCATATTCCCTTACCAAACTTTCCCTAATGTTAACATGTTACATAGCCATACTAAAATGATCAATACCAGAGAACTAACATTGTCACATACTTCTCTCTCTCTCATTTTTTTTTTGATAGACAGAGTCTTGCCCTGTCTCCCAGGCTGGAGTGCAGTGGCGCAATCTCGGCTCATTGCAACTTCCACCTCCTGAGTTCAAGTGATTCTCCTGCCTAACCTCCCTAGTAGCTGGGACTACAGGTGCACATCACCACGCCCAGCTAATTTTTGCAATTTTATTAGAGACAGGCTTTTTTTTCTTAGTTTTCTCCTTTCTTAACAGTTGCCAGGTCTTTAATTTTCCTTCACAGCATTGATACTTTAGGAAGTACTGATCAGTTACTTGGAAAATGTCTATCAATTTGGGTTTTATTGATGCTATTTCTTACTAAAATGAGACAGTGCCATTTTGGAAAAAATAATATAAAAATGATATTATTCTTTTTCAATGAATTATTTCAGGGACTTCACAATGTCAATTTATTTTATAAGTGGTGATGTTAGCATTGACAAATTTATTTTATAAGTGGTAATGTTAGCCTTGACCACTTGCTTAAGTTAGTATCTGCCAAGTTTATTCATTTTAAATACTATTTTTCCCATTGTAATTTATACATTTTTGGGGGTACATATATTTAAATTACACAAATGTCCTGTTTGTTTTCAAATTCCCTTCACTATTTTTTTGTTGATATATCATAGGTGTGCATATTTTGGTGGTACATGCTATATTTTGATACATGCATACAATGTGTTTTCCCCCACTAATTTTGCCAACCATAGATAACTTTTCTCTAAAATAATTATTACACTGGTATTTACTCTGAGTGGTTTCTTCTTTCCCTTTTTTCTTTTAAATTTTCAAATCAGAATTCTTCCATGAGAAAGAATTCCTTCTCTCTTGTTTATTAATTCAATATTTATTTAATTCATGAATTTTTAGTGTATGGGCTATAATTAAAACTATTATTATTTTATTCTTTAAATTGTTTGACCATTAGGATCTACTGCAGGTTGACTTCTGTGTTCTTTTGTTATGCTCCTGTCCTTTTGTGATAACTTTTTTATATTCTGGCACCCCAAGATGCTTTAGATATATTTTGTAATTTCCTCACCCTAGCCCTAGATTCAACCATTATTTTAACATGAAGCCCTAGTTCTTTTTATTGGAGAATGATGTTTAGAATAAAAGATTGTAATACTAATTGTGCTTATTGCCTCTGGAGTACTATTAATACTTGGTCTTGGCCTTCTCAATAGACAGCTAGGGAATCTATGTATGTATATGAATCCATGCATAATACAAATATCAACATATATTTATTTATCCATATTTAACCAATCAGTCAATCATCTTGTATCATATACCGTATAATTTTTCATGATCAGTTTATACTGACACCTCCAATTCTATCATTTGAGCTTTTTCCATTTCTTATTTTCAACTTCATTCTCAGATACTTAGATAGCCAACTCTTATTTTTATTATCTATATTTGTAGTTTTGTTTAATGCTAGTGTATAATAATTTCATAAATTCTCACTCATCTCTGAGTATCTATTTTAAAATTTTGTTGCACAGATTACAATATATATTTATGTACAGAGTTTTTTCGTTTTGTCTTTATCTTTAGAAAGTAACTTAGTTTATATTTTGCCTTCCTCATGCCCTTCAGTGTGGTTATGTTATTGATTTGCAATACAGTTAGGTTAAATTTTTATTCCTGAATTATATTTTTCTTTTCTTCAATGTCCTGGCAAGTTTTAATGATTTGTTTATAATCCCAGTTATACAAAAAATGTATTCAGAGATGAGTCACAGCATTGTTGTTCCTACCACTCATTGTCCTTCCCCTCATCTTTCTACCCCTTTTCACCCACTCCTTACCAGGTAATCAACATATAACTGGAATGTTTTCAGTTTCACCTTTTTTCACTTACCTAGCTCTTTCTCATCATTTATAACAATTATTTTTTAATTTATTGGGCCTAATCCTAGGCCTGAGATCATGCTATATGGTACTTAGTTTAATTCTCACAAAACCTTATGAAATAAGTAATATTCCTAGCCCATTTTTAGTAAGAAGGGAACAAAAGCTTAGAGTTGTAAAGTAAGTTGACCAGGGCTTCACAGGTATGTAAATGATCCAGCTCACATTTATATTATTCAGGGCTGTCTGCTTAAATATGCGCTACTATCTCCCAAATATTTTTTAGGACCCAGTGATACTTTTAAATTGAGGCCTTTGGTGATCTCCCAGGGCAGCTAGGCATTCTTTCTCTTCATCTACCATGGTCACCTGCTCATACTATTCATGTAACATTTTGAATCCTAGTTCTGCCACTTACTATGTTTATGACTCTATGTAATATAGTTAACACATCTGTACCTCAATTTTTTTATCTGTTACAGTAGCTACTTCACATGGCTGTTGTGAATATTAAATTGGTTAATATTTGTAAAGATTTATATTGCATGTATAAGATACAGAGTAATAACTGAAAAGTGTTTTAAACAGACCAACTTCTGATTACTAGTTTAATTTTTAAAACATTATTTTTCCACTTCACACTTTTTATTTCACACTAGATTAAAAAGATTTTTTTGGCCACCCTTGTGATTATTTCCACTGCATAAAAAGTGCCTAGAACATATAGCAGTGTTCAATGTATACTTGAAAAAATAATAATTTCATAAAAGTTAAAATATGTGTATAGCATTCTAAAGGTTAAAAAAGATAAAATGAAGTGTTAATTTAGCAATCATTTTAAATCCAACATTAAAATTAAAATAGAATTAAATATCTGCATTGACATATAAATGTATACTGGGAAAATAGTGTAGTTTTTATTGAAGATTACATGCATTATAAAATAAATTTCAATTGAAAAATGATTTTTACAGAATGATTTCTGGATTTTCTTTTTCCTGATTTAAAAATTGTGAAAAGAGTTAGCCTTTTTAATAAGGATTTGGAGGTGAATCATTACATACTGCTGGCTTCCCTTCTGCCAACATCAATAAAACAATAAAGCTCTTTGGCTTTGGGAGCCTGAGGGACAGCCATGAACCTGAACTTGATGCCCTTCTCAGAACTGGTTCCTGAGAAAACTCTGGAGTGAGCCACATAAGAAAGAGAGTGAAATATCTGTCTTAACCAGACTTTCTGGATGTCAAAAGGTCAAATATTGCTGTATAGATAGATATTTGAACCTTTTACACAAATCAAACTGTTACTTTCCATGAGTACTTCCCATGAGTTGTTCAGGCTCTTTATCTCTGTTCACAATGGGGAGGAAAGGAAAACAAATCTTTTTACATATTTAATAATGTTAAGGAAAATGAAAATGAAATGATATTAGGTACATTTAATGTATGCTTTATTTAATGTTTTTTAATTGTATGAATGTGGGGATACAATTGCAATTTTGATACATGGATTTGTTATGTAGTAGATAAGTTTGGGCTTTTAATGTAACCACTATCCAAATAGTGTACATTATACCCACTAAGTTATTTCTCATCCCTCACCTTCCTCCCACCCTTCCAAGCCTCCAATATCTATGGGTCCGCTCTCTATGTCCATGTGTACACCTTATTTAGCTCCAACTTATAAGTGAGAACATGGAGTATTTGATTTCCTATTTCTGAGTTATTTCACTTAATGGCCACTAGTTCTATCCATCTTTCTGCAAAATACATTATTTCATTTTTTTTGGCTGAGTAGCATTCCATATGTGTGTATGTGTATATTTTGGCTGAGTAGTTTTCCATGTGTGTATGTGTATATATACATATATAACATTTTATTTATCCAATTATCCATTTAAAAATGTATTAGTCCATTTTCACACTGCCAAGAAAGACGTACCTAAGACTGGGCAATTTACAAAAAAGGTTTCATAAACTCACAGTTCTAAGTGGCTGGGGAAACATCACAATTATGATGGAAGGTGAAAAGCACATCTCACATCAGAGCAGGCAAGAGAGAGAATGAAGGCCAAGCGAAAGGGGTTTCTCCTTAAAAATCCATCAGATCTTGTGAGACCTTTTCACTACCACGAGAACAGTATGGGGAAACCACATCCATGATTCAGTTATCTCCTACTGGTCCCTCTCACAACACGAGGGAATTATGGAAGCTATAATTCAAGATGAGATTTCGATAGGGACACAGCCAAATCGTATCATTCCATTCCTGGCCCCTGCCAAATCTCATGTCCTCACATTTTAACACCAATCATGCCTTCCCAGTAGTCCTGCAAAGTCTTAACTCATTTCGGCATTAACTCAAATGTCCACAGTCCAACATCTCATTTGAGATAAGACAAGTCCTTTCTGCTATGAGTCTGAAGAATCAAAAGCAAGTTTGTTATTTTCTAGATACAATGGGGGTACGGGCTCTGGGTTAATACAGCAATTCCAAATGGGAAAAATTGGCCAAAACAAAGGGGCTACATGCCCCATGCAAATCCAAAAGTCAGTGAGCAGTCAAATATTAAAGCTCCAAATGATCTCCTTTGACTCCATGTCTCACATCCAGGCCATGCTGATGAAAGAGGTGGGTTCCCAAGGTTATGTGTAGCTATGCCCCTGTTGCTTTGCAGGGTAAATCCTCCCTCCCAGGTGCTTTCACAGGCTAGCATTGCATGTCTGCAGCTTTTCCAGGTTCATGGTGCAAGCTGTCAGTGGATCTATCATTCTGGGGTCTGGAGGAGGGTGGATCTCTTCTCATAGCTCTACAGGCAGTGCCCCAGTGGGCACTCTGTGTGTGAGTGGGAGCCCAACTCACATTTCCCTTCCACACTGCCCTAGCAGAGGTTCTCCATGATGGCCCCGCCCCTGCAGCAAACTTCTTCTTGGACATCCAGGCCTTTCGATACATCTTCTGAAATCTAAGTGGAGGCTCCCAAACCCCAATTCTTGGCTTGTGGGAACTGAAAGACTCAACATCATGTGGAAGCTGCCAAGGCTTTGGGCCTGCACCATCTGAAGTCGCAGCCTGAGCTGTACCTTGGCCTCCTTCACCACAGCTGGAAAAGTTGGCATTCAGGGCACCAGGTTCCTAGGCTGCACGCAGCATGGGGACCCTGGACCCAGTCCATGAAACCAATTTTCCTCCTCTGGGCCTCTGGGCCTGTGATAGGAGGGGCTGCCGTGAAGACCTCTGACATGCCTGGATACATTTTCCCCATTGTTTTGGGAATTAGCATTTGGCTCTTTGTTACTTATGAAAATTTCTGCAGCTGGCTTGAATTTCTCCTCAGAACATGGGATTTTCTTTTCTGTCGCATTGTCAGGCTGCAAATTTTCCAAACTTTTATGCTCTGTTTCCCTTTTAAAACTGAGTGCCTTTAACAGCACCCAAGTCACCTCTTTAATGCTTTGCTTTGCTGCTTAGATATTTCTTCTGCCAGATACTCTAAACCATCTATTTCAATTTCAAAGTTTCACAAGTCCTTAGGGTAGGGGCAAAATGCTGCCAGTCTCTTTGCTAAAACATAACAAGAGAAGTTCCCAATAAGTTCTTCATCTCCATCTGAGACCACCTCAGCCTGGATTTCATTGCGTGTATCATTATTAGCATTTTGGTCAAAGTCATTTAACAAGTCTCTAGGGAGTTCCAAACTTTCCCACATTTTCTTGTCTTCTTCTGGGCCCTCCAAACTGTTCCAGCCTTTGCCTGTTACCGAACTTCAAAGTTGCTTCCACATTTTCGGGTTATCTTTTTAATAGCGCCCCACTCTACTGGTACCAATTTACTGCATTAGTCTGTTTTCACACTGCTGATAAAGACATACACAAGACTAGGCAATTTACAAAAAAAGAGGTTTAATGGACTCACAGTTCCATGTGGCTGGTGGGCCTTACAATCATGGCAGAAGGGGAAAGGCACATCTCACATTGCAGCCAGCAAGAGAGACAATGAGAGACAAGCAAAAGGGGCTTCCCCTTATAAAGCCATCAGATCTCGTGAGACCTTTTCACTACTATGAGAACAGAATGTGGGAAACTGCCCCTCTGATTCAATTATCTCCCACTGGGTTTCTCCCACAACAAGAGGGAATTATAGGAGCTACAATTCAAGATGAGATTTGGGTGGGGACACAGCCAAACCACATCAAGCAATATTTAGGTTGATTCCATACCTTTACTACTGTGAATAGTGCTGTGATAAACATACAAGTGAAAATATCTTCCTGATATAATGATTTTCTTTCTTTTGTGTAGATACCCAGTAGTGAGTTTTCTGGATCAAATGGTAGTTCTGTTTTTAGTTCTTTGAGAAATCTCCATATTGTTTTTCTATAGAGATTGAATTAGTCTACAATCCCACCAACAATGTATAGACATTCCCTTTTCTTCACAACCTTGACAACATCGTTAATATTTTGACTTAGAAAATTATTTTAAACTCAGAGGAGATGTGTGTATGTTTGTTACATGGGTACATTGCATTCTGGTGGGGGTTGGTCTTCTAGTGTACCTGTTACCCAAATTTGATGTTTTATTAATAGCCATTCTTACTGGTATAAAATGGTTCTCATTGTAGGTTATTTTGCATTTCTCTGGTCATTAGTGATGTTAAACATTTTCTCATGTCGTCTTTTCCGATTGTACTTATTTGAATCTTCTCTTTTTTCTTGGTTAGCAATCTATCAGTTTTGTCTGTCTTCCCAAGAACCAAATTCTCGTTTCATTGATGGTTTTATTTTTTTTTCAGCCTCAATTTCATTAGCTCTGCTCTGATCTTTTTTATTTCTTTTCTTCTGCCAGCTTTGAGTTTCGTCTGTTTTTGATTTTCTAGTTCCTTGAGGTACAGTATTAGGTTGTTAATTTGAGATCTGTCTTTTTGATTTAGGCATTTAACAGTATGAACTATTTTCAGCACCATTTTCACTGTATCTCAGAAGTCTTGGTATATTTTGTCTCTATTTTCACTCATTTCAAAAAAATATTTGATTTTTGCCCTAACGCCATTGTTTACCAAGGATCATTCAGGAACAGGTTGTTTAATTTTCCTGTCAGTTAATAATTTAGAAAGCTCCTCTTGGTATTGATTTCCAGTTTTTTTTTCCACTGAGAAGTGGTCTGAGAAGATACTTGACAGGATTTTGATACTTGGGAATTTATATAGACTTGCTTTATGGCTAAGTATATGGTCTATTTTGGAGAATATTCCATGCACAGATGAGCAAAATCAATATTCTGTTGTTTGGGGGTAGAATGTTCTGTAAATGTATATTTGGTCCATTTGGTCTACAGTCTTGTTTAAGTCCAGAGCTTCTTTGTTGATTTTCTACCTTGGTGATCTGTCTAGTGTTGTCAATGAGGTTTTGAAGTACCAATTATTATTGTATTGTTGTCTGTCTCTTTTCTTCGGTCTAGTGGTATTTGTTCTATGAGTCTGAGTGCTCTAGAGTTGGGTGCATACAAAGCTGGGCAAGGACATGACAAAAAAGAAAACTATAGACCAATGTTTCTGATGAACACAGATCCTCACAAAATACTAGTAAGCCAAATTCAACACCATATCCAAAAGATAATACATCACAATCAAATGAGTTTTGGTCCAAGGATGGAAGGATAGCTCAACATTTACAAATCAATAAATGTGATTCACCACATAAATTCAAAACAAAAAATATATAATCTTTTTAATAGATGCAGAGAAAGCATTTGATAAATTTCAGCATCCCTTCATGATAAAAATCCTCAAGAAACTAAGAATTGAAGGACTATATTTCAAAATAATAAATGCTATATATGACAAAATCTCAGGTAACATCATACTGGATCAGAAAAGGCTGAAAACATGCCCCCTAGAAACTAGAACAAGAGGAGGATGCCCAGGTCCTCACTCCAATTCAACATCATACTAGAAGTCCTTGCCAGAGCAATCAGGCAAGAAAAAGAAATTAAAGACATCCAAATAATAAAAAGAGAACGTCAAATTGTCTCCGTTAACTGACAATATGATCTGTATTTAATATTTAAGAAAAACCATTTTGCAGTAGTTAAAAAAAAAACCTACAGTGTAACCATCAACAATGAGCTGCTTCTCTCTTTCTCCTTTCTTTTCCAGTTTTTTAAAATCAGATGCATGAGAACACTAATGTTGTTATGGATAATCAAGACCTTGTACTGTAGGAGAGGACACTGATAATAGCTGTGGTTCCAATGGGGAGCTAACCTCACTTAGCAAGTTCTGCCTCAGAGAAGGCCATTGTTAGATCCCTCAGTGTTTGCAGAGCCAACACGTGATAAGATGCAACTTTGTACTTCTTGAGACAGGCTGTGCTGCTTACTGACCAAGTATTCTGGGAGCAAATATGAAAACTGTTTAGTGAAAGAATAATCTGATTTTGGCCATTTAGAAAAGCACTATTAATTCTAGAAAAGTCAATTTTGTTACTATTGATTAAAGTGGGTCCAGGGATTTATTTCAATTAAATTTTAAAATTATTTATAATTCTTGTTGTTCAGAGAATCTATGGTACCCTCCTAATCCTTAAATGACAAGGATAATTGCAACTTCATGTTTTGCATGTGCAAGAAATGTTACCTAATGTTTCCCCACCCACAACAAAAATTACTGACTTTAAACAACAGATTAAATAGAACAAATTTATTTCTCTCAGTTACCAACAGAGTTCTATTTTATATTACTAATTCTTAGTAATGTATATGTATAATTTATTTCTAATATATTTATATTTATAGTTAACATTTATGTTTACTTCTGTTTGTATTATAATACTTAGATCATGCAAAGGCTTTATGTTGGGTTCAGCAAAATGTCAGGAAAAATCTCCTGGGTTACTACAAGGTATCACAAGGTTGAACTTGAATTCAGGGAGTTTTGCAGTGTCTGTGCTACTATACTTTTACACACAATACTTCTGGCATACTGAGCACCTTACCTCTTCAGGTGTGCTGTAAAACCAGCCAGGCCTTCCGAGGTCTAGTTTCCCACACAATTCAGGTGATACTGCCATTGAGTTAGTAGAAACTCAGTCCTCACATAGAGAACAATATATGGTTTTGTTCTTTGTGCAAAGTTTTTCTTTGCAATCCATTTTTATTTTGCTGTATGTTTTTGCTTTTTTTTAATCTTGGTTTTGATATTCAGCTTTGTTTTATTTTGTTTTCTCAGTTTTTCAAATAATTTACTTACAGAGAGATATTGGAAAGCAACTATGTTTACATAATTTTCAACATACATAAAATATATGAAAAGATTTTGTTAGTTTATGTCTGTTTGTGAGAGTGTGAGCAGCTGTGCCATAAATATATTGATTTTGAAATAAAAGTAATGTGATTGATTAATTAAAACATAGGTATTCTTCATAAAGTAGGGATTAGGGTGGACATTGATTCTTCATAAAGTAGGGATTAGGATGGACATTGGGAGATAGCTGCTAATGAACCAATCTTTTTAAAAATTTATTATTATTATACTTTAAGTTCTGGGGTACATGTGCAGAATGCGCAGGTTTGCTACATAGGTATACACATGCCATAGTGGTTTGCTTCACCCATCAACCCGTCATCTACGTTAGGTATTTCCCCTAAAGTTATCCTTCCCTTAGCCCCCCAACCCCTGACTGGCCCCGCTGTGTGATGTTCCCCTCCCTGTGTCCATGTGTTCTCATTTGAACAAATCTTTTCTTAAAATTTTTGTCCCTTCTATTTTCTAGTTGTCTTATAAATTTAGAGGGAGGAGTCAATAAGATAGCATTTAAATATTAAATTTTTCAGTGTAAGAAATATATAGTTTATAAATAAAATATTTTACAGTATGTGTTCATTTGCTGTAACTCTTATGAATACATAGGAAGGATTTTGCACTAGTTATTGGAATTATAGGCGTAAACCATTATGGAATAGTCCTCAAGTGCCCAAAGTTTAATAGTGAAGAAATAATTGAACCTTTCTACATATGTAAATTTAACTTCTTTTTCTTTTTTTTCTTTTTTCTTTTTCTTTTTTTTTTCAGAAGGAGTCTCGCTCTGTTGCCCAGGCTGGAGTGCAGTGGCACTTAGAATTATTCTCAGGTTTGTTATAGAATTCAACTGATTCTTTTCCCTACTGAATTTATCCATGATAGTCTACCTACCTATAGTTAGAAGTTTTTCTCTGATCTTAAATTTAACTCTTACCAAATATCTAGAAATCTGAATTATTTATTATTCTCTTTTAAAGGAATAAGTCTTATATTTTTTAGTGTGTGTTAGGCTATGCAGATAGCCTAGCTAGGCATAGCGGCCTAGGCTAATTTTTTGCATGTGCCTAGTGCAATCGCATGGTGTATGTGTACTTAATGAAAACTTTTTGATGATTTATGGTGATACATTTTGCATGCCTAAAATATACAAAAAATTAGTTATTTAATACTTTTTTGAAATATTTTTTGCGATTTTTTTTAAAGTTTTAAAATCTGAATGTATGATTAAAGCCAGTCATAACACAGCTGGCACTGAATTCCTAAGGTGTTTACTCCCTAGGGAAAGCAGCATTTTTATGACAACTCTGCTTAACATACACAACCTTTTTTCCTCAGTAAGAAAAAATATATATTTTTAAAAATATGATACAGTAGAAGACATGATAGTTCATATGGTTTACAGAAACATGTTCTTAGATATTTTAATTTCTAGGACTTGTCACAGACCTCAGTAATTATTTCTACTCTTCCCCCAAACTGTCAAAGCAAGTTTTAAAAATTTCATTTAATCTGTATTAACAGTGTTCAGATTTCATTTTACTCAATAGTAAGACAGATTCAGTGACAGATTATATTGTTACATTTTAAGTATTTCATCTCTCCATCTTTGATCTTGTGTGTTTCTCTCCTGTTCCTAATCTTTGTTAGTAACATTGCCATTCTTTCTTTCATGAGAATCAAAACCTTAAAGTCATGTTTGACCTCTCACTCACCCTCTAACCCTTATATAATTGAGTGCCAATTTCTGACAATTCTACTTCTTCACCTTCTTTCAATCTCAAACTCTTATTTCTATTTCTATCACTATGACCACACTCCAAGCCTTCAATCACTTTTATCTGGGTTTTTGACATCCTCTGAATATTTTCTGTTATTCAAAGCTATATTTTCTTATGCTGCAGACAGATTTTTCTTTTTAAATCAAATCCATGATCAAGTAATCCTCCTTTCCAAGAATGCATAATTGTTTTTTGTACAGTATTTAATAAAATGCACAGATTTCAATCTTTCATTTAATATATTCAAGAGCCTAATTCAAGTCAACAGTTTATTGTTTTTATGTTTTTAGTTGCATTTGCTGGATGTTTTATTGTAAATAAAATGCCTGTTAAGTAGATTTGAAAACATAAACAGTACAAAAAAGAATATAATCTTTGTTTATAATTCTACTATAAAGAAATACCATAACCTCACTTTTACTTCTAGATTTTTGCATGAATGGTGTAAAAGATACCAGCATGACTATTCACAATTTTACTTTTTTAAAATTTATATGTTTTCTTGGAAAAATGATTTTAATTGAAGAATATTACAGCTTCTATAATGATCATATATAATCATAACAAGATACATAACCTTTTTTCCCATGGTTCTTATTTTGTAAATAACATTTTTTAAAATTATATTTTATTTTCACATGTATTGCCTTATGAAATAATAGAGTAGTAATTCTATTTTCAATAGTTTATACTTGTATTTCTAACTTCTTGTTTCTTGAGTTACTAATTTTGATTCGGTTCTTGAAATTTCTTAGTTTTCATAGCAATATCAACCTAAAGTTGTGAGAGCAATTCTCTACAGAAAAACAAATACGTATTTTGTTTTCTATGCTCTCCTATATTAAATATCTTTCAATTGTCTGTATAGTTAAAATTTTATTTGTACATAAAAAATCTTGGAGTTAGACATTGAGCCTCAAAATATTTATTGGTAATGCACATTGTGTTACGTTATTTATAGGAGTCTTAAGGCAGGAATGATTTTTGGTTTTTTTGATCATTGAAATTTTATTTTTATTTTTGCTTTCTGATTGCTATAACATATTTTAACCTCATAATTTAAACATTTGATAATAAGAGTTTGGCTTGCGGATCACTTTTAGTTGACTTTATATGAATCAATGAGGGTTTTCAATTTCCTATATCACTTGTTTTTATTTCTTTTTCCCCCTCTGCCTGTCAATAGACTAATATTTTCCTCTAAAAGATAACCGATAGATAATTGGTGTTTGATGTGTGAATGATACCCTAAGTCTGGTATGCCTTTTTATACAACACAAAAAGCAATATGCTTACTCATTTTCTGTTGCCTGTTATTGTAATGAATAATTAGATGCACCTTCCACACTATTTTGTACTTGAAAGCCATGCACACATATTTATAAGATTTTAATCAGCTTTTCATCTGAATATAATACATTTGAGTATGTTTTTATTTCAAATGCCAGAGGTTTTCTGGCATTTGAAATAAAAAGAATTGTATACGTAAATATTTTCTTACTACTGGCCAAGAAAATAACTTGGTGTTCCTTGAAAATTTCTACTTTAAGAAAATGAGAAATACTCTTCTTAACTAACTGATGCTTTAAAATAATATCTCTAACAAACTCCCGTAATGCAGAGCATGATGAGTGGATGTAGAAAGTGCACTAAATTGGGAACTGGCCCCTAAATTCTAAAGCGAAGTCTGTCACTACTATTTACATGCTGCTTATTAGTCAACCAATATGATGGAATTTCAAGTTTCTCATCTTTAGAACAAGTAGGCCGGGCGCGGTCGCTCACGCTTGTAATCCCAGCACTTCGGGAGGCCAAAGCGGGCGGATCACGAGGTCAGGAGATCGAGACCACGGTGAAACGCTGTCTCTACTAAAAATACAAAAAATTAGCCGGCTGTGGTGGCGGGCACTGTAGTCCCAGCTACTCGGAGAGGCTGAGGCAGGAGAACGGCGTGAACCCGGGAGGCGGAGCTTGCAGGAGAGCCCAGATCGCGCCACTGCACTCCAGCCTGGGCAACAGAGACTCTGTCTCAAAAAAAAAAAAAAAAGAATGGGTAATGTGTAAGGGTTTTTTAATGTTAACACTCAACCAAGTAGTATTTTTGAACTGTTTTTTTAATTGAATGTAACTACCTATTATTTTCACATTTTGTGTTTTCTGCTATCTGCTGTTAAGATATGCCATAATTTTCCCTAAGAAAATTAACCCATATAAGTATTTTATTTTATTCTTCTCACAGGTCTGATTTCAGCTTCTGGATGTCTCTAATATTTTTTTAATTTCAAGTTTTAGAGTTGGCCCCATTCATTTTCTGATTTTAAGCATTGTTGCAATATTATAAAATATACATAGAATAGACTTTGGTTAAGACAGCATATTAAATAAGGTAAACAATGCATAAATGGCCCTCAAAGCTCCTAGAATGGAGAAATCATACACTCACAAAATTTGAATTTGTCTGGTTGGTTCTTTGCAAAAATTTACTATAGCATGTGTGCTTTACTGTTCTTTATTTTGACACCTAAATGTTCAGAAAAACATTAGCAAACATTAAGTATTTTCCTGTAATTCTTCTTTTCGTCACACAAAAAATAAGTACATCTTGCCTTAGTTAAGTTTAGTTATGTTATTTTGTTTAAATACTGCTAGCTATGATTTTAAGAAAGCATTCTCACACTTTACAATTACCCATGCAAGACTTATGACTATTCTAACAAAACTATTTAATACAATGTAAAAACTTGTTACTTCCTTTTTCTGGGAAGCTAGAATCTTATAAAAAATTGAGTAAGAACTTTCCCCACAACTTTATATAAGGAGTTTTATTAACAGAAAATATTGGATAATAAGTATATAAAAATCGAAATGTAAACAATAAATAAGCATAAAATGTCCTTGATTGACACATAATATAAAACTTAGTCAATAAAACTTTGAAAATATCTCAAACAGGATCTCTTTGAGAGACATAAAACTTGATCAAATGTGCTTATTTTGCTTTTCTCATTAAAATTGGTATAAAAATAACTGCAAGTGCTAGCCATTTTTCTGTGTGCTTGCATTAAAATCTGTTTGACTTTATACTCACAATGAATCTCTGCTTTAAAGTAGAGAGATGTTCACCTGGAACCCAGGAGAAGAATTACTGTTAGACATCTGAAGTCTAATGATTGATGAACATAACACTCTTCAAAAATTCAATTTTAGATCTGAGTTGATGGCTCTACTCCTGGAGCAAACACCTTAGGGCTAGATAGCACTTTTCTCCGCAGTTTTCACATATTGGGAAAAAGGTGCATATCTGTCATTTACAGCAAAAGGAGATTTTTTTTTTTTTTCTCAACTCAGGGAAACTACAGTGGCTACTTTGTAAGTCATTAGTAGATTATCTTCTCATATCTATACTTTTATTGTCAGACAGTTCTTTCCATGATAGAATTAATCTCAGATGAGTTTATGTGTTTTTTTTTAAATTGGCCAGAAAATATTGTTTTAAAATTTTTAAAAATGTGATTTCATAACACAATGCAATTTTTTTTTTTTTTTTTTTAAGACAGAATCTCGCTCTGTCGCCCAGGCTGGAGTGCAGTGGCGTAATCTCGGCTCACTGCAAGCTCCGCCTCCTGGGTTCACGCCATTCTCCTGCCTCAGCTTCCCGAGTAGCTGGGACTACAGGCACCCGCCACCATGCCTGGCTAATTTTTTGTATTTTTTTTAGTAGAGACGGGGTTTCACCGTGTTAGCCAAGATGGTCTCGATCTCCTGACCTCGTGATCCTCACACCTCGGCCTCCCAATGTGCTGGGATTACAGGAATGAGCCACTGTGCCCAGCCAATACAATGCAATTTTATGGATTATTTATAAACATTTATTATGTACTTAATCACAAATGTGCAGCATAGTTAATATTTTTAGTGTATAGCTGAAAATCGTTAATTACTATTCACTGGAAAATTAAATTTAAAAAGTAAAATAGCATTATTAAAATTATTTGGAGAAACAATGAAAAAACATTCAGATTAAATATTATGAAATAATACAATCCCACTCAAAGGAAAATGTACAGTCTTCTCTCTCTCTCTCTCTCTCTCATGTATTTTTTTGAGATGGTCTCTTGCTCTGTTGCCAAGGCTGGAGAGCAATAGCGTGATCATGACTCACTGCAGCTTCAAGCAATTCCTCATCTCAAGAGATCCTCCTACCTTAGTCTCCCAAATACCAGGGACCATAGGCACACATTGCCATGCCTGACTAATTTTTGTTTAAAATTTGTAGAGAGAGAGGTCTCGCCTGGTTGCCCAGGCTGTTCTCAAACCCCTTGGCTCAAGTATATATAGTTATTACATTTTAGAAAGTAGAAAAATAATAGCAAAATAAGAAAAACATGTGGAAGGAGAGTTTTAATAAAATATATCGAAAATAATTTGTTAAAGAACAGGAGATATAAAATTATAAAATAAAGTCAAAAACAGGTCCATCCAAAAATGGTTAAAACAAACAGCCCCCTGGTAATAACTTTTCTAAAATGCTTGATTAAAATAAAATTCATAGGCCACAAAATTAGCTGATTTAAAGTATAAAATCAATTTTAAGTGCATTTACAAAGTGTGCAAACATTGCCACAATCTAATTTTTTAGTTCCTCTAAAGGAAATTTCATACACATAAACAGTAACTGCTTTCCACCCTCTCCTCCAGGCACAAAAATCCAGTAACTTTTTTGCTGTTTCTCCATATTTGCTTATTCTGAACATGTAATAAAAATGGAATTATACAATATGCAGTATTTTGTGACTAGATTCTTTCACTTCCATTGTGTATTCAAAGTTCATGTAATGATATGATCACCTGATTTTCTTCTTACAGCTTATTGGTGTGATGAAGTACAGTAATTGGTTTTTGAATATAGAACTTTTCATAGCTGTCGTATTTGCTAGTGGTATATATTTTTTAGTAATTTATTGGAAGAGTAAATTTGCCAATATATTGCTAAGGGTTTTTTAATTTATGTTCAAGAGAAATATTGGTCTATGGTTTTTCTTTTTTTTTTTTTATCTGTCTTTGATATTAGGGAAATAGTAGCTGTATTAGTCCATTCTCACACTTCTATAAAGAAATACCTGAGACTGAGTAATTTATAAATGAAAGAGGTTTAATAGACTCACAGTTCCACATTGCTGGGGAGGCCTCTGGAAACTTATAATTAGGGCAAAAGGCAAAGGAGAAGCAGGCACTTTCTTCACAGGGCAGAACAGAGTGAGTGCAAGCAGAGGAAATGCCAGATGCTTATGAAACCATCGATCTAGTGAGACTCACTCATTATCAGGAGAATAGCATGGGGGAAACCACCCCCATGATCCAATTACCTCCACGTGGTCCCACCCTCAACATGTGGGGAATATGGGTATTAAAATTCAAAGTGAGATTTGGGTGGGGAAACAGAGCCAAACCATATCATTCTGCCTAGTCCTCTCACAAATCTCATGACCTCACATTTCAAAACACAATTATGCTCTTCTAGCAGTCCCTCAAAATCTTAACTCATTTCAGCATTAACTCAGAAGTCCAAGTCCAAAGTCCCATCTGAGACAAGGCAAGTCGCTTCCACCTATGAGCCCATAAAATCAATAGTAAGTTAATTACTTCCTATATACAATAGAGGAATAGGCATTAGGTAAATACACTCATTCCAAATGGGAGAAATTGGCCAAAACAAAGGGGCTACAAGCCACATCCAGGTCCAAAATCCAATAAAGCAGTCAAATCTTAAAGTTCTGAAATCATCTTCCTTGGCTCCATGTCTCACATCCAGGTCATGTGAATGCAAGAGGTGGGCTCCCAAGGCTTTAGGCAGTTCCACCCTTGTGGCTTTACAGGGTACAGCTCCTCTCCTAGTTGCTTTCACAGGCTGGCATTGAGTGTCTGCAGCTTTTCCAGGTGCATGGTGCAATCTGTCAGTGGATTTACCATTCTGCAGTCTGGAGGGATGGTCGCCCTCTTCTTGCAGCTCCACTAGGCAGTGCCCCATGGAGGACTCTATGTGGGGGCTCTGACCCCACATTTCCCTTCGGCACTGCCTCTATGAGGGCTCCACCCCTGCAACAAACTTCTGCCTGTATGTCCAGGCATTTCCATACATCCTCTGAAATCTAGGCAGAGGTTCCCAAACCTCAATTCTTGACTCCAGCATATCCACAGGCCAACACCACATGTAAGCTACCAAGGCATGGGGATTGCACTCTCTGTAGCAATGAATGGCCTGACCTGCACATTGGCTCCTTTTAACCACTGCTAGAAAGCAGGGCACCAATTCCCAAGACTGCACAAAGCAAGAAGGCCTGGGGCCTTAGGCCTCTAGGCCTGTGATGGGAGAACTGCCATGCAGGCCTCTGACATGCCCTGGAGACATTTTTCCCCATTGTCTGGATGATTAACATTTGGCTCCTTCTTACACAAATTTCATCAGCAGGCTTGAATTTTTCCCCAGAAAATGGGTTTTTCTTTTCTATCGCATTGTCAGGCTGCAAATTTTCCTAACTTTTATGCTCTGTCAACTCTTAAGAGCCTTGCTGTTTAGGATTTTATTCTACCTGATACCCTAAATCATCTCTCTCAAATTCAAAGTTCCACAAATCTCTAGAGATCTCTAGAAATATTTGAGATCAACTCAAATATTTATAATTTTCTTGTAGTGAGAATATTCAAAATCCTATCTTCTAGCTATTTGGAAATATAAAATATTGTTAACTGTAGTCACCCTGCTGTTAAATATAATACCATAATTATTTCTCCAATTTAACCGTACATTTGTAACCATTGACCAATCTCTCCCTTTCCCTCCAGCCCTCTCCCCATCATAGTTTTTTCTCCCCATCACAGCTTTTTCACTCTGGGTTTTCAGCTAGTGAGATTTACTCCCACCACTGGCAAGCTCCGGGTTCTTGTCCCACAACCAAGAATAATAAGCCACATACACACCAGAGAGTGAGTAACGCAGAGTTGGAGTTATTAAGCAGCAGAAAAGCTCTCACCAAGGAGAAGGGATCTGAGATAGGGTTTCTGGCTGTGAGGCTAAGTTCAGGGTTTTTATACACTTGGAAGGAGGAGGAATGCACTGATTGGTTTGTGGGCCAACTTGGAGGAAGCACCAATCAGAAAGAGACATGTTAGTGGAAAAAACCAATTGAAGGCAGAGGTAAAGGCTCAGCCTACAACCAATCAGGGGCTGGAGGGATGTTACAGTTTATGCAAATGAATGTTCGGCCCATGACCAAACACAGAAATATAGGTATATGTAAAATAAGTGAAAGATAAGGACCAGTTGGGCGGAAGTGTGTGAAACAAGACAGAGGGGTAAGCCAAGGAGAGGGAAATGTGTCCAAAACAGGAGTGGAATTTGTTCATCTGCGTTCAAAGAGTAGGCATTTCCATCCAAGGATGCAGACTCTTTCTTATGGGGCCTGCAGTTTTATTTTCAGGCTGTTCCTTGTTTAAAGGAGTTTTACTGAGGACCCACTCTAACTGCCTGCCTGACGGTTTCTTTCTTTCTCCTCTCTCCCTAGCCTCTGGAATCACTATTCTATTCTCTACTTTTATGAGAACAAAATTTTTAGCTCCCACATATGGATAAGATCATGAAATATTTGTCTTTTTTGTGCCTGGTTTAACTTAACATAATTTTCTTCATGTTCACCCATGTCTCAAATGACAGGATTTCATTTTTTAATGGATGAATCATATTCCACTGTGCTTCTATACATTTTGTTTATCCATTGATTCACTGATGGACACTTAGGTTGATTTCAAATTTTGGCAATTGTGAATAGTGCTTCAATAAACATGGGGTGCAGGTATCTCTTCAACACATTAACTTCCTTTCTTTATAATATATACTCAGAAATAGGATTGCTGGATACTATGGCAGATCTAGTTTTGGTTTTTTGAGGAACTTTCATATTCTTTTCCATAGTAGTTTTACTAATTTAGATTCCCATCTGTGGTGTTCAGGCATTCTTCTTTTTTCCATGTTTATGTCAGCATTTGTTTCATTTTGCTTTTCAATATACCCAATCTAATAATTGGGTGGTGGTGTCTCATTGTGGTTTTGATTTGCATTTTCCTGATGATTACTGACATTAAGCACTTTTTTCAAATATTTATTAGTCATTTGTATGTTTTCTTTGAAGAAATGTCTGTTCAGTCTTTTGTCCACTTTTAAAAATAAATTATTATTATAATAATAGTTATTGTTTGCTATTGAGTTCTTCATATATGTTGAATATTAAATCTTTTTCAGATAAACAGTTTGCATATGTTTTCTTTCATTCTGTAGGATGTCTTTTCACTGTGTTGATTTTTTAATTTTTCAGGCAGAAGATTTTTATTTTGATATCATCGCATTCACCCATGTTTCCTTTTGCTGCTTGTGCTTTTGGAGTCTTATTCAAAAAATTCTTGTCCAGACCAATATCAGAAAGCATTTTTTCCCCACATTTTCTTCTAGTAGTCTTATTGTTTTAAGTCTGGGTTATCTATTTTGTTCCATTGGTCTATGTGTCTATTTTTCATCCATCATCATGCGGTGTTGGTTACTATAGATTTGTAGTACATTTTAAAATCAGGTAATATCATACCTCCAGTTTTGTTCTTTTTGCTCAAAATTACTTTGGCTATTCAAGGTTTTTGTTGTTTCATGTGAATTTTAGGTTTTTTTTTTCATTAGAGAAAAGACAGGTTTTTTTATTATTATACTTTAAGTTTTAGGGTACATGTGCACAACGTGCAGGTTAGTTACATATGTATACAAGTGCCATGTTGGTTTGCTGCACCCATTAACTCATCATTTAACATTAGGTATATCTCCTAGTGCTATCTCTCCCCCCTTCCCCCCCACCCCACAACAGGCCCCAGTGTGTGATGTTCCCCTTCCTGTGTCCAAGTATTCTCATTGTTCAATTCCCACCTATGAATGAGAACATGCAGTGTTTGGTTTTTTGTCCTTGTGATAGTTTGCTGAGAATGATGATTTCCAGCTTCATCCATGACCTACAAAGGACATGAACTCATCGTTTTTTTATGGCTGCATAGTATTCCATGGTGTATATGTGCCACATTTTCTTAATCCAGTCTATCATTGTTGGACATTTGGGTTGGTTCCAAGTCTTTGCTATTGTGAATAGTGCCGCAATAAACATACGTGTGCATGTGCCTTTATAGCAGCATGATTTATAATTCTTTGGGTATATACTCAGTAATGGGATGGCTGGGTCAAATGGTATTTCTAGTTCTAGATCCCTGAGGAATTGCCACACTGACTTCCACAATGGTTGAACTAGTTTACAGTCCCACCAACGGTGTAAAAGTGTTCCTATTTCTCCACATCCTCTCCAGCACCTGTTGTTTCCTGACATAATGCTCGCCATTCTAACAGGTGTGAGATGGTATCTCATTGTGGTTTTGATTTGCATTTCTCTGATGGCCAGTGATGGTGAGCATTTTTTCACGTGTTTTTTGGCTGCATAAATGTGTTCTTTTGAGAAGTGTCTGTTCATATCCTTTGTCTACTTTTTGATGGGGTTGTTTGTTTTTTTCTTGTAAATTTGTTTGAGTTCATCGTAGATTCTGGATATTAGCCCTTTGTCAGATGAGTAGACTGCAAAAATTTTCTCCCATTCTGTAGGTTGCCTGTTCACTCTGATGGTAGTTTCTTTTGCTGTGCAGAAGCTCTTTAGTTTAATTAGATCCTATTTGTCAATTTTGGCTTTTGTTGCTATTGCTTTTGGTGTTTTAGACATGAAGTCCGTGCCCATGCCTATGTCCTGAATGGTATTGCCTAGGTTTTCTTCTCGGGTTTTTATGATTTTAGGTGTAACATTTAAGTCTTTAATCCATCTTGAATTAATTTTTTTATGATGTGTAAGGAAGGGATCCAGTTTCAGCTTTCTCCATATGGCTAGCCAGTTTTCCCAGCACCATTTATTAAATAGGGAATCCTTTCCCCATTTCTTATTTTGATCAGGTTTGTCAAAAATCAGATGGTTGTAGATATGTGGCATTATTTCTGAGGGCTCTGTTCTGTTCCATTGGTCTGTATCTCTGTTTTGGTACCAGTACCATGCTGTTTTGGTTACTGTAGCCTTGTAGTATAGTTTGAAGTCAGGTAGCATGATGCGTCCAGCTTTGTTCTTTTGGCTTAGGATTGACTTGGCGATGCGGGCTCTTTTTTGGTTCCATATGAACTTTAAAGTAGTTTTTTCCAATTCTGTGAAGAAAGTCGTTGGTAGCTTGATGGGGATGGCATTGAATCTACAAATTACCTTGGGCAATATGGCCATTTTCACGATATTGATTCTTCCTACCCATGAGCATGGAATGTTCTTCCATTTGTTTGTATCCTCTTTTATTTCATTGAGCAGTGGTTTGTAGTTCTCCTTGAAGAGGTCCTTCACGTCCCTTGTAAGTTGGATTCCTAGGGTATTTTATTCTCTTTGAAGCAATTATGAATGGGATTTCACTCATGATTTGGCTGTTTGTCTGTTATTGGTGTATAAGAATGCTTGTGATTTTTGCACAGTGATTTTGTATCCTGAGACTTTCCTGAAGTTGCCTATCAGCTTAAGGAGATTTTGGGCTGAGACAATGGGGTTTTCTGGATCTACAATCATGTCATCTGCAAAGAGAGACAATTTGACTTCCTCTTTTCCTAATTGAATACCCTTTATTTCTTCCTCCTGCCTGATTTCCCTGGCCAGAACTTCCAACACTATGTTGAATAGGAGTGGTGAGTGAGGGCATCCCTGTCTTGTGCCCGTTTTCAAAGGGAATGCTTCCAGTTTTTCCCCATTCAGTATGATATTGGCTGTGGGTTTGCCATAGATAGCTCTTATTATTTTGAGATATGTCCCATCAATACCTAATTTATTGAGAGTTTTTAGCATGAAGTGTTGTTGAATTTTGTCAAAGGCCTTTTCTGCATCTATTGGGATAATCATATGGTTTTTGCCATTGGTTATGTTTATATGCTGGATTACGTTTATTGATTTGTGTATGTTGAACCAGCCTTGCATCCAAGGGATGAAGCCCACTTGATTGTGGTGGATAAGCTTTTTGATGTGCTGCTGGATTTGGTTTGCCAGTATTTTACTGAGGATTTTTGCATCGATGTTCATCAGGGATATTGGTCTAAAATTCTGTTTTTGTTGTGTCTCTGCCAGGCTTTGGCATGAGGATGATGCTGGCCTCATAAAATGAGTTAGGGAGGATTCCCTCTTTTTCTATTGATTGGAACAATTTCAGAAGGAATGGTACCAGCTCCTACCTGTACCTCTGGCAGAATTCGGCTGTGAATCCATCTGGTCCCGGTCTTTTTTGACAGTTTTTTGAATAAGTGATGCTGCGAAAACTGGCTAACTGTATGCAAAAGAATAAAATCAGACTCCTGTCCCTCATCATACATAAAAATCAAATCAAAATGGTTTAAATACTTAAATGTAAGACCTGAAACTATGCAACTACTAGAAGAAAATGCTGGGGAAAGCTCCAGGATATTGGTCTAGGCAAAGATTTCTTGAGTAAGACCTTAAAAGCACAGGGAAACAAAGAAAATATGGGCAAATATGATCGCATCATGCTAAAAGGCTTCTGTACAGCAAAGGAAATAATTAAAGTGAAGGTACAATCCACAGAATAAAAGAAAATATTTGCAAATAATTCAACTGAAAAATTAATAATCATAATATATAAGGAACTCAAACAACTCAATAACAAAAAACCCAAGTGCTTAAGAAAAAAAATTGATAAAATAATTGAATGGACATTTCTCATAAGAGGACATAAAAATGGCTAAGTGGTACATGAAAAAGTGCTCAACGCCACTAAATATAAGATATGCAAATCAAAACAATGAGATGTAATTTCACCTCAGTTAAAACGGTTTTTATCAAAAAACTAAAAAAAAAATGATACTGGTGAGGATGAAGAGAAAGGAGAATACTTTTATACTGTTGGTGGGAATGTAAATTAGAGCTACTAAGAAATGACAGTGGAGATTTCCCCCAAAAACTAAAAATAGATCTATCATATGACCCACCAATGACACTGCTGGGTATATTTTCAAAAGAAAGAAAACCAGTATGTTGAAGAGATATTTGCACTCCTATGTTTATTGCAGAAGTTGTCACAATAACCAAGATATGAAATCAACATATGTGTCTATCAGAGGATGAAAGGATAAAGAAAATTATATATATATATATGTGAGTGTGTGTATGTGTGTGTGTGTATATATATATACACAATGTAATACTATTCAACCATAAAAAAAATAAAATCCTGTCATTTGCAACAACATGGACGAAACTAGAGGACATTATTTTAAGTAAAATAAAGCAGGCACAGAAAGACACTTATCATATATTCTCACTCATATATTGGAGCTAAAAAAAAGATCTCATGAAGATAAAGAGTAGAATAATGACTACCAGAGGCTGGGAAAAATGATACAGGTAAAGGAATAAAGATGGGTTGGTTAATGGGTGGAAAAATACCATTAGAAAGAAGGAAAAGGATCTACTACAATACAGAGATCTTATTAACTATTAACTATAGTTATCATAACAGGTATTTCTAACATGAAGAAATAATAAATGTTTGAAGTGATGGATAACCCAATTGCCCTAATTTGATCATTACAAATTGTATGCTTTTATCAAAATATCACATTTACCACATAAATATGTATAACTATTATATATCCACAAAATTAAAAATAAAAAGGTTATTTGTAAGTATTTTGTAGCTATTATAAACAGAATTGTTTCCTTGGTTCATTTTTCAAATGGTCCTTTATTTGTATATATGTTACTAATTTTTGTAGGTCAGTTTTGTATTCTAAACTTTACTGTATACTTGTTCTAACAATTTCTAGGGTGGTCTTTAGGGTTTTCTCTACAAAAGATCATGTCATCTGCAAAGAGGGACAAGTTAATTTCTTCCTTTTAAATGTATATTGCTTTATTTCTCTCTCGTCTGATTGCTCTATCTAGACCGTCCGGTATTATGTTGAGTAGAAATGACAAAGATGGGCATCATCGTCTTGTTCCAGATCTTAGAGAAGAAGTTTTTCAACTTTTCGCTGTTCAGTATGATATTAGCTGTGGCTTTGTCATATTTGACCTTTATTATACTGAGGTACATTCCTTCTATGTCTAATGGGTTGATAACTTTTATCATAAAAGGGTCTTAAATTTTGTCAAATGCTTTTTCTGCATTTGTCAAGATAATTATGTGGTTTCTGTTCTTCATTCTGTTAATGTAGTGTATCACATTTATGTATTTACATATTTGAACCATCCTTGCATCCCTGAAATGAATTCCACTTGATCACGGTGAATGATCTTTTTGATGAGCTGCTGAATTCAGTTTGCTAGTATTTTGTCATTTTAATGTCCATGGGATCTACTGTGATGGTCTCTCTTATCTTTTCTGGCATGAATAATTTGTGTCTTTTCTCTTTTTCTCTTAGATAACCTTCCTGGAGGGTTCTTAGTGTATTGATCTTTTCTAAGTACTTTTCATTTTGGTGCTCTTCTCTACTTGTTTCCTATTTTCAATATTATTGATTTTTTCTAATTTTTATTATTTATTTTCTTCTGTTTACAGTGCCTTTAACTTGCTTTTCTTTTTCTAGATTTCTAAATAGAAGAAAGATTTTAGATCTTTCTTACTTTATAATAATATGCATTTAGTGATATAAATTTCCCTGTAAACACAATTTTTGTTGCATCCCACAAATTTTGATCAGTAACATTTTTAGTTTTACTTAGTTCAATATATATTTTTAATTTCTTTTGAGACTTCTCCTTTGACCCATGTTTTATTTAGAGGTATGTTGTTTAATCTGTAAGTGTTTTGGGTGTTCCAGTATTTCAGTTATGGATTTCTAGTTTCATTCCATTGTGGGCTGAGAACATACTTTGTACAATTTATTTTATTTTAAACTTATTAAGGTGTGTTTTATGGCTCAAATCTTGTCTATCTTATTGAACGTTCTCTGTGAGCTTGAGAAAATTGTCTGTTCTACTGTTGTTAGATGAAGGAGTCTATAGCTGTCCATTATGTTCAGTTGATTGATAGTACTGCTCAGTTGAAATATATTTTTACTGATTTTCTTCCTACTAGATTTATCAATTACTAACAGAAGGGTGTTGAAGACTCCAACTATAATATCGAATTTAGCATTTCTCCCTGATGTTCTTTTCATGTCTCAAGTTCTATCGGTTTTAAGGATCTGTTGTTAGGTGCATATAAATTAAGAATTGATATGAGTTCTTAAGAGAATGGATTCCCTTATTATTGTGTATAATTTTAAAATTCTATCTTTGTGTTATTTTCTTACTTGATGTTCTTTGGCTTACATTACACATCTTAACTAATCAGAATCTACTTCAGTCATAAACAAACTTGGTTTTAGTGAAATACATAAACTTTATTTTTGTATTGCTCCACCACCTGTACTTTCTTGTGCTATTACTATTATACATGCTATGTCTATTTGGGCTATAAACCCAATGGCACACTGTTAGAATTGTTACCTTATATAAACATATTTTTTAAAGAAGATGGAATAAGGGAACTTTGAAATGTACCTTTCAAATTGATATACTAATTTCCATGTGGGCATTTTAAAAATTAGCTGGAATATGAAGAAACAAAGGCATTATCTGGATATTTGGATATGAAAATATCTTTTGATGGATAAGGTGATACATTAAAACAGGGATTCTACCCCTGGATAGTTTTATGTTAAAATTATTTTAAGACAGATAATCACATAGCACATTATAAAGAATATTAGGCCTTAAATTTTACGTTGTAAATATTAAAAATAAAACAAATCTCTGCTAGTAGATACCTCTCAATGTTTGGTATTAAGCACCAAATCTGATAAAGCACTCTCACAATTGATATTAAAGATATTGACTACATATGGTTATTATTTTATCTATGTTTACTGGAGAAAAGACATTTTAAATCTTCCCCTGTATACTGAAAGGTATGTTGAAACTACGAGATGATATGCAAAAACAATGTATTAATATTATATAAATTTTGGGTGAGAAACACCAGGAGACTATGATCACATGAGACTATGAATATGAGAAAATAATCTGAATTTTAGGTCAAAAAGGTTAGCATTAAAAATGAGTAAGTTAGAATGAATAAGAACTAGTACTTGATATCACAATAGGGTGATTATAGTTGACAATAATTTACTGTATATTTTAAAATATCTCAAAAATGCAATTGGGATATTCCTAACACAAAGAAATAAAAAATACTTTGGTTCATATATATCCCAGTAACCCAGATTTGATAATTACACATTGTATGCATGTATCAAAACATCACATGTACCCAATAAACATATGTAATTGTTAGGTAATCATAATAATTAAAAATATTTTGTTAAAAAAAGCTTATCAGGAAAATAAATAAGCCTTAATCTATGTTCATATCAAAGTATTGTGGTAGAGTTTTAACTATAAAAATTTCTTAACAACATAATAGCCTGTCATAAAACAATAAGTACAGTAAATCATAACAGAAAATCTAAGTAATACAAAAGAATATGTGTGAGGATAACAACATAACTAATATAGGGAAGAAATAAAATAGTCAAACTTTTTTCTACTAGAATAGAAAAAAATATTATGACTCTGCAAATACATGTTCTTTACAGTTTATGGTCTTTAAAGGATGCTATTCCCTCAGTAGAAGCCTTCTGAATTCACTACAGTTGATGATAAGTGCCTGCAGTCATTTTTAGAAACTATAAGCATAAATCTAATTATTGCATCTAAATATGCATACATGGTTGCTATCATAGCTATCCATTTTAGCTAGCTATTAAAAAACTTTTTCCCTTACGAAAATGAATCTTACATTTGACTAGAAATATTTCTTTAATTTCGAATTATGAGGAAAACCCATTAAGGCAATATAGCTTTAAAATGAAATAAATTTTTTACCAGTAATAGCTATATTTTATGTTTCTGTTTTGAATTATTCATGGAGTCCTAGAATTTAGGTATTGAAAAGGGCATCAAAGATTATTTATTCAAGTAAAATATTTAATCTAAGTCATGTTATCTCTTGGAAAAAAAAAAAGCCTCAATGCTCTTGTATAAAATCAACAAATGAGCTATTTGCTGAGGCAAAGAGCTATTATTATAAAATAATATAAATCGTATATAGTTTGCTTTTTGTTTATGCCATATACAAATATTTCAAAGTATATGTTATGATATAAATACTACAGGTAAAAATATATAGATATTATATTTAGTATTCCGTCTATATTTTATAGTATATATTCCTTTGGTATATATTATTTACTGTGGTAATAAAGTAGCAATAACTAAAGGTACAAAGTCATTAAGGTAATTTTTCAAAGTCTAAATATAAAACCTAAGTATAATACTTAATTAATAGTCTTCACTCCTGGTGCAGGACCAAAATCAAGAATTACTTTTTTTTTCTTTCTGTCTAAAATTTGATATTTAATTGGTTAGGTTTCCATGAACACATACTTATTATCCTTCCATTTTAACAGAGTTGTATGTACATCTTAAAAATTTCAAACATGTGTGTACTCCAGTAATACATTTATTTTCTTTTCCTAACCTTCATGAAGGCATCTGCCTCCAAGTCCTCCTGTTTTCAGGCCAGACTGTGAAACTGACTGACCACGTTGCTTGCTCTTCAACTGTCATCTTGGGACTTTATTCTATAACATCAACCTGCAATTTCCTCTCATACAATCTTACTGTTCCTTTGTTCTTTTTCACCTGGTCCTTTCCTTTTTCTACATTTACTTTTTTATTTTGTGGAACATCTATCCTCTAGTAGCTTTCTGTGGATACCTGGAAAATAACATTTTAAGACATTGTATGTTTCAGAAAAGTCTTTTAGATTCTCCACATTTCCTAAGTAATTTTCCTGAAAATAGAATTTTCAGTTGACACTCCCGTTTTCTCGGAAATTCAAAGGCTTTGCCCCGTTTTGTCTTTTGGCTTCCACTATTGCTCTTGCAAATTCCTAACGATATTGTTACTCTTAATTCTATGTATGGGACTGTTTTGGCTATTTGAAAACTTTTAGAATCATCTATTTATGGTTTTCTAAATGTTTAGGGAAATTCATTTTGGTGTGTACCTTTTTCATTTATCTTATTAACATGTGGATTCTTAAAACTGAACACGTCTGCAGTAATATTTGTAGAGATTTACTTGTGTAATGTTTTTGAATTATTTTCTTCCCTCAATTTCTATTTTTTTCTTTCTGGGACTCCTCCTAGTCATATGTTTAACCTCCAATTTGATCATATAATGTTTCCAGTTTGTCTCACTTTTTTTTTTTTTTTGAATTTGTCTTTTTTTCTACATTTTACAAAATTTCTTTAACTTTAATCTTATTAACCTTTCCATGAATTTCCCCTTGAATCATATCTTTAATTGACAAGAACACTTTCTTGTGTATAGAACTCTTTAATCTTATTTGATAGATGTAATATCTTTTAACTACCTAAGAATATTAACTATAGCTCATTTAAAACTTTTTGTTCATTGTTCCTGTTTCCTCTGAAATTCCTTTGTTTCTGACTTTTATGATAGATCACTCTTTCCATTTCTGATGATCTTTTCTATCCTTTTATATTGTTTTAGTCAAACCTCAACCAGAAAGAAATGAAATACTTTAAGTATTTACAACAGAGAATTAGTACAGGAGGTTAGTGGCATAGACAGTGGCTCATCTGATAATGCAATCATGGGGCACTGCCTCACTTTGGCAACATAGAGATGATTTTGGAGAATGAAAATATGAAACCAAACAGAGAAAGATATGGAAAGAAATTAACTTTAGGGAAAATAATCATAGAACTAGCAAACATATTTAAAAGAAAATTAGGATAATTTTATGGGAAACTCTAACATGAGTGAGACCTCTCCAGTAGTTTTATTGTTGATTGATTTGGTGTGAACCAAGCATTTCAATTGGTATCTTCAAAACTAAAAGACCAGGAAATATTTTTTCATGTGATGATCCACCTCTCTAGACAGGAATATTTTAACCTCCTTTCTGGACAGTATAAGCTGAACTGGAAGCTAAGCATGGAAAAATGGCTAGTGACCTCACCATTCATCAGCAGATGCTCACTCAATGGCCCAGCTTTCTGCCTTTGCCTAAGACTCACACAGCCTTGTGACTGGTTTTCTTTTCGGATCTCATCCACAGAGTAAACTCCCTGCCTCCTGCTACTGTCCTGAAGCCATAGGATCAAACTGAGTGATTTAGTGGAAAAGAGGTGGAACTTAACACGCTTTATATGGGGTTTCAATCACTCTTTCTGTTTTTCATCCAGTTCTGTTTTTACATTTGGTGGTGACTCCAATTAGTGAACCTTTCCAGTTGTTCCTTGGTGCAACAATATGCCTCTTATTTAAATTTTTCTCTATAAACAGTTTTTGGCTTTTGTCATTAATTAACCCAACTAACACCTATTCATTCAGTTCCCACCTCACAAAATTGTGCTTATTTCTCTCATTTGTTCTTGGTTTCTCTAGATGCTTGTGGATTTATAACTTGTTCACTTTGGTTTCATTTTAGTTATAATTCAAGGAACAGAGATTTGTGTGAGTGTACAATATCTATCTTTTCTTTTTTCACGTTAATGACAAAATATTGTATAGATAACAAACTTAATGAGTGAAACCTTAGTGACAACACTGCTTTTAAAAACGAAAGAAAAGCTTTAACTAGCTTCTTAATATTGCAAAATTATGTTATGCATGTTTATTTTGTTCAAAATGTGTATGCAAATTTTATTTTTAATATTTCTCTCTTATTCATATTTGCAAGTCAGGATTATAGAAGTCTTGCCAGAAACTGATAGATTGCTTATGTAGAAATTTCTGTCAGTTATTTTAGAACACGTTATTATTTCACAAATGCTGTGAAATTAGAAATAGTGTAAATATTATATTTTGTATTACCTTCTTCAATGCATTTGTCAAAAAGAATGGCACATCTGTGGATGGTTACACAATACGTTCTATCAGTCTGTGTCTTAGTGATTGTCCACTGATGAGAAACTCCAATTAGCCTGTTGTCAAAGCATAATTTCTCATGAAAAAGTTTGTTTTTCTAAATTTTTACTAGATGCAATCTATGCTTCAATGATTAAGTGAAATACAGTCCAGCAATTCACATATTTCACATTTACTTTTTTGATTACTAAAAATTACTTGTTATTAAATCCACGTGTGTAAGCAACAGTGTAAATTTTTTGTACCTTCATTTTGAAGGTAGAAAAATATTTCTTGGGTTACATACTTGATCAATGCATGGCATTAAGGGTAAAGATCAGGAACTTAAGGGTGAACTGATTTGAAAATATCACTTCAACATTTGCAAAAATAATTGATATTCATACATAGATTTCCACAGCTTGAATATGCATACATTGTTCACTGAAGCATTGTTTTTCCTCTCACTCAGCTTTCCTAGAGGTAGTTTACAGAAGTAGAAACAGTATTCGATTGTACAGGCTTTTAAAAGAATTATAACTGTAACATTTGACATAGTTTGTGAAAAGTGCATTTTGTGTTATTTTGAGTGAGAAGTTAATGCCCACCTGCCTGTCTAAATTCAGAGAACCAGAGCGAATTTTCCTGTATCAATTTGTCCTCTTAGAAAGAATACAACTACATTGTCAATGCAGGAACAAAGTTTTAATCAAGCTTTGCTTAAGCCAATACTTAATCCAAGTAGCAAGAACACCTGTTCTTCCATGAACTGGCTGGAAGCTTTCCTGCTGATCGAGACAAAACTCACTAGGAATGGGTATTGGGAGGACGTCTATTCACTAAAAGGTTTGGAGTCAACTTCCAGAGCCATAGAACACTGCAAGGCTCATGAGAGTAAAGTTAGAGGACACTGAGAACTCCTTGAGTATTTTGAAAATTCCAAGAGAAGTGCAGCCAGACAAAGCAATTTGAACATTTCATAGGCTCTTATTTTTGACATTTCTATAATTTTGTAGTTGTGAATATGGATATGACATTTTCTTCTTTTCACTCACTCATATTGAGTACTTACAGACTTAAATGATTTTCAGGCATTACAAAAATATCCCCTGCAACTGTATGCAAATGAAGTACGGTTTGCTCAGCATAGATAGCATTTATCTGGAGAGCAGGTCCATATATTTCACCAGAGTCTCTATATTAGAGTGGCATCTACATTAAAAAATGATTTAAAAAGGGACTTAAAGCTTCCCCCTGAAAGGAAGGTAAGTCTATTTCAGTATATCAAAAGACATAATAAATCCTGGGTTATGTTAATTTTGCATTTCTCTTCTAGGGTCTGTATGTATTGACTAATAGACAAGTAGAGTATTTTATATTGGTGAGTATGCTGCTAATTGAGTGTAGAAGATAATGTTTATTGTTAAATGAAAATAAAATAAGCTCAATAACCAATTCAAGTTAGAATTTCACTCTCCCGGCAGCCTTATTTTTGGTCTTATTTTACTCTTTAACCTCTATTTTTACATACATTTACTTACATCTTACGATTTTAATCAAAATATATATATGCTGTGAAAATGGATGCCTGGCTTAAATGTAGTGTCACGCAGAAGAACGTGTCTTAAATTTTATTTAACAATACTTATTTATGTAATCAATAAAATAGATGTAATAACCAGAATATTAAATATGTATGGTTTTATCTTTCTTAATCAAGAATTATGAACATAGATGTTCTTGTAGTTGTTTTACATTTCTTTTTACTCAATGAAATATATCCCATTAGAAAAAATGTCTTAGAAGTAAAAGAACCTTTCCAAAGGGAAGTTTATATAAATATTACTAATGATCCTTCTAAAATAAATCAAATTTAAAACCTGTTGAAACCCTCAAAGCACAAAAGTCTTACATAGAACAAGTTGAAATTCTCTTAAACTTCCCTAAGCTTTGTCTATATAAACAATCCCAAACTTCTGCACTATGAATGATTGACTCTATGGCAGGGTAAATGGTGGTGTTCTTGTTTGTTTGTTTGCTTTGTTTTTCAGCCCATGGCAATTCACTCAACAGCTGTGAGCTCCATTTTCTTGCTGTTTGTTCCACCGCCTAGAGTTTTATATTTGCTTTTTATGACATAATATGATAGCATTAAAAATGCATTTTGTAAACTATAAATTATATAATCATATTTTGTAACATGTAAATGTTGGGGTGACAAATATTGCTCGTGGAATTATATCAAAAAAGTTAACCTTCTTTTACTTTTACCTCTATATTTATCATGCTGTTTTCATGGCAAATGCACATCTCTTATGATTTTGTGAGGAATTATTAAAGCTGCAAAAGTACGATCATTTTATTCTACATTTATGTTTAGTTGGTTCTTTATAAAATGAAATTTCTACATAATATCTTTTTAAAAAGGAAAATTGCACATAACTAATGTACTTTTACTCAAATGTTTTCATTTAACTTTTATGACAGAATCAATTCAGATTTGAATATCGACATGCTGTGAACTACTTCTAATTACCAACAAACAGAAGAAATGCAATTCAATTAAATGTAATTAAATTAAATGTACCTATTGTTTTGAATATAAAGGAAGAGAAAGCAAATGTATTTATTTTCAAAGAGGAAGGTAAATAAAAAAACTATTTTGAAAAGTTCTCCATAAAAGGGTAAATTTAGATTACATTAATTTTGCAGTGAAACAGCAGTTTAATTTTACACACATCTAGCCAGTTATTATTTGAAGATTCCAATGAAGGCTACTGAATAACTAGGTAAGTTAATAAATCCTTGTCTTTAAACATATGGCATTTAAATCACAAAATAAAATGGCATATTGGTTAGTTAATCAAAATTAATTGATGCTGCTGAAGAAATTATGCCCATCTGTAGCAGTTTCTTAATAAATAGAAACCTGAAAATAACTAAGACCAACAGATTTTAAATTGCAGCAGTAGTTTTAATGATATCATTAATTTCCTTCAGCTCTAAAATGTCAAAGATCCTATGAGTTAAATTAGATAGCATTTGGATTTGATGATGTTAGATATTTTAGAATATATTTAAAAGAAATGATTATTAATTTTATTCATTTGGTAAATTCAGTAGGAATTTAGTGTTCTCTATTTTCTACCTTCAACAATTTCAGCATTTAATTTACATTACCTCTTCCTAATAAACACACATGCACACATACTCAATTGGCATTCGCAGAGTTTTTCCACCTAATAGATGTTGATAATCTTCCTTCAGGATAGGACATTTATCATAAATTTGTTCTCCCGTAATCTATGTCCATTCAATGTTTCTTAAAATCACTGACTGTCCTTAGGACACCCAGACGTCCAGCAGTTAGGTAGCTTGCCCAAGACTACAAAACTCCTAAATATTTGAGTTGAGTTAGATTCAAACCCAGAACTCTTACCGTCTTATGAATGATACTGCTTTTTCAGCAGAATTGTCTTAGCTCCTGAGATGGGCACAAAAATATTGGATAAAACAGTAGTTCAAAAGAGAAAATAAGGATATCAATATTATTTGTTAAACATCATAATTATTTTTAAACTATGTATAAACTTTTACTGTTTTGAAATCAGAAACTATGAGAGTAATCTACTCTTAAATAATATATTAAATATAATTGAAATTCCCACTGGGTTTTTACTCTCCTTCAGGAAGACAAACTCCTACAAAGCTTGTCTTGACAGTATATTCTGACAGGAGATAATGTAAGATAACGTAAAGCTAGACAGTTTTTACAACAAAGTGGTCCACTTGTAAGTATGTTCTGGAAAAATAATTGTTTTAAAACAAGACATTGAGATCTTTGGGTAGGATACCAGGACATTTAAATGCAACAAGAACTTAACATGCACTATACAAATATAAACCTCATTTACATTTTTTCACACCAAAAGAGCTCTTTGAGAGAAATATATAAAAGTATTAAATTGGGCAAAAAACTTTTCCTGTGAAATGCCAGTCACTCAACAGAAGAATCTCAGTTTTAAGATAAAATCTTTCCTCCAAAAGTATATTAACACCCCTCCCATAGTTATTATGTTGAGATAGAGACAAAATTTTCTCCAAGTCTCTATTTGATCTTAAAAACTGATTTCAAAGCCACTAAGTCATGACAATAACAGAAGGGAAAGGCTAATCCCTTTATTACTTTTCTTTTTAAAAAACTTGAATAAAGAATTAGAGAATATGGAGTAAGTTCTTATTCCCACAGTCGTACAACTGCCTTTGCTCTGGAGATATGATTGGTGCAGTCAGCAAAAACAGTGATAACCTATAGACTATGACTCAAGCTCACAGCTGTAGATAGCTCTGGTTTGGGGCAGCACACCTTCTAATGATTTAGAAAGTAAGATTTTTTTTAAAAAGCAAAGGAGTAAAGAGAATGCAGGCAGACAACAGAAGCCATACTAAAGTGTAAATGAAATACTTATATTTTATTTATCAGAAACCTAAAATATAACTATAAAGTACACTCATATCCCAACTGAGTCAAAGCTAACCTCTAGCAAAATGCCAAGGACATGCATTGAACAATCTACTCTGTACATAAACTTTATTAATGTTGTTCTACTTGGTTATCATTAAAAAAGAAGGCTTTAGGAAAGCAAAAGAAACCAAATTCTAAAGATTAAACAAAAGTGTCAGGAAAACAGAGAAATTAAAATTAGTTTTATAGGCCATTGCTTGGCATAATTTATAAGCAAGTTCTTCTTAAGTTTCAGTTGTAAAAATTCTTTTTTTCTCTTTTTAAGAAACTTAGTAACAATACAGACAACTTCTTCTGTTTTAAAAATATTTATATTGCATAAAAAATTAAGCAAGTATGATTTCTTTGTCAGACAAATGTGACAAACAGCAGTTTTAATTAATATTTCCTATTTTTTGTTTTTTTACGGAAGTATAAAGTTTAAGTACTTAAAAATATATATTGACCGCTCCCGTCAGCAAGTCCCTTTGTATTTTAATGGTGTGATTTCTATTCAGTATCTTAAGTCTGTTCTACATTTTCTGAAGAAGACAGCAATGTAATGGATACTGAAATAATGTAATGTAAAGACAACTAGTGTACAGAAGGAGAAATATTGTAAGGGAAAGAGAGCGGGCATCAGAGTAAGAGCTGGGTTTGAATTTGAACTGTATACATACATATTAATGTATGACTATGAGTTAGTTCCAAATGTCTTTTGAGTCAACTTTTTGTGTAAAATAGGAATAATACTACTTATAGTAAAAAATGCTTACGGGAATTTGAAATTTTTTTCATGATGCATCAAAATATAGTTGATTTTCTAAACCTGTACTCTTTAGTGTGGTAACCACTAGCCTCATGTGCTAATAAACTAAAGAACTGTGGATGGTGCAACTGAAGTACTGAGTTTTTATTTTATTTAGTTGGTTAATATAACTTAAAATTTAAATTTAAAAACTAGTAATTTTACTTTAAAATACATCAATATAAAAACTGATGAAATGTTTGATGAAGTATTTGTATAAAAGGTAAGTAGGCTTAAAACAAATTGTATATGTGAAATTAATGTTTTCATCATAAATTTTATAAAATAAAGATCCAGCACTTTAGAAATTTTATTGCCTAATTTGAGATATATACTAAATGTTTAATATGTCAAAATTTTAAAATTTGGTGGAAAAATAAATGTAACCATTTTATTTTAAAAGTTTTGTGTTAGTTACATTTGAAATTGTAATATTTAGGACATATTAAGTTAAATATTTTAGTAAAACTAATTTTACCTAATTCTCTTTACATATTTCACCTGACTAGCAGAAAATTTAAAATTACATGTGTCTTTTAATATATTTCTATTGTTCAGCATTGCTCCATAAATGCTATTTGTAATTAAACTTACTGAAAAATAGCAAAGATTTAATATGGAGAGAAGAAAAGATAGTTGTTTTGTATTCATATAATCAGTAGTTCTTTACCTTGGCTTCATATCAGTCTTACCTGGTTTGCTCAAAAAATATATACTTGGACTATATAATAATTATATGTGAAGTCGAGAACCACTCTTCTAGCTTTTCAAAAAGCATATTCTTTTCACTAGAAAAGAACAGATTAAAGATACTCATGTGAGAGAGTTTTAACTTCTTATTTTAGAGTACTAGTGAATGGCATCCAAGATGGGTCGACTATTCATCTACCTTGTCTTTTCTCAGCCTCTTTTAATTTTGTTTTCACACAGAGAAAAAGCTTTCAGAATTATTTCAGAATCATGAAAAATTAAAGCAGTAAGGACTTTGTGAACCACCACAATCTTTCAGCCACCAAAGCTACCATCAGTAAACTGTCTGAGCATAATGCACTACATTACGTATCTTCTTTAATTTGTTTTTCCCAACTGGATTTATTTGTGATTTTTTTATTACTTATCTTCATTGGACAATATGCTTGGGTAGAGATTGTGTATATTTTTGCTCACTAATGTTTCTATATAACTTGACAGCTACTAGAATTTAAGTATTTTGCAAATTAGTGATTAAATACATTAATGTGTAAATAATATTAATTGGAATATGATGTAAATTAATAATTCTCATTTTCTTGGAAATATGGAAAATTTTTGCTAATATTATCAGACCATTGTTCCTACTTCTAATCATGTCTGAATTCTTAGTTTTTGATCTTTCTTTGAGGCAAGGATATTAGTATTTTTTTATCACGGATTATTATAGGTTTTACAGAAACTTTAACTTTTGTGTATCATCAAAAGTAAACCTGAATCATAAGGAAACTTTATTTTCCACCAAAATAAACTGAAAAAAAAAACACCACTTTTTAAAGTATCACATAAAAATGGCACTTCTCTCTATGTGAAAGGTGCTCCTACAACATACCATCTGCTCTGTGAATTTTGTGCTCTCAGTCAGTTGTTTCTGTCTTCTAATTTCTTTTACTTAAAAAACGCTTTCTTTCACGTTGGGAAAAGTATCTAAATACTATTTCCTCATTGGAGTAAAATGTAATATTACTCCTCTACAACTAGGAAATGTCTCCCTCTTTGAGAACAGATCAGCATGTAAGAAATTGGAATCCGACGACGTGTCTAATTAGCAGTAGTTTATTATTTTCATTCAGCTTGACTGAGTCTTTTTTAAGAAAATTAATCAAACATTAAGCCTTGGAAGAAAAAATGAAAAGTCTAGTCTCTGGTTTCCAGCTTCTGTCACAACATTGCCATTCATGATTGCAGTTCTGGAAACAGGAATTTCAAGCCAGCCCATTTGTCTCTCTAAAGTGTGTCCCATTCTCTCCCTATCTCAACTTCTTCTCTTCAAATCAAAATTTAAAAATATGTGTTATCAATTCCTAATAAAAATATTAAGTTGAATCCAATAATTTGAGAATCCATTAAGTTTTTTCTCTCTGAACTGCCGACTCACATAAGTTTCTCTGTCCCTTTGACACTTGTGAAATCAACGTAATTTTGAGCAGAAAATAAATAAACTAAGGATATAAAGAGCATAATATGGAGGCTTGTCCTGAGAATTTGCTGTATAATTAGGAAAAGATGATGTAACCATAAAAGAATAAATGCCAAGTATCAGCCAAGCCCAAACAATTGAGTTAATAATTACTAAATGAGTTGAAAAGATGAGAAAAGGCTGTGGTGTAATCAGACAAAAACTATTAGGATAGTGAAGAAGGCACTCCAGGCAGGAGATAAAGTGTGATGAGCTATGTGACATACAGGTAGTAAGGGCCAATAGGACAAGCTGGAAATAAACTATTTGCATTGAAGGATATGTTTTGATTGAAGGATTAGTTTACTCATTCATTCATTTGTTCAGATAATTCAATTCAATTCTAAATATATTGACTCAATTACCTCAGTGGGCCGAAGACAGAGCTGGGCTGTTTTTAACTCTCAAGGATTAAGAGAAATGGGGCCCTTGACATCTTTAAATTTGCAGTCTAATAACAGGGGCACACAATGAATGAAACGTCCAAGTATAAAAATAAAATGAATACTTCTGCTTCCACTTGAAACAGAGTAACAGGGACCAAATTTACCTTCAATCCTTAAATAAACTAAAAATATAATAATAACAATTGGCAAAATATGTGAAACTATACATCTCAAGGCATCAGTAAAGAAAGAACCATTTTCTCTGAGAGTTGGATAACAGAGGATATGAATTCTATTATTGCCCAACTTATAGCTGAATGCAAGTGCAATTCCCTTTTGCATATTGGTCTTATGAAAATTTTATTAGTTTTTAGAACTCTATAAATATTTCTGTAGAATACTTCACTCCTATATAGAAAATTATATTACAAATCGTGAATGATTTATTTATTTTCTACCAGGCTTTTAGGTATATATTTATTTATTGCACAGAAACTTGAACTTTCATTTGAAAATAAGTGGTAATATGGGATATAATTGTCTTGCCCCTTCTTAAAAATCCCTTTTTATTAGAAATAAAACATATGCACAAGAAAGCACAGATAATAGTTTACAATCTGATATCTTCTCACAAATTGAAACCATTGTGTAAAAATAACATGGATCAAGAAATAGAATATTGCCAAAGTCCCTGACTTTGTCTTTCTCTGATTTTACATTTGAAACATAGGCAGAGTTCTGATTTCTAATGTACAGATTTGTTTTAACAGTTTTTTAATTCTATATAAATAAAACCAACCGTATGTATTTTTCAATTTTGGATTGTTTTTCCTTAAATTATGTTTGGGATATTCTTATTTATGGAGCAATAATTTTCATCCTAATTGTTACATATTATTCAATTTTATGAATACAGATGTTTAATTTATTCATTTATGGTTGTTCGATGTTTGTCTTTAGATTTTTGCTATTATGACTACTACTACTATGAATATTTTCTCTGTATGTATATACATGTGCATATATATATATGTCTTTTGATTTAAATGTATTCATTCTATCAGGTATAAAGAAGAAGTATAGGCCAGGTGGGGTGGCTCATGCCTGTAATCCCAGCACTTTGAGAGGCCAAGGCAGTCAGATTACTTGAGGTCAGGAGTTCGAGACCAGCCTGGACAACATGGTGAAATCCTGTCTCTACTAAAAATACAAAAATTAGCCAGGCTTGTAATCCTAGCTACTTGGGAAACTGAGGCAGGAGAATAGCTTGAACACGGGGGGCAAATGTTGCCGTGAGCCAAGATTGCGCCATTGCACTCCAGCCTGAACAACAGAGTGAGACTCTGTATCGAAGAAGAAGATAGAAGAAGAAGAAGAAGAGGAAGAGGAAAAGGAAGAAGAAGAAAAGAAGAAGGAGAAGGAGAAGGAGAAGGAGGAGGAGGAGGAGGAGGAGGAGGAGGAGAAGAAGAAGAAGAGGAAGAGGAAGAGGAAGAGGAAGAAGAAGGAGAAGGAGAAGGAGAAGGAGAAGGAGAAGAAGAAGAAGAAGGAGGAAGAAGAAGGAAGAAGAAGGAAGAAGAAGGAAGAAGAAGGAAGAAGGAGAAGAAGGAGAAGAAGGAGAAGAAGGAGAAGAAGGAGAAGAAGGAGAAGAAGGAGAAGAAGAAGAAGAAGAAGAAGAAGAAGGAGGAGGAGGAGGAGGAGGAGGAGGAGGAGGAGGAGGAGGAGGAGGAGGAGAAGAAGAAGGAGAAGAAGAAGAAGAAGAAGAAGAAGAATTATTCCTGGGTCACAGAGTTGGCATATGATTGGCTATAGTAGGTAATGCCAGTGTTCCAAAACAATTGCTTAAATTTACATTCTCTCTGAAATGTTCATTTTCCAGTTGTTGAACATGCTCGTTAGCACATGGTATTGGCCAATGTTTATAGCTTTTAGCTAAACTTGAGTAGTAAGTTTAGTAGTAGTAGTAGTAGTAAGTTGTAATCACACTTACAAAACTCAGGACTATGTTTTGTTTTATTGATGTTTTTAGTGTTAATTTGTTTTGCTTACTCTTTGAAGAGAAGACAACTTTAAGAAGATAGGTTTTTTGGTTGTAAATGGGGATATCAAATACTACTTCCAATCTTACTTTGGTTCCTGTTTTTTTTTTCCCCTTTTCCCAAAGTCTGAAGTCCATTAAAACTACTTTGTCTTTTGCCTCAATTTTGAACAAATTACATTCAGTATATACGGTAATGCAAAGTATATGATTTCATAGAAAGATATTATTCAGAAATTTAATCAAGAATTTAGCTCAAAAATATGGCATCTAGTTAACTACGCATCTTGTTGATTTTTCTATTCTGCTCACAGTCTATTAATAATTTCTTCTCTAAATGACTTAATTTTCTTTCTCAGGGATGCCTAAGAAGTTCTTACTACTCAGTGGGCGAGGTGAAAATATGTGGCTTCATTTTCCTTATAAACGTCTAGGAAACTCTCAAGATAATTCTCAGATTATTTACATGCCTTTCCACAAATTTTACTAAGAGTCTTACATTTGATTATATTAGTGCCTGAAGTCACATACTACTTCTGTGAAATGGCTAGTGGAATCAATAACATTGCCAAATTTTAACATTCATCTTCTCCTCTTGAGGGTGTGGTTTAAGTTGTAAAGGGGATATAGAAAAAATTGTTTAAAGTTAAGCTTTCCTTGAGAATACCTTAGGATAATTATCAAATATGAATAAAATTAATGATTTTTCAACTAACCCCGCACAGCAGCTTTTCTTTAAGGGTTAGAAAAGATCACTGTTGTTTTACCAGGCAATCATGTCAAATAACTGGATTGGAGTTTGAGGCCATGATGAAATTTAATTTATCTTTATGCCCTTGATTCTCACACAAAGTGGTGGGAGCCTTCCACAAAATGAGTTTACAGAGTTTACAGATTCACCAAAATCCCTATAAGGAGCTAACTATTGGGTTTATACTAATTTCATGAAACTAGAATGACCGTCTCTTGATTTTTACTTTTCATTTTCCTTTGCTGTGTTTTTATGCATACCTATGAGTCATAGTCAAATTCTAAAAGTTAAGTGTTCATACAAGGTTTACTTGCTTTGTACGCCATTAACTATTTTCTGTCCCTTTCTTCTTACGGTTTTTTCTCCAAGGATATATTTATTAAAGGTTATATGTAAGGCATGAATCCTTCCTGGTGTTCTACTGCTGTCTTTTTACACTCAGTTCTGCAAGCACAGTACCAATTATCTTGCCTAAAATCTAATCTAGTTATTACTAAGCTAATGACTCTTACATATTTGTATTCAATGAGCTCTCATATATACTCTCATTCTATGTTACTCATTGATATGCTTCTGGGTAATATTGTACCGATGCCTAAACATCAAATAAATTTATTTTCCTCCAGATCTACATTCTTATTAAATTTATCATTTATTCAGTTTCTCCCAGGATTTTTTAATTTTTGTAGAATAAATTATTATGTTTAATTTTTACTTTTGGTCATATTTTTATATGTCCTCTAAGACAGAGTTTACTTTTTGGAAGTTTACACATGCCACCTTTTTCTCCTGATTTTCTGCATAAACAGCACTATCTCTTCCTCAATGTTTGATCGAAATATTTCAACATTATCTGACTGCATTTTTGTTGTTGTTAAGAAGAAAAAGTTATTTTAAAATTCCTTCATAATTGGAGCTAGAAATTCTGCCACTTCTTGCATCTCTCTCCTGGAGTCAGTCTCTTCATCAAAAAGTTATACTTCATGATATCTTTTATCTAAATTCAAATTTAACTGTTATTTTTTCATAATAACATACAGATAACACTATATACAATTTGTTATAAATTGTATTGTATAATTATTCATTTTGTAACATACAAAACATATGCTAAAACTACAAAGTTTTTAAAATATTAAATTATTCCATATATAATAAAACTACCTCTTCCCTAAAACATGTTTTATAAAAATAATTTCCCCTATGTCTTCTGAAGACCTTTATACATCTCTTCTTGCACTCTTCATCTTTTGTAGTGGCCAGCTAGGGGTTTATGTGTCCTCATTGCAGAAGACTCTGTTGCCTAATGGCTACAGACCATCTTATTTATCTTTATTCCCCTAGAACCTAATACAGTGGACAGTACGTTATATGTGTTTGGTAATTGTTTGTGAATTGAATTGAAATTGGTTTACAAGTGTTTCTCGAAATTAAATGGCCAATAACACATAGCTTTCAAATTATTCTAGTAATTGGAACTGATTGTATCATACATTTTTCTTAGACTATCATATATTGTATCATAAATATTGTAATTCTGTTTTATGATAATGAAACATTTAGCACAGATAAAAATAAAGGTGCCATTAAATTACTCTTTATTGCTGTGTTATGTTATTTTAAGAATTGAACACAATGTTGCATTAAATTTTTAATTGTTTTTGATAAAAGGGATGTGACTTATCTGTACTGTGAGATGTTCTTAGGAAATACGATGACTAATACGTATTTTTAACTGTATTAACTTCCACAATTTAGCCATAGGGCTTAAGAGGGGATAAGCACTCAGCTCAAATAATCAGGGCTGATCATTAGGAATATGTTATGCCTGATAATTTAACAGACCTTAACAAACTTATATACTTAATAAAGTAAATTTTAAAATCATTTCTGAAAGCTAATAAAAGACATATAAAATAGTCATTTTCCAATGCAAATTTTTAATAAAATATAATTTTTTCAAAATGAAGTAAAATACAAGTATTTATTAAAATATTAATGATATCTAATTTTCTCCAGCTCTGATATTTCCTCCCCTTTTTCTCCCACTCTTTCTATTCTCTTTTTATCTCTCTCATGTGTATCTTTGAATAAGATATTAAAGTATAACAGAAATGTAACAGAATAGTTTGTTTTTCTAAATTTCCCTATGACAATAGGGAAGGACCACTTCTTTCCAATTATTTCTAAAAGGTGATGGAAAGGAATCTGCTAAACTATAGTGCAATTGATTAAAGATTGTACTCCACTGGCAGTCACTGCTTCCAGGCATCTTTCTGTCTTACTGCTGCCATTGTGCCTGTCTTTGAGTCTCCTATTCATTCTCTTCTCCAATTTCATGTTTTAGAATATGCATCTCTGAACAAATATAAATATAGAGTAATCGACTGAGACAGAGATACACCAGGCTTATGGATGCCAAATTACTCAGTTTAGGGGAGGGAGGTAGATACAATACGCATTAGTCCATGAAATGATCCCCTGAAGTTTGCAATGTGTAGTCGGCATTCTCGGCAGATGCTGTGGCTCTCAGTGGGCTATACCTCGTCTTTTTCTAGATAAATTCAGGGGAGTGAATACTTTATGTTATTATTTGTGCATAGAGCTTCTGTGTTTTGATTTAGATTTACATACAGAAGGCAGTCAAAAATATTTTCTGTTAATTGGTCATATTTGTCTTTTTTGTCTTAAAATATGTAACACCTATTTTAAAATCAGCATGGTGACTATAGTTAATAACAATGTACTTTTTATTTCCAAAGGGTCAGAGAGTAAATTTCAAATGATCTCACCACACAAAAATGTATGTTGAGTGATGAAGTGATGGATATGTTAATTAGCTTGCCTAATCATTCCATAATGCATACATATATCAGAACATAACATTGTGCCACACAAATATATAAAATTATTATTTGTTAATTGAAAATTAAAACATTTTCGATTAACAGTCTATATAATGAATATGTTGTCTAAGTTTTATTTCCAATGTATTCATTTACTTGTATTTTGCATGCTATTTCCTACACAATTACTCTTATCTTTGATCTTAAATTTACTTTGCAGGGAATGTAATGAGAAGATGGGGGCCAGAAAAGTGAAGGAACTTCAGAAACATCAAATAAAAATTTAGTGTACTTCAGGGTTAAGTCTTGAAATTTAGATTCTTGGCTACTAGTCGTGTATTTAATGTGCAAATGCATAGAGACATTGAAGAGTGACATATGGGTGATTGGAAAGTCAGCACAGCCTTGCCTGAAAATAAAAAATCGAATGGTCTTCAGAAACTGGATAGTGAATCATGTTTCATATCCACAAGAGCCATAATTGGCTGAAACTCTACATGACTACAAATATTATTTATTTCATGAATTTTGTAGATGAATAAATTTGTGGAATGTTGAATTTATATGTTGAGGGTATATTCACACCCTAGTAAATTTTCTGAAAAAAAAATACAGAGAGAATATAGAATGGGAAAGTTAATGCCTGCAAAATCTTATCAATTTTATCTTGGTGTTAACAGAAAATTTAACACAGAGTATATTATAACAAAAAAAACTCAGCTAAATCATGTATGGAAAGTTAAATTCCCTACTTTTGCTAAATAGGCTAGGAAAGTTGTCAGTGTGACTTTACCAGTGACTTCCATTACATGTTAAAAGCAGTTTTGTATTCTTTTCAACTTCCCCAGGTGTGGCCAATAGCTACTAGCATTTCCATAAAGTATAAGCACAATATCCTTGTTTGTGGAGCATCCTCTGGTATATTTCTTACTCTGCTTTACCTTGAAATTTGATGAGTGTATCATATAGCTTTAATAGTGAACAATAAATAAAAGTAATTATTTTCTTAATAGCATGTTATCTCTTATTTCACCTTATTCTGTGAAGCATTTCTTGGCACCGTATGGTTTATTTGAGTGAACACCAATTTTAACCTGACTTAGAGTTTCTTGTTGCAATATACATTTAGAAATGGGCAAGGAGATTATTTGCTCTGTTCTTGTAATTTAAAAGAGTTCAGATATCAGAAAACAAAATATATATATCTGCCACTGTCCCTTGGAATCTGGCTCTCAATACTGTCAAAGCATGACCTGTAACCTAAACACCAGCTCATGGGGTGACTAACAAACAAAGTCATCTTTACATCTCTAGTCCTGTGTTTTTGAAACAAAAGACTAATGCACTCAAATATTATAAAAATTTTACGTCAGACATTGTAGACTGATGCTGGTTACAAGTATAGAAAAGTTTCAAGGGTAGCGGTGCTTAGTTAAAAAAAACCAAACAAATGGGCCGGGCCTGGTGGCTCATGCTTGTAATCACAGCACTTTGGGAGGCTGAGGCAGGCAGATCACGAGGTCAGGAGATCCAGACCATCCTGGCCAACATGGTGAAACCCTGTCTCTACTAAAAATACAAAAATTACCTGGGCATGGTGGCGCGTGCCTATTGTCCTAGCTACATGGGAGGCTGAGGAAGGGGAATGGCTTGAACCCCGGAGGAGGAGGTTGCAGTGAGCAGACATCGCGCCACTGCACTCCAGCCTGGCAACAGAGAGAGATTCCATCTCAAACAAAAGAAAACAAAACAAAACAAAACACATATAATTAACTTGTCAAATGCTGCCTCTCAGATATCATGAATGCAAAAGATTCTTGCACAGTACAGTGTCTGTGTATTTTTTTCTAAGAAAGCAAAACATGAAGTTTATTACTTTTCTTAGTATTCCAATCCCAGCTTTTAAAAGACTGCCTGAATTTACAACATTGAAAAGACATGTATAGCAGCTGGTTAACAATGTTTAATATTAAATAATTGACATTACACTTCAAATTTGAATACAGGTACATCTATTAACAAGGGCAAAATATGGTATTTATTCATTTTATTAGCATCTAGGAAAACACTGAATATCATAATTTTTTATTTAAAAAAATATAATATAAACCACATTACTATTTGTGCATGTGCCCTGCATCTGTGTGTGGGGGTATGTGTTTGATGAGGACACTTCAAATTTGCTATTTTATCAAATTTCAAGTAGACAATGTGGTATTATTAACTATAGTCACCATGAACATATTCCTCTGATAACTGACCAGTATCTCCCCATTTTTCCCAACTCCCAGCCACTGAGAACCACTTTTTCAGTCTCTGTGTCTATGAGTTAAACTTTTTCAGATTCCACATATAAGTAAGATCTTGAAACATCTGTCCTCCTGGGTCTGGTTTACTGCACAGAGCTTAATGTCCTCCAGGTTCATCCATGTAGTCACAAGGACAGGATTTTTGTGTGTGTTACTGGACAATATTCAATTCTGTCTATCATCTCTCTAGCTATATATCTATCTCTCTGTCATTTTAAAATCTGTTCATCTATTGATGGACACTTAGGTTGTTTCCATACCTTGGCTACTGTGATTAATGCTGCAATGAACATGTGAGTGCAGATATCTCTTTGACACTGATTAAGTGAGATTGCTAGATCATAAGGTGGTTTTATTTTTAGGTTTTTGAGGAACTTTCATAGTGTTTTCCATAATGTCTGCACCAATTTACATTTCCTCCAACAGTGTACAAGAGTTTCTTTCCTCTACACCATTGCCAACACTTGTTTTCTCTTTTCTTTTTGACAATAGCCATCCCAACAGGTGTGAAATGATATCTCATTGTGGTTTTAATTTGCATTTCCCTTATGATTAGTGTTGTTGAGCACATTTTCATAAAGCATTTGAGTGTTTTAATGTCTTTTTTGGAAAAATATATATTGAGGTCTTTTGCTCATTTAAAAATCAAATTATTTGGTTGTTTGCTACTAATTTACGTGGGTTCTTTATATATTTTGAATATTAACTCTTTATCAAATATGCAATTTGCAAATATTTTCTCCCATTCCCTAGGTTGTCTTTTTATTTTGTTGATTGTTTCTTCTGCTCCCAGAAGCTTTTTATTTTGTAGTCCTACTTTTTTAGTTTTGCTTTTTTGCCTTTGAATTTGATGTTATATTAAAAAATAATTGTAAAGACCAAAGTCAAGGAGCTCTTTCCCTCTGTTTTCTTCTAGGAGCTCTGTTATTTCAGATGTTACATTTGAGCCTTTGATTTATTTTGAGTGGATTTTATATATGGTGTAAGACATGGGCCTAATTTTAGTATTTTGCATGTGAATATCCAGTTTTCCTAATACTATTTATTGAAAAGACATGAAGATTTTCATAGAATTATTTAGTAATTCATTACTCTTTCAAACATTTGTATAAAAATTCATCTTTATTATTAAACTAATACAGATTTGCAATTCAAATATTTTAATTATAACTTATCCTTTTTTAACTTTATTGAATAATATTAAATATTTTAAAATAGTATTTAAAATATTAGAATATTTTGAATTTTTTGCTTTATGTCATTTGCATTAATTTTAACTAAAGTATTTACATTTTGTTCTCTTTTAATGTAACTGTAATTTTTAAAGATGAGCAGTATTTAATAATATAACCATCAACTGTATTCTCATAATTAAAAGCTGAAGCATATTGTTATTGTCTCCACTAAACATAATTATCCTATTTTGGTAAAAATTTATTTTACTCATTGTATTTGTATCATTTTTGCATTGTAATAATATTAAGAGTTTGTGTAGTTTCTCGAATCACACAAGAATAGTAATCTAGTTGGAATCAACAAGTTTTATTCAGTTCAAATAAATTATTTTAAACATCAATGTAACATCATAATGTTTTGAATACTTTATGCATATAAACTTGGGTTGAACAGATACTTATGTAATTATAATTGCTAGTTAAACAGTAAATATTTTATTGATGATGTGATTACATTTTTCTCATTTAAAAAAATATGTAGAGAATTTTTAAATGGGAAATTCAAGACATTATTGATTCAAAATTGAGTGAAGGTGTATTTAGTAGATACCAGTAAAAGTAATATAAATAAATTGCGCAAGTGTCAAAAACCACTGTACCACACCACTCCTGTGGGCATTTTAATTATGGCAGACCCTATTAAGAGTTGTATTTATGGTTACCTTGTAGGTTGTAAATAGGGCTTAGACTCACTCAAACTAAGAGCAGGCCATTCTAAATATACACTGTATTCAAAATTGTGTCTTGTTTTCTAATAATTTAGAGTCCTAATAGAAAAAAATGTCTGTTTATAATAACTGACAGTAAGTTTTCTTAGGTTGATTTAGAGTCTCAATTTTATTTAAATTTTGTTACTTTATTAAGCATGTAATAGTTTAACTTATTTATCTTATTTAATATATATATAAATATATATAAACATATATAAATATATATATAGTATATAATAGTTTGTTTTAACTTATTTATCTTATTTAGTATGTATCTTGCAATATATTCTTTAATCCACTGGGTTTTGATCTATTTGAAAAACATACGGAGATTCAAATCTTGACATTCTTGAAGGCCATTTTCTGGAAGAATTCTGAGTATGTTTTAATTTCTTCAAATTATTTCTGAAATCCAATTCCAATTGGATGAGATTTGGATTAAAATTGTAATTTTTAAAGAAAACTATTAACATTCTTCAATATTAATGTTATATGTAGTGATATGAAATAAGAATAGAATTTACATTCATATGTAGAGGTTCTGACACTATCCAGTTTCTCTTGTCCTCAAGAAAGAAATCTAAACCTTCTTTTCAATTTGTTGTAGTATTTATTTATTCTTGGCTCTAAAGCCATTACAGAGCAATTTGCATGTTTAGTCAATTTAATACTATAATATGTTTACATAAATGAATAATAAAGATTTCATCATTATGTGCCCCACAAAATCATAAGAAGTTACTAAAATTGATGAGATGAGAATATTGAGGAAAGTCATGATAGATGACGGATAGGACTGCATTATTAATATTATACAATTATTCTGTCAATAAATGTTTTATGATAAACATATACTTGTAATTTACATACATAAAATTTATTGAATATACATACTAATCTCAACATGCCAATCTGTTCCTCATTCTCTCACATAATTTCAACAGTGGCATATAAATTTAAAATACTATTTTTAAATTATGATATATTTTTCCACACAGTACTTTGGCACCCAATTTTATATTTGTAGGGCATTTATCAAATTGTTCTTAATATGCATTGAAACAGTTCATTTACAGATACTATGCATCAGTTTTTCTTTCACTATAGAGTTAAATGATTGTAGAGTTTACCTTTTTTATTTAAATTAGGATTTTTGAATACATTATTTTCAGGCTTAGAAAATATTATGTATGAGATTATCTTAGCGAATGCTTTGTTTGGGTTCTCTGTTTCTTGTGAATAATTTTGATTACTATTGAGTGAAATGATACTACAAAGTAATCATTTATATGCTGTAAGAAATAATTCTCATGTGTGTTGTACAAGCACATTTTGAGAGTTTTCTAAATCATTACAAAAATCTGTAACAAAAATAGGTTATGTATACATATACACACACACACACATTCACACACATACATGTGCACACACAATATAGTGAAGAAAACCAGTGTAATGTACATCCTTATTCAAAAATAAATTTGAAAATAATAAATATGTTACCTTCAACTTTATACATTAAATCAATTATAATCCCTAAGGAACTTTTCAATTACTGTTTTTCATATTGAGTTTTGTACTATGAGAGAAGTACCTACACACATTTTTATAGTTTACCAAGGGGAAAAACTGCTCATTTTGTGCCTTCTGAAAATGCAAACTAAATTATGCTACAGGAGATATAAAATTGTGTCATCTACATGTAAATTGGCTTTGCAACCTGAGGAAGGGGTGTATTTTGTATATATTATGTTATGATCTTAACACAGTATCAAATGGATTAGATTTTATTAAGAATAATATAAACAACTTTTTTTACAGAAACTAAATTGAACTGAACTAAACAATTAATTACTAAGACTCATTAATTCCTTCACAATACAGTTATAAAAACAGTAAAAGTGTAATGTTTTATGAACATTAAAGTATACATTCTTGCCTAATGAAGCCTTTAACTCTCTAGCTACTGAATAAAGTATGGTTTAAAAGTTCAATTATACCTTAAAACCCTTTCAAACTTGAAATAGTTAATGAAAGAAGATTGTTTTCACTGCTCTTTTGTCTAATCAGAAAGGCATGGCCACTGATAATTACTTGGAAAGGTCTCAATTTTAGACGTCTTTAAAATACTAAGTGTAATAACTTCTTCAGACATAAGAGCAACTCACTAATTTCCTAATGCTTGAAAATGCATTTCAGTTGCAGGACATCCAATACATCCAATGAACTCTCCAATATTGCCTACCCTTGGATTGTAACAATAACCTATTCTACAAATACTTGTGACTTGGCTGATATTCAGGGGTGGCTATAGTTTAGATGTTCATTCCCTGAAGCCTCATGTTGAAATTAGATCCCAATGTTGGAGGTAGCATCTTAATGGGAGATGTTTGAGTCACGGTAGCAGACTCCTCATGAATAGATTAATGCCCTACAGGGCATGGGATGTGACTGAGTTCTTGCTCTGTTAGTTCTCATCAATGTGGTTGTTAAAAAGAGCCAGGAAACTCCCTTTTTCTCTGTTGCTTCCTCTCTCACCATGTGATCTTTGCCCATGCTAGCTCCTCTTTGCCTTCCCTGGGAGTGGAAGCAGCCTGAGACCCTCACCAGATGCAGATGCCCAATCTTGAACTTTTCTAGACATCAGAATTGTGAGCCAAGTAAATCTTTCCTTTTTATAAATTGCACCTCCTCATGTATTCCTTTAAAACAACATAAAACAGTCTAAGACAGAAAATTGGTACCAAGCAGTGAGACACTGATGTAAAGATACTTGAAAATGTAGAAGTGGCTTTGGAACTGGGTAATGGGCAGAGACTGTAAGAGTTTGAAGGGCTCAGAAGCAGACAAAAAGATGAGGGAAAGTTTGGACCTACTTTGAGATTGGTTAAGTGGTTGTGACCAAAATGCTAATAGAAATGTAATCAGTAAAGGCCATGCTGATGAGATCTCAGATGCAAATGAGGAACTGATTGGGAATTGGAGCCAAGGTCACTCATGTTATGTTGTAGTAAAGAAGTTGGCTGTATCGTGTTCATGCCTTAGGGCTTTGCAGAAACCTGGACTTAAGAGGGATGATCTAAGGTACCGGCAGAAGAAGTTTCCAAGCAGCGAAGTGTTCAAAAAGTGGTATGGCTACTTTAAAGCACTTACAATCAGATACAGCAAAAAAGGAATGACCTAAAGGTGGAATTTATAATTGAAAGGGAAGCAGAGAAAAACAGTTTTAAAAACGTGCAGCCAGTTCATGTGGTAGGAAAGAAAATAGTATTTTCAGGAGAGGAATCCAAGCATGCTGTAGAGCAACCATTTACTAAAGAGATTAGCGTGACTAAAAGGGAGTCAGGTTCTAATAGCGAAGACAATGGGAAAAAGGCCCTGAAGTCATTTCAGAAATCTTTGAGGTTGCCTCTATCATCACAGTCTCAAAGGAATAGAAGGAAAGAATGGTTTTGGGGACCAGGCCTCGCAAGTTGCAGCCCTGCGTCACCTTGGGATGCTGCTCCCTGCATCCTGGCCACTACAGCTTCACCCATGGCTCAAATGGCTCCACAAACTCCTTAGTCCACTGCTTCAAAACACAAAGCTGTAAGCTTTGACAGTTTCCATGTGGTATTAAGTCTGCAGGTTCCCAGAATCCAGGAGTGGTGGAGGCTTGTTTGCTTCCACCTAGATTTTGGAGGATGTACTGAATAGCCTGGGTGCCCAGAAGAAGCTTGCCACAGAGGTGGAGTCAACTCAGAGTTTCTACTAAAGAAGTCCCAAAACCCATGTTCGAGAATGTCCAGAGCAGCACAATTTGTAATAGTTCCAAACTAAAAATAAAAGCTATTGGTCTAGAAAAAAAAAAAAAAAAAGAAGTGCCTAATGGAGCTTTGGGAGCACAGCCACCACCCTCCAGTCCCAAGAATTAGAGAATTATAGAGCCATTGGAAGCCTGCACTCTCATTCTCAAAGACCACAGGCATTTGACAACCATCTGTGAGAGTAGCCACTTGGGCTATGTACAGCAAAGTTATTAGGTGAGGCTGACCAAGGCATCAGGAGCTCACTCTTCACACGAAGATTCCCAGGATGTGAGACATAGAATAAAGGAAGATCTTGGAGCTTTAAGATTTAATGTCCGTCCTGCTGGGTTTTGGACTTGTGTGGGGACTGAGACCCTTTTGTTTTGGACAATTTCTTCATTTTGAAAAGGAAATGTTTACCCAATGCTTGCAAAATCATTGTATCTTGAAAGTAAATACATTTTTATTGATTCTAAAGGCTCATAGCTGAAAGGAACTTGCCTTGAGTCTCAGATGAAACTCTGGACTTTAGAATTGATGTTGGAACAAGTTAAGACTTTTGGGGACTATTGACATAGAATGATACGACATTGTGTTGTATTTTGTATGTCAGAAGGACCTAAGATTTGGAGAACCAATGTCGGAAGGTGGTGTTTTGGTCAAAGAAGCAGACCTCTCATGAAGCGATTAATGCTCTGCCTAGGTAGGAGGCAGTGAATGAGAGTTCTCATTCTACTAGTTCTTACAAGAGTTGGTTGTTAAAAAGAAGTTGGCACCTGCTCTGTCTCTCTTGTTTCCTTTCTCACCATGAAATCTCTGCACATACCAGCTCCCTTTCACCTTCCACATGAGTGGAAACAGTCTCAGGCTCTCACCAGAGGCAGATGCCCAATATTGAACTTTTCCAAACCTAAAAATTATAAGCCAATTAATTTTTTTCTTTATAAATTACCGAGCTTCATGGATTTCTTAATAGCAACATAAAATTGACTGAGACAGGGTAGAAGAATTTATGTTCTAGATTATTTTAAATTGATGAAATGTAACCATAGGTTGTAAATTTATTTTATGTTTAGCTCTTTATTATTAGTAATGATGATAGCACACAATGGTTAAAAATATGCACAGACCCAATTTGAATGCTTGCTTGAATTTGTTTATTTGCAAATGGTTAATAAAATTTAAATTTATGAAAATAAAAACCAGGAAATTATTTAGTTTGATATTTTCTTATTAATAAACTAAGAATCTAAAGCTAAGATCTACCAAAACCACAAACAGGGGTTATGTAGCAATTTAATAACCAGGCTGGTGTTATAATGCTGAATTCATAACAACATAGTAAACCATACCCTGTACCTGAATTAGCCAATTGTCCACTAAAATTTCTGCACCCCTTTCATGTTTTCAAGATGTTGTCAAGGAGTAACTTCTTACTACATAGGTACTGAAATCACAGAGATGTGCCCATTTGACTAATTCTAGCAAAGCAATGAAAGTGAAAGTAATGTGCCACTTCCTGGTCAAAGGTTTTAAAAACTAGATATTACTTTTTAAACCCTCTTAGCATTAGTTGGATGAAGACAACAATGATGCTCTAGTGGATGAAAAATCTGTGACCCCAAATATTTCTATTTTTTTTTTTTTGAGATGGAGTCTCGCTCTGTCGCCCAGGCTAGAGTGAAGTGGCACGAACTCAGCTCACTGCAAACTCCACCTCCCAGATTCAAGTGATTATCCTACCTCAGCCTCCCAAGTAGATGGGACTACAGGTGTGTGCCACCACACTAGGCTAATTTTTGTATTTTTTGTTAATACAGAGTTTCCCATGTTGGCCAGACTGGTCTTGAACTCCTAACTTCATGTGATCCACTGCCTTAGCCTCCCAAAGAGCTGGGATTACAGGTGTGAGCCACTGTGACTGGCTGTGACCTCAAAGATTGGATCTCTGAATCACCATGTAAAGCAGCGGTCCCCAACATTTTTGGCACCAGGGACAGGTTTTATGGAAGACAATTTTTTCATGGGGGTTGAGGGGATGGTTTGAGGATTAAACTGTTGCACCTCAGATCATCAAGCATTAGTTTGATTCTCATAAGGAGCACGCAACCTAGATCCCTCACATGCACAGTTCACAATAGGGTTTGTGCTACTCTGAGAATCTGACGTCCTTTCTGATCCAACAGGAGGCAGAACTCAGGAGGTAAAATTTGCTCTGCTCCTGCTCACCTCCTGCTGTGTGACCCAGTTCCTAACAGGCTAGAGACTGGTACTGGTCCTCAGCCTGGGGATTGGGGACCCCTGATGTAAAGGAAAATTGCCCTCTAACTTACAGCTGCAATCTTGTTATTTTGAGTGAGAAATAAAGTTTTACTGTTATGTCAGCGCAATTTGAAGGCTCATTTAATACTGTGGCTTTATAATCTAAAACAATATCTCTTCACATGCGAAATAAGCTATTTAAATATAATAGATTCCATTAGCTTTAATGATTTTAATTTTTAACTGTTTTGTACGTATTTTTATGAAAGATGAATGAAATTTCTATGAATTCTTAACAATTAATCTTTCTTTCCTTGGTTTCCTCTGCATCATGCCTTAAATTATATAATGAAAAAGTAAAAATTAGAAATCAACATAAAGTACGTTTCATTCTGTAACATGCATTCTGAAAAAATATAGATTTAATAATATTTTGTTATAATTATTTTGTTAAGAAGTATTTTTGTTTTGAAATTTTGGTTTTTACTAATATTAATAAAGATTTATATAATCTGGGGCCAAAAGTTGAATTCAGATATTTGATCATCATTGATATGTGATAATATATTCATAAAATATTTGACATATTTAAATAAATAATGAATAATAAAAATTTATTTATAAGATATTATAAACAGATATATTATTTTTAATGAATATGTTAAATTTATGCAAATTTTGATATTGAAATACAAAATTAAATATTAATGTTTTATATAACTAATATATAATAAATAATTAGATGTATTTATTGTTATATATCTAACAATAAATTATTGTTAGATAATTATTTTACTGGAATTAATAAAAGGACTGCATTGTCAAATCTAACTAACATAATCAACAACCTTACTCACTATCAAGCTTTCAAAATAATTTCAATCATACCAGCATATAAGAATTAGACATCAAGAAAGGAGACATCTGGGACATTGTTGAGAGCTCACAAATCTTTCCTTCTCATATCAGAATAATTGTTATTTGGCTCAGGTTTACATAGAAAGTATTAAACTTGTTTTTTTTTTCAGTCACATAGCAGATATGTTTCACTTACAAAAAATATCTATTTTATGCCCAAGATCTTCACCTAGCATCTGCAATATTTTCTGGGGACCTTTGCACATGAATCCATAAGTTCCAATTATGGATTTTTAAATTATGGATTTACCATAAGCAATTCTAATAAATTCTAATATGTAATATTCTAGTTCTTAGAATATTATATAGACAAAAATTAACTTCCTAAAAGATATGATAAACCTATTTATAGATGGAGTAGTTGTTAGTATGTTTATAGGAAAGCTATTCGTGCTTGCCTGCCTTTTCCTCCACCTCACCCCCAGGAACTTCTAGGATAAGTATGAAGAGACAGATCACAGGCTAGCTATTTTAACATATTCTGTCCTCTTCTGTGATCTCAGTCATTATTATCTTGCTAGATGTTACTCAGGTATCTCTTTTATAATTTACATTTTCTACAATATCTCATACAAAAAAATCAGCCAACAAATATTTTCAATGGACACACTAATTTGAAATTTCCAAAGAAGAATATGAATTTCCTCTACAAATCATGTTAATTGTGACCATATTCCTTGATATACTTCTCAATATTCTTCTACCAATTTGATCTTTCTTCATCAAGAAAGATCATTCTTTTTGATATTCTTCTACCAACTGATTTTTCTTTATCATTCAGAATTATTTGAAAAATTTAATAGGTGTTAACAAACTTTGGTATGAATAATTTTAAGAATGAATTCACTTATTGGTTTCCATGAATTTTATATCAACTGGAATCTTAACTCAGTCTCCCAAAATATTTTCTCACCTTGGGAATCATCATTTGTGTAAATCTTCTTTTTACATAATTTTATCTAAAAACTTTTACAGGTTTTGTTACACCTTATAGCAATATCAAAGGTATCAAGGTAGTAATTGACATGCTACACATCAGTTAAACTCACAGTACCATCCTTTCTTTCATCATAGCAGAAAAAGATGCTTTTCCACATAATAAACTTTCCTGGTATCTTGTGTGCTTATTAGAAGTTATTATTTAGTAAGTTTAGATTTCTATCTGGATAGTGAATATAACAACACTCCAGAAACTATGGTACAGATTTTCATATTTTTAGGACCATATAACTACATTAGGAAGTTGTTCTTTTATCTCTTCAATCCCAATCAGGCACCCTTTAGTTCATGGTACTCAAGCCATCTGAGAACAGTGGAAAAAAAATACACCGTTCAGTTACACATTCCCATGGTGTAGGCTTCTCATGGTTTTTTCACAGCTTATTTTTTTGGCTTGATTCTCTAGCATTCTGGATCATAGCCCTTTAATGGCATAAACTCCATAGTGATCAGATATCCAACAGTCTTATAGTCTGTTGTTAAATTTGTTATTGATGGGGATGGTTATTGATGGGAATGGTACTACATTTCAGTCGTTATTCAATGGTCTATTTAATTGCATCTTTGATGTATCTTCATATCTACTTCCAGCTACACTAATCTAATGAAATTGAGTTTCATCAAGTATTCCTGTTTGGGTGAGCAATGATGATTTTGTTACAAAGCAATAAATGGACTCACTTCCAGATGCACATAGAAGTACCATGGCACCAGCTATTGAAAAAAAAATTAAAAATTATTGCAAGTTGACTAGCAAGGAGACAAAAGGAAATGCTGAAGTCTGTCTTCTTGAGCTGGAGCTGGATTGGTTTTATAAGCGTAGGTTAATCAGCCATGATGTGAGTGGATATCACAATGAAATAATGCCAGGAGGCATGATCTGACTGGACCCTACCATGGAGAGATGCCAGGGCTCAATCTGAATTAAATCCTGAATCCTGCCATGCAGTGTTCAATTCTTAATTCTGTCCTTGCACCAACATCCCAGTGCTTAGGTTCTGCCCTTGAATGCTTGCTTGGTTTATCAGACATATTGTTTAAAATCAATGTAACTGCTCCACATTTGTTTTGATGAATGGTACTATGGTATATCTTTTTGCATCTCTTCATTTTAATTTAACTTTAACTAATTCTTGCATATAACATATAATTGGGTCTTTTTTTCTCATACGTTAAGAGGATACCTTTGTTCTAGGTGGTATATTCACACCACATTTAAAGCTCCTATTAATAGAGTTAGTTTAATAGAGTTAGTTAGTTGGCAAATGTTTTCTGCCTGTAAATTTGTTTTTTCTTGCTTTCCCTTTTCTAGCGTTGATAGTGTTAATTGAACATTTATATAATTAAATTTTATTTCTTCCCTTAGCATATTAATTAGACTTCAAAAAATTTACGAATTGAACTAGAGTTACAACATACATGTTTAACCAATCAAATTCCACCTTCAAATTACACTATAATTTATAATGGACTATTTCCAGTTTTTCCTTACTGTCCCATAGGATATTATTGTTATTTATTTCATGAATTCATAACCTATTGTCACCCAATACTTTGTTATAATTTCTGTAAACAAATGGTTTTTAGGTTGGTTAGGATAACAAAAATAAAATATTTTCTTTTTCATTCATTTATTATTTTTCTGATCTTTCTATTTCTGTGAAGATCAAATTAATGACATATTATTTTTCTACTACTTAAATAAATTTTAACATCTCTTGCATGGCAGCTCTGAGTGCTAGGGTTCCTTCAGTTTTTGCCTGAGAAAATCTATATTTATCCTTAACTTTTGAAGGATATTTTCACTGTATATAGAATTCTAGATTAGTGGGGTTTTGTTTTTCAACACTTTAAATATTTCACTCTAGTCTCTTCTTGCTTATGTGGTTTCTGATGAAAAGTCTGATGTCGTTTTTTTACTGCCCTCACTGTAGGTCATCCTTTCTCTTTCTTTGGCTTCTTTCAATGTTTTCTCTTTGTTTTATGTTTTCTGTAATTTGATTATAACATGATTAACTTAGTATATTTTTCTATTAATGTTACTTGATGTATTCACTGAGCTTGCCGAATCTGTGGTTTGATGCCTGTCATTAAACTGAGAAATTCATTATGGTGTCTTCAAATGTTCACTTCAAATATTTCTTCTCCCTCCCTCCCTCCTCCCTTCTTCCCTTCCTTATCTTCCCTCCCTCCCTCCCTCCCTTCTTTCTTTCTTTTTTCCTTTCTTTCTTTTTCTTTTTTCTTTCTCTTCTTTCTTTCCTCTTTCTTTCTCTCATTCTTTTTCTTTCTTTCCTTTCTTTCTGCCTTTCTCTTTCTTTCCTTTCTGTCTTTCCTTCCTTCCTTCCTCCCTCCCTCTTTCTTTCTTTCTTTCTTTCTTTCTTCTTTCGTTCTTTCCTTCTTTCCTTTCTGATATAGCAAGTATGTATATTGTACACCTATGAATTGGTCCCACAGTTTTTGAATGTTTGATTCCATTTTTTAAATTACATTTTATTATTTATTTTTTAATTTGGGAAGAGTATATTGATTTTAGCTTCTATAGACCTTTAAACTCACAGTTTCATTTCTTCGCTGTGTTCTGCCTACTGATTAGCCTAAGACAGTTGTTATTTATATTGCAATGTTTTCTATTATTTACTTTTGATTCTTAGCATTTCCTTCTCTATTCTTGAAACATGTCTAATTTTTTCTATTATAATTATTAACATTTTACCCATAGTTACTTTAAATTTATTATCTGATAACTCCAAATTATGAGTCTTATCTGAATCTGGTTATAATTCTCACGGGATTCTTGAGGTGATGCTTTTCCGGCTTGAAACCTCTCTGGTCAGTGATGCCTTTGCCCTAGCTTTGCTCAGGTCCACTAGGCTCATTCCACCCACTCAGTCTAGCTGGCTGCACTCAGCTCGCACGACCAGCGATAATCCCATTCCTGCCAAAGGTGACCCAAGTGCAAAGCGTTGAGGGATGTGGGAACAGGCATGGAGTCCAGTCACTGCACACAGCTAGGCACCCAGGCTGCGGTGGGGTGGGCAGCTCCAGGTGCTGGCGCAGGTGCCAGCTCCTTGCTGGCTGCCCTGGAATAGGAGTACCACAAGCAGCTTCCACAGCTGGCACCAGGGAACTTGGTGGGACCCACAAGCTTGGAAACACCAGGAACTGCATAGCCCCAAAGAGACTGTCAAGTCCTGGCTCAGGGAGCTCTAGGTCTGGGCTCTTCAAAGGGCTACAGCCCTTCTCTCTTTTTCTCCTCTCTCCTTCTTGTCACCCACACATGGCAAGCAAGAGGCACATTTCAGCCCTGTTTGTGTTACATCACTTTTATCCCTGTCATTTGGTAGGTCCCGAATTCTTGCCCTGTGCCCAGGAGGAAAGTGGTATGTGGACAAGTGGAGGGTAAGCAAGGTCAAGTGAACCTTTAATTGAGTGATAGAACAGCTCAGAGGAGACCCACAGTGGGTAGCTCCTCTCCGCAGACAGGATGTCCTGATGAGTGTTCAGCTTTCAGCAGACAGGAGACCCTGGGGTTGGTAGCTCCTCTCTGCAGCTGATTTACCTGTCATCTGCTCAAGTTTGGCTGAGTCTGGGGCACTTACAGGCTTCAGAGGGAAGGAAGTGCATGCTGATTGGTCCACAGGTGGCCATAGGCAGGCTGGAAAATCACCTCAAGTACCTATTCCAGTCCAGGGGACTGGCAGCCTGGCCCCCAGGCTTCAGGCCCTCCCCAGCTTGAAGGTGGGTCTTCACGAAGGACCCACCATCTTCTGTTCAGAAGCCTGTCTGCCTCCTGCTGCTGTCCATGGTGCCCAGGATGTTTATGCCAAGGGGTGCCTGCAGACCAGTACAAAGCTGCCCTCAGCACTCCCTCTGCCTCCTATCCGTGCTTGTCTGTGCCCAAAGTCTGGAGAGGGCTAAAGTGCAAGGAGGCTGGTGTGTCAACACTGCCCTGAGTGTATGCACACCTGTTTGGGCTGCAACAGCACCCTGGCTGCTCAGCCCCAACCTTGGTACAAGATCAGGGTAGGTGCTGGGAGCAGGTTGCAGTCAGGCAGCAGGAGCAGGCACCTCCAAGCCTGTAGGGGTAGTGGGGGTCTTCTGGATCCCCAAGAGTGCAGATATGGCCTTTCCACAGCCATGACTTGGGCAGCTGCAGCTGCACCAAGGAGGGTGGGGCTCCTGCCTGTTCCCAGACCCCAAGAGCACAGGGATGCCTGACTTCACAGCTGCAACTTGGGCTGCTGCAGTTGCATGCAGGAGGCTGAGGCTCCTGCCTTCTCCCAGGTCCCATCAGCTCTGTGGAGCATGCAGCCCAGCCGTGATTCCCGTACTGCAGCTGGCATGTTGGCAGCAGTGTCTCCAGGTGGGCCTCTACTGCCATCGTAATGTTTCCTTTGTCTCTTAAGATTATGCTTTTTCTTTTAGCATTAATTATGGCTTGTTTGGAGAAAGCCGGGTACCATGTATTATGCAATAGAAATTGAGGTAAACAGGCCTTTAGTTTGAGATTGTATGCTAATCTAACTGAACCTTAGACAGAGTCGAATCCTTGCTGTAGCTGCAGGTGCCACAGGATTCAAATCCCCTCTTAGCCCTTATTTTGTCTCCACTTTTGTCTTTAGGTTTCCGTTAGAATTTCTCCTTACATAGAGTCTGTGCCTTGATGTTCTTTCTGGTATAATCCAATATTATTTAACTGGAGCCCTATTGGTTAGGAAGTAAATTGTTGGGGAGTGGAAGCATTCTATATTCTTATTATTAAATCTCTATCAGGGTTCCTAGGCTGTGTCCATAGACCTTCACAAGTGTTTGTTAGCTTTCTTTTCCTGACTCTTAAATGAGAAAAGAAGGCTATGGGGGCTAAAGTGAGATAAATGTCTCTTCACAAGGTGAGATAAAGGCCTGCTGTCTGGGCATGGTGGATCATGCTTATAATCTTAGCACTTTGGGAGGCTGAGGCGGGCCCATCACCTGAAGTCAGGAGTTTGAGACCAGCCTGGCCAACATGGTGAAACCCCATATCTACTAAAAATACAAAAAATTAGACAGATGTGTTGTTGGGTGCCTGTAATCCCAGCTACTAGGGAGGCTGAGGCAGGAGAATTGCTTGAACCTTGGAGGTGGAAGTTGCAGTGAGCCAAGATCGCAAAAGTGTACTCCAGCCTGGACAACACAGTAAGACTCCATCTCAGAAACAAAACAAACAAAACAAAACAAAACAAAAACCTGCTAAACTCTTTTCCCTTGGAGAATAGGCCTGTGTTATGAAGAAGGATCTGATTATATTTCCGAGTGTTTGCTCTTCCCTTTTCTCTACCAGCACCATGAGGAGATCTCTTTAAATTCTTCATTATGAGAACTTGGTGGAGTTTCTAGAAGTAAAACCTACTAAAGTGTATGGGCCTCCTTAAGACTGAAGTTCTTAGTAGTTCCTCACTCTCAAAACTGTCCACACGCAGATTAGTACAGCACATCATCAAAATTACCGTTTAAGTTTTTCTACCAATTGATGGTTCCACCAGGTTCTGCTTAAAGTAAACATAACTTGGCTGTGACTTCTGGATTTGACTGTGTTTCCAGATTTTAGGGTGACATTTCTGTCCTGTGACCTGAGTTATCTAATAAGTTTAAGGAAATTTGTTGATTTCAATTCACTTAGCTTTTTCTTTATGTAAGTATAAGAATCACTGTATCCAATATCTTTATATGTGAAAGCTAAAAGAAGTCCTCATATCTAGTTTTTTTTGGACACATTCACTTAACCACCCAATCCGTACTTTGCCAGCAGTTTCAAGTAACCTGTGTTTGAGTAATCCATTTTTATTATTCTATGAGACAACTTCTATCCTTCTCTTTACTTTCCAATTTGGGAAATGCCTGTTGGCATCAGTGAAATCTGAACTTTGGAAGAAATATAAGCAGATGGTATTAATTGACAGAAAATTTTCTGTTTCAAAACTTTAAACATATTATTGGAGGTTACTTATTTTATAAGGTAAGAAAATCCTATAGTAGATTAAGAGCCCAAGTTAACACCTTCTTATAACCTCTTAAGGCTACTGGTAGATGTTCTGTGTAATCCAATTGCCAGCTACATGGCAAGTCTTATACTTGGAAATTTTAGCCATAGCCACTTTCAAGCTGTCCTCACCTTTTGACATTGAATATAGTTTCTTATTTTACTATCAGTTTCATCAAGTACAAGGGGACTGTACTGTCCGTCAGCCTATTGTGCATGGCATAAGCACCTATATATTTATATAAAATATATATACATATATATGTATATTTTATGAATCCTGATAACTAATTCTAGGAATTGTATTTAGACTTTTGCATTAGCATTTTCATTTTCTCTTGAGACTGCAACTGTTTTGCTAGTTTTTGTTGGTTGTTTAGTGGACTCATTTATTCTTACTCTGAATTCCTATAGAGAGTGTCTTTGTAGAAAATATTAGTTGGGCAGGTATGGTGGTTCATGCCTGAAATCCCAGCACTTTAAGAGGGTGAGCTGGGAGAATTACTTGAGGCCAGGAGTTCTGAGACCAGCCTGGACAACATAGGAAGACTTCATCTCAACAAAAAACTTAAAAATGAGCCAGGCACTGTGGCATTCACCTGTAGTCCCAGCTACTCAGGAGGCTGAGGCCGGAGTAGCATGGGAGTCCGAAGTTGCAGTGAGGTATGATTGTGAGGTATGATTGTGCCATTGCACACAGCCTGGGTAAAAGAGCAAGACCTAGTCTCTAAAAAGAAGAAAAAAAAAAAGAAAAAAATGAGGCCTCTATAAATAGGCTTCTAGAAATGGTAAGTGTATTTACCTAGGAAAAACAGAAAATAAAACAACTCTGCCAAAACAAAAGAAAAGTAAACCCTGTATTCTAGTTGGTAAATTTGTTTTTCTTAGATGTACCAATTATTAATACCAAAACCACTTTACATGTAAACTAGGTTAAACAAATATTTGAAAAAAAATTTAGATATTAGATCCAGGTTTTTGCTGTTAGAGAAAGAAGTTACAAATAAGCAAAAAAAGTTGTCTCATATAAACTCTTTTTCATAAAGTCAAAAATATCAATATGAAAAATAAATTAAAAGCTTCTTTATTTATGTAATGAGCTAATAATATATATTATATAAAATAAAATTAAAAGTTTATTTTAACATGTATATCCAGGTCAATAACTACAGAATAAGTATAAATATATTGGTATATATGGTCAGATCTTGGTTTCCAAGTGTCATTTTCTATTAAAAGAAACCAGATGTCTTTGGAGAGATGGCTGATTTTAGTACTGGGGAAGAGATTATATGAGACAATTCTGGAGCATCTTATATTCCCCTCCCAAAAAAAACAGATATCAAAAACACACTGGAGTAAACCTGAACTTGAAAGCCTTTCTAATGATGAAAAATGACACAATTTGAGCCACATAATCAACAATATTACCACTGGATTTTAACACAAAGAATAAAATAAATATCCATGAGCATATACTGATAGAAATAAATGGAAAAATAAATGAGAGAGACTAATGTAATTTCATACAATTTTCAAATAACATTATAGATACTTCTTCTTCCAGGATGCTTCTCCTCATCTTGAAGTTGTGCTTGATTTTGTGACTTGCTTGCAAAGAATAGGAAGGCTCTGAAAAACTTTATATTTAAAAGGAGATATTAAATATTTTAAACTTTGCATGCCAGAGATCTCTGTGACAAATACTCAACTCTGTTATTGTAAAAATGTTTCAAAGCAGCTTAGATAAAGCATAAATTAATAGTTATGGCAATGTTTCAGTAAAAACTTCATTTACAAAAATGAATGGTAGGCCAGATTTGGACTGTGGGTCACAGTTTTCCACCCTTTTGAATCGAGCATGGAAAAAGGAAAAAATAGTAACTTCACAGTGGATAAACCTGTCAAACAGTACTTTAACCAAGTGATGAAGATTAACATCAACAGTGACAAGGCATGTAAATATTATGTGCCTCCTGATCAGATGAAATGAGATGAGCACTCACCTTTATGGTATTCTTCCCCAAAACCCATAACCCCTGTCTAATTATGAGAAAACATCAGACAAATCCAAATGGAACCACACTTTACAAAAACCTGCTTTTAATCGTTCAGAACTCTCAAGGTCATGGATAACTAAGAAAGACCCAAAGGAACCTCTTAAATCTCCAATTGAAATAGCTCTTTATATTTCAGTGTGAATGTATTTGTATCTAATTATGAGGATTAGAATTTATAGTGGAAAGTTATTGAACAGAGAGTTGAATTTATCCCCTAAGCTAAAACGAGGGGGTCTTAAAAAGATTAAAACTGAAAAAGGTAGAACAGGATGTACTTTCCCAACACTTGGGCTAGGAGAGATTCCCAAATAGCCTCAGGTTAGTATGCAAAACTTTTTGTGATTACTTTTTGGGCACTCTTCATGTCCCAAAGTTGATACTTGAAGATTTCATGGTGATGGATGAAGTCATAGGAAATATATGATTCAAAAATTGACTGTAAACTGTCTTCTTGGTTGTATCCGCATTACATGGATGCATAATTGAAAAAAAAATTAGGTGCAAATGGAAGGCTCTGCCTTTTCCATCTTCATATGGAATGTCAACTGTCTGCTTTTTGTCCAATTTTAAATGGACATGCTGAAGGGAGACTTCAAAATATCCCATATTTACCTATAATAAACATCAAGCTATGTAGGATGCAACAAGAGATCATTGCTCTTTTTGGAAGTGGTTAATACAAGAGCAATAATTTCCATTAACTCCCTATTTAATATTTCTATTAGACTGGTGTTCTGGCCAGATTATTCATAGAGACTAACAATATGAATAACTATTTATAGAGACTAATCACAAACTTTCAGAGATTAAACAAAATGGTTCTCCAGAGTCCCTCAGCCGTGTCTGATACAATAAAGATTACACAGGAACTGAGGAAGGCCAAAGATGATTAGTAGAACACAGTACGCTGACTAATGCTTTATTGTCAATTTTTACCTTAGAATCCAGTAAGGCAAAATTTGCATTTTCTAGAAATGATATTTAATATTTAAGGATTTCCTATAGGCATAGTGACTTTGCCTGCATACTATCTTAATCTAGTTCAGTGAGGCTTGGACTTGGACCTGCTAAATTTTAAAAGCAAGGTAATGTACTACATTACCTTGTAATGCTTATCTGATAATTCCCTAGAGGATGAACTGAGATATTTAGGAATTTAGTAGTCACTCATATGACCACTAAAGAGTGGATCCACATTCAACTAAATTTAAAGTACAACCCCGTCCATGATATGTTTTGTAACAACATGGGTAGAAGTAATTGGAAACATCCCTTGAACTCTGAGGAATAAATTATTTCTTACAGTACCACTAAAGAGGAAACCCAGGGACTGGTGAGACCGTTTGGGTTTGGACAAAATCACGTTGCCCATTTAGAAATACTGCTAGTCTCTATTTACAAACTCACCAGAAAGAAATGTGAATTTGAGTGGGACTTTGAACAGAAACAGGCATTAAATGCTTCACAAAGGTTTACAGCTCAGGCTTTCCCACTGAGATCTTATGACCTGACTGCTCAGATGATTTTAAAAGTGACTGCAACAAGAAAGCACATCAGGAGCGTGTGGTAGAAACTGAATAATGCAACTCAGCAGAGACCACTGGGATTTTAGATTCAAAAGCTGCCTGATATGGTCATTCATTATAGTCTTTTGGAAGATAATTGCTAGCTTTTCACTGGACATTTGTAGAAATGCCCCCAACATAGAAGTATTCAAAATAATCCTGAAACAGGTAATACCTGGTGTGTTTTGGGAAATGTAATAGAAACATGCAAATACAGAAGGAGCTGCTCAGCAGAACTCATTGATAAAATGGATATGTTATACTCAAGATAATGAAACATAAAGAAGATTAGAGTGAATTTACCACATACATGAACAGATTGCCTGAGGGCCATGACTTCATCCCTCTGGGGATCTCCCCACTCATTGTTCTATTTCTAAATTCTGTAATCATCTCCCAGCCAAGACAAAACAAGCTGCTCGATTCTCCAATGGGAGTCCCCATTTGGAGGTTTACTTGCTTTTTTGAAATTGATTTTGCTGTATCCAGCAGATCATAAATCTCTGATAGAAGAAAGTTAAGTCAAATGTGCACAATGAGCAGAGCAGTGAACTATTTATCTAGGGATGGAGGAGATATTACATTTGTATTCTCTGAATAGTTTGGATATTTGTATAATCTTTCCCCTGAGCCAACAATATTGTGGAAAGGTGGAGTAGTCAGGTAAATGGGCCCAGGATAACCTGACAATAAAATATTCATGTGGGGTACTGCTGTTATAGAATTTAGAGGAAGGTGAATTGCCCTGAAATCATAAAGGTAGACCTTGGAGATGGACTGCTGAGAATGTGCTGGAATTCCGAGAATATTTCATCTAGGTTTTGCTCTCCAAATGGTAGAAGCAACCAGAAATAATGTAATTAAAGCTTTGAAACTGTAAATTATCTAGCATCTTGGCCTACTTTAATATACTTTATCTGATTATGTACTTCACTGCATAATTTTATTCTATTTACCACTTTACCATTTTACTGCCACTAATGCACAAAAAATCAACACAGAAACATGATATGATATGGACGTATCACATTCTTTATCAGCCTAAGAACAAAAATTAGATTAAAATTAGAATGGATAATTAAAATACCTGCTGCTTAAACAGATGGTGAAAAATCTTTGGAAAAGGTGGGTAAGTTGATGAAAAACTATATCCTCACACTAAATGAGACAGGAGATGCAGTGTATTGGGAACTTCAGTGAAAAATTTTTTGCAATGGGACAGTTGAAATAAAGTATGAGGAATGATGCAGTACATAACTTCGTGTATTACCCATCTAATAATTTTTTTCTTTTATCTTTCCTGATTTAATTTCATTGAAATCGTGGTTGTATTGCCTGTATTAGTAAGAGAAATCAACATACAATTGGCAGTGTGTATTTATTCCTAAAGGAATTTCATTATGGCCATAAAGTCACTCCATCTAATCATAGTAGGGTTAACTAATTCCAGCCCATTTACCAAATGGAAGAGAGTTTTGTAACTCTCTTTACCTTCTAAATCCTACTACACTTTCCTAGGGACTGATGTTACTGCATATACTAATGTACTAACAGTACAACCTAGCCAAGCCAAACCAACAGCAAAAGAAAAAAACATTAGGAATGGGAGTAAGAAATATGAATTAAACAGGTAATAAAAGGAAAATGGAAGAAATTATGAAAATTATGAAAGGGCTCACAGATGGATTATCACCTCAGGGAAGGAGGCAATGGTGTTATTCCCAAAAGTATGTGTCATAGCAACAAAATAATACTCATATTTATCACTTTCAGATCTGATGCTAACAGATGGCTAATGATGGAGGAGCAACTTCACTTATTTTATATACAGAAAGGAAGCTGGTTAGTATCTGTGCATTAAAAATCCACCAGGATAATCTGAAAGAAAGATGGGATTCAACATCTTCTGATTATTGAACTGACCAAGAGTTGACTCAAGCTGCCATGTGACTCACGAGTTATAATTTTTTTTACTAGTTTAATTTTTTTTTCAGGTATCCTAAGAGAACTGCCACCATTGAATTGCATGGGTAGGGGGCTGATTTGCAGCTGAGCAATTTTTTTCACTGTGGCTGTAAATTATGGTGACACCTGCCGAGACAAATACCTGGATGTAATGGGAAAAAGAATGCTGCTATACTTGCCCAGTATTTCAGAGCTTGATTTGCTTCTTCAAATATATAGGCTGCGAATGTGGAGAAATATTTACAAGAAAAGTTTTTACACAGCTTGAATGACCCCAAAGGAGTGATACAGAGGCCACATAACACTAATGATTATCTTTTGAAGCTCTCCAGGGTCACCTCATGGCACAATCAGACTGAGCTGTACTTAAGGCTAGAATATCCCTGATTGACTGTTACATGGCATACACAAAATTTTGTGTGCACATGGCATACTCAAATTGTCCTGAAACCAAGGATATATAATGTCAACAGTACATGGCTGGTCCCATTGTGCTAAAATTTTAAAGCTAGTCTCAGGTGACCATGTCCAGAAAAAATTACATTCCTGGAGACTAGTCATTATAATTAAAGATACCTTATTAATTAAATAGGGACACTCCATAGCAGGGAGGTAATTTTTTTATTATGCAAACAAATATTTATCACATACTTACTATGTACTTGACATTGCAGAAGATGTTGGGGTGGCAAAGCCATTGTTACAGAAGCTGTGATGTCCCTCCCACATCCTCAGGCCAGCCACCAAGCTCATGACATTCATTGGATCTTTCCAGGATATTGGCTACTGTTGGAAATCAGCTTGGGATGGTAATAAAGAAATTTAAAAGGATTGGATGTGTCACCAAGTTGATAGAACAAATGGCTGATAACAATGCCTGAAGGGAGCTGCTCTCTCACCGAGGAGGGACTATTGGATACTTTGATCACTTCAGAATTTAATGTGATAACAGAGTTGATCTGAAGCTAAAATGAGAATGTGCTTTGTCTCAGAGAATGCCTGGATCTGCCTGGACTCTCAACCAAGGTAAGTGCAGTGAGATTTATGATGTAGTGTTAAAGTTTGAAACTTCCCTGTCCACCTTCAATGTTAGCTTCTCTGCTGATGACTTACAATGGGCTAGTAGTTTTGCCAACCCTGTCTTGACTACTTAAAAGCCACTGAGATCTTTTACCAGCTGTTGACCCAAAGTCAAGATTTCTGCCACAGTTTTTGGTGGTTCAAGCCAGAGGTAACACCTTAGTGCAGTATATGTGCACAAAGGTTGAACCTGAAGGGACCTTGTGCTATGGGATATCTCTTAGATCTCACTTCAGACACTTGCTTGCACTCTCTCTGTCTGCACTATATCCTTCACCTTTAAATGAAAACCTTATGTGTGTACTCTGTGAAGTCTGATGAGACCTTGCAAATATCCGCACTGAGAAAAACAATACAAATGTCCCTATGGATCAATGCTAGAAGTCTAAACTACCAGAGCACATTTACGGGGAGACGTCACTGGACAATGGCTACATTCTTGTTCTCTAATCACATTGGCACAATGGATAAAATTGAACATATTTTTTCTTGTTATTGAAGAGCCTGTCCTTGTGAGGGAGCCTGTCCTTGTGGGGAAAAAGAGTGTTTTATAATGATACTTGGAACCTGATGTCACTGAAAACCTGCGCCATGATGCCTATGGTACAATTACATCAATTATATGGCTTGGCTCTCTGTCTCTCCCCAAATCCCAGTGTTAGAGGAGCCTGGTGAGAGGTGACTGAATCATGGGAAAGTACTTTCCCCTTGCTCTTCTTGTGATAATGAATGAGTTCTCATGAGATCTGGCTGTTGTGAAAGTGTGTAGCACTTCCCCCCACCACCGTGCCACCCACGTGATGATATGCTTGCTTCCCGTTCATCTTCTACCATGATTGTAATTTTCCTGAGGCCTCCCCAGAAGCAGAAGCTTGTACACCTCACAGAGCCGTGAGCCAATTGAACCTTCTTTCTTTATAAATTATCCAGTCTCAAGTAGTTCTCTATAGCAATGAGAGAATGGACAAATACATTGTATAAACCAATTAAAATAGAAAATTTACTGAATAATACTCTCTAGCCCCATCCCTATCACTGACGATGGGTAGTACATAGAATAAGGTTATTTCTTTGGGGAAGGAATGGGAAAAGATACTGTAATTTATCTGATTTATGTTGTGTTAAACATTTCTTATATCAATGTGGCTACATGGTGTAACAAGGGGCTATGGATTTATTAATAGAACAAACTGGAAGTGAATGCATGTAGCTAGTGATCTTCCAGGTTAGAAAAGATTTCATGTGGTTAATCTGAAGCCTTCAGTTGATTTGATAGCTATGGAAAATAGTATCCAGTGGAAAAAATAAAATTGGCCTTAGAACAACTAAGAACACAATTACATCTCTTCATCAATATATGTATAAATTTTCAAGAAACTGTCAATGATGGAAGAAAAGAATAATTCAGTGGTTAAGAGAGCATCAAAGAATCTGTGAAGAACGAATATGGTTGCAACTAACATGTCATATAGAGGAAATTATCACTTTCTATTGTATGTCTCAAATCCAAGACATAATTAGGGATTTAGTAGCTTATTGTTTAATATAAAATATCATGTAAAACAAATTATCCAAAATAGCCAAGAAATATGTGGCAAGGAGATATTAATTAAAGTTAAGTGGGTGGTAAGGACCTGACTCACCCTTTCATTGAAAAGAGATGCCTGAAGGAATGAATAACCTGGACAAAGTACCCTTGCTAACACATAAAAAAATCCTAAAAAGATTACTCTCATAACATATTAATGATATTTAGTAGCATAAAATTTTAGGAGTCCCTATCTATAAAACATACATAGTGTGGTATATCTAGTGTGTTGCAAATGATTATTAAAAACAAAAAGTAAAAACCAACCTATATGTTATGAATATATGTGGCAAGGCTAACAGGATGATGAAAGGTCATCATTAAAACTGTGTAATTAGTGGAATCTCAAATGGAGTCAAACTAAATGGCTTTATTTGTGTCATTGTTTTTCAATGGATTGCTTAAATCTCTCCTGTTAATCTGAAATAAAAAGGAATCCGAGTACAGGAGAAAAATAAATTTTGGAAACTGAATCTGGCAGTATTTTGATCCTTTAGGACAAGATGTTTTCATGTATTTCTGAGATGTGCCTTATTATTTGAATCATTCCTGAAGATTGGTGTCACTTAAGGTCAGTAATTTCCATTGAGTTTGCTTTGACAATTAAACCATTTGAATTAACACAAAATTGATGTTATAAAATGGACATCTTAAAATTCCACTCAAGAAGAAAAATATAAATATATACTATTCAATTAAAGGCCTAAATTTATTAATATAATTAAGTGAAAAATGAATTAGTAAGAAAATGAATTAGTACCTTAAAATATACCCACCAATGTATACACAATTACACAAAAAATAAGCAGTCTCTCTTACGGAAAATAAGACATGTTCAGCAATAAGCACAATTACAATGTAAAGTAACTTATGAAGCAATTTCAATTAAGGTAAAATTAAAACCCTTTAAAATATTAACAAACCCATTGAATCAACATTAAAATGCACACACAAACATTTAGACACATATATCACACATCATCATGCATCATTGGCTGAATAAATTCTAATGGTGAAGTGAAAGTTGGTTTTACATCAGAAAATATATTAATGCAAGGTAGCATGTAAATAAGGTAAAGGAGATATAATATGATCTCATCAATAAATGTATCAAAGATCTTAAAGGTCTTTAATAAATTCAACATAAGTTTTGTGAAAATAACTCTCAGAAAATTAGGGATTGAAGTTTATCTACAAAAATATAACAAACAAAAAAAGTATATAAAAGAAATGAAGGGAAAAAAAACCAGCCAACTAATTATCATTAAAGGATTAAAAGTTTAACTACAAGAATAGGAATTAATCAAAGATATCTACAACTGCCACTTTGCTTTATATTATCGAGGTAGCCACAACTAGTACAATAAGGTAAGAAAAAATAAAAGTTAGTAAGGACAGGATATAAAGAAGTAAGATTGTTATGATTTGTGGATGATGGAATTATAAATGTCGGAAACTAAATAGAACCTACAGAATAACTATTACCATGTCTAAAAAGAGAACACTTTAGCAAGTTTGCTGGGCATACAATCTTCATGCAATAGTTAAATCTGTCAGGAACTTAGAAAACAGAATTTAAAAAAAGTTAAATGTATCAAAATATCAACTATCTTTGAAAAATCTAGAAGAATGCTTTATTCTTGATTGACATAACCTGAAGATGTTTTGGATTAAAATAATTATCTAACATATATAACTTAATTTATATAAATATGTATTAATTAATTTATATATAATTTGATTTATATAAAATATAGAAATATAGACAGTATTACATAGTGATAGTAATATAATTCAAAATTTTCTGGATGCGATGGCTCAGGTTTATAATCCCAACACTTTAGGAGGCTGAAGTGAAAGGATTCCTTGAGGCCAAGTCTTCAAGACCAGCCTGTGCGACATGATGAGACGTTATCTCTTCAAACATACAATTAAAAAAAAAAAAATCCAGTCATGGTGGCATGTGCCAGTAGCCCCAGTTGCTTGAGAAACTGAAACAGGAGGATCACTTGAGCCCAGAATTTCAAGACTGCAGTGAGCCGAGAGCATGCCACTGCACTCTAACCTGGGTGAAAGATCAACACCCTGTGCCAAAAAAAGAAATAAAAATAGGTAAAAATAAAATAAAAATAAACAAATAAGATTACATTACACTTTGGAGAAAAACATCATGATGATACTAAGGAATTTGAGACTCAAACTTTGCCGCCCAGTAATTTCACTTTTGATTCTGTCCTAGAGGACCACTGAACATATGAAGAAGCTGTAATTGAGCTTGTTCTGTGAACACTAATTATAAAAATAAAACATGCTAATAAAACCTATTTTCCAGTAATATAAAGACTTTCTAAATCACCTATAAAAGGGAACACTATACAGAAGTTACGGTGAATATTGTAGATGTGCATGTATAAAGTTCTAAAATTTATAGTAAATATATAATTTTATAACAATAATTGCAGAACATAATGTTAAATTTTATGTAAATTTGTATATTTAATAGTTAAAATAATTTAATGTTTAAAGACCTATAAAATAATAGTATATTTTTATATGGATTAAACATATCATATATGAGAACATTATAAATATCCATAGAATGGATATACATCAACTTCAGATAATGTTTGCTTCTGGGGAGGGAAACTGATGAATAGAAGTGGTGTGTGGTAAGGCTTTAGTAGTGTTTGTGTTATTTTACTACTTAAATTTATTGAGAGAAAGAATGAAGCACGTATGTCCAAATAATTTAATTTAGTAAAGGGTGTTTCTTGCATGTCACATTGTATTTTGTATTTTTCATTATTTAAAATAGCTCATAATGACAAAAGGAAAAATGTCCTTTCTGAATGTATGGCTGGCAAGGATAAATATCTTATTTTTTTTTTTAAATAGATTGATTATACTGATATATTATAGCATTATTATAAATTTATTTAGATGGCAAATCATCAAATAGCATCCCCAACAGCAAACAATTTATCTCTGTTGCTGAGATTTCCTCCAGCTCTCTGAGTTCTTGCCCTTCATAGGGCTTTTTTATGCACTTCTTTATCCTTTGATATTCTGTGTTACTCTAATAGCATTTCCTTTATCTGCTTATTTAATTAGCATTTTTGTCCCCTGTGACTAGTTTGTGTGCTCCTCTAACCAAAGAAGTCTATTTGTCTACTGATAAATGTGCTTACAATATTATTTAGCACCTAATTGGGGCCCCCAAAACATTCCTTAAATGAAAGAGTTGAATAAATATGCGTAGATTATCAGCACGATGAATGCATTAATGAAACAAGGAACAAAGTTATAAACTATGGACATTCATGTGCCCACCAAGTGTAATACTTTCTGAAGGCAAGTAGTTGCTGTCACAAACAAATTTACAGGGAATGACGAATGCAAGCACTGCAGATTAGCATGGCTGCCTCAAGTAGCACTGATAATTTAAAGTGTGTGAACAAAATTCCAGTTTCAAAACACATTAAAATACAAATTGATATGCAAGGACTTTCCTGGTCTCAACAAGATAATTCTTTACTGTGTAGTTAAGTGCTAAAACAAAGCTCAGAAATTCAATCTGTGTGATACTGAATTTCAACATCAGTTGAATTCATGGCTTTGCTGTGTCTTTTATGTGACAGTACATGTATCGCTAAGAAAAGAATGAGTGTTCATCCATTATGATAACACTTTTGGAAAAACTAAAGGGGCTTAAAATATATGTGATTAAAACCTCAATATCTTTGAATCATTTTTTTATGCCTTAGTTTCCTAAAAAAAAATTCCCTTTTTATAGTACACATTTAAAAAAATGGTTCTGTTGCCTTATACTTTACATTTTTGACTGTTGATCAGAATGCAAACTCGACCTAGCTAGGTGGTATAATATAAAATTAATATAAGGAAGATAGGGATTATATTCAACTAGAATTGCAAAGATTTACTAATATGCATAAATGGATAGTTGGGAAATAATCATGGGACTAGAGTTTATAGGTTTGGGGTAAGAAAATGGAGCATAATTTTATTTTGAACCAAACATATATAAATGTGAACCAAATTCTGGTCCTTAATAATTACAATGAAAGGCCATAATGCCCATGGAACAGAGGAGGAAGAATGGCCTTTTGGTAATGTCATCCAGTTACCGACTTCTTCCTATATTTTTCTACTGAGTCCTAGGAAGAAATGGCATTTTATACCAACAGCCTTCCTATGCTTTCTATGGATTCTGAGTGCAAGTTGGAAGACCTGCAAGTGAAATGGTGTTCCTGGTATCAGCAAGAGTAAGAGAAGCTTAACGTCCCCTATGCCAGATCACCAAATTGAATAATCAGGTAAGAGGATAACAGTATGTAACAAAATAAGCATCAAGGCAGCACAGAATTCAGCTCTAATGTAATAATGCTTCTCATCTGCTTCATGGGCAAATGAACCATTTGCTTGCAGTGTTAAAATGTAGTTTCATGTCAAGTATGTCTGTTATATTAGTCCATTTTTATAGGAGTAATTTATAAAGAAAAGAAGTTTAATTGACTCACAGTTCCACATGACTGGGGAGACCTCAGGAAACTTAAAATCATGGCAGAAAGTGAAGGGGAAACAAAAAACATCTTGCATGGTGGCAGAAGAGAGAGAGACAGAGTGAGAGGAACCACCACACACTTTTAAACTATCAGAACTCATGAGAACTGACTCATTATTACTAGAGCAGTAAGGGAGAATTCTGCCCCCATGATCCAATAACTTCCCATTAGGCTCCTCCTCTGACACCTGGGGATTACAATTCAAGATGAGATTTGTGTGGGGACACAGAGCCAAACCATCATTCTGTCTCTGGCCGCTCCCACATCTTATGTCCTTTTCACATCTCAAACAAAATCTTGGCTTCCCAACAGTACCCCAAGGTCTTAACTCATTCCAGCATTAACTCAAAAGTACAAGTCCAAAGTCTCATCTGAGACAAGGCAAGTCCTTTTCCCCTATGAGCCTGTAAAATCAAAAACAAGTTAGTTTCTTCCAAGATATAATGAGAGTACAGGCATTGAATGAATGCTCCCATTCCTAACTAGAGACATTCACCAAAATGAAGAGGATACAGGCCCTGTGCAAGTCCAAAACTCAGCAGGGCAGCCATTAAATCTTAAAGTTACCAAATAATGTCCTTTGACTCCATGTCTTTCATCCAGGGCATGCTGATGCAAGAGGTGGGCTCCCAAGGCTTTGGCAGCTCTGTTCCTTTGGTTCTGCAGAGTACAGCCTCTTTGGGTGCTTTCACTGGCTGGTGTTCAGTGCCTGGGGCTTTTCCAGGTGCATGGTGCAAGTTGTCGGTATATCTACCATTCTGGGGTCTGGGGGACAATGGCCCTCTTCTCACAGCTCCATTAGGCAGCACCCCAGTGGAGACTCTATGTGTAGGGTCCAACCCCACATTTCCCCTCCTCACTGCCCTGGTAGAGTTTCTCCATGAGGGCTCTGCCTCTGCAACAGACTTCTGCTTGGACATTCAGGTATTTCCATACATCCTCTGAAATCTAGGCACAGGTTGCCAAACTCCTGTCTTCTGTGTGCCCACAGGCCCCCATGTAGAAGCCTGGACCAAAACTTGGGGCTTGCACCCAGTGAAGCAATGACCAGAACTGTACCTTGGCCCCTTTTAGCTATGGCTGGTGCTGGAGTGTCTGGGACAAAGGACGCCATGTCCCAAGGCTGCGCAGAGCAGCGTGGTCCTGGGCCTGGCCCATGAAACCATTTTATTTTTTCCTAGGCCTCAGCTACAGTGATGGGAGGGGCTGCCACAAATATCTCTGAAATGCCCTAGGGACATTTTCTTCATTGTCTTGGCTCCTCGTCACTTACGCAAACTTCTGCAGCTGGTTTTAATTTATCCCCAGAAAATGGGTTTTTATTTTCAATTACATAGTCAGGCTGCAAATTTTCCAAACTTTAATGCTCTGCTTCCCTTTTAAATGTAAGTTTCAATTTCAGAGCATCTCTTTGTGAACACACATGACTATACACTTTTACAAATAGCCAGGTTACCTCTTGAATGCTTTGCTGCTTAACAATGTTTTCCACCAGATACACTATATCTTCTCTCCCAAGTTCAAAGTTCCACAGATATCTAGGACAGGGGCAAAATGCAACAGTGTCTTTGCTAAAGCATAACGAAAGTGACCTTTACTCCAGTTACCAATAAGTTCCTCATCTGCATCTGAGACTACTTCAGCCCAGACTTCATTTTCCATATATCACTATCAGCATTTTGGTCACAATCATTCAAGTCTCTAGGAAGTTCCTAACTTCCTAACTTTCCCACATCTTTCTGTCCTCTTCTGAGCCCTTCAAACTGTTCCAACCTATGCCTATTACTCAGTTGCAAATTTGCTTCCACATTTTCAGATACCTTTATAGCAGTGCCCCACTCTCTTGGTACCGATTTACTGTATTAGTCCATTTTCACACTGCTGTAAAGAACTACCTGAGATTGGTTAATTTATAAAGAAGAGAGGTTAGTTGACTCAAAGTTCTACGTGGTTAGGGAGGCCTCAGGAAACTTATAATCATGCCAGAAGTTGAAGGGGAAGCAAGACACATCCTACATGGTGGCAGGAGAGAGAGAGGGAGAGAACTGCAACACACTTTTAAACCATCAGATCTAATAAAAAGTAACTCATTGTCACAAGAAGAGCAAGGGGAAAATTCACCCCCGTGATCCAATTACATCCCACAAAGCACCTCCCTTGACATGGTAATTATAATTCAAGATGAGATTTAGGTGGGGACACAGAGCCAAACCATATAATCTAGGATCTCAGATTTTGTATTTCTAATGACTCCCAAGTGATGCCCATCTGGTTGTCCTTGGGTATCAAGGTCGACCTTGATACCCAATAAGGTATCAAGACCTGAGTATCAAGGTCTTATTCAAAGTTGTCTCTCTCTGAAGTGAACCAAATATAGGCTTTTGAGAAATAACACGCTAAAGCTTTTCCGAGAATAGCACACCAAAGCTTGATTTATTTAATAAAAACTTTTATAAACTGCCTTTTGAATCCAATAGACAAAAACACCTGACATCATTCTCCTCATGATTGCTGATGTGAAGAGTTTCATATACAGTGGTCCTGACCTCATCCAATTTCAAAACCGATCAATCAGTTTATAAAGGGATGGCAGCTTGAATAAAACGAAGGCACATTCCTTGTTGTAATACCCCATATTCGTAGCATTCATTTTCCTAGTCCCCCTTAGTGATGATATCCATGGTTATTTACTGTGGAAAGAATCTTCAACTTTTTACAGACTACTAGATCTCTATTTATGTGACACTTAATCTCTACACATCCAGAAGCATCATAGGCCAGTATGCAGAGTGGCATTCAGGAATGTAGATGATTAATGTATTTTTATTTGAATTGACTTCACAGTCAGTCCACTGAGGCCCAGAACTCATCAAGTAGTTATTTCCCTTGTTCCTGAGTCTAAGATTGGGATTGCTATCCTCAGCAACGGGAACAATTCCCTCAACACCTTTCTAACCTATAAAGTAAGAACCGTCATAGTAAGAAGACCCAACTGAAAGGTATTTTACCTTCATTTTTCTTGTCCAGTGGTGCATCAAAAGCAGAAATGAATCTCTGGAGAAATGGCATAAAACAGAATCACTATCAAAGATTTGAAATCAAGTTCAAAGGCTTAATGACATAGTGTTATTATAAATTTACATAAATGGTAAATTTAATCTAATCGCTATTTTAGATGTGATATGCTTACTAGAACAAATTAACACAAACTTGACACTTATATATGCAGCTTTTATATTACGAAGGCACTTTATGCTGATTTCAAAAAGAAACATAATCAGGTAGCTTTCACTAAGAACAGCGGTGTGTATGGATTTACAATTATTTCTCACAAATAGATTTTTTTGCTTTAAAAAGCAAAACTTTTGCCTTTTTGCTTCAAACTAAATAAGCTATTTTCTTATACCAGAGCAAAAAAATAAAAAAATAAACCCAGAAATAATGAGGTAACAAAGACTCTAGATGTCTTGTTAAGATCCATGTAAAACTGATGGTGGTAGATACATTTCATCAAAATGACAAACCTTTGTCATACTAGTGAGGCATCCAGGAGTCCAAAAATCTAGGAACAAAATACTTGCAAACTCCAGGAAAATTTGCCCCAAATTTTAGCACCTTACAATTAGGAATGAGAAATAGCACTGGGTGAGCCACACAGCTAGTCTCCTTTCCACCAATATACATAACTTCACGGATATTTTCTATAACTAATACACACACACACACACACACAAATTAAAAGTCTAAAACATGGTATATAAAAGACTGTAAATAAAATAGAGATACTACAGAGAATTACATCATTATGATGTGAACACTCACTCAGTATTGATATTGAAGGGCTATAGAGAAAGAAAATCCCCCAGGAGCCAACACTTTAGTCAGTGAATCTATGTATCAAATGCACCCTGAAAGAGAAATAGATTGAGGTCAGCACCTCCACTTTTTGTTTGTCAGCTCCAATATTCTGGGTAGATGGGGAAGGATTATTAAGAAGCAAAAATGGATGATTTTTGAATAAGGGAACCTTTTGAGGAAGAACCTCTCTAATCAAAATCCAGAGGATATTGTTATGTGAAAGGCCCAAAAGCCTTCTGTGGAAGAAGTTCTTTGTAATTACCAGAATGCCACAATGACTAATTCTGTAGCTGTCGAGCATCTATCTTCCAAGAGTAACCAATGACTGTTCTTGCACTCATGATCAAAGCTGCCATTGTGTCAAGAATGCAGATTAAGCATGAGTGTGACAATATAAAGTTCCTCAAATAAATCCAACCTGGTGCCATTGCTACTGAGTGCTCCAGTTGCCTGTGAAAGCATCTTAGTCTAAACTTCCAATAACTCACCAGTAAGAAATTAGCAGTTATCTGTTGGTAATTTACTTATAGTGACTCTATTTTAGGGAGGAATCTTTCTGTTGCAGCTTACAATTATATATGCAGAAATAGAATTTATTAGCCCATGATATTGAAAATTTCATAGGTAGACCTATTTTCAAGTGTATCTCATTTCCCATGCTTATGCAATGTTACCAGATATCTATACATGTTTAATCTCATAGCTCTTTGTTGATTTTATGCTCAGGCATCTCTTCAAGTAGAGCTAAAAACAGTCAGTTGGCAGCTGACACAGTACTTCAAGTTGAAGATTGCTGAGAAGGTATGTGATTCTTCCAACTATGGAACTAATTTCTATGGCTGAATTTCCTTGCTGTGTCACTTTCCCTTGAGTAAATCTCTATCCAGGGAAGTGTAATCCCTGGCCGGGCAAGCCTGGAAGGATTCACCATTGTGACAACGATGTGAGTTAACAGATTGGTAAGCCTGGAAAAAATCACTGCAGTGCGAGAGGAGCAGTTTCTAAAATAAAAATTAATAAGCCAAAAATAAAATTAGAAACAAATGCTAGATATAAAAGGAGTAATGATTTATTCAAATTGGGGCAGAAACTCAGTCTTTATTTAGATTTTTACTCTCAACTTGCTTTTTCTCTGAAATAACTTCAAGCTTACTACATGTCTTAGGTATGCCCTCGTATTTTATATAATATTTCTTTTGAGCTAGAAGCCCAGTTAAATGAAAATAATTAAAAATAAGAGGTCAATGAAGAATTCATGATACTATCAATGACTCTATCTTTCAAAGTAGTTGGTATTATAGAACAGCAATTATGTGTTTAGATATGGTCTCTTCTGCAGTTAGGATGCAGCCCTGGATGATGTAGTCGAGTAGCTGAATCAGAGATCAATGTATGGTTATAATCTCCCTACCAGTTAGAGTGTGAGAGCCTGGAAAACTAGGGTTGTAGTTATGGTTGGTGCTAATAATGATTGCACCTAACGACCACTAAATATTTTGTTTCCTTTCCGTGTATTCATTTCTGCAAAATCTAACCTTCTTCCTGCTTTGTAAATGAAGTTTTATTAGAACATAACCAGTTTGGTGGAATCTGGGAATGGCATTCTGGGCCTCTCTAAAAGCATGAGCAAAAATTTACTTCATTTTCTGTAGTAACTATCAAGGGGAATTGAGGTTACAGATACACATTGGAGACCAGAAAACGTACTAATGGAAATCCAGAAATAAACAGTTCATAAGTTTTAATTACACACCATTATGGATAGTGTGGTGAAATCTGTAGCCTGGTGAGAGAGTGAGAGAGTGAGACTCCATCTGTAGCTGTTCCATTCCGTGGAGTCTCACTGTCTCACTCTCTCACCAGGCTGGAGTGCAGTGGCATGATCTCGGCTCACTGCAAACTCCGCCTCCCAGGTTTAAGCCATTCTCCTGCCTCAGCTTCCCAAGTAGCTGGGATTACAGGTACACGACACCATGCCCAGCTAATTTTTTTGTATTTTTAGTAGAGACGGGCTTTCACCATGTTAGCCAGGATGGTCTCGATTTCCTGACCTCGTGATCCGCCTGCCTCGGCCTCCCAAAGTGCTGGGATTACAGGTGTGCGCCACCACGCCCAGCCGTAACCCTTATTTTACTTGTTAATTGCCCCAGAGCACAAGAATAGTGATGCTGGCAATTCCAATATGCCAAAGAGAAGCTGTAAAGTGCTTCCTTAAACTGAAAAGCTGAAAGTTTATCATAAGTATGTATGTATAGAAAAGAAAAAAGCGTACCATATATAGAGTTTGGTAGTAGCTTTAACTTCAGGTATCCACTGATGGTCTTGGAATGTATCCCCCATGAATCCAGTGGGACTACAGTACTTGAATCAAAGTAGGCACTCAATGAACATCCATTGAAGAACTAATTAAACAATGGTGATGATTCTCTTTTCATCTGTACTACTTAAATCTTCAATGAACCCCAACTTTCTCAAGCCATTCTCACTAGATCTGAAACGCGTTTCAGAGAAGTGATTTAGTATTCAGTACTATATGACAAGATCCACTGTCTCTATTAATACGTATATAGACTAACAATTACCTCTCTACTTTCAGCATAGTCTCAGATGATTCTATGTTACTAATCAATTACTTTTGTTTTGAAAAACTATAGCTTTTCCTATCTGCTGTCATCTATCTGCCAATGTATGTTATCCTTTCTTTAGTGGGCTTTTGCTTAAAAACACTGGCGTCTTCTAATTTCCACAGTCTTAAATTTCTCTGGCTGAGAGAGAATCTCTTTGTAGTAGAATTTAGTGCCTAGATGAAACAGTAGTTTGGACTATTTACTCTCTGTAATCTCTTCTTCCATCTGATAATCAGGGCTGAGCTTCATTTCTCTTTAGGTCTGGATTATTATAATTTAGATTAAGTTGGATGGAAAGGAAACAACTCTCTTGTAATCTCAGCTGTCCTCAAGAAGTGACTTAAGGAAGATATGAATGTGGAGAAACAAATGTTGGATATTTTGCTAAACTTGTTGCCTGGAGTAGAAGTTCTCAAAATGTAGTTTGGAGACCTCTGGGGTTCCCTGAGATTTTACAGAGGGTTTGCAAGGTCAAAAGTCTTTTTATCATAATAAAGATATTATTTAGCTTTTTTTACTTTAATTCTCTCATGACTGTACAGTTGAGTTTTCTGGAGACTACACGATATATTAATTCACAAAAGATTAGATACAGAAACAAATAGAAGATTCCAGATGTCTTCTATTAGGCCAGACATCACAAAAATCTGCAAAAATGGAAAACAATGTCAAATTTTTTTTCTGGAAAATATTGCCACTTTTTATTAAATATTTTTAATCAATATCATTTTGATTGACAATTCATTGTGGTATATATTTAATGAGGTATAATGTGATTTTTGTGACACACGTATCAAATATGGACTAATAAATCAAGCTAATAATCATGTACAACAGGTCAAATACCATTTTTGTAGTGAGACATTTGAAATTTGCTCTCTTAATTATTTTAAAATATATAATACATTATTACTGGCTATAGTCACTATGCTGTGCAAGTGATTAAGATCTAAAAACCTATTTTTCTTGTCTCTCTTAAACTTTGGGTACTCTTTGACAAACAACTTTCCCCTTCCCTTCTTCTCCCTCCCAATTAACCTCTGGCCACTATCATTCTATAGTTCTATGAGTTCCACTTTTTAGATCCCAAATATAAGTTAGATCATGCAGTATTTGTCTTTCTCTGTCTGACTTATTTCACTTAGCCTAATGTCCTTCAGGTTTGTATTAGTCAGGGTTCTCTAGAGGGGCAGAACTAATAGGATAGATGTATATATGAAGGGGAGTTTATTAAGGAGTATTGACTCACACAATCACAAGGTGAAGTGCCACAAGAGGTCAATCTGAGTCCCAAAACCTCAAAAGTAGAGAAGCCAACAGTGCAGACTTCAGTCTGTGTCTGAAGGCACGAGATCTCTAGCAGATCACTGGTGTAAGCCCAAGAGTCCAAAAGCTGAAGAACTTGGAGTCTGATGTTCAAGGACAGCAAATATCCAGCACAGAAGAAAGACAAAAACTGGAAGATTCAGCAAGTCTGCTTTTTCCACCTTCTGCCTGCTGTATTTTTGCCATGCTGGCAGCTGATTAGTTGGTGCCCACCTAGACTGAGAGTGGGTCTGCCTCCCCCAGTCCAGTGACTCAAATGTTAATCTCCTTCGGCAACACCCTCACAAACACAACCAGGAAAAATACTTTGCATCCTTCAATCTAATCAAGTTGACACTCAATATTAACTATCACAAGTTTCATCTGTGTTGTTGCAAATGATAGATCTTTCCTCTTTATTGAGGCTGAATAATATTCCTTTGTGTACACATACCATACCACATTTTCCTTATTCATTCATTGGTTGATAGCCACAGGTTGATTCCATGGCATAGCTATTTTGAATAATGCTGCAATAAACATGGGAGTACAAGTATCCTTTTAAAGTATTGATTTTAATTCCTTTGAATATATTCCCAGGGGTGGGATTGCTTTTGTTAATATGTAATGTGTTTATTGTTATTTCAAATAGATTGAGATATGCATATTTGGAAAGGTTTCAGTTTTAATTTCTAAATAATAATTATCAATAGATATAATGTGCATAAACAAAAGCTCTTTGGCTCTCTTTAGCTTCCCAACAAATTTTACAACTGTGCAAAGGGGTCTAAGAAAGAGAAAAATAAGAGAGAGAAAGAGAGGGAGAAACAGAATGGCTGCCAAGGAGAGCTTGGGAATTCAAAAAAGGTGGTGTGGGAGCCTAAAAAAAAAGCATAAATTATGGTATCAGAAACCCAAGACTATCGAGCTTAAATGCTTTATAAAACAACCAACCTCAAATTTCTTATTCTGCAAGATTTTCATGTACTATATTATATTCACAAAAACCTTCTTCTCCAAGCTCTTACCACCTCACATGTCTGTTTTATCATTATCCTTTTCTACTGTTGGTTCATCCTGTTTGTTTTTCTTTTCATTTTTCTTTCTGCAAGTTTCCTTTGCTTTATTAGTAAATTCATAATATTCTTGAAGACATGGAAGTCAGACAAATGTAGGTTAAGGCAAATTGAAATTGAAATTTTTAAAATTTCCATATTAAATTTATGGGCCATTTTTAAAATTTTCCATTTCTGACAGAGCCATTACGTACTTAAAATATTGTAATTTGTATTGCTTATCACTACATTTTGCTTTAGCTTAACTAAAAACATCCTTATTTACTGTGAAAAGACCATGCATATTATGACATCTTAGATTTAAAGTATTTCTTTAGCTAGCAGAGTGTGGGTGATCTGTTAATAAAATAAACCATTTTGGATGTATTCTTGGGGAATAAAGCATGCCTAAATCCCACATGTGATTTATCATCTATTGGTTGAATCTAGCTTATTTTAGGGAAGACAATGTGCTAATGAGATAATAATGATTTCTACATGTGTTTTGCTGAGACTAATATAAACATAATTTAAATTATATCCATAAACCTTTTCAGGTTAAAAAATACATTCTATCATGATTATTTCATCACCATCCAAATTTCTCTTTCTAACTTCCCTTGGGACTATGGTGTATTATCATAGAAATACTGCACCAACTAAAGCTCACACAGACTTTGATAGGAAGTGTAGCAATAGCAATGCAGTGCAATCTGTATTCTCATATACAGTAACCATTAATTCCCCTCCTACATTATCATTATGTATAATGAGAAGCAGCCTCTCATTATATATGTCTCTATATTTGTAAATATATGTATGGATAGATGTATTTTGTATGTGATATTTTATTATATAAAACATTATATACATACATATATATTACCCTATACTGTTTTTGGAAGAGAGTGTAATTTTACCCTTCTTAACTCAAGATTGATAATTTACCTATTATTATTTATTCAATATTTCAATTGAGATTTCTCCTGAGGGAGAAAATACTCCTATAATTCTTTGAAAATGTACCAAATATACTATCATTTTTCATAATTAAAAACACTTGTCATAATCGTATAAAGAATTCATTCAAGGTCTCCTGCAGAGCCATGCACGCAACATTAATATACTTAACACTAAAGTTTGAGGTATGCAATTGACCTTCTTGAGATTTAAGCCTATGACTGCATTTCACTATGATTTTTTTTAATTTTATTTATTTATTTATTATTTATTTATTTATTTATTTTATTTTATGGTGAGACCAAGAGCCCCTGAAATAATCTCTTCTAGCCTCAAATTGTTCTATCACTCAAAAATTGTGCCCAGAAAGGAAGAACAAACAGAAAAAAAAACTCGAACACACTTCTCTGGATTGGTGTAAAGTATTAAATTATTGGTGAGTTGATATCAACATAGCTACTGTTAAATAGAAATACATCCTTTCTTAACGGCTAAAATGTTAATGAAACATTTAGTAAAATAATTTTATAAATACAGTGGACAGTAAGGACTTTTAAGGGTGTTTTTGGTGGCTAGTATACTTCCCTTAAAGAATTATGTCTGTGGCTGGGCGCGGTGACTCACTCCTATAATCCCAGCACTTTGGGAGGCCAAGGCGGGTGGATCACCTTGGGTCAGGAGTTCAAGACCAGCCTGACCAACATGGAGAACTGCCGTCTCTACTAAAAATACAAAATTAGCTGGGAGTGGTGGTGCATACCTGTAATCCCAGCAACTCTGGAGGCTGAGGTTGTGGTGAGCAAAGATCACACCATTTCACTCCAGCCTGGGCAACAAGAGCAAAATTCTGTCTCAAAAAAAAAAATTATGTTTGTGTATTTGTTTAAAATCTCACCACATCATGAGATAATTGGTTGAACACTATAGGCACTGACTTCATCTTAGAAGTTTCTGAAAATTTTAGGCTGTAGTGTATAGTGAATCAGAAATAACTAAAGAATTATTGAAACTGATTCCCAGTATCAGTCATAAACATAAACTGTTTTAGAAATAAACAACTTTTCCTTAAAATTCATGATAAGGCATGAGCTTGTGAAGATGGCAATTATTAAAAAATAGTTGTTTCAGTGTCCTAGGTGAAAATGAGCAATTATCAAGCTATAAAAAGCTATGATACATGGGACAGAGGAAGCCAGATTTTCTTTTCTCCATCTATATAAGGGAGGTATAAGTAATTATTTCTGACTTATTTTACAAGTTATAATTACTTCAGAAAACAACGTATCAAAAGCAAAATTAATTATACTTTTTGGATTTAACTTTAATTTTAATTTTTTTTAGAGACAGAGTCTTGCTATGTCACTATGTTGCCCAGGCTGGTCTTGAACTCCTGAGCTCAAGGGATCCTCCTAACTCAATCTCTCAAGTGGCTGGGACTAAAGACGCATGCCAGCACACCCAGCCAACATTAATTCTGTTTTGATGATTAAGATGCATTGTGTAAGACTGTAAATGTAATTTGTAAATTGACCTTAGAAATATCCAAGTACAACTTCTGGCTTTCTTGCTTAATAGCAATGTGATGAGAATCAATTTCCTCATTTACAAGGGGCAAGCAATAATATCTACATTTTATGACTTCTAAGAGTGTAACACATACACAGAATATATACATGGAAAGAGAGAGAGAAGGAAAGAGAGAGAGAAAAACTAGCATAATCGTAGTGTAGTAGCAGTGGTATAATTATTTCTTTTTATTATCAATTTCACTAAAATTTGAAATTATAATTGGCATTGTAATAAAATTGATAAAACAATAAATGTGAGTAACTATATGAAATTATCTACCACTGTTCCTACATATTATGTGCTTAATATACATTAGTTGAATTATTAGAATATTTGAAGCTTTATTTTAAGCTTTACTTTTTAAAAATGTATAATTTACACCAAATGAATAAATTGGTTCAATAACAATGAGTAACAACAACACTGACACCAGTAAATTCTAAGTACCTCACCTGGCTTAAAGGATAAGAAGAAGGATATTTCATGTCTGGTAAGCCCTGTGTACTCTTTTTATATGATATCTTCTCTATATATAATCCAGAGGTAACTTTTTTTATCCAGATAATAAAAAAATCACTCTGGATATTATCATTTTCTTCATTTTCTTTATAGCTTTGCCTGTATTTAAACATTATGTAAATGGTATTATTCCATGTGCATTTTTCTTAGGCTTTTTAAAACAATGAACATTGCATTTTAATGGTTCATCTGTCTTGATGTATGTAGTCATAGTTCATCAGTTTTTACTGTAGTATAAATATTCCATTGTAAATCACAATTCATCAATCCTTTTTCCTTGTAATATGTTTTTTCCAGTTGTTGGTTTGTTTATTTTGTTATGATATACTCTTTCTGGTAGACATATGATGATTTATCTCATATACCTAGAAGTGAAATTGCTTTTGTGACTTATAGCCTGTTTAACTTTAATAAAGAATGTCAAATTTTCATGCAAGTAAGTGGTACCAATTTACAGGCTCATCAGTGATGTGTACATATTTCTTTTGTTTCATATCTCACTAATGTTTTGAATTAAAAGATTGCTTATTTTCAAATATTCTGAGTGTATAAGAACATATCATGAGCACTTAATATGCATTTTCTTAGGCTCAACTCAGTATGCTTTTATGTGTTGCTAATCTATTCATTTTTTTCACCATCTTTGAAATGTGTATTTTTGCCTTCTTAATATTTTATTACTTGTTAAGTTTTAGTTTTACTCTACGTATTTGAAATTGTGCTCTATTCAGCTTGAGATATAACAATTATTTCAATATAATTTAAGCAATTCATTGTGTAACTATAGTTGCTGTCCTCCAGTAGATCAGACTGTTAGGAAAGATCAGTTTTTTCAGGGTTTTTTGTTTGTTTGTTTGTTTGTTTGTTGTTTATTTTTTGGGGGGGGGGACGGAGTTTTGCTCTTTTTGCCCAGGCTGAAGTGCAGGGGCGCAATCTTGGCTCACCACAACCCTCCTGGGTTCAAGCGATTCTCCTGCCTCAGCCTCCCGAGTAGCTGGGATTACAGATGCCCCACACCACGCCTGGCTAATTCTGTATATTTAGTAGAGACGGGGTTTATCCATGTTGGTCAAGCTGGTCTCGAACTCCTGAACTCAGGTGATCTGCCTTCCTCGGCCTCCCAAAGCGCTGGGATTACAGGCGTGAGCCACTATGCCTGGCCAGATCAGTTTTATAATCTATCCGTTTTGTTTCAGCAAGAAAGAAACAAAATAATAATTGACACTCCACTGGCATATTTGGTTTTCAAAGCTGTTTCATAAGCCTGAATCAAACTTGACTCACATTAGCTTTAAAAGACACAACACCATCATCTAAACAAAGGGCCTGAAAAGCAGCCTGTGATAGATAAGTGACTCTTGTAACAACACACATCTACTAGAAGTGGAAGGGTACATGACAGCAAAATGCCTGCCAGGGCCAAGTGCTGAACTGACATGAGATGACATGGGGTCCAGGCAGAATATATTTTCCTAAGGATATGCCTAAATGAAGTGTGATTTCAGATAGGTAGAAAACCCTAGGAAATAATAAAAGACCAACTTATGACTGAGGTAGTTCTCAAAAATCATACAAGTCAGAAAGAAAGTGTAACTTCAATAAATACTAGCAAGATTTGTAGCATTTGTTTGTAGAAGAAAGGTTTATTCATCTGTCTTTTCAAGCATGACTGTGTACATTATACATTTTCCGTTTTTTATTTTTTTTAATTTTCCTTCTTTTATTTCAATTGGTTTTGGTGGTGTTTGGTTACACGAGTAAGTTTTTTAGCGGTGATTTCTGAGATTTTGGTGCACATATCACCAGAGCAGTGTACACTGTACCCAGTGTGTAGTCTTTTATCCCTTATCTCCCTCCCAAAACATTTTATCTTTTGAATATATAAAAATTGCTTTCCCATTTGAGATATTTTCTGTTTATTTATAAGGCGTGTTTCCTCACTGTTACGCAAAGTAACATCTACTTAAATTTATTTTAGACAAAATATTCAGTATTTCTGAAAACCATCCTGGAACACTGGTCTTTTAATACTTGTTAATGATTAATCAGGTCAGTGATAAGACTGTCTTCTTTACCTGGCAGTAACAGTTTATCTTTTCAGTAAATTCATTTTCTCTTTTGGAAAATTGACAAGGAGCACGTTTACATCCCTTATGGTTAATGGCTGTTATCACTCTAGGTTTATAGATAATGGATTTTCTTCTAAATACCCTCAAGGGTGATCTTTATTGTTGGTGTTTCCTTTGCTGTCATCTCTTGAATTTGGATATGATTGATGGAATTATACCAGTGCAGCAGTAAAATTTCCTCATGCTATTTTTAGCATGTCTAAGATTTTATCATATTATATATTGATGATATGATCAGAGAAACGTGATATCTACCAAAATATTCATGAAAGCTGTAGAAGTATAGAAACCTACATAATAATAGCAAAAGTAAATCTTGTAAAGTTATTTTTCACGGTATTGAATGAAATAATGCTTTCAGTATTAAAAAACGACAAATAATGTAAAAGTTACATTTACAGTATTGTTTCTTAGTTAAATTTTTTTTCATTGAGTGGAAAATGAAACTAGAGGAGAGTGTAATCTAGTTCACTGTTTCAATCTTAATATAAACGACTTGAGAAACCATAGAGATATGTCTATTTTTTATTACTTTGTCAATGTATTTTATTAACCAAACTTCTTGCATATATACATTATGCATGGCACAACATTATCTTTTTAATAGTAATCTCTAAGGATTCAGGTTGACAAATATTTTTTCATGGAAATCTCATGGTATAGTGTCTGCGAATTTCCAGATAAAAACATAAACCTGTAGTACAACAAATGCAATATTTCATAGGATATAAGCAGAGAAATGTTACTGAATGTAATAATAATATTATTTAGAAATAACCTCAGTGTTTTGAGAGAGGTTTATTCTAAAATACTCTAGATTAAATATATTTTAAAGTGAATCCTGAATATTCTGTTTCAAATAATGTCCTGTTCTTTCCTGAAGTATCCTGCTAGAGTGGTGCATAGCTTTATTCACTGATTATTTTTAAAATATAACCTCTAGTCTCTTCTGTGCCTGAAATGTAATAGCCTTGACATGCAATATGATCAGAGGTGGATCCTTTTGATAGTGGTATTGCTGACCTCAACTTGTTTTAGCCCTAATAGTTTATGTTGGGAGATGCATCTGGATTTTAGTCACATTTCAGTTTGTTGAGTGGGGGAATGCAGAAATTGATACGCAGTTTCAACATTCTAAGTTATGATTTTTTAAAGAAAATTTAAATTTTAACTAAAAGTATATTTGTTTTCATATCACACTTTAATAAGACTGAATTTTGTGTAAATGTTTAATAAATCCTAATTACTGTAGAAATATTATTACTTTAATTTGTGAATCAGGTTGTGAAAGCACAGGTTTGGAAATTACTCAAGCCAAAATGTAAGTCATTAGCCTCGACGTACCTAGTCTTACAATAACTGAAAGTACACCAAACAACCCAAGATATTATTCACAGCATGCAGATCATAACACATGACACATAACACAAAATATTGTTCACAGCATGCAGATCATATGAATTAACAAGTGATGTATTTACTATTATATGAACCATGGAATTTGAATATATGAAAAACATTAAATTTCAAGTTTTTGTATTACCGTGAAATAATATTTTAATACATAAGGGTCCATAAATGAAAATACATTCAACTCTTCATAATGAAAAACTTCTATTTTGTATGGATTAATAAATGCATGTCACTCAAACATTTTACTGTGGAAGAATATGCGTATAAAATAAAATCAGTTTGTAATGACAAAATATTCAAAACATAAGCTATTGTTTCACGTTTCACATATCCAAAAATATGATTATGAATGATAAAGATACTATTACTCAGTCTAATACAATGTCACTTAGTCTTTATGAATGATATAATGATCTAATTTTAAATTAGGAATGTACAGTAATCTGCTTTTTATCAGGGCTGTTTGTGGGTTTAATTCCTGAGCGTTTAACTTTCATATGACCTAACATATTTTTATAACCTATTTCAAGGAAGCACAAGCTACAATACACACAATTCTGAAGGAAGATTGGGAAGTCATTAAGCAGAATTCTTAATTACTTAAACACTGGGGGATGTCATTCAGGTCTCTACAAAACGTGTCACTCAATTCGTAAAGGCCAAATGACTGCAGATGTGACAGAACTCAGCCTTTCAGATAGACAGGGAAGAATCACAAGGTGAAAAAAAATGTCCTGATAGTGTCTGTTCCAAGACGGCAGTCTCTAAAGTTGAGTTCATAAATCCCGACTTGTTTCAGGTCCCTGTTCTCCATTCGCTCACCTCTGGAACTAGGTGGGGATTTTCAGAGATCTTTAGTCCATTTCTTCAGGACCAACATTTTATAGTAACTGATAGAATCCAGAAATGATGCTAGGCTGGTCAATATCTCCAATAGCCACTTTCTGTAGTTTCTACTATTAAATGGAAATGAGAGGAGAAGAGGTAGAGGAAAGCACTTATTCTTCTTTTATCTTCAATATTTTTATTTGTATTTTTTTAATTGACAAATTAAATTGTATGTGTTTATTGTATACATCATGGAGTATATACATTATGGAATGAATAAATCTAGCTAATTAATACATGCATGTAAGGTCAATGCACCTGACAGCAATAACTTAACCATACCCTGAGAATGATCCTGTATGGAAGACACCTGAATGTGTGTCCTGAGATAGGAAATTTGAGAGTGGCCCACTTAGAGATTCGTTCCTTGTCTACGGGGAACATCTGAACCCCTGACTCCTCCCCTGGTACATAAGCTGTACGGGGGGATCAAAGCCCTGAGTTTTGGGTTGAATGAGGATTGCCAGGTGGAGGTTGTTGGTGGGGGTGGGGATGCTAAGTAAAAACGCTGTATAAATTGCATGCTTTTTGCAAGCAGTTGAGTTCTCTTGCCCAGCCAACCACCACTGGACATTTTCCCCTGTATATAAGCCCCTCAATAAAACCCTATGTCTCTTTGCTGCTGTGGGTCTCTTCTTCAGTCTCTTGGACCTAGTGCCATCCCTACTGGAGTCGATAAGGGTTTGGCACAACATGCCTTACCTCACTTGTTATCATTTTTTTGTGATGAGAATACTTTACATCCATTCTTAGCATTTTTCAAGATGATGTATTGCTAACTACAGTTACCGTTAATAGATCTCTTGAAATTGTATCTCCTATCTAACTGAAATTTTGCATCATTTGGCCAACATCTTCCCACCACCACATTCCCAGTTCCTGGAAATCACCATACTACTCTCTACTTCTATGAGATTAGCTTTTTCAGGTTCCATGAATAAGATCATGTGATATTTATTTTTCTGTGCCTGCCTTATTTCACTTAACATAATGTCATTCAGGTTTATCCATATTGTCTCAAATGACAGAATTTCCTTCATTTTTATGACTGAATAGTATTACATTCTGAATATGTACTGCAATTGTTTTAAGTATATTTGTATCAGAAAAGTGAGTTGTATTTATTAAGTTGAAATATTCTAATTTGCGTTATTTTGAAGAGGGTATAGAATTATTCTTCCTGGATCAGAAATGGAAAGTTATACTCCGCATCTTTTTCCTATTTTGACATTTGTTTGTGTATTTTGAAATATATGTTAGATTCTAAAGGCATTAAATTTAATGTGTTTTTATATGTAAATGGAAGGAGAAAAGAAGGCTATAAAAGGAGCCATAGTGTCTGTCCCTGCATTTGTGTAATCTTTGGCGGCTTAACTTCACAATCTAATCTCAAAAGTCATGGCTATGCACAACTGTGTGTTTGTGTATGTGTTTTTGTGGTACTTTTGTTTTTTTAGGCTATGAAATAATTATCTTGTATTCTAGAAATTCTAAAGTCTCCTGTGTTCTAAAATTTTATAGATCTAATAAAGCTTCTTACAAGACTTCTGCCAAGTTCATATAAAATCTCTTGATATTTTGCTTATAGTGACTGTTCTTTTTGCTGCTAAACGGAACTCTGTCATGGACTCCTGTGTGTGCAGGTATGTTTATTTTATAATTTTTGTAATCATTACAAATAAAAGTTTAGTTTTACAAAGTGGTTTCAGCTATTTAGGAAAGTTTTGACATTCATTACCATGTTTTATCATTGAGTTTAGCATCTCTTTTCAGTTGGAAACTGAGAAATGTATATAATAATGGTACATTATCCTGTGGAGGAATTCACTTTCTCTGTAAACAAATAAAGATCTAATTATCACAAAAATAGAAGAATGAACACTCATAACATTGACATAGGAGATATGCTTTCCTGAGTCCTATCTTTTCTTTTTTAATTTGGAAGAGATACTTGCCTATTCGGTAATTGTCATTACATTGAGGGGCTGAATAGATGCTAATAAAAGCAGATAGCCAGCACAAGCAAGAATGATTTTATATTTTTGTATTTACTTTGTAAAGTCACACTGCAACTCTTCTGCACTGATCTAAGATTTCCTTGAATAATCTGATGATCTGGCTTCAGGGTTAATTGTTTACCTGTTGTCTTCAGAAAGTTATTGCTTTGGTCATCTAGCATTGTGATTGTTGCCTTTTTGAATATTGAGTTGCTGACATTTATTTCCTCCTGGAAAGTAATTGCATTTATATTAGATTTTTTTTGATATATGGACAGAAATGGAACAAAACAGCAGGATAATGAGCATTCAATTCTAAGTTAATTGTGTCACTGTACATAATTTGTATACATGAATTCTGCTATAGCATATAATTTGATCTGAGTTGAATGTCACTAAATCTAAACTATGCGTCTCCTAGAAAAATATCACCCAAATTTTATCCATTTATTCATTGTAAACATGCCAATTTCTGAAGGTCATTGGGCAAATGTACGGAAATAACACAAAATTGAAATAAGTTCAGGAGTAAAATTTTAAGTTATATTATAAAATAAAACATGTAGAACTATTTCCTAGCATGGTTTGAGACGTGAACAAAGGTTAACCTTATCATTAAAATTAATATCCAAACTCTTGCACCAAAGCAAATGGGCTGTATATAAACACATTTGAAGGAGAAGTGCACATTTGATCTCATCAGTTTCTTGCCCCTTTCAAAATAATCTTTTAAGGGAAATGAATTGCAATATATCATTTATGTGTCTATAATATCCATAACATTTACCTGATGCAGTGTTGTCAATTACATATTTTTATATATTCAAATAAATAACTCTGATCAAATTAGATCAAAATGCCTATACAAGATTGTTATTTTGTGCCAGCTTATCTCACAAGCTGCATGATTATGTAAGAGGTCTCACACATAAATATTAGTGAAAAGCCCCTGCCTTATTGATAATTTGTGAGACACTGTGAAGTGGAGGAAGCACACAAATTGGGAACAACAAGACCTGGGCTTAAAACCTTGATGTTGCTCATACTATCTATTTCATCTTAGCTAGATTACTTAATCTTTCAGAACCTCAGCCTCTTGTCAGAAAGTTGATATCAAGGTTGTTAGGTGAATTAGAAATGTGTTAAGTATCTGGATTTGGTAAAGTGCTTAGTGCACTTTAAATTGCTCAAAATGCTTCTTACTATCATTATTACACGTAAAGAACATGAAGCAGTGGAGGATGTTAAAAACCACATTTTGCATAATTTAAATTTGTAAAAAATTGATTACATTAACCCATCCATTTTTAAATGTGATTACATTCATTGTATTTAAGGAATAGATTACATTAATCCATATCTTTAATGAATAGATAACTGATATCAAGATAATGAGATAAGATATCTTAGGAAATTTACCTACCTATAGTTCATTTCAGAAAGCTTCAAAATTGTAAAAATTATGATATTACCATATATTCTTCACTTATTTATTATAATAAGAAATGAATTACTTATTAAATACATATGCATTTATCTACTGTTAATATTTCAAGGAAATCTTTATAGGCTCTTTTTTCTTTAAATATCAATCTGTCATAGAGAATTAAACCAATATGTTGAAAAAAAGGAATAAAATAAATCATCTATTCAGATATATGACAAAGACAATAGTTTATGCACAGATTTTTATTTCAAATCATATTATGGTAGAAATGTTTTAAAAACATGATTTCCCATAACTGCATCATTATATGAATATATACATAAAATTATATAATTCTATTATATGTCACATTTAGTTTTGTGCAGTCACTCACTATAGCAGACAATGTTACAGTAGAAAAGCTAGTATAAAATTGGTTGTATTTATCTGAGACTATTTCTTTAAGATAAATTATTAGAAAGCTTATCAGTATATTAAAGTGCAAGAACAATTTGAAGCTCTTTACATGCAGGCAGATTCTCCATTAGAAAGTTGGAATCATTTTACACTAATATCAAGTAACTTGCTAATACAGCACATCTTAAACAATGCCATTCTCATTTTTTCTTGTTTTTTAAATAAGTTTTTGAAATTTTAATGATGTGTTTTGTTGATATCTATCAGTTAGACTAAGTTGTATCTATTTTTTTTATTATTTTGTGAATTTAATTTTCTTTTCTCGTACTCAATTTTATATTTAACTATAAGGGCTCCTTATCAATAAAGATACAAACCTTATAAACCTTGTCACCCATGCTTCCCTTATCACCTATAATAAAACCAAATACAGGAAAATAAGTGAAATATATATAATCATCAATTCATATTCACTATGAATCTAATGAAGTTTAAGACTTAGTGTTCCTAATTTATAAGACCCACTAAAGTCTTGAGACAAATCCTAGTAACATGTCATATGGCTATACAATTTTGAAAAATTTGCAAACAAAAGACATCTTTACTGCTATAAGTTAAGATTGTTGATCCACTTATGTTTTCTCTTGGTTTGTTCTATCATCAACTGGGGAAGAATCAGAAGCTGTGGCATTTTTCAGATCTAGCCAAAAAAAGTCACATTTGGGAATACATTTAATTTGACTTATTCAGATATATTTATTTTGTTCACTGCCAAAGCTGTTTATTATTACTTTTTGTTTTCATAATTGTATGCTTTTAAAAAAAATTGCATGCCTGGATATAAAAATGTTGAACTCCATAAAACTTGTATCCATTCCATATACTATTATTATGTATGGTTGACAGATGACCTAGAAGTTAATTTTCAACAGGAAGGAAGCTATGCCAAAGATGTTATGCTAAGATATGAAGTTTACTCCTTTTAAAAAGTTGGGACTGTAGGCCTCCCAATGAGACATGCATATGATCTCAATCATCCATCTCCCATCCTTATCCGCAATCTGTTAGGCCAGTTGAGAGTGAAAGTAAAAAAGCATTATATATTCTTTCCCTATTGAGGAGGAGGAGGAGGAGGAGGAGGCAGAAGAGGTGTATTCTCATTGTTCTACTGCTCTTTATGTGTATTTGACCTCAAGGAAGACTCTAGTGTATCATAATACCAGTAATATTTCCCCTGCAACATGGCACACCCATTCTAAAGATCTTGTCCTTACTTATCTAAGCATATCTTATTTCCTAGAAAGACTAGAAAGAGCAGCCCTTCTTGCATACACAATAGTAAGAGCAGGAGTTAGATTAGAGGGAAGGCTTACATTGGACGCTGCATTCAGGTTTATTTTTTCTGGTCATCTGACTCACCCTTTGTGACATATGTAAGCTTGCTCACTTAGGAGAACAGTTTTATTTTCAAGAAAACATGAAAATAATGATACATCAAAGAGAAATATAAACATTTCATAGAAATGTAAGAATAGGAACAAACACTAAATCTTTGAGTTAAAATAAATTTGGGGAAAAGGGATAATAGAAGAGAACGACCATTTTGCTGCAGATAATGTATGAATGGATGATCAATTGATGCATCATGCAATTCTTAATGTCCTTTCATATTCTTTTCAAAAAGCATATGTTTCAACTGAGAAAAAACTATGTATGAGAAAATTGGCAACAGTTATCACATATTTATCTCAAACACTAAGAAAGTAAAATGCATATACATAATGAATAATGTAAATAAGAAGGAAGAATTGACATCTGATTTGAAAATAAGCAGAAAATATAGATGATAAAAATGAGAAAACATGGTGTGCTATTGTTGAACTCATAGCATTGCCAATTATAATTTTGGAATAGTGATACCTAATGTTCAGATGATCACCTCAGAAAGTTAATGTGTGATAATGAGAATATTATTTATTTGACAGACACCATCAAAATTTTATAGCATTCTAATAGGACATTTATTCAGGATATAAACATCTACACCAAATAATAATAGTATATATTTTAAGATGATTGATACAAACCAAATATTTGGTATTATAGCAGATATAAGGAGAAAAACCATTTACTAATTATTATTCAATTACTTTAGTTGTAACTCCAAAGAAGAGCCACATAGGACAGATAAGAATTCTTACTGGATTAGTAGTTTTCTCAAATGCAAATATTTCCATTAGTGAACATTTTGTGAAGTGCACTACAGGATTTGTACAGAAGATAGCAAAGCTGGGGAGGATAACATAGTTAACCTACAAATATTGCCTCTAGGAAAAATATTGTGAGATGCCATGAATATGAAATTGCCACAGATATGCATAAAAATATCTCATATTGCAACAAAAGATCCTCCAAAATATTCTAAGGATCTCCATATTCTTAACATTCTTTAAGCATGGAAATCAATGAAGCTACAGCATTAATATCTGCATTATCAATTTTTTATAATCTCAAACTTTACAACTATTCTTTCTGAAAACTGATGATTACTGAACATCGAATTGAAAATACTGTTGTCATAATTCATATAATATAGAATGTGAGCAAAGATTCAGTTTTGAAAGCAGCTTATCTAAAATATATAATTTTTAGTCTAATTTTATCATTATGCTATTAATTAAATCAATGTTGAAAGAAAGATAATATAGTAATGGAAATTCAATATGTCTTTTGGCCCCTAAAGCAAGCAAATGGTTAACATTTTGTAAAGAATATCAATAGATAAAATTTGTTTTAAAATATATGTATTCACAGTATTGATTAAATTACAAAATCTTTTGCCATTGATGACAACTTTCAATATAGAATATTAGAAAAACAATAAAGATGATTTATGTCAAAGTGCAAATGTCATGACCAGCCCATTGTGCTATACAATATAATTTCAAAATCAATGTATTTTAATTCTGAATACAAAAAATTAAATATAAAAACCTGGAAGGTATTTTGGCCTTTTTATTGCTTCATATGGCATATGTCACTTAAGGAATAATGGTATATATGTGAACTTAAATCTAGTAAAAATGTAAAATGAAATGATATAAGCGTATCATATTGATGAAATATTGATTTATACAAAATAAAACCTTAAGGTATTTTCTTAAACCTAACATGGTGCTTATAGACGAATTACAAAATACTTTCAATAATAATATATCAGACATGTTTGGAAATAAGTATGTAGTATTAGAATATCTTTTTCCTTGCAAAGAATGACTCCCATAGTAGAATGTAGGTTAAAACAATAGATAAAATTTATACCATTATCTTTATTCTAATTATTTTCTCCAAAATGTACTGAGTGTCTTTGGTTTGTGATAACATCTTTGGCAGACCAACTGAAACACCCACTGCAATAAGCTGTAACAGTATAAATTCTTTAATAATGCATTCTTCTAAAGAAAGAAAGTAAAACTACAGAGAATTAATTCATTCTCTTGGCAACTGTGAAATCACAGTGTAACAAAAACAGAATAAGAGACCAAATGTATTAGTCTCCTGCAATTAAATAAAATGAAATAAAACAAAAAAATAGTTAGAAATGAACCTATAATTGGAATCCTAATGACTTTATCTTTTAAATTCTCTCTAATACCATACATTAAAAATATAATTTTAAGTTACACTCAATTTATGAAATAGGCAGGTACAATTCTTATTCTTTTCTGAGAACAACTTAGCACTGGTAACTCTGAGCAGAAATAACATCCTTTATAATGATTTGTTTATAATACTTTATTATTACACTACTTATTGAGAAAAAGTGATAGTTATGAACGTATTTACAGGAAAAATAAAATTTAGGCGTCAAATTTCATTTGAGGTTTCCTTAGCCACTTGGAACTGTAAGTTCGTTAAACCTCTTTCTTTTGTAAATTGATCAGCCTTGTCTATGTCTTTATCAGCAGCGTGAAAACGGACTAATACAGAAACTGGTACCAGTAGAGTGGGTGCTGCTGGAAATATACCCAAAAATGTGGAAGCGGCTTTTGAACTGGGTAACAGGCAGAGGTTGGAACAGTTTGGAGGGCTCAGAAGAAGACAGGAAAATGTGGGAAACTTTGGAACTCTTTAGAGACTTATTGAATGGCTTTGACCAAAATGCTGATAATGATGTGGACAATTAAATCCAGGCTGAAGTGGTCACAGATAGAGATGAGGAACTTACATGTCATCCATGTAAGACGTGACTTGCTCCTCCTTGCCTTCTGCCATGATTGTGAGGCATCCCCAGCCATGTGGACCTGTAAGTCCATTAAACTTCTTTCTTTTGTAAATTGCCCAGTCTCAGGTATGTCTTTATCAGCAGTGTGAAAAAGGACTAATACAGTTATGTATTGATTGAAGAGATATGAAGGCTTATAATTTCATAAATAGATAAGAAGCTAGATCATTTTTATTTTTCAAAATTGTTCCAGAAAATTGAAAGATGAGAGATTTTAAAGCCAGGGAGAGCTACATATAATATGCTACACCCTCATATGTAAAAAATTAAATAATATGCCAACACATCAATTTTTACAAAATATTTTAATATTAATATTTTTATGATTTAAAACAAATTAATTATGGTATAATTAAAGAAGAAAGAAATTAAGAGTTGCTTTTCCATATAATAATAAGAATACATGTAAATATATGTGTATTAAGACCTGTACCATATATCTCTACTACTCCAAAGTGGATTTCTGTTAGTTGAAATTTTGGCTTTTTATTGTAATAAACTTAAACATAAAAAATTACCATCAAAACACTTATTACAAAACATTCAAATCACCCTCTTTTATAAATGTATAAACTATGTTTGAGACCAGAACTGTTTTTAAATAAGCTCCTATTTTATTTTTTCAACTGTTTGATTAAAATTTTACCTTGATATTTATTCATTGTGACAAATCTAAAATTACATGGACACATATGTATTTCAACACTAACTTTCATCTATAAAAAACAAAAATTCACCAATTAAATTCCTATCCCCAGAAATAACACTACGCCTATATCTGAAAATTATTTTGTACCTTATCTTAGAGATCTTTCGTATCTATAAACTTTTAGTACATAAAATAATTATTTTGTCTACTTTTATATTAAAACTGGTATAAAATAAAAGTGGTTATTATATTAAACAATGATATAATAAACACTATTTTCATTTTTTAAAATTATAATCAATAGTCCAGTGAATCACTTGATGTTTATCTTTTTGGTGATGACTTTTATGATAGAATACTAGAACTGGAAATGCTAGCACAATGATTATGCACATTAAAAACTTGTTTGATTATTTATAGGTTGTTCTCCACCAAAAGAAAATATGAATATTCATTCTCAATAACAAGATACGGCATTACCTATTCACCATAAGCTTTGCTTTAAAAAATAAGATTGGTGAGTTGCATATCACTTCTGTGTTAATTTCCATGTTTCTGATTAAAAATGTTTTGAATATCATAAGATTTTTTTTTTTAAAGTTAAGTGTGTTTTGTCTGGCTGTCTTTCTTAACCATTAACAAAGACTGAAATAAATGGAATTTATGTTGTTAAGCATGAAAAGAATCTTTTTAGTGAGAAAGAGAAAAAGGGGGCAAAATGACTCAATTGTTTTTGGTAAAATTATGTGAATCAATGCAAGCTGCTCAGAAGGGCACTAAGTTAACCCAGAACCAACCTGTCTTGAATGTAGATAACATGTGGGTAATTAATTCAATATAGATAGATAACTTCTATGTGTCCTAAAAGAGGCCTTCAACTAATAAATGTATAAACAGATTTGATAGGCTTATTTTTCCTCCAGGCAAGGGCATTTTAAGTCATGGCCACCATAAGAGAAGGAGAAGATATTAGGTCTGCTTATTAATGAGAAGAGTGTACAGAAGCCACATTCTATAACATAATTGTATGTGACCTAGCTTCAGTTCTAAAGAGGGTATCTGTATTATAAAGGTGGTAAAACACACATTAAATTCACTGGATTAAGGCATGTACATTTTAGAGGATGGATATCAGACCGATGGTAATACATGCTCAAATTACAGAAGCAATTGAGAAATGTATCTCTTCACAGTAAAAACAAAAATTACCTTTATGTTTTACAAAATATTAGCAATCATTTGAAATTTAGCTTATTTTTCAGCTTGTTCAGGAGGCAGATAATGTGATATTTTCACATGATAAATAATTATGTTTCTCAGTTTATTTGGAAATCAATACTTATAATAGGAATTACTACAGCCTCATTAACCTCAAATTTAAGAATGTCATTTTATATCCATTTTTCTGACCATATGACGTTCATATTAAAATGTTAGAAATTTATTCTCTAAGTTACACTCAATACCTGCAATAGGCAAGTACAATTCTTATCCTTTTTTGAGAAGTTTAATTTACCTTAGTTACTTTGATACTAGTACTGATAAATATGAGCAAAAGTAAAATTCTTTATATGATTTGTTTATGATATGTTATTAGACTGCTTATTGAGAAAAAATATGATGAATGTATTTACAGAATAAAATTTATAACTCAAATTTTATTTCTAACCAAAATGTTATATATTGACTAAAGAGGTATAAGGCTTATAATTTGATAAATAGATAAATGAATAGATTGTTTTCATTTTTCAAAATTGTCAAGAATTGAAAGATAAGAGATTTTAAAACCTGGAAGAGATGAATATATTATGTTATGCCCTCATATGTAAAAAAAATTACATGATATGCCAAAAGAAAATATTTTCAAAAAATAATTTAATGTTAATATTTTTATGACTCAGAGCAAATTATTATTTCTACATCATCATAAGGCAGCTGAGGCATAAATTTATTTTTAAATTAGAAATTTAAAGTAATCTTATTTGCTGTTATCAAGAAAGTCAGGAAGGGTTATCTTCAGTTACCCTAAATGATAATCTATAATCCTGTTCCCAAATCTTATTTGTGTGTATGAAAACCACCTAGAATTTCTCTCACTTTACAAGTGACACTTATTTAGAGAGTATATGGCAACTATAAGTTATATTTTTAAAGATACAACAGAATTGACTCAAATTTGCAAGGCAATAACTGCTTTTTGTACACATCCAGTATAAACACATCCTGGATTTTTCTGAATGGAATGACCAGTTTTGTGAAACCCTTGAAGATCAGAACCTATTTTAATATAGTTTTCCCTGAAAACTTTTGATGAGACAGTATTGCTTGAACTATTAATCTTTTAATGAATACATATTTTGACAAATTATGGGGAAAAACGCTTACATACTTAAACCAACATAAACTTAAATCACTCCAGAACAGAAAACTCTAGAGACTTCAGGGGCACCTGCTTCAGGAGGTTGATGAGTAATGAATATATTTGCTTATTTTAGTTTAAACAATAGCATGAAGTAAACAATATATTTAAAGTTTTGAAAATATTGCATAATTGTTCTACAATTATTCACTTGAAAAAAGTCAAATAAATCAATAAAAACATTACAATGTGGTTTTTACTAAAAAGATTCATTATGCTTCTATTTTTTAGCAAGCTCTGCACTTGCAGATTGTGGAAGAAAAAGCACTCCTGAGAAAGTATAAGGTATCTAGAGGAAATTTAAGAAAACTTTTTTCAGTGGATTAATATTTAATCTGTAGTAACTACACTAAAAATGCAAAACTATTTTAAAGCGTTTAGTGAATTATCTGTCTTTTTCCACCTCCTGAGCTCCAGATTCCAATAACCTTCTCCAGAGGAAATAACACCATATTTTCTGTGCACCTTTCCACTTGCCAACATATTTCTCTATCCATCTTGGTTTTACTCAGGGTGACATACTATTCAAATTGTTCTGTGTTCCCAATAATAAAACTAGTACTTTTTTCTGTAGTTTTCCTCCTTGGTGTATGTACACATATGAGTGCACATGTACTTATGTGTGTGCTCTTCTGACTTTTGGAAGACTATTTCAAATTATTATTATTATTATTTATTATTATTATACTTTAAGTTTTAGGGTACATGTGCACAGTGTGCAGGTTAGTTACATATGTATACATGTGCCATGCTGGTGTGCTGCACCCATTAACTCGTCATTTAGCATTAGGTATATCTCCTAATGCTATCCCTCTCCCCTCCGCCCACCCCACAACGGTCCCCAGAGTGTGACGTTCCCCTTCCTGTGTCCATGTGTTCTCATTGTTCAATTCCCATCTATGAGCGAGAACATGCGATGTTTGGTTTTTTGTCCTTGCGATAGTTTACTGAGAATGATGATTTCCAATTTCATCCATGTCCCTACAAAGGACATGAACTCATCATTTTTTATGGCTGCATAGTATTCCATGGTGTATATGTGCCACATTTTCTTAATCCAGTCTATCATTGTTGGACTTTTGGCTTGGTTCCAAGTCTTTGCTATTGTGAATAGTGCCGCAATAAACATATGTGTGCATGTGTCTTTATAGCAGCATGATTTATAGTCCTTTGGGTATATACCCAGTAATGGGATGGCTGGGTCAAATGGTATTTCTAGTTCGAGATCCCTGAGGAATCGCCACACTGACTTCCACAAGGGTTGAACTAGTTTACAGTCCCACCAACAGTGTAAAAGTGTTCCTATTTCTCCACATCCTCTCCAGCACCTGTTGTTTCCTGACTTTTTAATGATTGCCATTCTAACTGGTGTGAGATTAGTGACGGCAGTGGTGGCCCTCCTGGAGCAGCCACTGTGAAGATGCCAGCTACAGCAGGGGAGGTGCAGCCTGGGCTGCACACTCCACAGAGCTGGCAGGAGCCAGGAACAGGAGGGAGCTCCACCCGCTTCCAAGTTGCTGGGGTGGGAACCCCACCTTCCTAGGTGCAGCTACAGCTGCCCACTTGCAGCTGTAGGCCCAGACATCACTGCACTCTCCAGGGCCAAGGAAGTCCTCCTGTCCCCACAGACTTAGAAGTGCCTGCTCCTGCTGGGTGGCACTCTGATTTTGGAGCAAAGTTGAGGCCAAGCCTGGGTGCTGTCACAACTCAGCTGGGTTTGCAAATGCTTGGAGTGGTGCTGACACACCAGCCCCCTGCTGCCTCGGCTCCTTCCGGACTTTGGGCTCCAAGGAGCACAGGAGGGAGGCCAAGGTGGGACTGAGGGAAGCTTGGCACAGACTTGCAGGCACCCCTTGGCACAAACAGCCGTAGTCGACATGATTGGCAGTGGCAGGAGGCATACAGGCTCCTGGGTAGAAAGGGGCAGGTCTCTCCTGAAGCCCTACCTTCAAGCCAGGGATGGCCTAAAGTATGAAGGCCAGGCTGTCAGTTCCAGGTGAAGACTTTGGACTTCAGTGAGAACTTATTGTGCTTTGTCTGGGTCCACCCATGCCTTCCCATGGACCAATCAGCACACACTTTGTCCCTTCTGAGCCCATAAAAACCCGCAGACTCAGTCAGACTCAGTCAGACTCAAACAGATGTCAGGACAACCTGCCTGCCGATAGGACCTACCCATCCAGGTTTCCTCTCCACTGAGAGCTGCACAGATGTCAGGATGATCTGCCTGTGGAAAGGAGCTACCCACTTCAGGTCTCCTGGGAGCTGTTCTGCCATTCAATGAAGCTATTCTCCACCTTGCTCACCCTCCAGTTGTCCATATACCTCATTCTTCCTGGATGTAGGACAAGAACTTGGGACCTACCAAATTGCAGGACTGAAGAAGCTGTAACACAAACAGGGCTGAAACATGCCCCTCTGCTCGCCATGTCGTGGTGATGAGAAGGAGAAAAGAGCTGTGGTTCTTTTGGGAGCCCAGACCTAGAGGCTCCCTGAGCCAAGGCTGTGACATCCTCTTTGGGGCTCTATGATTTCTGGTGTCTCCAAGCTTCCAGGCACAATGGTGTTCCCCTTGGCCAGACATGGGTGTCCGCAGCAGAAGCTGCATGCAGTACATCTGGTTCAGCCAAAGCCTTGCACGGAGCCAGCACCTGACCCAGCACCTGGAGCTGCCTGCCCTGCTGCAACTGCCAGACTGCCTGGCTATGCACAGTGGCCAGACCTCATGCTCTCTCACCCACACACCCCTTGCGATTCCATTCCCGGCTTGCCCTTGGCAAGTGTGGGATCTGGGCTGATAGGGAAAGCTGAGCACAGCCTGCCAGGCTGAGTGGGCAGAACAAATCCAGAGGGTGTGAGCAATACTAGGCAGAAGGCACTGCCAGCCACAGAGTTTTCTGGCTGGTGAAGCATCACCCTAAGGATCGTATGAAAATAATAGTTACCTTCACAATATTGCATTATTTATGTTAAAACTCACATACTAATATGAGTGCTCACCTTCTCTGGAATTGCATATTCTGACCTATGTTATTATATTATTGTTTCAACATCATCATAATCTGATACAAATCTGTAACAATTATTATTTGACAGTTTAAGTCTTAGGTCTCTATCTTATGGATTCAAAACATACTGTCAGGTTTTTTTTATCACAACCTCACTACTTTTCTACCACTTGGCTAAAACTTCAATCTCTAAAATCTTTTTATTAGGGATACTTTCTTAGAGTTTATGCATATTTGAAAGTATGTTTCACTTTATAAGTGAATATAAGTTTAATAGAATATAAACTTATTGGATCATACCAAAGATTCCTGAGGACTTGATAGATATTATTTCATTTTCTTCTCACTTTTAATCTTGTTTTGAAGAAGGCTGAGATTATTCCAATATTTTCCTATTAACAATGACTTTTTATTCATTGCCCTTTTTCTATGTACAAATATTGCCCAGTTAATTTACCAGCTTATGTCTCAGTATTGACCAATTAATATGTATTTTTATTAAAACATCTTAGGACATGATGTGTTCTTTTTTTCTCGAAATTCAAGTCTTGTTTACTCAGAAAATATCTAACAAAATATATTTTAAGCATTTTTATTCTGTTCATTTATTTTCAGTAATACTATTACCTGTATAGTGCCTTTATTTGAACAGTTCCTTGTATCTATAATTTACTGATAGATATTTTTAAATTACTTTAACTTTTTAGTTTTACATTGCTCACTTTTCTCAAGGCTTGCTTCTATTTCCTGGCAATAATTCATCAACAGTGTCCCTTCTCTGTTATTTGTTCTAATAACAGCTTTATTTCTATTAATGGTCTTATTTTTCTTCTACACATTTTTTCAATGCTCAAATTTATTTATTTTCTTTTTATAACTTTTTGTGTTTACTGCTTTTTATTATTTTTACTTCTTTTGCTCGATTCCAGTATTCCAATTTTATTCACTTAGATCCATGGAAATTTTATTCTTTTTCACACTTTTAAAAATCTCTGTAGCATTTATTTTGTTTTTATACACTTCATATTTTATTCCTTTAAATATTTCTGTCAATTTTTTGGTTTTCTAGTTCCTTTTATAAAATTAATATTTACAATTGGAAGTAGGGATTTTTTCTTGGATGTGCTCCAGGTGGAAGAAGAGAATGGTGGAAATGACAGGAGAATTCTCAGGGATTTTATCAAAGTTTCACAGACTCACTCCATATATTACTCCCTATAATGTTCGCAAGAGTTTTGCAAATGAGAGTAACTTATTGGAGTGGGGGAGTCACCTTTTACTTTGCTTAACTTGACAGATATCTGAGGGTGGGTAACTGACACCTGCTGAAACGCTCTTTGCAAAGACAAGGCTTCTGCAAAGTTTCTTGTTTATTCCTTGTCATCCTGCCATTACGTGAGGTTAACAGGGTTCTGAGAGGCTTCCACAGCTAACTCATGTTCTAAACAAGGGATCACTGACTCTGTTCCTCAGGATATGCCCCTTAAGTTACAAGTTTCAGTGTTTTGCTGATGTTACCTATGATCTATTACTTCTCGGTTATTGTTTCTCTCTGGTCAGTTTTCTCTGCTTCTATCAGAATTTCATCATGTTAGATTTTATTTGATTTTTCATTTATAGGTATTTTCTGATTTCATTGAATATAAATTCTGTTTCCTAAATTTCTTGTTTGGTTTCAGAGAAGAGAAGAAGACAGAGAGTTGCCTTTCTGGGAGGAGTGGGTTTTGAGCTGGAACACATAGAAATATAGGGACACTGTTGGGGATAATGGGACTAGATCAGGTTTGTCGTAAAACAGAATAAAAACAATAAGGCTCTTTTGGAGAAAGCCAGTCTATTAATTTCATTGGAAAAGAATGTTTTACAGTTACATCAATCTAAGATTGATGGTATAGTGATGAAGGGTTAAAAAGAGAAGTGAGATGCCTTGAAGTTAAAGGAGTTGGACTTGATATTAAAAAGTGGATTAAGGCATAAATAGAAATATGTTGAAGTTTAACGCCTTTACTGGGGTCTCAGAATGGTTTAGTTAAGACCGAGTGTAAACTGAAACAAATTAGTTTTTAAACTATGGAGTATTTGAAGAAAAGGTGGGATAATATGCAAGTCATTAGTTAGAAAATAAAGATCTGATAGCTTACATAGGAAACAAAGTATCCAATATGCATTTGATGTTTTTTCTTCAGTGTTATTAGAACTTTTGGTAATTCAAAGTTTCTTTATAGAAAATAAAAGATAACAAATTGGATAAGCATAGAAAGACATGTTTTTAATTCCAAGTGATCTCTCTACTTAGATTTTTTAATTTGAAAAGAACTGCAGACTTATTCTAATTTTTGTACTTAACCAACCTACTAAGATACCTGGTGACAGATTCCAAATGAAAAAAGGAACAATTTAAATGTCTGTCTAATTATTGCACTGAATTCCTTAACTTCATCTCCATAAATGATATGCCACTAGATACCTAAATATGGCATAGCTAGATAGATATTTTTATACTCCCAACATAGTTTTCTTTTTTGTGCTTTATTAATTGCAAATTAAATAGCTTTTTGGTCACATGAAATTCAACTGAATATTGATATCCACTGTGGTATTTTAACATTATATCCATCTAGATGAATCACCTTAGAAATAAACTCTCCACAAAATAGAACTCTTTTTAAAACTTTTCATGTACTTCTATGAAACCAGAAGCATAGGCATCTGAGCTTGGTTAGCCTAGAGTGCCTATTTAGTGTTTATGAAAGTTTCGTGTACAGTGTTCATGGAAATGTCATAATCCACGACTCAGAGCAATTTGGGTTCAATGTCCAACTTGGCCATTTGCTATTCGGGTGACATTGAAATAGTCGGTTAACCCCCTTGGAACTTAACAACTAACATCACTAAAATGAGATGTAATATAGATATTATCAACTAATCTTTTCCAATTTATTTACTTTTTGGTTTAACACAGTTTTACAGCATTATTCAGGTATAATTCATATTCGAAAAACTTTACATAACGTATATGAAGTGAGTTGGACATATTCATACACCTGTGTTACCATCACCATGATCAAGGTGATAAACATATTCATCACTTCTAAAAGTTTTCTTGTGACCTCTCGCTTTTGTTTTGTATGTGATAAGAATATTTAATAATAAATCTGTCCTATTAACAAAGTTGTAAGTGTGCAACACTGTATTGTTACCTAGAGATACTAGGCTGCACAGAGGATATTTGGAAGTTATTCATCTTGTATAACTCTAAGCTTGTACCCATTGAATGACATTCAGGGGATGGTGGGGAGGGGGAAATAGAAAGTTGCTCAATGGGTTTATCACATTTTCTGAGCATTTACTCTATTTTAGTCAAAACTCTAAGTTCTAAGGCTACAGCTATGAATACAAACACTATAGCTAAGAGTTCTGCTTTCATAAATTACATGTCAGGTAGAAGGGAATAGCAGGAAAGTAATCAAACAAATATTATAATTATCAAAGAATGATAAGTGATAGAAAGTTAGTGGGAAATAGTGACTAAGATTGGAGAGCTTAATTTATTCGTTGTGGTTAAGAAGAACTCTATGATGAATTGCACTTGAGCTGAGACTTGAAGGATGATTAGAGTGAACCATTTAATAATCTTTAAGAAAACACCGATACACTAATATCCAGAAAAACAAAGTTATTCAGGGATAGTGAGGATGATGCAAAATGAGGGATAGCAAGGAAGATTAAATTATGATACAATAGACTTTAATAAGATTGGTATAAGATTGGTATAGTTGGAGGAATAATCAATGTGGGAAAGTTTGGATTAAGATGAGGCTTGAGAAGATGGCATTGGCCAGGCCATGTAGAGTGGCATATTAGAGAAAAGTAATGATTTGAGATTTTATTTTGATTGCAATAGAAATCCTTTTTTGTTTTAATAAGATTAGTCTGGTTCTTATAGGGAAAGAAAAGAATGGAAACAAAGAAAATCATTTGTATATATTTTCATATTCAATAATGTTAACTCCTTATATCATAATTTATAAAAACTACTTGTCATTTGCAGTCTTTCCCACCTCTATCTTCCTTATCCCTAGTCCATCCATTTTGGGTGCCAACTTTAAAAAGAGTTAAGGCTTTGTGAAGAAGAAATCAAAGAATAAAAACATATATCAGCCAACTATTACTACATAAAAAAGAAACTAATTTGAATATTTTAATAATATGTATATCTCACACGTCTATAGATAGGCTGGAGAGGTCCCACTGCTTCATTCTGTTGAGTGTCTCTAAGGGACATGTTAGCACTGGGTCAGCTGCATAAGTCGTTAATACACCTTGGACCAGTGGGCTAGGAAAGACATATGCTACATAGGGCAATGGCATACATGCAAGAGCCTGCAGAAACATGTGAGGCCAGCTTTAATCTCGGCTCAAAATTAATGCTTTTATTTTCACAGATATTTTACAGACAAGAGAAATTCACATAGCTAAGTTTAAAGTGAAAAGTCAAGGGAATAAATTTTGCCTTAAAAAGGAGGAAATGAAAGTTACATGGCAGAAAGAGTGGATACAAGGAGAAGAGAATTGTGGACAATAATTTAATCTACAAGAAAAAGAACATCTCTATTTTCCAGGGACATAAAAATCAGTTTAAAAAAGCTTATAAGCCCTGTCATAATCCTCAGTTCTAACTTTATGCATAAAATATTGTTTGCTATCACATATTCAAGCTTGAACACAGGTCAAGAAATCTGTGTTCATGTTATACTTCTCAGAAAATTTGTACTCCACATTCACTGATTAAAACAGTTTTATGACTCTGTTTGTAATTAAACACAGGCATAAATTTTCATTTCATAGTTTAAACTTAAAATAATAAACTTTCTCTTGCTTCCTGCACTGATATTGAGCATGCCATTTATAACTCTTCACATTTGTTTGTCATTTCCTCTATTAAAAATTATCTTCCAAATACTAGATATTCAATACACATTATGAATTAAAGCACTAAAAAGATAACATAAGGAACAGAGTATTATTTTATATAATAAATAGGAGTAAATGAAAACAACATTGATTTGTGCAGAATCTATATTATCAACTTCAGAACTCTCAGAAATATTTGAAACAATTGTTGTAAAACAAGGATATATTACTTTAAGTTATTTCTGTGAAAAATAATTGAATTAGGATTGAACTCTATCAAATGTGATATAAAATATAATTTAAATCCTTCAAATAAATAAAGCCATGTAAAAACATATAATTTGCTAATTATAAGAAAAAAATATTGTTACCAGAGGAGTGTCTTGACTACCAGTCATCCAGGTTCTTAGTATGTCAAACAAAGAATTGGACAAAATGCACAAACAAAGCAACAAAAGAAAAAACATAGATTTATTGAAGTGAAAGTACACTCCACAGAGCGGGAGAAGGCTCAAGAGCCCCAATTGCAAAATCTCCTGGGGTTTAAGTACCCTTTAGAGGTTTTGTATTGATTATACTCTATGTAAATGAACACTTGGCCTGTGACCAATCAGAGGCTGAAGTGAATACTTGGCCCATGACCAATCAGAGGCTGAAGCAAAATTACGCCCTATGCAAATGAAGACTAGGTCTGCAATTAATCAGCAGCTGATGCGAAGGCTCCCTGTCTCCAGACCCTGTTCTCCTGCCTTAGTGTGACATAAAAGACCCAAATCAGATGGATTACAATTAAAAGAAACTTAAAAAACAAGAGATGACAATGACTTGTGAATGCCACAAATTGTTCTACCACAATCATCGTAACAGGCTTATTGTTATCTAATTTTTCTTTGAACTTATTGAAATATATTTAAATACTCTGTCCTCTGGAAGAGTACTTAAAGTATAACTCCATCTATATGTAAAATACATACAAAATATTTTAGAATATCAACACATCCCAGTAAAATACTTTATTGAATATATTGCTATCAAAGAAATAAAAATGAAGAAAAAAGATATGACTATTCTAATATGAAGGTCTAAAATTAGCCTGAATTGGTTTGTTGAAATCAACAATGTACTAATATGGTATTGTCTCCTAGACAAGCTGTGTAGTGTATTGATTAATAAGAATTTATTTTTGAAACCATGAGTCCAAGGCAAACCTTAGGGCAGTTTGTATTAGCTTGTCAGCATTTTTTAATGGGTAATACTGATATGCATAATTTGAACCTAGTTTTAGTGAGAACACTAGAGAGCGCTACCATTGGGGCTGGTCATGCAGCAAGAAAGTCCATGAGGGAGGGCGGAGTATAAGAAGTCCTGGCTGAGGGTCATAATGGGCCTCCTAGTTCCAAGGTGTTCCATGCATATATCCTTGGTGCCTGATTTGAGAGAGAAGGGTGTACCATTTATGTTATTGCCCCATAGAGGAAGGAAAACAGAGGCCTGTGTCTAGTCTTTTTTGATCCTTTGTTGTGAGGCAGCTTTTGGCTATGAGGTATATCTTTATTCTGATGCTATTGTTGACTTGTATCCTTTTTCTGCAATAAACTGTAACTTCAGAGATATTGTTATTTGAAGTTCTATTAGTCTTTTTAAGAATCAAATTTGTATGACTGTCACCCTATGGCAATTATAAATATCATTACTATAAAAAAAAAAAAGAATTAACCTGTGGTCGGGTACAGTGGCTCACGCCTGTAATCCCAGCACTTTGGGAGGCCAAGGTGGACAGATCATGAGGTTAGGAGTTCGAAATCAGCCTGGTCAAGATAGTGAAACCCCGTGTCTACTAAAAAATACACAAAAATTAGCTGGGATTGGTAGTGTACACCTGTAGTCCCAGCTACTTGGGAGGTGGAGGCAGAAAAATCACTTGAACCCGGGAGGCAGAGGTTGCAGTGAGCCAAGATAGCACCATTGCACTCCAGACTAGGCGACAATGGGACTCTGTCTCAAAAAAAAAAAAAAAAATTAACTTGCTTAGTGAAGGCAAGCAGGAAAATTCCTTTGGTGATAGGGTTCTGGAGGCTTACATTTTAAGCAAGTATTTCTTTTGTCCCACATTGATTGTGCTAACGGTATTCCACATCATGGGCCAGAATGCTGAATGTACTTGGAGTAACTCTGGACAATTTCTTAGCCACTAAAAGTATACCAAAACTAAAATTACACCAAAGACTTAATGCTTTGTTAAATAATGATATATCAATAAACAGTTAAAATCAATTCACCTCTTCAAATACCTATTGCTACTCTCATGGTATGTGAGAAAAATTGTCAAGTCATTTTGTTTCATACGTTTAAATTTTATTGTTTTATAATTTGAAATAAACTCATCCTTTTTTATTGCTCAAAGTATTTTTTTTTCCAATTATGTAGATGCATTAATGGACAATCCTCACCATTTCTCCTCTACTTCTATCTGTTAGACATTTATATTTCCTGAATAGATCTAAAGTTAAAATTATATGAATGCATATGAGATCTGTATAATTTGGGGAATGTACTGAGTTTAGTTGTTATTTCACTCTTCTATATTCTTGAGAATTTTTTTCAAAAAGCATCATTAAAATTATTATCTGTGAAATCTAAATCAGTTAGCATAGACATTTGATCATGGTGATTAGAATTTTTTTACATTTGTAATCCAAACACTAATCAAAAAAATCATACCTCATTTATTGCACTTCTATTGTACCAACATCATTTGATAATCAAGACTCTGAGATATTCTAAATTAAAATAATTAGCATTAATTCATTCACCCTCAAATAGCCCTTTAAGGGATGCCTTCTATAAGGGACACACAATGTTTGTCTGCTTTCTCATTTTACCAGCAACATATCATCCAAAAAAATGAAAAATATAAAAAAAACCCACTGCTTTAAAAACAGACCATTTCCTTTCATGTACATGATAGAACCAAGCAACTGTAAATGTAAGAGAATATGCAGTTTTCAGAGAAAAAATATATAAAGAAATATCAGGAGATTAAATTTCTATTTTCTGCTTCAGTTGTTTGCTAGGGTTGTTAATGGCAATGAGTTTCAAATGTGGTACTATGGAAGTGATTGCATTACATTTTAAAATAAGCATATATGTACTTTCCTTGAATGTTATATTTGACGTGTGAATTCATATATTTTTATGGAGGTTAAGGGCTAAACCTTTTTTAAGGGCTGTGAACACACATAATAGCATGGTTATTCAAATATTTTCCTTGATCCAAAATTTATGATTCTAAAAATGTGTATTCTGTGCCAACCTGTTTTGTCTTTATGAAATAATCTGCATATGTAAAGACCATTCTACATAGTTCATTACCTCTTCTAGCTAATTTATAACCATAAGTTCTGTCATTCATTGCTGCTTCTGGTTCTATTTAATTTGACATTACCTGAATTAGAAAAACCCTAGGCAAAGGCTCTCGATCTATTTTAAACTTAACTTTATCCTAACACAGGGCCAAGGGTGTGAAATTCCAGGTGCGATATTCTGCATTTTACTTTTCACCCCTGAAGCCATTAATCTGTAAACTCTTTTACATTTCAATCTCCTCTATTGGACTAAAAAAATACTGGGGTTACTTGTCCCTCCATCTTCTAATCTTTTATTTTCTCACTCTGTATTGTTACTGTTGACAGTATCACCCACATTCACAACTTTAATTCTAATCTATATGTAGATAACTCCCAAATTCATAAATTTATCTTTGGATGTTGGAGTTTCAGGCATGTATGTTGCACTTCCTAATTGTTGTCTACTTTTAAGTGTCTCAAAATTTACTCAAATTCATGTCCAAAATCAAAACCAAAACCAAACCTATGATATTTTTTCTTCATTCAAACCAAGAAATTCTTACAAATTATTTCACTACTTCCTATAGAAGTGTTTAGCTTTTTATGTAGAATCCCAAATTGTAATAATACTTAAATGTTTGATATTTGATATTTGTCATTTCTATGAAAGTATAAACTTCATAGGGCAAGAAGCATATCAACATCTGGTCAATATAATATCCCCTTTGTTTTGAATATGATATGCCCTTGAAAATATTTGTTGAATGTTGAATTAAGTGATTCTTAAATAGATAGTTGAAAAAGGAAAGACTGGAAAATAGTCCAAAGCTTTTGTGACACATATGTCTCACAAAAAAAGAATTCTAATTATTTTTAAATAATAAGTAAAACAATTTTGCCTAAAAAAAGTATTAAACTTATATCAAATAAATAATTCCACAAAATAAAGATTCCTTTATTATATGAATATATACAAATGATAAATAGATGACAAATGAAAGATTATAGAAAGACAGATACAAACAAACATACATACACAAATAATTTTGGCAAGAAAAGTCTGGAGATGTGGCAAATTCAGGAAAAATATAAGAACTTCTGTGGCTTAGAAAAGACATTGAGAATTTTAACACTGCTTTTGTCTTTTTTGTCTTTTTTAGTCTTGTTTGTCAAAAAAAAAAGGACGTGATAATTTCAAATGCATGGCTTAGGATGAATGATGCAATGTGTGATTGATCCCTGGTAGTTTAGGTTTCAGCTCCAATCTGGTCATATATTTATCAAAGCAGAGAGCAAATAATCTTTGGTAAGGACATGTTGGTGTCTTTTAAAGAGATGAAAAGACAATCTAAATCAATAGAGCTCTAAAGAGTTTAATTCCCTCATGTGATTAAACTGTTTATCCCTAAAGACTCCCTTGGTTTTAACATGGAATAAGATTCAACATTTGTTTTACACACATACACACACACACACACACACTTGTTTTATATATATATATAAAACAAATTTTACATTATACGTTTAAATATATAAACAGAAGCACAGTTATAAAACCTCTATTAAGCAGCAGGCTGCATATTTTAAAGAAATGAATATTTAACTTCTCTAAGAAGAAATCCATTAGATATTTAAGAATTTATTTCAGTAAAATGGGGAACATATTTAGAAATGCATAGAAAGTTTTGTTGCATTATTGTAACAAACTGTCAATTTTGTTTGAAAAATGTAACACTTTGGTTTAGTATTGACATTTGACATAGTCTGTTAATTTTCTTCTAACACACATTTTCTTCTAATAAAAAGAACCACACAAGATAATAAAAAATACGACATAATAATGTTAACATACATATATGGCTAATTTTCTTCTATCACTTACCAATGTATTTAATGAAACTGAATTCACAGAAAATCTTTGAGAACTGAATAATTCATTTTTTAAAATTTGCTGCTCCTTTTTAAAACAGTACTGAAAAACACTGCCTTAGGGTGAAATTATATAGTATATCATCATACATTCTTTGGAATATTCCCAATTTGATTATATATCTAGGGTCACCATTTCCATTCCTCTGAACTGGAAATTTTTTTACTACAGATTTATTTAAAATACATTAGTCTCTTAGACATATACATTTATACTAAATTATGGCTATGGTTTCATATTATGTCAGCCTCTCTAATAGGTTTCCGGTGTTTTTGTTTTCGTCTTTAAATAACACTAGAGAAGAGTTGACTCAGGTCAATTCTCATTGTATCATCGTATTTTCATATCATATAGTTTTTCTAGGTTTAGAAGAAAATATTTATTGTATTATGCAGAAACTCCCTGTTTTATAAATTTATTCTCACTGAACAGGTATTTCAAAGTAAATTATATACTAAGGTAATGTCTGAATTGTTAGTTCATTGTTTTTTATGTGACTCACCTTTATGAATTTTAAGATGTTACAAAGAAACTGTCACCTTGGCAAAATCATTGAAATATTAGTACCTTAAAAGATCTGCAAAATATTGCAGATATTTAAACAACTTAAAATAATAAATTTTTTAAAGTATAATCCATCACTTTAGAATCATGTGTTCTTATAACATCAAAATACTGATCACAAATAATTCTCATTCACTGATTCAATCCTATCTTCAAAGGTAATGCTTTTAATCAACCTTGATGATAAATGTAAAGCCTGAAAATGATAAAATTAAATCTTAATAATGATTATATGTCTAATTCAAAAATAGCTACTGAGTTCTTATTATGTGGGAACTAACATGCTAAACGCACAGATAAGTATTCTACCTTGAAAAAGTTTATAATTTAATAAATCAGGAGTGACATAGGTATAAATAAGATTCATATTGAGAGATGAAGCCAGCTGAGCTTCTGAGTCTGTGGGGACTTGGAGAGTGTTTCTGTCTAGCTAAAGTATTACAAACACACCAATCAGCGCTCTCTGTTTAGCTAAAGGTTTGTAAACGCACCAATCAGCACTCTGTAAAAACGGACCAATCAGTGCTCTGTAAAATGGATCAATCAGCGCTCTGTAAAATGGACCAATCAGCAGGACGTGGGCGGGGCCAAATAAGGGACTAAAAGCTGGCCTCAGAGCCAGCAGTGGCAACTCTCTGGGTACCCTTCCACAGGGTGGAAGCTTCTTTTACTCTTCATAATAAATCCTGCTGCTGCTCACTCTTTGGGTCCACACTACTTTTGTGAGCTGTAACACTCACTGTGAGGGTCTGCAGCTTCATTCCTGAAGTCAGCCAGGCCAGGAACCCACTGGGAGGAACAAACAACTCCGGACGCGCCTCCTTTAAAAGCTGTAACACTCACTGCGAAGATCTGCGGCTTCACTCCTGAAGTCAGCGAGACCACGAACCCACCAGAAGGAAGAAACTCCAAACACATCTGAACATCTGAAGGAACAAACTCCAGACACACCATCTTTAAGAGCTGTAACACTCACCGTGAGGGTCCGGGATTTCATTCTTGAAGTCAGCGGGACCAAGAACCCACCGGAAGGAATAAATTCCGGACACAATATCAGGTAGAAAATACCAACTGTTCTAAGTTAAACATAGAAAATATGATAGATCAAAGTCAGGAAGCAGATATTTTTTATAATATAATATTTCATTCCTCTTTCTCTTTACCTAATCATCCTCAGTTTATACATTTGAATTTTGTCTAGATATTTGGATAATGTGTAAGGCAAATAACTACATTTCCCTGAATCACTTTTTGTGAATGAATTCTGGTTAGAGTTGGCCAAAAGAGAAAGTTCTGTGAAATGTGAAAATTTTAGGAAAAGTAGAGGACATTATTCTTGAAAGGTTGTCATGGTCAGACCTTGTAATAGACAGAAGAGAGTCTCAGCTTGTCCGTTTCTCCTTTGTTCCACATCCAGCATGTCTCAACAACTACCAGCTTGGCTGACTAACAGCAGTCTCTGACTTACTCAGTTGAGGTCCATAAAGACAGTAGTTTTGTAGGTGAAATGGCCATTTGTCATAGATCTCTTCGTGAGCTTTTATTTTGTAGTCTGTTTCACCAGCCAGATTGGTGTATTGGATTTTCTGTAAATGATGACTTGTTCACCCATTCCACAGTTGCAGGTGGAAAGTTATTTTTCTCTGATCCTCTAACGTATCTCTTTCAGCCTTTAAACTCCTCAGCATCTCCTGAATTTGTGTTATCTAATTTCTACAATATGTCCTTCATTTCCAAAATACTTGTGGCGCCTAGATATTCATGACAGTAAAGATATAACAATATCTGTTGTTCATAGAGAACACACTCTATTTTATCTCAAAGGTAAACATTATATTAAACTTACCCTGTTGAATAGGCAATATCACCTTTATTATGTGGATTTTTTAAAATAAGACTAACCTAGCCAGAAAAATCAGGCAAGAGAAAGAAATAAAGGGCATCCAAATTAGAAAGGAGGAAGTCAAGTTACTGCTGTTTGCAGATGACCTAATATTATATACAGAAAACCCCAAAGACTCCACCAAAAATTTATTAGAACTAAGAAACCCATTCAGTAAAGTTGAAGGATACAAAATTGAGAAACAAAAATCACTAGTATTTCTAAATGCCAATAGCAAATTATCTGAAAAAAATCAAGAAAGCAGTCCCTTTTACAAGAGCTACAAAAAAATGAAATATCTAGGAATAAATATAACAAAGAGGTGAAAGACTTTTACAGTGAAAACTACAAAATATTAATGAAAAACTTAAAAAAGACACAAAAATGAAAAGATGTTTATAGATTTTTAAGAATAAATTTAAGATATTCATACTACCCAAAGTAATTTACAGATTCAATACAATTTCTATCAAAATATCAATGACATTCTTCACACAAATATAAAAAAAAACTAAAATTTATATGTAATCACAAAAGACCCTATATATGCAATGCAATCTTGAGCAAAACCAATAAAACTTGAGGGATTATACTACCTGATGTCAAAACATAATACAATCATATTAAGAAAAAAGGCATGGAACTGTCATTGAAACAGACCCATATACCAATGAAATAGAATAGAAATCCTAGAAATAAACCCACACGTCTACAGCCAACTTATTTTTGACAAAGGTACCAGTACACATAATGGATAAAAGATATCCTCTTCAATATATGGTGCTGGAAAATTTGATATGCACATGTAGAAGAATGAAACTAGATTCTCATGTCTCACTATATACCAAAATTAACTCAAAAGTGATTAAGGATGTAAATACCCCAAACAACAAAACCACTGGAAGAAAGCATATGGCAAAAGCTCCATGACATCAGTCTAGGTGAGGATTTTTTGGATAAAACTTCAAAAGCACGGGCAACAAAAGAAAATGTAGACAAAAATACTGTAAAATGCAAGCCAAACTACAATGAGATATCACTTTCATCAAGTGTGAATGGCTACAATAAAAAAATTAGAAGATAACAAATGATGGTGAGAATGTGGAGAAAAGTCAGTCCTTATATACTACTGTTGGGAATGTAAATTAGTACAGCCGTTATGGAAAACAGTGTGGAAATTCTTCAAAACATTAAAGATAGAACTATCATATGATCCAGCAATCCTACTACTGAGTATATATCCAAAGGAAATGAAATCAGTATGTTGAAGAGATGTCTGCGCTCCTGTTTATTGCAGCACTATTCACAGTAGCCAACATAGGGTTAAATTAAATGTTCATCAATGGACGAATGGATAAAGAAAATGTGGTATATATAGACAATGGAATACTATTCTGCCATAAAAGAGAGCAGAAATTCTGTGATTTTCAGCAACATAGAGGGACCTGGAGAACATTATGCTGACTGAAATAGGCCACTGAAAGATAAATTCTACATGATCTCACTTATATGTCAAATCTAAAATGTTGCTCTCATAGAAGTAGAGTAGAATGGTGGTTACAAGAGGATGGGGAGAGGAGAGGGACATGGTCAACAGCTACAAAGCTAGATCGGGGAATAATTTCTAGTGTTCTATTGCATGGTAGGATGACTAGAGTTAATAAAAACATATTGTATATTTCAAAATAGCCTGAAGAGAGGTTTTTGAGTGTCCTCACAACAAAGAAATGATAAATTTTTAAGGCGATGGATATACTACTTACCTTAATTTGATAATTACACAATTTACATATGTGTAAAACATTACATTGTGCCTCATAAATATACATAATAATGATGTAACAATTATAAATGATATTTTTTAAAACTGGGCCTAAGTAAGGTTACACATTTTTCCAAACACAATGTAATCATAAGTCATACTGTTGGGAGTCGAAATCTGCTCATCTACAATAACGATTTTCTGTACAAATATTTGGAATGGTAAAAATTAACCTGAAAGCCTGATACTTTATAACTGTGTGAGGTGGATGAGTGCCTGACCAAAAACTCCATCTAATGCAGAATAAAAGTTGGCAGTCATTCTGTTAAAAAAAAAATTCAAACTCTCTCAAAATGCATTAAGCAGATGATCTCAGCTAAACAGCAATTTCTACTCTATGTTTAGCTTGTCCAATGTATCAAAAAATAGAATACAAAATGTATTTCCTAAGACGCTTGCTCTTTCTAACATTTTGGTAGACACCAGTCTCTTAGAGCTGTGCTGTAATCCTCACTAGAGCAGCATTTCCAACCAATAGACATTTAAAAAAATGTTTTTACTCCAAGGACACTTGGGTCTTAAGTTACTGACCTTTGTCCCAATGCAGAATCAAAAGTGTTTCCATACTGTTGTCTCCTTGACTCATCTCAATTATAACAAAACAAAATAAATCTTTAAGACAGAAATGCACTTAGGATAGCTGATTTACTATTGTTCTGAGCTAACAAAAGTCTTTTTCTTTCTTTCTAGCACATTTCAGATGTGATAATAACAGAATAAATCTTCTGAAAACAAACAACTCTCTTGGGAGCCAGAGAAAAGCTCTTAAAAGAGTCATTTGGAGGTACCCAATTTCCTCTCTTCCACATTTGGATGTTCAGATATGTTTTGTAGAGAAAGACACTTAAAAGACTAGCTGTCAGACGCCTTGTCTCCTTTTTGGGACACTTTTGTGAAAAACAAACCACTTAAATGTGCTGCCTAGTAGCTTATTTTATATTATCTATCTTTCCCATTCCTTCTAAGTTGCCAAATGTGTTCTAATGGTCTTATATTTAGGCGAACATTTATATATAATGAAAGGAAATGATTTTGAAAAAAAAACATAATACAGTGTTTACCTCATAAAACTCTCAGAGAAAGAGACAAATATGTTTATCTCCATTCTGCCTTCTCATTTGTATTGAATTTGTAGTTTACCCATCCACACTTCCACACCATAACATTACCACTGCTCTGTGGACAACAAGCTTTTTGTGGTGAAAACCAAACTCCTCTTCTCCTGTCTGACCCTTTCCCTATCCCACTGCCACTCATACAACACAGACTGTATTCAAATGCTTCCTTGTCCCAGACAGGTCTCTGGAGAAGCTTGGTTGTCCTGAACCATCAATGGGCATGAAAGCTTTAGTTTGCCCTATTTTAAGGACCAGGAAAAATGTGGTTTCACAATAGTAAACATTTTGGGCAGTAAACTCATCATACTCCAACCGAACACCAACAGTAAAATGGCACCCCTCCCCTGCATCTGCCCCTCCCCTGATGCCCTCAGTGGTTTCAGCAAGGCCTAGCAAGGAATTCATCTTCAAACCTGCTCCTGGACTGTGAAAACAGGAGGCAGGGTTCCAATCACACCAACATCTGGTGCTGGCTGGACTTTGCAGTGAGCCGATTTTCCATCCTACAGATAGCAGGGGCAGCAGGTGGCGCTCTAATTCTTTCCCCAAGATGGTGTCAACCGAGTCCAGGAGCCAGCTGAAGCCCCACCACCACTCAACAGCCATGAGACTTAATGAGGGAGGCAAAGCAGGGTTAGTGACCACTCTGCTTCACTCCCAGCACCCGTTCCTATCATTAGAATCAGAAGGAAACAGAGTCTCCACACCTGTATGGCATCCAGGAGGGAACAACACTGTAGAAGGCGGAACTGATTGGCACTGTCAGCTTCTCCTTTCCCCATCCCTAGTATCTGCCAGGCCTAATTGGGAGCTGAGCCAGACTGAAGTGGTGTAACATTTTCAATTACTGAAAGAAAAGACAAGCCAACCATAAACTCTGTATCAGGTGAAATCTATCAATAACTAACGGGAAACAGACAGGCTTAAAGGAAAACAGTTTGTTGCTAGCAAACTGTTAAAAGGGAAACTGAGGCATAGTAACGTTTTTAAAGTTTATGTGAGTAAACAATAACTCATGAACTAGAAACCTCCAAACCAAAAGTTTGGGAGCTCCACTGAGGAAATGCAAAGGGAAGGCTTTTATAGGATGAACATAGAAGTCAAGAAAAGAAAATATTTGATTAGTTAAGGTTGTACAGTTGTCTTATTTGGCCTATGCTGTTGGAAAATCCCTTGTTGTCTAATTATGTTTGTTGGCTGCTTCCGACTGTTTCAGCTTAAGTTCTGTTTTTCTTTAATATAGATATTTACAAGAAATAACTTGCAAATCAAGCAAGGTTAAAGTCACTTGTGAGACCTAATTGGCTTTGCCTTCTCAGGGATTCTTCAGATCTGGTCTTCATTGGAACTTTTTTTAAAGCTTTTAAGTTCAGGGGTACATGTGCAAGTTTGTTGCATAGGTAAACTTGTCTCATGGGGGTTTGTTGTACAGATTATTTCATCATTCGTGGTAAGCCTGGTACCCATTAGTTATTTTTCCTGATCTGCTCCCTTCTCCCTTTCCCTCCCCCTACCCTCCATCCTTTGATAGGCCCCAGTGTGTGTTGTTCCCCACTACGGGTCCTTGTGTTCTCATTATTTAGCTCTCACATATAAGTGAAAACTTGCCATATTTGGTTTTCTGTTCCTGTGTTAACTTACTTTAACATAGCTTGTCTTGAAGAATAGGTGAAAGATTTCTCTTAACAGAGAGGAAATGATAGAAGAAGGCTTGGAACTTCAGAAAAGAAAAGAAGAATAAGATGGGTTAAAAAATGAAAGAACAACCAAATATCCTTCATCTCATGAGTTTTTTTTTATATCACATTTGATGGTTGAAGCAAAAATTATTACACCATCTGATGTAGTGCTCAATGTAGGTAGAAGAAACACTTAAGACAATTATACTTAAAACAGGAGAATAAAACTATTTTTATGAAAATGAAAGTGATATAGTCATGTGTTAAGGATTTGTTTACCTAATGAATAAAGTAAGCTGGGTATTTTCCCTAGGGATTTTGTTTTAAATACATTTAACATGACTGGCATAATATCTGATGTCTAGATATTTTCTAAAGGCTTATAAAATATTTAAAATCTGAAACATTATTAATACAAAAACATATAATAATAAATATTGCAACATTAAAACACTACCTTGCGTGAGCTCCTCAAAACTATCAAGATCATGAATGTCAAATAGGGGCTGAGAAACCATTTCAAAATAAAGAAAACATTAAGACTTTTTTTTTTTGAGACGGAGTCTCGCTCTGTTGCCCCGGTTGGAGTGCAGTGGCGCAATCTCGGCTCACGGCAACCTCGGCTTCCAGGGCTCAAGCATTCTCATGCCTGAGTCTCCCAAGTAGCTGGGATTACAGGCAAACGTCAGCCCGCCTGGCTAATTTTTTTTTTTTTTTTGAATTTTTGCAAATTTTTTTTTTTTTTTTTTTAGTAGAGACAGGGTTTTTCCATGTTGGCCAGGCTTGTCTCAAATCCTTGACCTCAGTCGATCCACCCACCTTAGCTTCCCAAAGTGCTGGGAAAACAGTCGTGAGCCACCATGCCCTCCTATGTTAAAACTCTTGATGAGTAACTGTAATATATATTTCTGGTTTAAATCATGGACCAGAAGTTTTAAAAGCTATGGAGAATATTATTAAAACAATGAACAATATTTGAATATAAGTTGATGATTAGTTAGTAATGGAAGTACTTAAATAAAGTGTTACAATGTCAAATTACTCTCAAATTATTTAGCAAAAACAAGAAATTAAACTACTTATGTATGTATATGGAGTAAAAGAATCTGAGTGAGGAAGTAATAAAACAAATAAGAAAAATGGCAACAGTAGATAAATATGAGGAAGAATATAAAATTCTTTGTATATTCCTCCAACTTTGCAAGTGTAAAATTATATCAAAATTAAAAGTTTCAGAAAAAGGGCTTGTTTAAGGCAAGACAAAATCTTGGGTAATACATAGGCACACTGGAATTATGCATTGACATAAAATTCTTAAATTTATTGAAGCTATAGCTCCACTGATAAAGAGATCAATTAATATGATAAACACAAACCATAATCAGAAATAATAAATAGTATATAACAACAGAAGCGTTTAACATGACCTTAACATAGCAGAAAGACCACTTGAGGTCAGGAGTTCAAGACCAGCCTAAACAACGTAGTGAGATCCTGTTTCTACAAAAAATAAAACTGTTAGCCAGGCATGTGGTGGCATGTGCCTATAGTCCTAGCTACTTGGGATGCTGAAATGGGAGGATCCCTTGAGCCCGGGAGTTTGAGGCTGCAGTGAGCTCTGATCATCACATCACTGCATTCCTGCCAGGATGACAGAACAAGACCTTATCTCTAAAGAAACAAACAAACAAACAAAAACCCACAGTATGTGTATATATATATATTTTTTTAAAAAGTGACACTATAACTTATGATCAATGAATCCATAAATAATGAATCAAGTAGCATTTTGTTATATATTCACAAGTATGAAGTATATTTATTACCTATGGCACAAAGTGTGTTAAGAATACAAAAAATAGAAAAAATATGTTAAATAGTTTTAAAGATATTGAAATTTTAATGAATATTAAATTTCAGGCATCTTATAGTACTAAGCATTAGATTAGTTTAGGATAGGCCTTGTATAGAATGGAAGTCATTGTCCTCAGCTCACTGACAACATAATACATGTAGATCACCTAATAGCAATTATTAGGAATTTTAAGGAATTTTATAAAATAACTAAATATATAATATTTTCAACTCCAAGTTTTTTAAAAAACAATATCTCATTATAGGTATAATTTTGTTATTCACTTTATTCCATCAATTAAATAACTTAAGATCATTTATAATATTATTTAAATGTAGTGACATTTAAATGTTCTTCTTGATTCTGTTATGCTAAAAGTCAAGTTGGGAAGAGACTATATAATCAAAATGAATTTTGTTTAAAATCTGATCTTTGTTATGACACAGAATGCCAGTTTAAATTTGACAATCTCATGTGAATTGTCATGAAAATGAGACAGTAATCAACATTACCAAAATGAAAAGAAAATATATTTTGGCACTAAAGCTAAAGTATATAAGATCTAGAATATGTATGCCAATCAAATATAGATCCCTAAGAAGGAAGGAAAATATCTCATAGTGACAATTACTGTATTAATTTGAGAAAGGTGGCCACAGGCATAACTTCTGCAATTGAAACTTGAGTGAGAAATGACCAACATCAAAAATAATAATTTTAATTTAAGAATAAAAATAACATATGAAATAGCAATTATTAAGCAAAATGAAAGCAAGCCAAAAAGGTAACTGAATTTTATTAAGTGGAAAATAAAATATTTTAAGAATCCAAGCTGATGTCGAAATGTTATTTATCACATAATTACATATTGCCATCTGTATTAGCTCGGGTTCTCCAGAGAAACAGAACCAATAGTATATGGACAGATATATCAGAGGACATTTATTATTAGAAGTGGCTCTTGTGATTGTGAAGGAGGAGAAGTCCCACAATATGCTATCTACAAGTAGGATAACCAGGAAAGCAATTGTGTAATTCAGTCTGAGTCCTAAGGCCTAAGAACCAGAGGAGCCAAGAGTGTAATTCTCAGCCTAGGGCCAAAGGCCAGTCCTGGGGGTTGGAGAGGGCAGTGGTATCTGAGCCCATGGCCAAATGCTAGTCCTGGGGGCTTGGAAAGCACAGTGGTGTCAATCTCAGAGTCTAAAAGTCTGAGAATGAAGAAATCTGATGTCTGAGGGCAGGAGAAATTGGATGTCCTAGCTCAAAACAGAGACAGAGAAAGAGAGAATTTGCCCTTCCTCTGCTGTTTTGTGCTTTTTCAGGTCCTCAACAGATTGGATGATGCTCAAACACATTGGTGAGTGTGATCTTCTCTACTCAGTCTATCAAATGTTAATATTTTCTAAAAACACTCTCATGGACACATCTAAAAATATTTTTTACCATCTATCTGGACATCCCTTAGGCTAGACAAGTTAACACATAAACTTACCCATCCCACCATCTATAATGATTAAATAGAAAAGTCCAATATGCAAATTCCAATACCTTTTAGCTTTAGTGCCAAAATATGTTTTCTTTTCATTTTGGTAATGTTGATCACTGTCTCATTTTCATGAAAATACACATGATTTTTCATATGAATTTTGGCTTATGATTATAATATAGAAAGCCAAAAATAGTATCACTTCTACTATCAGAGCTACAAATCCTATAAAGTGTCTGAAAATTCACAAGGTTTCTTAAATCTGTAAGAGGGTTGAGGTCACAGAGCTATGAATTATCTGAGCACTTATTTATCTGAAGCAGATAACATTGGCCCCTGGTTAAAATAATTCAGCTTAAAATATTAACATATTGCCAAAGGCCATGTCTAGTAAGAAAATATGGAATCACTGGGAGGCACAGGCACAAAGGGTATTAGCATCCACTTATGGGCTTATTCACATGGACATAATGTGTGTTCCTATAAAGATTGGGAGCAAGGTGAAAGCATCGAGAAACACCCCTGGTTGCCCAGGCCTGGAAGGATGGGACAGAAGCCACCGAACAAAAACACAAGGAACCCTGCCTGGATACTTCCTACTATCTCTCATATGGAAGAAAAACCTTAAATCACTTGTGGAAGAGCAACCAATGCTGGTACCTTTAGAATATTTGTGAAAACATATGGTTTCTGGGGAAAATTAAGATAGAAGAAATAAGTCTTGGTGTAAACCTTGATTAACTTGCCCACAAAACAGAGACAGAGTGACTGTCTTAAGAACAAAATTTCATCAAAACAAGAGAGAAAAAAATAGGAGGAAAAAAAGAAAAAAACAGAGTATCTAAGAACAGAGAGACAGGTCTAACATCTATGTAGTTTGGAATTCTAAAAGAAAACAGAGAGAACAGGGGTAGTGAAATATTTGAAAAAATAGTGTCAACTTTTCCCCTAAATTAATGACAGACTCCTATTAAGAAACTCAGAAAATATCAAACAGAATGTCAAAAACAAGCACAAATACACACACACACACACACACACACACACACACAGAGAGAGAGAGAGAGAGAGTCATATTATATTAAAACTGCCTTAAATGGAAGACAAAGAGAAAGACTTCATTGTGGCCAGACAAAAATATATTCATTACATACAGGTGAACAAATGGAAGAAATAAGGTGGACTTTTGATGAGAAATTATCCAAACCAGAACAAGAGGGAGTGACATTTTTAAGGTGATGAAAGAAAAAAAAATAGCAAAACTGCCAAACCAACATCCTCTACTTGTATTAACCAGGGTTCTTCAGAGAAACAGAACTAGTAGGATATATGTGTAGATAAATGGAAAAAGATGTATTGTGAGGGATTGGCCTCTTGGGTATAAGGTTAAAAACTCCCACTATCTGCCCTCTGCAAGCTGGGGGCATTAAAGACAGTGGTATATTTCTAGGCCAAGCCTAAAGGCCCAAGAATCAGGAGAGCTGATGTCTGAGGGCAGGAGAAGATGAATCTCCCAGCTCAAGCAAATTTGCCCTTTCTCCACCTCTTGTTCTGTTTGGGCCCTCGGTGAATTGGATGATGCCCATTCACATTGATAAGGGTAATTTTCTATACTCAGTGTACCAATTCAAATGCTAGTATCTGCCAGAAATACCTTCACAGATATACCCCAAAATAATGTGTGGTCAGCTACCTGGGCATCCCTTAGCCCAGTCCTGTTGACACTATACATTAACCATCACAAGTTCATCTCATGTCATTTTGGCACCTATATGCATCTCCTTAAACCATACTTAATTTTCAAATATAAATAATAACATGGTCATAATTTGACCTAGCTGGATACAACTATCCTGCATAGAACTGAAAATGTACTAATTCCCTCTTGTATCAGCCATTTTGTATTCCCCTTGCCTTTAGCAGGCCCCTCAGCTATCATGGTTCTTTACCTGGCAAGGTGGCTCAAACCTTCATGCCTGAAGGGTCTGGGCCTTTAGTAGTCCTGCCTGGCTATTGTAGTTTTTCCTTGACTTTGATCACAGGGAATGGTAACATTAAGACACATTTTAAAGGATATCCTGTATTCAGGCATATTCTTCCTTATCTTCATTGTGGAGTAATAGTTTAATTAATGTTTGGTAGTTAAGATCAATCGCTCCAGTCAACACCATAACTCACTTCTTTGCCTGTTGATTCAGAGGCATGAGGATCCCAAAGTGGTCAGGTGGAAGTCTTAACCTCCAATTCAATCAAATCATTGTGTGTCTCTCAGTAAAAGCACTCCTCCTGAAGCCTACTCTTAGGCCAATAGATCATAAAGTCATAAAAACAGGAAGCAAAAATTTTGCTTGTGGGTGAATAGTGGTGATAATGAGTAGTGCCACTGTCATTCCCACCACTTAATTCCTGAACTACTAACATGCTTAAAGAAACAAGTAAAAAAAGTAACAAAAACAAAAAATAAAACTGAAAAAATTACTATTCTCTACTCAACACACATATATTTCAAGAATAAAGAGAAAATAAAGACTCTCTCAAGTAATCAAACATTGAGAAGAATCACTGACAATAGACCTACATCTCAATACATGTTAAAGAAAAGTCTTCAGGAAGAAGAAATATGATATAAATGAGAAACAGGCATCTACAAAAGGAAATAAAAAGCTAGAAATGGAATAAAGGAAAATGTCAATTTTATTTTTCTCTTATCTTTAATCAATCTAAAAGATAAATGTATTAGTCTATTTGTGTTGCTATAAAATAATACATGACTGAGTAATTTATAAATAAGAGAGGATTATTTGGCTCACAATTCTGTAGGCTATACAGGAAGCATGGCGCTGGCATCTGCTTAGCTTCTGGTGAAGTCCCAGGAAGCTTTCACTCATGGCAGAAGGCAAAGGGGGAGCAGGCATGTCACACGGTGAAGTGGGAGCAAGCAAGAGAGAGCAAGAGGTGAAACAACCATCACTTTTAAACAACCAACTCTCATGTGAACTAATAGAATCAGAACTCACTCACTGCTGTGAGGACAGCACCAAGATATTCATGAGGGATGCCCCCCTATGACTTAAACACCTCCCACCAGGCCCACCTCTAATTTTGGGGATCACATTTCAACATGAGATTTGGAGGGAACAAACATCCAAAGCATATAATACTGATTGTCTAAAACAAAGGTAGTAGCAATAGATTGTGAGTTTGTAATATACGTAAATATTAAATGTGCAACAAAAAATGAGAGGAAGAAAATGGGAGCAGACTGTTGTAAGTTTGTTAGACAACAGAAAAGCACTAGAACCAATAATTGAGCTTGGTAAGGTTGGAGGATACAAAATCAATATGTAAAATATCAATTTTATATCTATGTGCTAATAATGAAAGACTGAATATTGAAAATTTTCTAAAATACCATTTACTGTAGCACCAAAAGGAGGAGTTTAAGTGTAAAGGTTTGGTATTGATTTTGTTTCCTAACAATTCCTAAAATACAGGTACACCTTTGCCTCATTCTTTCTTGGGAATATGTTTATTTTGCTTTTAACATAAGGTATGGAATGACTTTTTCTCACTTTTTGCTTAAGGAAGTAGAAAATTAAACTTTAACTGCTGAAAACAGAATAATCACACATTAGGGAATTGGGGATTTCAATGTTACAGGTATTTTAGAAAAGCCTTAATAATCTGAAGTTTCACATGCTCATTTACATAACACATGGGTTCTAAGACTGTTGAGGTTCACTTATTCCACATACTGAACACTAACAGCAGCATGTGAATATTTTTGAGATATCAGATGTATAATCTTGGAATGGTATTTGAAATACTAAATGCATTTAAATGAACTAAAATGATTCAAGAAGAGCATATTGCACTTACAACATTTATACTCTATGCTATGGGCTTCTAAAAAGAGGTGGGTGTGATGCTGTGAAGAAAAGCAATTCCATTCTCAGTAGGTTATCACAGTGTATTTTCAGAAGTTTCTAATTGAAGGCTTGCTTCATTTGCCTTGGCTATAAAAAAAAACCTACATTTGCTCATGATTATGTCTGTAAATGCCCTCATAAAATGTACTCTAGCAAACACACCCACACACTTGCATATGCACACACACACATGCATATACACACATTTTACAATTTACTTAGAAATGCTTTCATGTAGATTACACTTCTTATTCCTTGTGTGGTGTTTCTGATATTACTGAGAGGATAGAAAAGTTAAATATTAATATAAAGTAATTTAAATATTCCGAACCATATCAAAAATCCTGAATTATGGTTTATGAATTTAATTTTAAAATAAAAATTTAATTTAAAAGGAAAATGTCAAAAAGAATTGCCTAAATTAGGTACTCCATATCTTGATTTTTTAAAAATCAGTGATTCAATTTTTAATGCTGTTAATTGCTTGGTTTAGGTTTTCTTGAAAACATTGATATTCTTCCACATTCACAGGTATATACACATGCATACATACAAGAAAACAGGTAAAGTGTATTAGATATCTATGTTCAATATGTCTTTTCATCCTGTAACTTTCTATTCCTTATTCCTTTCTTATAAAGGAATAAGAGGTGTATAATAACACATTCATATTTTCAAGATAGTTGTATGGGATAATAGTTACTGTTATAGAAGAATATAGGACTGAATTACAAACTGAATATTAGGCGTGCCTTTAGAAACAAAGATCATCATGTCAATTGCTGGTATTCAGTGTCTTCTCTTCTAGCCCGAGGAAGCTAGAGAACACCAGAAAGTAAAATAGTCACCTCCTTGCAGTCATTCTCATCACATGAGCTGCAATTCCTTTTATTATTATTATTATTTTTTATTATTATTATACTTTAAGTTTTAGGGTACATGTGCACCATGTGCAGGTTAGTTACATATGTATCCATGTGCCATGCTGGTGTGCTGCACCCATTAACTCGTCATTTAGCATTAGGTATATCTCCTAATGCTATCCCTCTCCCCTCCCCCAACCCCACAACAGTCCCCAGAGTGTGATGTTCCCCTCCCTATGTCCATGTGTTCTCATTGTTCAATTCCCATCTATGAGCGAGAACATGCGATGTTTGGTTTTTTGTCCTTGCGATAGTTTACTGAGAATGATGATTTCCAATTTCATCCATATCCCTACAAAGGACATGAACTCATCATTTTTTATGGCTGCATAGTATTCCATGGTGTATATGTGCCATATTTTCTTAATCCAGTCTATCATTGTTGGACATTTGGCTTGGTTCCAAGTCTTTGCTATTGTGAATAGTGCCCCAATAAACATACGTGTGCATGTGTCTTTATAGCAGCATGATTTATAGTCCTTTGGGTATATACCCAGTAAAGGGATGGCTGGGTCAAATGGTATTTCTAGTTCTAGATCCCTGAGGAATCGCCACACTGACTTCCACAAGGGTTGAACTAGTTTACATTCCCACCAACAGTGTAAAAGTGTTCCTATTTCTCCACATCCTCTCCAGCACCTGTTGTTTCCTGACTTTTTAATGATTGCCATTCTAACTGGTGTGAGATGGTATCTCATTGTGGTTTTGATTTGCATTTCTCTGATGGCCAGTGATGATGAGCATTTTTTCATGGGTCTTTTGGCTGCATAAATGTCTTCTTTTGAGAAGTGTCTGTTTATATCCTTTGCCCGCTTTTTGATGGGGGAGCTGCAATTCTTAATAACCTCTACCTAACAAACTCCACTTTCATGAATCCCACCCATTTTAAGATGCAAAAACTTATTTCAAAAATCAGAAGTTATCTCAGGCTTTGTGGTCATAGAGACATATGCCAAAACCTTAGATATTCCATTTAATGTGCTATGTGATATTGAACAAAGATTCATCAGGTGAAAACTACAAAGTCACTGAATGAAGTAGCAAAACAATAGGAGTAGAATGATTGGTCCATAATGACTAATAAATAGTGAACTTAGTATTACCATAAAATTACCATTTTTTAGAGAGAGAGAACTTTGTTAGAACATAGGTTTCCTCTGTCTGTTATACTTTACAGATGATTAGTCATGCCTTTCAAAATATAGAGGTGTCCAAAATCAAGTCCAAACAAGCCTTAAGACCTTAATAACTGCAGGCAGTGCGATAGCTGAACATCTTTTAAACTCATCAAGACTAGAGGGAGAGGGGGATGTACATCACACAAGAAGCAAAGCCCAAAGTGAGTATTTCACATTGAAACCTACAACAAGGGTGGTTTATATCAACTCTTAAATTATTCACTTATTTATTATTTCAATATCTATGTATTATCTATTGCAGTTTTAGCACCATTCTTGAAAGACTTTGAAGACACAGTGCTGAATATTCAAGGGGCCTCTGCTCTTGTGAATTGCATGAATACAGATCTGCAGAAATAAATTATTTTGTTGAAATTATTTCATTTATTAGTTTTTAAGTGTATGCTCCTCTCTAATAAACAAATAAATATAACAATTTTAGGTGGTGTAAAAGAAAATAAGAGCTGGAAAGATGGTAAAATGAATAAAAGGAAAAGGAGAGATCATAAACACATGAGACTTGATCATATTCTGAATATAAAGATCAAGAAGAAAGTAGAATAGAGCTGCCAACTGAGGTTTGTGGTTCATGCATTATTATACATATAGCTAATTCAAGAGTATTTTCATTCATTCACATAGTTAACATGTGTGCCATTAATGGCGATAGTAATTCAAGAGAAAGAAAGTAGAAGATTAGAGCTGCACAGTCCAATAAAATCGCTATTTGCTACATCTGGCTACTTAAATTTAAATTAAATAAAACTAAAACTTTAGTTTCTCAGTCACACTAGCACATTTCAAGCCCTTAGTATTGAAATTCTGCTAATGGGTGCCATATTGAACCACACAAACACATACTATTTCCACCTATACAGAAATTTCTATTGGACATTGCTGCTTGACAGTTTTAAGTGTCAACAGGAACTGCCGGGGATAATATCTTAAAGCGTTCTGAAACTCAGAAAAAAAGGCTATGATTATTGATAAATAATGTAAAACAATAAATATGAGAAAACATCTAAAAGGTGAATATCGAATTTCATGCAGGAGGATTAAGTACAAAAGTCTACATGTTGCAATAGTCAGTAGGAAAAGGTAGAAATCATGAATGAGATGATATGAGAAAATACAAAATATTTTCAGAGTGGAAAGAGGACAAAAGAAAGAAGTTTGCTAAAGGATTAGACAGTCTGAAAAATAAATAAACAGATAAATAATAAAAAACTAATAGTTATTGGAGACTAACAATTAAGAAAAAGATGACTACATTGGTGAATTAATAGCTCTAATATATTTGTGTCTGCAATTGGAGTACTTTTCTTAAATGAGAGAAGTTGTAAATAAGAAAAACTTGGACTGGACCTTAAAGTATTTATTTGAATAGTAATATCTTTTAAGTTATTTTGATTCATAGTTCATAATGGGAAATGAAATGGGAGACATGTAATTGAGCATGGTTCAGATTATATATTCAGCAGAAGATTAAAGAGCCATGCCTAGGCAACGGTTAATGTAGTCACCTGAATATATCTATATCTTCTATATACATGTTACACACACATATGCATATACAAATGCACACACATACATATAGAGATTCCAAGTGTAAGAAAATTAGACTCCTTGGAGTCCCCAACGTACCTCTGTGTAAGGAATAATATAGCATTACTATATATCACCTCAAAGTATCTTTCTTCACAACATAATTCTCTAAAAGACGTTCACTACTAGTGCCAGGACTATACCATATAAAACAGCAGTAAAAATGCCACTTTTGAGATTGCTTATAAATTCTTGGGAACAAATGATTCCCTATTAAGCTACCGTTTAGCAAGAGCATTGATGAGACACCAACTAACAAGCAGAATCACCAGTATTTATCTTGGATTATGAATATTTATCTTGGCACAGAGTGGCTGTGCCCAGACTATAACATCATAGAGGGTCTGGCCTTACAGAAACCAATGATTAGCAGGCGAGGCTGACTTAGAAATTGTAAAATTAGTTGTATGCAACCAGGTTTTTTAGAATGATTTTTTTTAATGGTTTTCCCTAAAAACCATTCTGAAAACACATCAGTGATTCTCACTGAACTGCAATTGCACTAAGGAAGTTTTCCTGATCCTCTCTTCTTGTTGATAGTGTTGGTGATGGTCTTCTGCTGATGACTCCAGAGAAGAGGAAGAAGGACCTTATATATTTAGCCTCATCTAGAGTCCATATCATTCCAGCACTTAATGGCAGTGTCACCAAGTCTATCCTATCTTACTAGACTCTGCCAGACCAAACCAACAAATCTACAATGAGAATACTTGATTTTTTTTAACTGGAGTGTTAGGTAGATTTTAAGCATTTAGTACAGTGTGACAGAGAGAAACGTTGTAACTCTTTTTAGATTGAGACTGCCTTGTATTGTAGAAAGCAGACATCGCCATATTACAATCATCTGGTTGAAGATAGGCGGTGCTCTGCATGAACCAACTACCTCTAATGATCCCAATCATTCTGACTAATAAGGATCCTCCAACTCCTCTTTCCTTCTGCCTGTACTTTAAATGACACTTTAAAAAAGAAAAGATGGGAATTGTGAGTACCATGTAGCGTAACTGACTTTTGTCAGTGGTTAAACATTCATTTTTGAAAAATGTGTTGTTTTTCTATCAATTGCTCAATAAATACATGGTTTTATTGTTTATGCTATTTAGATTTTTGCTAAGCAATATAAGAGCAAGAGGTACAAAATATTTGGGGTTTTTGTTTTGTTTAGTTTTTGAGATGGAGTGTCGCTCTGTCCCCCAGGCTGGAGCGCAGTGGCACAATCTTGGCTCATTGCAACCTCTGCCTCCTGGTTCCAGCGATTCTCCTACCTCAGCCTCCCGACTAGCTGGGATTACAGGCATGCCCCGCCACACCCAGCTAATTTTTGTATTTTTAGTAGAGATGGAGTTTCGTCATCTTGGCCAAGCTGGTCTCAAACTCCTGACCTTAGGTGATCTGCCTGCCTCGGTCTCCCAAAGTGCTGGGATTACAGCTGTGAGCCACCGCACCTGGCCAATATTTTGGTTTTTAATAAGGTTACTCTGTCTTTGAACAGCAGCCTTTACTTCACCAGCTGTGTACTCTAAAGCTGTTTACTTTGCCTGTCTGAGCCTCAGTTTCTTCAGAAGTAGGATGAAGATAGTAATAATACTTCACAAAGCTGTTGTGAGACTTAAATATGATATAAAATAAAAAGCTGTTAATATTTTACCAGGCGTCAAGATCATATTTAAAACTTTCCTTATTGTAATGATGAAAATGAATATGGAAATGATCAATAAATGGGATAAGACTACATTTGAAATGTACCACACTTTTTAAGTTATTTCTCACATTAATGTATTTAGATATTTATTTCACGTAAACTTCAAAATAGAACAAAAAATAAAGGATACCTTGGTCATGTGCATCAAAATGACCTTAAAGCTAAATCTTATATTGAGTTAAGTTCTGGGAACTATAAAGGGTTAAACAATGAAGTGTAATCTAATCTAAGTGAAGTGAGTGCTTCTGCAAAATTATATTTACTCCAATTATTTTTCAGTATCCCTTCTTAAAATCTAATGGGTCAGGATTAATATAATAATTCTAGTACAACTTAGGAAACTTAGGTTTTCTAGGTTTCCCGCCTGGAATCGGACTGTGTACAGACTAACTTGTTTACTGGAGACAACCTGTTAACTAGAATTAATATAGCAATTGGCATCTTCATATGATATTTTTCTAAATTCCATAAGATATAATCAATTGATTGTAAAAAACAAGCTTTATTATATTAGACATATTTGGAAATTTATTTCTGACTTGATTGTAGGAAAATTAGGTTTGTCAAGTCATGGAGTTTATGAGCACCTCAACTAACCCAAGCAATCATGGTTACCAACAGTACAACATATGCAACTTAATGACACAATTTGCCAAAAATTACAAAAACTGAATCCCTGCTGAACTCTCTTAAGTGGGGTACCTAACTTCAGATGCTTTTAGTTTGCATAATGGCTTCCCACATGAAATAAGATAATAAGAAGCAGAAAAGACTCACAAGCAATGCTTGACTTGTTCCAAATGCTTGTGAATTAAAAACAGCTGTGGACAGTAGGAGGTTGGTCTCTACTTAAATAAAATGTTGGCAACATAGATAATGATATCTCTTTCTTGAAACAAAATGTTAAGAATCATTAAAAGAGAAGTAAAGGACTTGTAAACGTTACCAAGCACTTCCAGTGAGGTAGTTATATTTTAGGAATATTCAAATATTTTCAATCCCTTGATTTCATTTTCTTTACTAGTAATTTTCTAAATTATATTTAAATCATTGCAAATATCACACAAATTTGAGCTCCTTCTTTTTTGCAAATAAAGTTTTGAACTATGATTAATGTAAATTAACCACAGTTACATGCTGGAAACAGAGCAACATCTGATTTGTAAACAACATTCAAGTTTAATTGAGCTGTGAATATTATAAGTAATACTGGTAAGCACTAACCTGTCAAGAATAGAAGCAGATCTTCCAAAACATAAGCAATGAATACAATCATAACAGACAATTGTGTCTGTGTGCTTTGTCTATGCCTGTTTAAATAAATATCAAACAAGTTTGTATGATATTTGCAATGATTTACATAGACATAGACAAAGCACATAGACATGTGTTTTCCCATTTCTAATATATATAATATATAAATATATTATATTATTACATAATAATAGGGAATATTTGTGGACTACCTTGTCTTTTGGTATCAATCATTTCAGAAATAAGATCTTTGGAAAGTTGTTCCTAATCATTTCAAAAATTAATGCATAACACAATTGTCTGTTATGATTGTATTCATTGCTTACATTTTGGAAGATCTGCTTCTATTCTCAGCAGGTATGTGCCTACCAGTATTATTAATAATATTCACAGCTCAATGAAACTTGAATGTTGCTTACAAATCAGATGTTGCTCTGTTTCTGGCATGTAACACAGAAATAGAGGACAGCATCTTGCAACTGAAACAGAGAACATTTTTCAAGGGATTAATAGTAGTCACTGGTTTCATGATTCAATAATTCATGATCACAGACAAAAAGTACAATTTTCCATCTCTTACTTTTTTTCCTCAGTTGTTAAAAATGTACCCATGAAAAGGTAACTTATCTTTTAGAATGTTTTTTTAAAAATTTACAATATATGCACTATGAAAATATAATACTCCTGAAAGAGAAAAAAAGGACACTATAATTAATAAATAGTACATTGTCTTTTCACTGACTTTACATTCAATTTTAGAAGAGGCAGGATCATAGGGACAGAACTGGATGGGAGATGGATATCTTAGCTGTAGCTTGTTAGGAGTCACTAACCAGCTCTCAGACCTTGGAAAACATCTCTGCATGATTTCATTTTCTCAACAAAAGTTTGACACGAAGTCTTGGAATTAAGAATTTTAAGAGTCCAAGGGCTAATTTAAATTTTTCAAAACACCTGATTTGTAAAACAATTACTCATCAGGAAATTATGTCAACAAAAACAAAGAATCTTTGTATTTTGAGGAGTCTATGTCAATCCACTTTAGCAGCATGAATTATATCACTTTGAAGATAGTTGAAAATTTAATTGACAATATGTACTTATACAGACATACATATGCATATTGTGTATGCATTTGCACATGTATATGTGTGTGTGTGTGCGCACGCACGCGTGTCATTATTTCTGTGTTTCTGTGCAACACAACTTCACTTCCTGGAATATATGGTATAGAAAGTGGAAGGTAGGATTTTTTTTTATTAAAAAGTTTAGAACAATTTTAAAGAATGATCACTATATTCCTAATATATTTCACTTCTAGAATCTCTTCCCTGCTCCCACCTCCCGATTTCAATTATCACCTCAGTGCTAACATGCCCTAAATATATAACTTTCTTTGGTTCCGTCTCATATTTCAAACTGTGTACTGAACATTTTAAATCTGTAACCTTATTATCACCTCAAAGATATCTTCTCTATTTTCTTTCTTATTATCCCTTCCTTTCCTCTTTCAAAGAGGCCACTATTTTAGTGGTTGCTTTGGCTAAAAATTTCGCAAACGATTTCGCTGTTTTTGATGGAAGTATAACATCATATACACACAAAATTGTACAACTTGATTAATTTACCCAAAGTGAAAAGAGCACAAAATTATCACCCACATTAAGAAGCAGAAAGCAGAGAGATTTGTGAAGGCCCTGAGAGCCAGGGAACGTGGAAATTGAATCACTAACACATAATCGCCCCCCTATTGAGAGGTCTTTATTCTGCATGGAAAGCTTAGTTTGTCAATGTGAGAAGAGCAGACAAAGCTGGGAGAGTGCTTCACAATGGAAGGTGAGATTCCCAGTTTAGAGCTTAAAGGCAGCTTCGGTGAGAGGTAGGCTGGGCCTTGTTACGAACTGAGAGCACCTTTTCCAGGACAAAACCTGAACAGAGTTTAAATTGGGCAGGACAGAGAAGTTAAAGACAAGACAAGAGAATATCCAGATAGAGAGTGGAGAGAGGAGCAGACTAGGTAAATCTCAAGAAATCAAAGTTAGATTTTTTAACATTTCTTGATAAGAGCAGGAGGGCGTCCTTATTGTCTGTGTAAGTTAAATAACACTACTTTAGAAATAAAAACACAGCAGAAAGACATGCCCACACAATGTAAATATTTTAGCCTCACAGTTTAATATGAAATGAAATAACTTTAGGAAAATTCTAGAAAGATTTATGAAAAAACAGAGAGTTATTAAACCTTGGTCTTAGCTTCATAGTCACCCTGCTGTACTCTGCTTTATGATGCCAAAGCAGTGGGCAAACCACATTTCTTCACCCCCAGCTGTCTACCTGTTATGCTTGACCGGTAGAAAGCACTACCCAGAGGTCTGGGAGGCTAAAGAAGAAAGAAGAGTCACGTGCTTTCCCATTTCTAGTTAAATTTTATAGTCCCTGTCAGCCTGACCCTAACAATGTGTTTTAACCTGACAGCTGAAGCTCATTCCAGTAGCAGCTGTTGTTTCTTGCTTGCAGATTTGTCACGGAACTAGTTTTACTTTGTTCCCTCAGAGATACCAGCACCAGCCCAATGGCACCCCTTCCTCATAGGTCTATGTCCCAGGCCCATGGGGTCCCTCATCTGAACTCAGATACACTGACGCCAACCACATATTCAATGGTACAGAATCCACCTGGAAAATTTTAACAAAATGGTCAAAGGTAAGTCATAATCTAGTAAACTGGCCTGGATTTATAAAAGATAAAAGTTAATATGGGCATGAAGGAAAAATCTGAGTCATTTATAAAGAAAAGATTGACATAAAACTTTATGTGCTTGATGCCTTATGTAGAAGGCAATGTAGAGTCATATTTATAATCCTTAAATGAGAGCCATAATGAGCCCAGGATTTATATCAAACTGAACTGACCTTCAAATTTAACACTGCAGGCAAATTGCTTTGTGTGTAATAATTCAGAGAATATTGTTATCTTGAAACTTCTCCTGAGAAAACAACTGGAACATGGGCTTCAGAGAGAAAAAAGTTACTAGAGTTGTTTGAATGTATAACTGGTAGTATGTGATATATATATATATATATAAAAAATATAAAATATTCATACATACATATCAAATATATATATTTACATGTATAGTTTATTGTAGAACTAATCGTAAATAGTAGATGATGGAGATTATAGACTCCGTAATGCTTATACACTCTGGGAATAAAATTACGACAAAATATCAAAAAGTACAAGAAGGGGGAAAGCACATGACAAGTAGAGTAAGATCCCAGATTTTCACAGAGATGTTATCTGAAAGTAAGAAGGTATTACTAAAATTAGATGCTGGATATAATGGAAGGGAACAGTAAGAAGTTACTAAATAAAGTTGATATTTTTCACAGTGAGGAATTACTATCAAATACTAAAGTTAGACACATGTCCCCATACTCAAAGATAATATAAAACAAGGAGCACAATGAATCTCAAATGAATATAAAATTATTTTATTTAAATAAAACATAAAAATAACACAACTAAGGCCAAACATATTAGATTTATCAATAAAAGTAATTAGTTTAGTTCAAAAATAAAATGCAACACATCAACTGGCTAACAAAACAAAAGCTAAACCTGGGCTTTATGCAAGAGAAAAACTTGGAAGAAAGAATTTCAGAGTCAGGCACAGTGCTCATGCCTGTAATCCCAGCAACTCAAGAAGCTGAGGTGGGAGGATTGCATGAGGCCAGTAGTTTGAGACCAATCTGGGCAATATAGTAAGACCTCATCTCTACAAAAATAAACAAATAAATAAATAGCTGAGAGTGGTGGCTTACACCTGTTGTCCCAGATACTATGGAGGCTAAGGAAAAAAGATTGATTGAGCCCAAGAGTTTGAGACTGAAGTGAGCTATAATCCTGCCTCTGCATTCCAGCCTGGGTCGCAGAGCCAGAACCCAACTTAAGAAACAAAAATCACAATGGTTAAAAATAAAGAATAAAAATTCCCAATTTAGGCTCAGATATGTAAAGATCTTAAAAGCCACCACTACTGTTTGTACAACCAGAAAAGAAAACAAATTGCAACCAAGAATTTCATATCCAGCCAAACTAAACTTCAACACTGAAGGAGAAATACGTTTCTTTTTTCACACAAGCAAATGTTAGGGGAATTCATTATAGCCAGGCCTGCCTTACAAGAGGTCCTAGAGGGAATACTAAACATGGAAACAAAACACTGTTGCTGGCCACCACAAAACACGGCTAACAACATGATGACAGGCTCAAAACTGGGCATCAAAGAAATATAGTTCAAAATAGTAAGAGCCATCTAAGTGAAACCCACACACAACATTATACTGACTGGGCAAAAGCTAGAAGTATTTCCTTTGAGAACCAGAACAAGACAGGAATGCCTATTCACACCACTCCTATTGAACACCCTAGCCATAGCAATCAGACAAGAAAGAAATAGAAAGCAAGTCAGAAGATAGGAAGTCAAACTATTTCTCTTCATGGTACACTTGGCCAGGAAGCATGTGAAAAAATGCTCAATGTCACTAATCATTAGATAAATGCAAATGTAAACCACAATGAGATACCATCTCACAACAGTCAGAATGGCTATTATGAAAAGTCAGAAAATAACAGATGCTGGAGCATTAGTGGAGAAAAGGGAACACTTGTGCATTGCTGGTGGGAATGTGAATTAGTTCAGTCTCTGTGGAAAGCAGTTTGGAGAGTTCTCAAATAAATGAAAACAGATCTACCACTCTGTATAGCAATACCATTACTCAGTATGTACCCAAAGAAATATTAATCATTCTATCATAAAGAAACCGGCATGCATATGTTCATTGTAGCACCACTCACAATAGCAAAGACAAGGAATCAACCTAGGTTCCTATCAGTGGTGGACTGGATACATACAATGTGGTACATGAACACCAGAGAATACTAAATAATCATAAAAAAGAATAAAATCACATCTATTACAGCAACATGGATGCAACTAGAGGCCATTATCCTAAACAAAATAATGCAAAAATGGAAAACCCAAATACTGCATGTTTTCAGTTATTAGTTGTAACTAAACATTTAGTACACGTGGACACAAAAAATGAAATGATAGACATCAAGCCCTACTTCAGGTAGAGGCTGGTAGGAGGATGAGGATCAAAAAACTCCCTATCAAGTACTATGCTCAATAGCTGGATGATTAAATAATTTATGCACTAAATCCCAGGGGCACACAATTTCCTCATGTAACAAACCTGCACATGTACCCCTGAAAATAAAATAAAACTTGGAAAAAAAGTGAAATTCATGAAATCTTAGAAAAAGAATTCAAAACATTTTTTTCCACTACCACAGTCTCTCATAAGCTCTTTTTTAAAAAAGCTTTTATTTTAAGCTCAGGGGTACATGTGCAGGTTTGTTACATAGGTAAACTTGTGTCATGGGGGTTTGTTGTACAGATTATTTCATCACCCAAGTATTAAGCCTAGTACTCATTACTTAGTTTTCCTGATCCTCTGCCTCCCCTGACCCTTCACCTTTCCAAAGGTGCCAGTGTGTATTGTTGTTCCCCTGTATGTGTCCACGTGTTCCTATCATTTAGCTCTCACTTATAAATGAGAACATTCAGTTTTCTGTTCGTGCATTAGTTTACTAAGGATAATGACCTCCAGCTCCATCCATGTTCTTGCAAAGTATATAATCTCGTTCTTTTTCATGACTGCATAGTATTCCGTGGTGTATATTTACCACATTTTCTTTATCCAGTCTGTCACTGATCAGTCTATCACTGATGGGCATTTAGGTTGCTTCTATGTCTTTGTTATTGTGAATAGTGCTTCAGTGAACATAAACATGTAATATAATATATATATAATATAATTTATATTCCTTTGTGTATATGCTCAGTAATGTGATTGCTGGGTTGAATGGTATTTCTGTCTTTAGGTCTTTGAGGAATCGCCAGAGCATCTTCCACAATGATTGAACTAATTTACACTCTCACCAATGGTGTATAAGCATTTGCTTATACACCACAACCTCCCTAGCATCTGTTATTTTTTGACTTTTTATTAATAGCCTATCTGACAGGTGTGAGATTGTAACTCATTGTGGTTTTGATTTGCATTTCTCTAATAATCAGTGATGTTGAGCTGTTTTTTATATAATTGTTGGCCCCATGTATGTCTTCTTTTGAAAATTGTCTGTTCGTGTCTTTTGCCCCCTTTTTAATGGTGTATTAGTCAGAGTGCTCTAGAGGGACAGAACTAATGGAGAATATATATTTTTTCATTATAATATGTATAATATATATTATACATATTATACAGTTCATTATAATATATATATAATATATATAAAGCAGAGTTTATTAAGTATTAACTCACACGATCACAAGGTCCCACAGCAGGCCATCTGTAGGCTGAGGATCAGGGAGAGCCAGTCTGAGTTCCAAAACTGAAGAACTTGGAGTCCAATGTTCGAGGGCAGGAAGCATCCAGCATGGGAGAAAGGTGGAGGCTAGGAGGCTAGGCCAGTCTCACCTTTTCATGTTTTTCTGCCTGCTTTATATTCGCTGGTAGCTGATTAGATTGTGTGCACCAGATTAAGGGTGGGTTTGTCTTCTCCAGCCCACTGACTCAGATGTTCATCTCCTTTAGCAACACCCTCACAGACATACCAAGGAACAATACATTGCATCCTTCAGTACAATCAAGTTGACCTTCAGTATTAACCGTCACAAATGGGTTGTTTGATTTTTTCTTGTGAATTTGTTTAAGTTCTTTATAGATGGTGGATGTTAGACCTTTGTCAGATGCATAGTTTGCAAAAATTTTCTTCTATTCTGTAGTTTATCTATTTACTCTGTTGATAGTTTATTTTGCTGTGCAGAAGCTCTTTAGTTTAATTAGATCCCATTTGTCAATTTTTGCTTTTGTTGTGATTGTTTTTGGTGTCTTTGTCATGAAATCTTTGCCCATGCCTTTGTCCAAAATAGTATTGCCCAGGTTGCCTTCCAGGCTTTTTAGTTTTGGGTTTTACATTTAAGTCTTTAATCTGTCTTGAGTTAATTTTTGGATATGGTGAAGAAAGGGCTCCAGTTTCAATTTTCTGCATATGGCTAGCCAGTTATCACAGCACCATTTATTAAACAGGGAATTCTTTTCCCATTGCTTGTTTTTGTCATGTTTGTTGAAGATCAGAGGGTTGTTGGTGTACAGTTGTACTTCTTGGTTATCTGTTCTGTTCCATTGGTCTATGTGTTTGTTTTTTTACTAGTACCATGCTGTTTTGGTTACTGTAGCCCTGTAGTATAGTTTGAACTCACATAGTGTGATGCCTCCAGCTTTGTTCTTTTACTTACAATTGCCTTGGCTACTGGGGCTCCTTTTCATTTCATATGAATTTTAAAATAGGTTTTTCTAGTTCTGTGAAGAATTTCAATGGTAGTCTAATAGAATAGCATTAAATCTATAAGTTGCTTTGAGGAGTATGGCCATTTTTACAATATTGATTCTTCGTATGCATGAGAATTGAATATTTTTTCATTTGTTTGTGTTATCTCTGATTTCTTTGAGAAGAGTTTTGTAGTTCTTCTTGGAGAGATCTTTTGCTTTCCTAATTTCCTGTATTCCTAGATAATTTTTTCTTTTTGTGACAATTGTGAATGGGAGTTTGTTCCTGATTTGGCTCTCAGCTTGACTGTTGGTGTATTAAAATGCTAGTATTTATCCACATTGATTTTATATACTGAGACTCTGCAGAAGTTATTTAAGAGCTTAAGAAGCTTTAGGGCTGAGACTATTTGGTTTTCTAGATTTAATATCATGTTGTCTGCTATCAGGGATAGTTTGGCTTTCTCTTTTCCTATTTGGATGGCTTTATTTCTTTCTTTTGCCTGATAGCCCTGGCCAGAACATCCAATAATATGTTGAATAGGAGTGGAAAGAGAGGGCACTCTTATCTTGTGCCAGTTTTCAAAGGGAATGCTTCCAGCTTTTGCTGATTAAGTATGATGTTGCCTGTAGATTTGTCATAGATGGCTCTTATTTTTGGAGGTATGTTCCTTCCATCCACAGTTTGTTGAGAGTTTTTAACATGAATTGATGTTGAATTTTATGGAAAGCCTTTTCTTCATCTATTGAGATAATTATGTGGTTTTTGTCTTTAGTTATGTTTATGTGATAAATCACATTGGTTTGCATATGTTGAACCAACTTTGCATCCCAGGGATAAAGCCTACTTTACTGTATTGAAGAAGCTTTTTGTTGTTCTGCTGGATTTAGTTTGCCAATATTTTGTTGAGGATTTTTGCATCAATGTTCATTAAGTTTATTGACCTGAAGTTTTGTTGTTGCCATTTTATCTTTGTCAGGTTTTGGTATCAGAATGATGCTGGCCTCAAAGAATGAGTTAGGGAAGAGTCCTTCCTCCTCAATTATTTTGAGTAGTTTAGTAAAAATGGTACCAGCTCTTCTTTGTACATCTGGTAGAATTCAGCTGTGAATCTGTGTGGTCATATAATTTTTTTCTTTTTTGATTAGTAGTCTATTACTGCCTCAATTTTAGAGCTTGTTTTTGGTCTGTTCAGAGATTCAATTTTTTCCTTGTTTAGTCTTGGGAGGGTGTATGTGTCCAGGAATTGACTTATTTCTTATAGACTTTCTAGTTTATGTGTGTAGAGGTGTTCATAATATTTTCTGATGATTGTTTGTATATCTGTGAAGTCAGTGGTGATATCCCCTTTGTCATTTATGTTTGTGTTTATTTGAACTGTCTCTCTTTTCTTCTTTATTAGTCTAGCTAGTGGTCTATTTTAATTTTTTCAAAAAACCAGATGCTAGATTCATTGATTAAGACTTGTTTGTCATGTCTTAATCTCCTTCAGATTAGCTCTGATTTTTGTTATCTCACAACTGGATATTTATCCAAAGGAAAATAAATCAATATATCAAAGAAACATCTGCATTTGCATATTTATTGCAGAACTACTCACAATAGCAAATATGAATTCAACCTAAGTATCTATCAACAGATGAATCAGTAAATTAAATGCAGTATACATAAACAATGGAATACTATTCAGCCATAAAAAATAATGAAATCATGTCATTTATAGCAACATGGATGGAACTGGAGTTTATTATGTTAAGTGAAATAAACCAGGCATACAAAGACAAAAATCACATATTTTCACTCATAAGTGGGAGCTACAATACTTGGTATTATAGATACAGAGAATAGAATGATAGATACCAGCGACTGAGAAGAGTAGGTGGCTGAGAGTGGGAGGATGAAGAGAATTTGGTTAATGGGTATGAATATATAGTTAGATAGAAGAAATAACTTCTAATGTTTGAAATCAGAATATGCTAACTATAGTAAGCAACAATATTTTGTATTTTTCAAAGTAACTAGAGGAGAGGACTTGAATTTATACCAACACATAGAAATGATAAATACTCAAGTTGATGGGTACCCCAAATGACCTGACTTCATCATTACACATTCTATGCATGTAACAAACACTCATGTGTACCTCACAAATATGTAAAATACTATGTATCAATAAAAGAAAAAATAGACAAAGAACAGGTTTTGTAATGAGACAGTGGAGAGGGCAAGACAGAAGGGAAAGTTTAGGAGAAGGGTGAAGAAGGAGGAAGAAAGAAAAAATGCAGTATTGTCAATGTGAAAGTTTAATAACCACAAGTAAATCAATATTGCCAAAGAAGAGGATATTATAATGAGTGTAAAGCAAAGGCACAATGAACACATTTGTTGAAATGTACAAATTGCCAAAACAGAATGAAGAGAAATAGGAAATCTGATGACACTATAACATATATAGATAACTTGATTCTCCACTTAAAAATTTTCCACAAGTCAGAACAATTCCTAGAGAGTACTCCTGGAGCATAATAAGAAATCCACATGGAACAGGTAAACACAACCATACATTTAAAAAAAAAATGTTTATCGTTGAAATAAAACTAGAGGTGGTATCAGGAAATAAAAATATCAAGGGAAATATTAATCCTAAACATAGATGGAAATATAAATTAAATATTAGCATTCCAGGAATGCTGTGTTGATCCAAATGTAAAAATTAATTGTCTGTGAACCTTTGTGTGTAATTTCTTATATTTAGTTAGATGTCAACAATCAATCCTGATTAAAAACAAAACTAAACAAAACAAAATCAAGAAACACCATGTTTCGGGAGGATGGAAAGTGAATAAACTCGTATATACTACTAGTTGTATGGTCACTTGGTATAATTATGTTAGAAAAGTTAGCATGCACTTACTCTTCAACACAGAAAGTTTACTTTCAGGACTTAACCTAGAGAAATGCTTGTGCTTCGAGCCAGGAGGCATGTAGAGAAATATTCATAGATTTGTTCATAGATGTTTAAAAAATAAAAAAAAAAACTAAATGTCCAACAACTATAGAATGGATAAATATAAATTGTTATAGTGGTTTAAATGAGCTTTATTTGCATAAAAAGTTAAGGAAGTACAACTATGCTTATCAAAATGAAATTTGGATGAAATAGAAACATCGGTGAAATAATGAAAAAACAAATAATAAAAATAAAACAAATATTGGGCAAAAAAGCATAGAAATAAACAATTGCCTTTTTAAAAGGTTTTAAAACTTGGAAAACTGAATAATATTAATGCATATGCCATATATATATATATATATATATGTATATTTGGCAAAACTATTAAAAGCAGTAAAAAAAAATTTACACAAAAATTGGGAAAATGGTTACCAAAAGCATGAAGAAGTAGGTGAATCCATGTGGGACACCTACGGTTTTGGTAATAATGTTCTCTCTCAAGTTAGAGGGCATGAGTACAAGACTTTTATTTTTCTTAAACTGTTTATCTCCATTAAATGCTGCATTTAGAAAGTTGTATTTCACAAAACAAATTTTTAAAACTGATTTTACCTAACATTTTGGAATCAAATGCATCTAGGTTTTAGCAATTTAACAACCTAAGAAATAAGCCAATGTTGGACATAAGAGATTCTGTCCTTTTCAGAATAAACAGAAATACAGTAGGCAAAAAATAAGACTATGGATTATCCATTCAGGTTTATAAAATATATTATCAAAATTATTTCTTTTTTATTTTACTTTTTGATATTTAATTCTACCTTTCTTTTTGATTGGGAGATAAAAGTGCCTGGCAGATAATTACTGGAAAAGTTCAAATTTTATTCCATTGAGCCCAAAGTCTTTTAGTATTTATGTCATTTAATGCATTTCTTGTGACATTATAAATGTCTGAAGCACTTTGTAAAGCTCAATTAATGTCATAGTTATAAAATCATTGTTAACTACTAAAACTGTTAGTTGATGTGTTCTTTGATAAATTTTCCTCAAAGTTATATCCATTTAAACTTTTAGTTAATCATATGCAAATGAAGCAAGGCTTAAACTTAACAGAATTGCTATATAAAAGTTAATCAAAATTTAAAAATTTCTTACAATTTTTATTACAAAATTTATTAATGTGAATGTTGTGAGAAATGTTACTCAAAATGCTGTATAGGTCAGATAAAAATAAATCTTACTGGCCTATTCATTTAAAAAAAAAGGAAAAGAAAACTCCTTAATTCAGATTAGCTTTATATGTACAGGATTTTGAAGAGTCTAACATACAAATTAGAAAACTCATAAAACCTCAGTAAAATATATCTAAAAATTTACACATTTCATCTTCAGTAAAGGGCAAATAATATGTATTTTAGGTTTCATGGCTATGTGTTCTTTGTCACAACCCTGAACTCTGCCCTTATAGCTCAAAAGCAGCCATGGACAATACACAAACTAATGGGTGTGACTATTAGTGTTCTAATAAAACTTTATTTATAACAACAGGTAGCTGCCTGCTCTTGCAGGCCTTCATTTGCTAAATTATGTTGTAGGCTTTAATTAGCATGTTTAGTTTTTAATACAATTATAAAGAGGATAAAGTTCCTTTGTGTCCCAAGTATCTTTTTTGGCTTTACACTTGTTTTCTGGTTTGTTTCTCAAAATCACTTTTCTTTACTGAAAACTATTCTGTTTAGGTTATACTAATTGTAGCTCTGATTACTTAGCTGAAGAGCCTCCAATCCACTGTACCTGATTTCAGGCCTATCCCTTTTCCCTTATTTCAGCTAGAGGAATATATTTCCAAACACAACATTCATCATATCTCTCTACATCTTAGTATACTTCATGGTGTCTTGTTGCTTTTTTTTTTTTTTTTTTTTTTTTTGAGACGGAGTCTCACTCTGTCACCCAGGCTGGAGTGCAGTGGCTCAATCTTGGCCCATTGCAACCTCCGCCTCCTGGATTCAAGTGATTCTCCTGCCTCAGTCTCCTGAGTAGCTGGGACTACAGGTTCGTGCCACCACACCCGGCCAATTTTTTTTTTTCTTTTTTTGTATTTTTAGTAGAGACGGGCTTTCACTACATTGGCCAGGATGGTCTCCATCTCTTGATCTGGTGATCTGCCCACCTTGGCCTCCCAAAGAGCTGGGATTGCAGGCATGAGCCACAGCACCTGGTTGTTGCTTATAATTATGTCCCAATGTTCTTTTGTTTAAAATAATAGTTGATGATGATGGTGGTGATGATGATGATGATGATGATGATGATGATATCTGAATGCAATACTCATGTGATCCTTAAAATTAATATAAAACTTAATTATTGAAATTTAATATGTTAAACATTTAAAATTAAAGGCCAAATGAATGATCAAAGTTTGATGAGTTTGTAATTACCTTGAATTAATGACATTAATTATTGTTCTAATAATACTGTATATTGGCTTATGATGTATATTCATGAATTATATAATATAAAAGTATTTTTGGATGTTTCCAAATATGTGCAGTTGAAAATTGTGATTCTAACATTTTTTGTAAGAACAAATGATTTAATATGTATGTATTTATAATTTGTCATACCCTCAACATGTGAACAAGAATAAATTAAGTAATGTAAGGAAAAACATGGATTTCCACTTCAGGTATTAGGAACATGGCAAGGTCTGGGTGAGTCTGGGGTATTCTTAAGTGTCTACATTTGTTCCATACCCATTTCCATTGGAATGTAGGTCACTACAAAAGGAATCAGTATGTTCACATGTCACAAATGTTTTGGAATGCCTGTTAACATAACACTTACTTTATAAAATGCAATTCTTATTTTCATGAATGAGCATTCTAAGAAATGTACAAGCCATCTCCTTTAACCAATGAAAAAATTATTTCCTGGGTGGTCCCATTATGTACCTTAGAACTTGTAAATAATTTTAAAAAATCTAGAAATAGATGTCCAGTCCAAACACCTATGAAAATATTGATATTTATTTCTAATTTTCTCATTATATTTTGTTTTATATTAATAAAAGATGTAAAATGTTTTCTTCCAAGTCAATGGATTTTCATCATTCTTAAATGACACATCCAAGACAAATGTCTATATACAAAAAAAAGGTTTGATCTTCACTTGATGAAGTTGTCAGGAGTTGTTTAATTTTAGAACAAATTGAGGTGCTAAAGAATAAATATGTTGCTTTATGTGACAAACTGAAGTTTAACTCTGATGATCCCATAGCTAATTTTAAAGTAATCTTGTCACAATATTGCATTAATTTGGAAGTATACTGGATGTTGGATGCTAAGGATTGCTTAAAAGCCAAGCAATGTATTCCTAATTAATGAGATGTGGATTCTATTTGTTTTTATTGAAAGAATATCTGTTCTGAATGCCATTATTAGAATCTCTACTGAGACATGCAATAAAATTCTACTGCAGGGCCAGGCATGGTGGCTCACGCCTGTAATCCCAGCACTTTGGGAGGCCAAGGTGGGTGGATCACCTGAGGTCAGGAGTTTGAGACCAGCCTGGCCAACATGGTGAAACCCCATCTCTACTAAAAATACAAAAATTAGCCAGGCATGGTAGTGCATGCCTGTAATACCAGCTTCTAGAGGGGCTGAGGCAGGAGGATCACTTGAACATGAGAAGCAGAGGTTGCACTGAGCCAAGATCATGCCATTGCACTCCAGCCTGGGCAACAGAGCAAGACTCTGTCTCAAAAAAAAAAAAAATTCTACTATAAATTATGATATAAAGAATACGATTATAAGGTACTCCACTTACACATTTCACAAAATATATTTCAGAACTAGTTCAACTTGGCATAAGTACTTAAAAGCCCAATTTAATAATGTAAATATATATAGAGATATTTCAATTATTATAAATATTCTAACAATATTGCTTATAATTTTCTTTAATTTGTGGGAGAAACACTTTATTAATTGGAATTTATAGGGCCATTTAAATAAAAGATATAATATTGAATTCAATTAGAAGCATTAATTATTCAAAGTTTCAATTGGGGGAACCCACCCCCAGTATTTCAATATAGGTTCTTTCTATTTTCCGTTAAGTGTCAGCTGGCTGAGAAATAAAGAGAGACAGTACAAAGAGAGGAATTTTACAGCTGGGCCACCGGGGGTGACATCACATATCAATGGGACCGTGATGCTCGCCTGAGTCTCAGACCAGCAAGTTTTTATTAAGGGTTTCAAAAGGGGTGGGGGTGTAAGAACAGGGAGGAGGTACAAAAATCACATGCTTCAAAGGGCAAAAAGCAGAACTAATAAGGGTCTAACAAAGATCACATGCTTCTGAGGGAACAGGACAAAGAGCAAAAGCAGAACCACTGATAAGCATCTGTGTTCAGCAGTGCACATATTGTCGTGATAAACATCTTAAACAACAGAACGTAGGGTCTGAGAGCAGAGAACTGGTCTGATCACAAATTTACCAGGGCAGAGGAGGAGCCAAGATGGCCGAATAGGAACAGCTCCGGTCTACAGCTCCCAGCGCGAGCGACACAGAAGACAGGTGATTTCTGCATTTCCATCTGAGGTACCGTGTTCATCTCACTAGGGAGTGCCAGACAGTGGGCGCAGGTCAGTGGGTGAGCGCACCGTGCACCAGCCGAAGCAGGGGCGAGGCATTGCCTCACTCGGGAAGCACAAGGGGTCAGGGAGTTCCCTTTCCAGGGGTGACAGACAGCACCTGGAAAATCGGGCCACTCCCACCCCAATACTGTGCTTTTCCGACGGGCTTAGGAAACGGTGCCCCAGGAGAGTATAGCCCGCACCTGGCTCAGAGGGTCCTACGCCCATGGAGTCTCGCTGATTGCTAGCACAGCAGTCTGAGATCAAACAGCAAGTCGGCAGCGAGGCTGGGGGAGGGGCGCCCGCCATTGCCCAGGCTCCCTTAGGTAAACAAAGCAGCCTGGAAGCTTGAACTGGGTGGAGCCCACCACAGCTCAAGGAGGCCTGCCTGCCTCTGTAGGCTCCACCTCTGGGGGCAGGGCACAGACAAAAAGACAGCAGTAACCTCTGCAGACTTAAATGTCCCTGTCTGACAGCTTTGAGGAGAGCAGTGGTTCTCCCAGCACGCAACTGGAGATCTGAGAATGGGCTGACTGCCTCCTCAAGTGGGTCCCTGACCCCTGACCCCCGAGCAGCCTAACTGGGAGGCACCCCCCAGCAGGGGCAGACTGACACCTCACACGGCCGGCCAGGTACTCCAACAGACCTGCAGCTGAGGGTCCTGTCTGTTAGAAGGAAAACTAACAGAAAGAACATCCACACCAAAAACCCATCTGTACATCACCATCATCAAAGACCAAAAGTAGATAAAACCACAAAGATGGGGAAAAAACAGAGCAGAAAAACTGGAAACTCTAAAAAGCAGAGTACCTCTCCTCCTCCAAAGGAACGCAGTTCCTCACCAGCAACGGAACAAAGCTGGACGGAGAATGACTTTGACGAGCTGAGAGAAGAAGGCTTCAGACGATCAAATTACTCCGAGCTACGGGAGGATATTCAAACCAAAGGCAAAGAAGTTGAAAACTTTGAAAAAAATTTAGAAGAATGTATAACTAGAATAACCAATACAGAGAAGTGCTTAAAGGAGCTGATGGAGCTGAAAACCAAGGCTCGAGAACTACGTGAAGAATGCAGAAGCCTCAGGAGCCAATGCGATCAAATGGAAGAAAGGGTATCAGCCCTGGAAGATGAAATGAATGAAATGAAGCGAGAAGGGAAGTTTAGAGAAAAAAGAATAAAAAGAAACGAGCAAAGCCTCCAAGAAATGTGGGACTATGTGAAAAGACCAAATCTACGTCTGATTGGTGTACCTGAAAGTGACGGGGAGAATGGAAACAAGTTGGAAAACATTCTGCAGGATATTATCCAGGAGAACGTCCCCAATCTAGCAAGGCAGGCCAACATTCAGATTCAGGAAATACAGAGAACGCCACAAAGATACTCCTCGAGAAGAGCAACTCCAAGACACATAATTGTCAGATTCACCAAAGTTGAAATGAAGGAAAAAATGTTAAGGGCAGCCAGAGAGAAAGGTCGGGTTACCATCAAAGGGAAGCCCATCAGACTAACAGCGGATCTCTCAGCAGAAACCCTACAAGCCAGAAGAGAGTGGGGGCCAATATTCAACATTCTTAAAGAAAAGAATTTTCAACCCAGAATTTCATATCCTGCCAAACTAAGCTTCATAAGTGAAGGAAAAATAAAATACTTTACAGACAAGCAAATACTGAGAGATTTTGTCACCACCAGGCCTGCCCTAAAAGAGCTCCTGAAGGAAGTGCTAAACATGGAAAGGCACAACCTGTACCAGCCACTGCAAAATCATACCGAAATGTAAAGACCATCGAGACTAGGAAGAGACTGCATCAACTAACCAGCAAAATAACCAGCTAACATCATAATGACAGGATCAGATTCACACATAACAATATTAACTTTAAATGTAAATGGACTAAATGCTCCAATTAAAAGACACAGACTGGCAAATTGGATAAAGACTCAAGACCCATCAGTGTGCTGTATTCAGGAAACCCATCTCACGTGCAGAGACACACATAGGCTCAAAACAAAAGGATGGAGGAAGATCTACCAAGCAAATGGAAAACAAAAAAAGGCAGGGGTTGCAATCCTAGTCTCTGATAAAACAGACTTTAAACCAACAAAGATCAAAAGAGACAAAGAAGGCCATTACATAATGGTAAAGGGATTAATTCAACAAGAAGAGCTAACTATCCTAAATATATATGCACCCAATACAGGAGCACCCAGATTCATAAAGCAAGTCCTGAGTGATCTACAAAGAGACTTAGACTCCCACACATTAATAATGGGAGACTTTAACACCCCACTGTCAACATTAGACAGATCAACGAAATAGAAAATCAACAAGGATACCCAGGAATTGAACTCAGCTCTGCACCAAGCAGACCTAATAGACATCTACAGAACTCTCCACCCCAAATCAACAGAATATACATTTGTTTCAGCACCACACCACACCACACCTATTCCAAAATTGACCATATACTTGGAAGTAAAGCTCTCCTCAATAAATGTAAAAGAACAGAAATTATAACAAACTATCTCTCAGATCACAGTGCAATCAAGCTAGAACTCAGGATTAAGAATCTCACTCAAAACCACTCAACTACATGGAAACTGAACAACCTGCTCCTGAATGACTACTGGGTACATAACGAAATGAAGGCAGAGATAAAGATGTTCTTTGAAACCAAGGAGAACCAAGACACAACATACCAGAATCTCTGGGATGCATTCAAAGCAGTGTGTAGAGGGAAATTTATAGCACTAAATGCCCACAAGAGAAAGCAGGAAAGATCCAAAATTGACACCCTAACATCACAATTAAAAGAACTAGAAAAGCAAGAGCAAACACATTCCAAAGCTAGCAGAAGGCAAGAAATAACTAAAATCAGAGCAGAACTGAAGGAAATAGAGACACAAAAAACCCTTCAAAAAATCAGTGAATCCAGGAGCTGGTTTTTTGAAAGGATCAACAAAATTGATAGACCGCTAGCAAGATTAATAAAGAAAAAAAGAGAGAAGAATCAAATAGATGCAATAAAAAATGATAAAGGGGATATCACCACCGATCCCACAGAAATACAAACTACCATCAGAGAATATTACAAACACCTCTACGCAAATAAACTAGAAAATCTAGAAGAAATGGATAAATTCCTCAACACATACACCCTCCCAAGACTACACGAGGAAGAAGTTGAATCTCTGAATAGACCAATAACAGGAGCTGAAATTGTGGCAATAATCAATAGCTTACCAACCAAAAAAAGTCCAGGACCAGATGGGTTCACAGCCGAATTCTACCAGAGGTACAAGGAGGAGCTGGTACCATTCCTTCTGAAACTATTCCAATCAATAGAAAAAGAGGGAATCCTCCCTAACTCATTTTATGAGGCCAGCATCATCCTGATACCAAAGCCTGGCAGAGACACAACAAAAAAAGAGAATTTTAGACCAATATCCTTGATGAACATTGATGCAAAAATCCTCAATAAAATACTGGCAAACAGAATCCAGCAGCACACCAGGGCAGAGTTTCCCAACCCTAGTAAGCCTGAGGGTTCTGCAGGAGATGAAGGCGTATCTCAGTCCTTATCTCAACTGCACGAGACAAACCATTCCCTGAGCAGCCATTTATAGACCTCCCCCAAGGAATGCATTCCTTTCCCAGGGTATTAATATTAATATTCCTTGCTAGGAAAAGAATTTAGCAACGTCTTTCCTACTTGCACATCAATTTATAGGCTCTCTGCAAGAAGAAAAATATGGCTCTTATTGTCCGACCCCACAGGCAGTCAGACCTTATGGATGTCTTCCCTTATTCCATAAAAATTTCTGTTATCCTGTTCTTTTCTAAGGTGCACTGATTTAATATTGTTCAAACACATGTTTTACAATCAATTTTTACAGTTAACACAATTATCACAGTGGTCCTGAGGTGACATACATCCTCTGCTTATGAAGATAACAGGATTAAGAGATTAAAGTAAAGACAGGCATAAGAAATTATAAAAGTATTATGTGGGAACTGATAAATGTCCATATTAATATGAAATCTTCACAGTTTATGTTCCTCTGCCGCGTCTCCAGCCGGTCCCTCCATTCGGGGTCCCTGACTTCCTGCAACAAGTTTCATAACATCAACAATGCTTGTCAATTGTATATGAGTACCAAAGTAATCTTATTCATTTTATTTACAAAAACTGCTAATATTTTTGAATATATATATGCATACTGTACTTAATTTTTGACAATTTTCACTAAACTGGTCTTACATTAGACCTAAACTTGTAATTCTGAATTGCTTTCAGTAATAGTAGTTTTAGTGTTAAATAAGCATATTATATATTATCAGGAAAGGACAACACACAGTGTCATAAGTGGCTTTTTCTCCTTCAAACATGTAGAATATAATGACAGATAGGCAACTATGTAGGATAAACTAGTTGTAACATATCATCAGAAATGTCTTCTTCCCTTTGGTTCCCTTGGGTAGGCTGTTGTTTATAAGATTGCCAGTATTAATAAAATGCCACATTCAGTCTATGTCACTGAACTTTATTATTGAAGACTGTACTCCTATTGTTTTGTTCTCTTTTTTATACTTTTATTTAAGGTTCAAGGGTACATGTGCAAGTTTGTTTTAAACTTGCATCATCGGGGTTTGTTGTACAGGTTATTTTGTCACCCCAGTACTAAGCCTAGTAACCAATAGTTATTTTTTCTTCTCCTCTCCCTCCTTCCACACTCCATCCTCTTTTAGGCCCCAGTTTCTGTTGCTCCCTTCTTTCTGTCCATGTGTTATCATTTAGCTCCCACTTACAAGTGAGAACATGCAGTATTAGGTTTTTCATTCCTGCATTGGTTTGATAGGAATAATGGCCTCCTGCTTCATCCATGTTCCTGCCAAGGACATAATCTCGTTCTTTTTTTAGGCTACATGGTATTCTATAGTGTATATGCACCACATTTTCTTCAACCAGTCTACCATTGAGGTCTTCTTTTGAGAAGTGTCTGTTCATGTCCTTTGTCCACCTTTTAATAGGGTTGTTTGTTTTTCTCTTGTAAATTTGTTTAAGTTCCTTATAGATGCTGGATATTAGACCTTTGTTGGATGCATAGTTTGCAAATATTTTCTCCCATTGTCTAGGTTGTCTGTTTACTCTGTTGATAGTTACTTTTTCTGTACTTGATATTTATAAAAGTTAATATTTAAAAATATGAAGATCTTCCTATTTTCCAATAAGCTCTATAGCAGTGAGCCAATAACCCTACAGGGGCAAGAACGCCAAGGCAAAGCTCAGTTGCCCCTGGACAAGTCCAGCATCCTGGTTTTCTACGGACTAAATGCCCCCTAACATTTTCCAAACGCTTTTACATAAAAAAATTTAGATGTTGGATTTTATATAAAATTACTGATTATAATCCATTTTCTAAGTAAAACCCTCAATTCTTAGTTTATGATCATATATCCATTTATGAAAAGCTAAGTACTTAAAAATCACTTTTTTATATTTGAGCAGCAATAAGTTACTTTCTATCGCTAATTATGGCTTTTCACTTATCCTACTTTATATTATTGCATTTTTTTGAACATCCTCACAGAATTGTGAGCATTTGTAAATTGAAGTGTTTCTAAATGACTATAAATATTGTTTTCTATGTAAAACAAATTCACTAATTGGCAAGAGTGACCCACTCCAAACTTACTACCAGCAAATATAAATGAAAGTACCACATATTCTCCCCAAATTAAGATGATCTCATGTCATCTTTAATTCTCTACCCCAAAACCCAAATGAGCTAATAATAAAATATTCTGCATTTTTTAATATTTTAAGTCTATTTTGTTTCATTTATACAAATTGTGATTTCTAGTGTTTATAACTGCTAATTATTTTTCTATATTCATTTAGTATTCTTGCTTAACTAGCAGCCTTGCTTAACTTTCTTATTACTTTGACATGGGCAAGATTGTTCATTTGGGAGTTACCTTTGAAGAAAATGGGAAGAAGCCCCAGTTAGGAGATTATATATTTGTCTAAAACAGAGATAATATTATTTAAAACAGCTATAATAACTCTCTTTGTGTGATTGTCTCATAATGGAGTTCCTGTATTTAACCTTTATTCATTCCTTACAGGAGGAAAATAATTAGCATTTTACAATGATAATTTAGATGTGTCTAAAACCATCTCCCATTGCTTTTCTTTTTTCTTCTTCTTTTTTATTCTTCCTCCCTTTTCTTGGTAAAATTTGAAAGTATATTGATCATTATGTACATATACTAGAATTATCTAGTCCTAATAAATATTGAGAAATGTCTAAACAAAAATAAAAGTAAAATATTAACTGTGTAGAAAACTTCTTTTGTTTAAACCGAAGTGGAATCTGTAATTGAGTTGATCAGCAATTGCTAACTAGTTAACAGATAAGAAGAACTTGAATTCCAATGAAAGAGGAAAAACTCTTAAAATAGTATAAAAGTTTAGTTTATTTACCATAGGTTTATGATTTATATTTAAAGAACAGTTTCCTGTAATATTCCTGATGTAGAGAAGACTTTTTGGACACATTAGTATTAATGTTAAAGATTTAAAGAAAAATATGTTAGACTTACCTACATTTAGTAAGTGAATATTTTATTTCTTTTTCAATTTCTTTTTCTGACTTTTTGCTTCAGAAACCTAGCAAATATACATAATAATATGTATGACAACGTTAATAGTACCATTACATTTAACAGTAAACAATGGGAGAATCCAAAGTGTGTATTGTAAACTTAATTACATTCAGTTTACTCATTTAATGAAATCCTAATGAGCAATAAAAATAAATAGGTTAGAGCCATTTGTTTAATAAGTTTATCCATAGATGATTCTCACAGAGATACGTATAAAATATTTTATACTCAAGAGGCAGAATAATTATACACATACACATTTACTTTTTGATAATCATTTACGGTATTATACATAAGAAAATGTAAAGAGGTTTGAGTAGAATGATAATTTCTTCTAGCAATTACCTTTGGGAAGCTAAGATAATAATATAATTAGAAAAGAATACATAGTATTGCTAATACTTTTTCTTACATTGTCTGTTGGATATAGATGTTTTTGCTGTATTATACTTTACATCTTGTGTAGATCATAAGTATTGTAAACTATGTTTTAAAATTAAGGTCATTAGTTTTATTATGTTTCTTGTAATATGGGTTGGCTTAACTGCAAATTATGTCTAAAATATTTGAAATGAATACAAAGTAATATGTATAAAATGACAAAATTCAAAGCTCAAAACATTTTAAGAAGGAAGAAGAGAAAGAAAAAAGAAAGAGAGAGAGAGGCAGAGGAAATCATAAGGGGTTAAATAACAGTGTCCTCCTCATTAGTGACAAAAAGACAATTTACTACTTGAAAGGATTTTCTTAAGGGAAATCTTGCATGAAACAAACATGTTTAATTGGAATTGCCAGAATCAATGCAAGGGGATGTAACAGTTGCAATCTTGACAGAACCAAAACTGCAGAACTAAAGTTAAATTCCTTAGCTGTAAAACAGTGAAATGGTACAGTAGTAAGCCATTACGCAAAGACTATGTTATTCTGAAGCAACGGAACGGGAAATTGGTGCCAAGGAAAAACTGGAAGGATCATTTCATACAATCTATTTTGGCTTTCAACACTCCATTAAAATACTCCTGGGCCAGGTGCAGTGGCTCACGCCTGTAATCCTAGCACTTTGGGAGGCTGAGGCAGGCGGATTACAAGGTCAAGAGATCAAGACCGTCCTGACCAACATTGTGAAACCCGTCTCTACTAAAAATACAAAAATTAGCTGGGCATGGTGGTGCATGCCTGTAGTCCCAGCTACTTGGGAGGCTGAGGCAGGAGGCTCACTTGAACCCAGGAGGCAGAGCTTGCAGGGAGCTGAGATTGTGCCACTGCACTCCAGCCTGGAGACAGAGTGAGACTCTGTCAAAAACAAAACAAAAAACAAAACAAAACAAAACAAACAAAAAAAAAAACTCTTGCAAAAAATCTGAATAAAAATACACATTTTAAAAAATTATATAAGCACTTTTAAAACAGAAAAAATCAAACTCATGCATGAATACTTAAGATGATAATATAGAAGATCAGATAATATTGTGACTTCTGAATTCATTTGGAATGACATGTATTAAAATGAGTGTTGGTATGCAGTCATAGTTTTAACTACCCTCTGGTCTGATGTAAGAAAATTGAGATTTAGCTCCTGCATGCCCCAGAATTGAAAGTCTATATTAAAGGCATGAGAAAGCACGCCCTGTTGAACATTTGTTCTTCTTCATTGTAGCAACCACAAGAGGAAATTGAGATCCAAGCCATCTTTAAAATGAAAGATATGTACAATAGGAAAAATGGGGGTTAGTTTTACTTCGGATTTTAAGTCCACACTAGGTATGATCTTAACAAACAGGTAACCTTAGGATTGAATTTTCTAGGATGAATGTGTTGTGTGTGTGTGTGTGCATTTAAAAATTGGACTTTAATTTTTAAAGTAACTTTGGAGATGGACTAAATGAATTTGACTTATGTTACATAAGAACAAATACAAATAAAAGAACCTTAATTCTCCCTATTGAAAGTATAGGAAGATATTTTTTCTTATCTTAGAGTATTTACTTTGGAAAAGTTGAATTTCTAAGTTATTCCTCTGTTTCTTGGAAATGCATGTAGATTTTGTAGAAAGCTAAATAAACCTCTTGCAAACTTTAATAATAAGGGTTGTCTGTCTCAAGTACCTGGGAACCATCACTTTGAAATGTCATAATCAAGGAAGATAGTGGCCCTACTCTTTCTGTCTGTGGGAAGGATGGAACCTAACTCTGGCTGAGCTGGCCTTCAAGTTGCAAAACTAACTCTTGTCATAAAGATTTTAAAAAGTTTATTTTGGGGGCGATAAAGCCAAATAGCTAACACAGGTGGTAAGTCCAATTATCAAGTAAACAGAATAAACTATATGTGGCAAATGGCACTTTACATAGTCTCATCTGAGAACTAGTTATTTATTGTTTATCTTGAGAACATGTGTTTACTGAGTTGTATCTGCTTGGCTGTATAAAATGGTGAGATTTCTTTCTGTCTTTGCAATCTTTTAGTGGGTTGCCTGAGATTCATATCACATTCTAGTTAAATGTTCATTTAATAATAAATTATTTTCTTTCTCTTCTCCCTTTGTGAAGAGGTTTTTTGTGTTGGGAGGGTATTTTGTTTTGTTTATAATTATATTTCCTTAATCATTGCCACAATAGATTTGTTAAATCAAACTAAAATTTTGCCTGAAAAGGCTTCCATGCTCACATACTTGAGATCTTATGTACAAACCACAACCTAACCTAGTAGGGCAGCAAACTAAAAACCTAATTTAGGAGTATGCTGCTGTAATAATAGTGGAGTCTTAGCCAATCACAGCAGCCATACTTCAACCACTCGCAGATGGCCAAATGTTCAAACTGTGCTAAAATAAGTCAAATGCTGAGCTGTAACTAATCTTCCATTTTCTATAAGTTACTTTACTTTTTCTACTCATAAATATTTGACCATGCGACAGTCCTGGGAGTCTCTCTGAATCTATTCTGATTCTGGGACATGCCTGATTTGTGAATTTTTTCTTTTCTCTTGCTCAATTAAATTCTATTAAATGTAGTATTCCAATGTTTTCTTTTAACAGATTATATATTCTGCAATTATTTTTAAATCTTCAACAGTCAAATTTCTAATTCTAACAATTATTTTGAACATTGTGAATTAGACAAAATTTAATCATGACTTATTTTCTTATAATGCTACAGGGCAATGATGTAGGAGGCAATTGTTATGAAGCCATCTGTCTTCTATGTAAATTCATCTTGTAAAATCCTCTAGTTTCTGAAAATTATAAAAATTTTTAAAGTAAATTATGTAACATTCTGAAAATCATTAATTATATTCTTTAATCAGAAACTGCTAAGTGTCCTTCTTGCACAATGCCTATGTCAAGAAAATAACTAGGTCCTAAGCTAACATGTCACCTTTTTGTTCTCAGGGTCTATTCGGAATAACCATAAACTATTAAGATGCTACTCTCTATAATGCAGTAGCATTGTAGGCTGATGCTTAAATCATTATAAGTGTGTTTATCCTCCTGGGCATGAGCTGTGTGAAAGAAGGGTATTATTCCTAGTTATTGTTTGTGAGAATCTTGAGGGAAAGAGAATGAAAGAGCAGACATGAATATTCCATCATAGGCTGTCTCTCCAGTGTGCAGTCTCTTCCAGAGACTGACTGTATTAAAAATTATTTTAAAAAATGGAAAGGCAATGAATCTGATTGATCAAACTCCATCTGAATATATTTCGGTTATTTATATTAAGGACATTGTGTCAAATACCAATGTAATATTAAATATCAAATTGCACATTAAAAAAGATTTGGACATGCTGACATTTTGGTTGTTCAACTCTCTTCAAATTATTTTTAGATGATTTACCCCATTTCTAACTCTTTCAGTGTCTGGGTAATAAAAATAGCAAAAACCTATAGATACCTGGTGCAAAATTAAAAACCTATGCTTATTTCTTGGGAGTTAATAGAAAGAATAAAAGAAAGAAGTATACAATAAATGTGATAAACAAATTTTAATTTCATTAACATTTTAGGGTATATATTAAATAGGAAAAATAGAGTACATAATTAAATAAGAAAATGGTTAATTTATTAATCTAAGGCACAAATATGCTTACCAACAAATTTTTTGCAATGCAATTATGTGACTAGAACATCTGTATTCAACATCATAAGTTCTTAAAATGACACCTTCTACAATGAAAAGTTAAATATATCAAATAACTTCTTTTAACCTATATTATCAATATTATGAGACAGCAGACTAAAAAAATCAGATTTCCTTCATCCCTTCCGCCTTATAATCCAGCAAGTTCTCTAAAAAACTGTGAACATTACTTATGTGACCCTTGTACCCGCAAGTGGCTGTATTAGTACAGAATGAATTGCTAGTACTGATACATCCATGTAGGCCTAGTTGTACAACGTAGATGTCAAAGTATTGCATTCACTTTATCCATGGAATAAAATGAACGGCTTGTTGGCTTGTATACATTTTATAATTTTTCTCTGTGCCTTATTTAAGAACGCCTTTATACAAAATAAAAGTATTGATCTAACTTTATAAAATAAACTCAACGTAAATGGATTCACTTCTAAATTATAGGGGAAGTTAAGATAAATAAATGAATATTATATGGCAAATAGTAATTTAGTGTTCTTTTTTCAAATTAAATGCCTATCTGCCATTATTATTGTCAATATTAAAATATACCACAAAAAACTTACTTTTAAAAACAAATATTTTAGTTATAAAATACTAGGTATTTTTAAATTTTGGTGATGTGTAAAATTTCAAAATTCATTAAAAATTGGGATGACCTAAAAAGATGCAATAACACTAGTTAAGAAAAATTAGTTTCACTATTGCCTTTACATTACATACACACATGCACACATTCGTTTTGTGTGTATGTGTGTGTGTATATATATATACACATATATATAGATGTGTGTACCTATATATATGCACACACATCCATATACGTACATATATATACACACATCCATATTTATTTTTATACATTGCGCATATAATTTTCTGGTAAAAATTAAATATAACTTCTGTATTTTTGTATTTTGTATTTGGCTGGATGTTAGGACTAATATTATTTTTAAAACAAACCCTAAAAAAGTTAATTTTATAGAAGTCATCAAATGGTAGTTACCAGAAACTGGGTGATTAGGGAGAGTGTGGGTTAAAAAAATGGTGGCCAAAGAATACAGAATTACAGGTAGACAGATAGAATAAGTTCAAGAAATCTATTGTACAGCACTTTTGATTATAGTTAATGATACTTTATGTTATTCTTGAAAAATGCTAAGAGAATAGATGTTAAATGTCCTCACCACCAAAATATCTATGTGAGGTAATGCATATTTTAGTTACTTAGATTTACACCTCACAACATCATATTATACACAATAAATACAAGATTATGTCAATTTAAAATAAAATATATTTCTTTGAAAATCAGCTCTAAATATTACTATTGAGAACAAAAGGTATATAAGATTTTAAAATTTGTTTTAGGATTTTTTCCGATTTCTTCCACCTCTCCAAGTCTTGTTTTTTGGCTAGGTAATTCTGCAACTATCAGGCTTTTGATCCTGATCCCTCCAGTCATGGAGAGATTCTATTTGCTAAAGATTCCTTCATGAGATAACAATGTTTTCATGTATTAATTTATTTAACAAATATTTATTGAAAATCTACTCTATGTCAAGCACTCTTTGGGATGCTTATATCAGTAAATAAAAAGTATATCTGCCTTCATTGTACTGTCATTCTAGTGAGAATACTTCAACAATAAATAATAGATATAATAAATAAACAATATGTACAGTATGTTAGAAGATTAAAGAGCTATAGGAAAAACAAGGAGAGTGATACCCATGGGAATGAGAAGGAGAGGAGTTCCAATTTTAAATATGATGACCAGATGAACTTCTACTGGGATAAGACTTCAGAAAAACTTAAAGGAGGCAGGAGATTAGCTACACAGATAATTAGTGGAAGAATATTCCTAATATACATAGACATGATATTATAATTAAAATGCATTAAATTCATTGTTATATGGAGAATAGATTGTAGGACAACAAGAGTAGAAATAGGAGCAGAAAGCGATAGCAATCTGCAGCTAGAAGTGGCACAGGATAGCTGAGAAGAAAGACCCTGCCTAGCCTAACTGCAGTTAAACTAGACCTAATAACCTTTGTTTGAAGGGTAAAATAAAATAAAACATATATAAAAATAGAATAAAAGCCTTCAGTCAGAGACTGAGCCCTGCCCAAAGAAAGGTCTTTGTTTTGTTTTAAGATGATTTTTTTTTCTCTAGACGTAGTCTTGCTCTGTCGCCCAGGCTGGAGTGCAGTGGCATGATCTCAGCTCACTGCAAGCTCTGCCTCCCAGGTTCACGCCATTCTCCTGCCTCAGCCTCCCGATTAGCTGGGACTACAGGCGCCTGCCACCACACCTGGCTAATGTTTTTTGTATTTTTATTAGAGATGTGGTTTCACCGTGTTAGTCAGGATGGTCTCGATCTCCTGACCTCATGATTTGCCCACCTCGGCCTCCCAAAGTGCTGGGATTACAGGTGTGAGCCACCACGCCCAGCCTTAAGATGATATTTTTTAGAACCATTGTAGGTCCACAAAAAAATTAAGAAGAAAGTACAGAGGTTTCCCATATTTGCTCTGCCCCTTCACATTTACAGTCACTTCCACTGTCAACATCCCCAGCAGAGTACTACATTTGTCACAAATGATAAAACTAAAAAGACACATTAAATTGCCTATAGTCCATAGTTTACATTATGGTTTATTCTTGGTGTTGTACATTCTAGATTTGGGAAAACGTATAATGACATGAGTCAAAAGAAAAATTTTTGACAAATTTACTTTAGCAGAGCACACTGGAGCAAAGAAACAATTCATGAGTTGGTCAGCACTCTGAACCAGTAAAAGTTCAAAGAGCTCCACACAGCAACATGGGTAGACAGTATTTATAGATGGAAAAGGGAAGTAACATAAGGAAACAGCTTGATTTTCCAGCTTAGCATTTGCTTTCTATGGACATGGTCTGGTCATTTGGCAGCCTGTGATTGCCTGAAAGCTTGGCAGCTAGGATTCAGCTACTTGTTACAAGAATACACTCTTAAATTAGGTTGCAAATGGTTTACATACTAAGTTAGGTTAAAATTTGCTATACACAGACATAGCGTTAGAACAAATTTAATGAACTATTTCCTCCTTTTGGTCAGCCTCTCAATTTTGAGAGATCGATTAAAACCTTGGTCATTAATGCACTTTCTGTTGGCCTCAGTATAGAATTCACAATTCTCCACATCAGGTCAGTTGAATGTTTCTTTATGTTGTCATTGTGTCATCATTATTCTAACCATAGTTAGACCATTTGACATTTAACAGATGGCAGCATATGAGCGTTTAAGACTCTTGAGACGATATGATGCACGAGGGAAACCCTTATGTTGCCTATCAGGAGGATAATGCTAAGAGACTGAAGTATACTCCTTAACAGGAGCCCCTTGAACTGAGCTGATCAAAATCAAATATATCAAAAATGAGCCATGAGAGAAATCTACTTGTTTTAACCAAGTAGCTTGTTTGTTGATTTCTTGCAACCGAGTTTCTGCCATACCAGATGTATTTATCCAAGTGCAACAGGAGGTGTTAGCTATTACACACTCCCCCTTGTTCAGCCAAAGTAGTCTAAAACAATCTTGTTATCTAAAATAATGTTCTCAAGAGAATTTAAAGAAGTTTTCTGGGCAAATATAGCTTTGCAGTAGATTCAGCTATAGTAGCTCATGTTTGATACAGATTTCTAATCATAACCTCATTTACTTTTATGCCAAACCAGGGAAGGAGCATTCTACCAAAAAAAATCACATTTAGAATGATTTATGCCTGCTGGCAAATCTCACTTTATTCTATGGTATAAATTTTGAGGTGTTCAGTTTGCAATTGGTTATGGGGTGACAGTGGTACCTTTAGAATCCCAAATCTACATAGAACCCTTATTTTTCACATTTGAGACATGTATCGTTGATTGTTACATCCTCCACAGATAAAAACACATCCTGGAGGGTAACAACAGACAGTTCTCTGTAGGTTGTCTTGTGCATTAGGGGTCACCAGTAGGGAAGCACTAATAGTATTTGTCTAAGGCTCCATTATTGAATTATTGTACAGTTGGATAACACAATAATTGATAATTAAGAGATTAAGGTTATAAATTTTTCTATAAGCTGTCAAATTATCTTTCTTTTGGTTTTCTTGTGTAATGTCTGGCATAATTTCACTGCAAAACACTCACAAAAAAGCTCAGTAGGTTTTGCCTACTGTTAGATTTAAATGAGGAATCTTAGTATGTGAATCTAAAAGCCTAACCCTATACAAAGGACCAGATATTATACTTGTAATATCAGTACAACTTGTTAAAGGGTGAATCTGAGAATCTCTAAGATTCATGTAAGAATTAAGTTTTACATGATATAGCCAATATTCAGTTAACTTAGCTGAGGAAGGTATCAATTATGAAATCTAAATTATTGCATTAACTTTGCTATATATAAACCAAAAAGAAACACAGAGAAAAGAGAAAAGGGTTTCATGATGACAAAGGAGAGAAGCCTTAATCCATTATCTTGGGAAAGCTGTCCATGCCTTGGATACAATCTGCTACTGGAAAAAAAAATTTTCTGGTCAGCCTTTCCTTGAGGTCTTTAATAGGTGTATAGTACCTAGTACCAAGGGCTCTCTTGAGTTGAGAGATGTGGATTCAGGACTCCAGGCCTGAATTTCATAACAGAGAAGTTGCTATGGTCCCTGCCAATGGAGTTCAAGGGCATTTATTCTATGTTGTTTTTCTTTTTGCGAAAAACTCACTCTCCAGGTTCTGTGTTACAATGGGCTTCTTTCACCTGCTGAAAATATACTTTGGTATAAGGCATTAAAGTTTTACACTATTGAGACATGCTAGAGTATATAAGATTGGGAGATACATGGAGTTTTATTATTAGAAGAATAGGCCATTTTGCAGTGGAACTGGATATAATTGAAAATATACTTTGGTATAAGGCATTAAAGTTTTACACTATTGAGACATGCTAGAGTATATAAGATTGGGAGATACATGGAGTTTTTATTATTAGAAGAATAGGCCATTTTGCAGTGGAACTGGATATAATTGCCATTAATCCATAATATCTTTGACCAAAGCAATATAGTCAATTCAGTTTGTTTTGCCTAATCCTATTGTGTTTGTAATACCTTTTTAAAGTTTTTTGTAACTTGTCCTGTAAAATGAGTACCTCCATTTCTGAAGATACCTCTAGGGATGCCCCATAAAGAGAGCACATTTTTAATATCTTGGTAGCTACTATGATAGCACTGGTCTTCCTGCACAGGAAAGCTTCTTTACAACCAGAAAACAGGAACTGAAAGTGGCAATTGACTGAAGTCCATCTGTATGTGTTGAAATGTTCCATCAGGTGCTATAAATTTATTACCTGAGGTTTTTATTGTCTTAACAGAATTATGAAATTGGCAAACCAAACATTGGTTAAAAAACACTTTAATAATTATTAAAAAGTAATTACCAATTTTCTTCCTTTATATGTAGTATCATTTTATTTATTCCATGATGAGTCATAGTGTACAGAGTTTTTAACAATGGAAGCTTCACAGGCTTAGGAAGAAACAGACAGCTTCCCAGGCTCTCCATAATTTCACACTTAGCATAGAATCTACAGTTTTTAAAATACCAATGTTGTTTCTCCAATTCAGGTGCATGGCACTGTTTATTAAATAGGATATCATAGGTAATCTGATTTGAATCAGTGTTATGGAGCTCTTTCAAATTTCGTATCTTAACAATTTCAGTACTGGCTGACAGCATGAAAATCTGCCAAGGCATTTGTTTTTCTTCTTCTGCTTGATGTTGGGTTAGCAGTTTTATGAACCAATTAGTTTCTTTGTTAGATTGCTGAAAATTCTTACCTAGTACCAAGTACCAAGTACCAGAGTAAACAATTAATCATCTGTAAATGATAAGATTTAAAACAGTGATGGTTAAAGATCTGATGAGAGGTCATTACAACCATGGTACAATTGACAAGAAAATTTGATCATTTACATTTCATAAAACATTTCAAGATAATTACTAAATGATATGGTTTGGTGCTAAATCTTGTCTCAAATTGTAATCCCCATGTGTCAGAGGAGGGGCCTAGTGAGAGGTGATTGAATCATGGGGGCAGACTTCCCTCCTGCTGTTCTCATGACAGTGAGTGAGTTCTCATGAGATCTGGTTGTTTGAAAGTGTATGGAACTTCTTCCTTCACTCTCTCTCACCTGCTCCACCATGGTAACACATGCTTGCTTCCCCTTCACCTTCTGCCATGATTGTAAGTTTTCTGAGGCCTCCCAGTAATAATTCCTGTTAAGCCTGCAGAGCCGTGAGTCAATTAAACCTCTTTTCTTCATAAATTATCCAGTCTCAGGTAGTTCTTTATAAAGGTGTGAGAACAAACTAATATAGAAAATTGGTACTGGGAGAGTGGGGCACTGCTATAAAGATACCTGAAAATGTGAAAATGACTTTGGAACTGGGAAACAGGCGGAGGTTGAAACAGTTTGGAGGGCTCAGAAAAAGGAAGATGTAGGGAAGTTTGTAACTTCCTAGAGACTTGCTGAATGGTTTTGACCAAAATGCTGATAGTGATACCGACAATGAAGTCCAGGATGAGATGGTCTCAGATGGAGATAGGAACTTCTTGGGAACTGGAGTAAAGATCACCATTGCTGTTCTTTAGCAAAGAGACCGGTGACATTTTGCCCCTACCATAGAGATCTATGGAACTATGAACCTGAGAGAGATACTTTAGGGTATCTGGCAGAAGAAATTTCTGAGCACTGAAGCATTCAAGATGTGACATGGGTGTTTCTAAAAGTAATATTTATATGTGTGAAGAAAGAGATGGTCTGAAGTTGGAACTTATATTTAAAAGGGAAGCAGAGCATAAAAGTTTGGCCTTCTGCCATGATTGTAAGTTTTCTGACACCTCCCAGTCATGCTTCCAGTTAAGCCTGCAGAACTATGAGTCAATTAAATTTATTTTCTTCATAAATGGATGAGAGATTTCTTGGAACAATTATCAGTGTTAACCCATCCTGGATATGACTCTCGGAGTGAGTGGATGAAGTGAAATTTAGGTAACAATAATTTGAATCCAGAACTATGAAAAAGAGAGAGAGAAGAGAGAATTTGAGGTACAGAGTAGATTATATGTAAGAATACTGTTTCTGTCAAAGGAGATGGAAAATGGAAGACATAGCCCATTTCAAAGTTTTCAGCCAATGAGAAGGCATGACTGGAGGATTTATAGTTTGTAATTACAAAAAGTGTTAGAACATGGATGGAGTTGTTCTCAAAGCAAAATGATGTTTCAGAGAGGGAGAACGTAGCATTTTGACATAAGAACAATAAACATCAAATGTGGCGTATGGAAAAAAGGAAAAATTTCCTCAAATTCTGATTTCTTGTTCTATAATTCAAAGAGACCAAGAGACTACTCGGTTAAATATTTGAAGTGGTAGAAAGTGTATTTAACCATTGAATAAAATATAAAACAGAAAGGTTTTTTTGGGGGGGGTTGGAGGGAATACTTTGAGAGTGGGTCAGAAGGTAGAAACATTTTGTAATTATTATTATTTCTGTTTTTGAGATGGAGTCTTGCTCTGTCACCCAGGCTGGAGTGCAGTGACACAATCTGAGCTCACTGCAACCTCTGCCTCCCTGGTTCAAGAGATTCTCCTGCCTCAGCCTCCCCAGTAGCTGGGACTACAGGTGTGAGCCACCACAGTCAGCTATTTTTTTGCATTTTTAGTAGAGACAGAGTTTCACCACGATGGCCAGGCTGGTCTCAAACTCCTGACCTCAGGTGATCCGCCGACCTCGGCCTCCAAAAGTGCTGGGATTACAGGCGTGAGCCTGGTGCCTGAACAGATTTTGTAATTAGAGAATAGGCAAGACAACTTGGATTTGAGAATAAGGATACAGGGAAGTGAGCTATCTAAGGTTGAGATGGCATGAATTATCTGGTGAATATGGAAAGCCTCATTTACTCAAAGGCTTTTGCTGTAGCTGACTGAGATAGTTTAAAGTTCAGAGAAAGCCCAATTGTCAGTGAAAAAAAAAATCAGAAACTAGATTAGTTGCCTCCCAGGAGTAACTTCATATTAGAGGAAACTTGAAGCCATTGTGCTAAATTTAACTTACAAGCTCTGCAATGTTACATTCATTTAAGAAAGATTGTTGGCTGGCGCGGTGGCTCACGCCTATAATCCCAGCACTTTGGGAGACCTAGACGGGCGGATCACGAGGTCAGGAGATTGAGACCATCCTGGCTAACACGGTGAAACCCCGTCTCTAGTAAAAATACAAAAAATTAGCCGGGCGTGGTGGCGGGCGCCTGTAGTCCCAGCTACTCGGGAGGCTGAGGCAGGAGAATCCCTTGATTGCTCTGGGAGGCAGAGCTTGCAGTGAGCAGAGATCGCGCCAGTGCACTCCAGCCTGGGCGACAGAGCGAGACTCTGTCTCAAAAGAGAAAAAAAAGAAAAATTGTTGTGTTTAACAATTTTAGTAAAGGTAAATAGTAAACATATTTGATTCAATTTTTAAAATATATTTGCGTGTGTATGAAAATTAACACAAAAACCCACCTTCCAAAATGAGGCTTCATACATAGTAAAAGAGTCTATTCAAACCGTATATCACTTATTAAAATTAAAAACATTAAAAAAGTAAAAAAGTTTCAGTGAGTGTTGGGAGATTGACTTTTAGTAGAACTAAAAATTCTGACGGTTCACAAAGTTGAAGGTGTTGAAGCTTAAACTAAAAATAAAACTATTATATTATTGTAAAATTTGAAAAGTAAAAATGAAGAGATGAAGTAAGAATTAGAGATTAAAGATAAATAATGTGGCATTTTGACTTTGAGGCAATTTTTGAACAATAGAATAATTGTAAGAACATAAGCAATGACAATAGGTGATAAAGATGGGTAAAGGAAAGTTTAGAGGAAATTATGGAAAAATAATGAAAATCAGTATTGAAATGATCAGATTTCATAAAAGTAGAGAAAGCATAGGAGGATAAAAGTATAGTTTATTCGATCAAAGGGTTGTTTTAACTATAGGAAATAATTAACTAGAGTCTGTAAAAGAGGATTGTACTAGAGAAGTGATCATTAAAAATAGACTACTCATTTGTTTCCTGATTATTTCAAATACCATAATTTGAGATAATATAAAGTAATTTGCAATTATATAAAGTCTTAATTTGCACTTATATAAAATTCTGGTCATTTAACTTACGTTCTGCCTAGTTCAGTCTTTAGTTCTTCTAACAAAAACTTCTAGTTCACTGAGATATAAAACTAAATGTGTAGATATATTAATATATGCATGCACACACATATATAAGCATGTTTAAAGAGTTCTAGAATTATATTGACCCATTTCAGATCATTATATTAATAGTATAAAGATATTAATAGAACATAAGATTAAAAGAAGCATTTATTCATTTATTTTATAATGTAGAAATATATTACCTAAATTATAAATAAAGCTCATATTCAGAACACTTCTATTAGAAGGCAATTTTATTTAGACAAACTTAATTGTCCTTCTGAACATGAGAGAGAATATAAAAGATGGATAATAAGATTAATTTAAAGACAGCATGAGATACTAGTAGTATTCAACTCAATGAATCTATATTAAGATAGAATTTGATTATGACCATTCTTGCAGGAGTAGGGTGGTATGGCATTGTTGTTTTGATTTGCATTTCCATAATCATTAGTGATGTTAGGCATTTTTACATATGCTTGTTAGGCATTTGAATACATTCTTTTGCAAATTGTCTATTTATGTCCTTAGCCCACTTTTTGATAAGATTGTTTTGTTTTGTTTTTCTTGCTGATTTCTTTATGTTCTTTGTAGATTCTGGATATTAATCCTTTTGTCAGATGTAGAGACTGTGAATAAAGTATCCACAGATGTACAAATCTGTGAAGATTTCCTTCCACTCTGGGTTTTCTGTTAACTCTACTGATTATTATTATTATTTTCTGTGCAGAAACATTTTAGTTTAATTTAGTTTAATTAAGTCCAATCTATTTATCTTTGTTTTTGTTGCATTTGCTTTTGGGTTCTTGGTCATGAAGTCTTTGCTTAAGCCAATGTCTAGAAGGGCTTTTCTGATGTTATCTTCTAGAATTTTTATGGCCATAATCAAAAAATTAAAAAAAAATAGATGTTGGCATGAATGTGGTGAAAAGGGAACACTTTTACACTGTTGATGGGAAGGTAACTTAGTACAATCACGATGAAATACAATACAGAGACTCCTTAGAGAACTAAAAGTACATCTGCCATTTGATCCAGAAATCACACTCCTGGGTATCTACCCTGTGGAAAATAAGTTATTATATGAAAAAGATACTTGCACATGCATGTTTATAGCAGCACAATTTACAATTAAAAAAATATGAAACCAGCCCAAATGCCCATCAATCAACAAGTGGAAAAATAAAATGTGATATGATATATATATATGTATATGTATATATATACACACCATGGAATACTAGTAAGCCATAAAAAGGAACAAAATAATGGCATTCACAGTGACCTAGATGGAATTGGAGACTACTATTTTAAGTGAAGTAACTCAGAAATGGAAAAAGCAAACATTGTGTCTTCTCACTCAAGTGGGAGCTAAGTTATGAGGAAGCAAAGGCATGAGAATGATACAAAGGATGTTGGGGACTTTGAGGAAAGAGTGGGAGGGAGGTGAGGGTTAAAAGACTACACATTGGGTACAGTGTGCACTGCTTGGGTGATGCGGGCACCAAAATCTCAGAAATCACCACTAAATAAACTTATCCATGTAACCAAACACCATCTGTCCCCTAAAAACCTAATGAAATAAAAAATAAATTTAAAAAATGGAATTTAAGATGGGAGACCTATAACTGCTGCATTCCCTATTGCTTTTGATTGCTTTGTCAATATCAGCTTAGTGTAATGTAAGTAGCATGATGACATATCGTGACTTAATGTGTATTTCAAGAATTCTGAGTGTTGATTGAGATGCCTCCACAGCCACCATATGAAAAAAGATAAAGCAGAGAAGATCTGACTCATTTATTTTATATGCTTGCTTCAATCAGGTACTTTCTTTCTTTTTTTTTTTTTTTGTATTTTTTCACCTTATGCTTTTGTGTCCTGAAAGGGTATTTCTACATTAAAAAATATTGGAAAAAGCATCAGAAATTAATGAGCACTGTTTTTCTGAAAAAAACAAAACAAAACAAAACAAAAACAGATTAAGAGTTCCTAAATGTATAAATTATGTAGCACAGTTTTTCAATTTAGAAGTGAAAAAATAATTTTATTTTACCTTTTTGTTTTCTTTCCACATGTAACTTCAAATTTGTTTGTTAAGTAGTGTGAGAATAACTCTTTGTATATTTTCTTTACTTTTATTTTCAGATGTTTAAGGTCTACTTTCATTCACGTGTGCCTTGGAAAACTTTTGTACTACCTGAACCAATGTCCCTGTTTTCCTCACCCCATCATAAAGCAGCTACTTGTTCTTACCTGTAAGTTCTGTCTTTAGCTTTTATTCCTGGGATCCAACTCCGGTCATTTCAAAACAATCAAATAGCTGTATTTTGATCATTTTATTTTTAGGAAATTTCTCCCATTTCCTTTTTTTTTTTTTTTTGTATTCTCTTACAAATTCTTGGAGCCCCCACCTTTGTCTTTTTAACACATTTCCAACATACTTTAATTTTAATATCCTTTCCTCATTGCCTAACCCCATAAATTTGTCATACTAGTAAGTATTCCACCCTTTGTTGATTGAGGCTATTTTCCTCAAATTTTGTACCTTTCAGTTGATCTTGAAAAACTCATTTACTGTATCATATACCTGTAGTAATCTGTGGTTGTGATACTGACCACATGATTCCCTAGGTCTGTCCTATATGCTACTGACAACACCTCCAGTTTTTCCATGTGTAAATTGTTTTTGTTTTCGTGTTGCTTTTGGTTTTTTGGCCTATTTTTTGTTAGACTTCCCTGAACTCTTTGTTCACGCCCTGTTATATTTGTATAGTCCCACTGTCTTAGTGCTCTCAAGGACCTGTGGCACTGATCTGATAACTTGCTCTTAAAATGTCCCCCAATTTGACAGCATCTCAGAATATCATGTGCACACCTGTTACTCTTGTTAAGACTAATTGTACTACTAGCACTGTCTTTGTTTATGTCCTCACCAATTATGGACCCTAATATTATCTGCATTCAAGTTTGTGAATCAAGTTTGAGTCCAAGAACAAGAGGAAGCACCATACTCTACCTGTCAGCAATATGAAGAGTCTACTTCAAAGATATATGCAGAATCCAATTCCCTCTTTTACTTAAGCTGCTACCACTCAGATCTAATCTACCATTTCTGTTTTTGCTTGGATTAAAACAGTAGCCTCCCAGCTGTTCTCACTGCTTCTGCTCTTGTTACATAAAGTTTGTTCACAGCAAAACATGCAGAGAGATCTTATTATAAGTCAGATTGTGTCACTCTGTGTGCAAAACTCTCCATTGTATTCTTATCTCACTTAAAGGAAAAGTTTATGATCCATAATGTGATTTATAATCTGGCTTCCCTGTTACCTCTCTAACCTCACTTCTAGCTCCCACATTCAGCTTCTCAATTCAGCCACACTGGCCTTCTCAACCTTCTCCAAATCTGCCAGTCATTCTCATCAATAATTTCGTTGAATGCAGGAATGTTAGCATGTTTTATATTGCTTAAAATGCATAATGATAAAAAATTACATGGCTAAATTTGCTCAAAATTTATCTATACATGATTCAATTACTTTTATCATTATGTAAAAAAATTGTTTCAATTTAAGGCAACACATTATTCACATTTATTATTTTATTTCTATCTTTAATTTTTGTGGATACAAGCAGATGTATATATTTATGTAATACATGAGATACTTAGATACAGGCATGCAATGTGTAATAATCACATCATGGTAAATGGAGTATCCATTCCCTCAAGGGTTTACCCTTTATATTATAAACAACCCAATTATACTCTTAGTTATTTAAAAATGTGCAATTAAATTATTATTAACTGTAGTTATCCTGTTGTGCTATCAAATATCAGATCTTATTAATTCTTCCTAATTACTTTTTGTATCCATTAACCATCTCCTCCCCAAGCCCCCCGCCCACTACCCTCCTCAGCCTCTGGTAACTTTCCTTCTACTCTCTATCTCTATGAGTTCATTTGTTTTAATTTTTACCTCCCACAAATAAGTGAGAACATGTGATGTTTGTATTTCTGTGCCTGGGTTATTTCACCCAACATAATGACCTCTAGTTTCATTCAAGTCGCAAATGACAGGATCTCATTCTTTGTTATGGCTGAAGAGTGCTCCATTGTGTAAATGTATCACATTTTCCTTATTCATTCACCTGCTGATGGATGGCTAGGTTGCTTCCAAATCTTGGATATTGTGAACGGTGTTGCAACAAATATGGGAGTGCAGATATCCCTTCAATATACTGATTTTCCTTCTTTTGGGTGTATACCCAACAGTAAGAATACTGGATTGTATGGTGGCTCTATTTTTAGTTTTTTGAGGTACTTCCAAAGAGTTTATCATAATGGTTATACTAATTTACATTCCCACCAGCAGACTATGAGGGTTTCATTTTCTGCACATCCTTGCCAGCATTTCTTATTGCCTGTCTTTGGATAAAAGCCACTTAAACTAGAGTGAGATGATATCACATTGTAGCTTCGATTTTCATTTGTCTGATAATCAATGTTGAGTACTTTTCCATGTGCCTGTTTGCCATTTGTATGTCTTCTTTTGAAAATATCTATTCAGGTCTTTTGCCCATTTTATATTGGATTATGATATTTTTCCTATAGAGCTATTTGAGCTTCTTATGTATTTTTGTTATTCATCGCTTGTCATATGGGTAGTTTGCAAATATTTTCTCCTATTCTGTGGGTTGTCTCCTCACTTTTTTGATAGCTTCCTTTGCTCTGCAGAAGCTTTTTAACTTAATGTGATTCCACTTGTCCATTTTTGTTTCGGTTGCCTGTGTTTATCGGGTATTACTGAAGGAATTTTTGTCCAGACCAATGTTCTAGAGAGCTTCCCCAATGTTTTCTTGTAATAGTTTCACAGTTGAAGGTCTTAGATTTAAGTCTTTAATACATTTTGATTTTATTTTTGAACATAGTGAGAATTAGACATCTAGTTACTCTCTTCTGCATATGAATATTCTGTTTTCCCAGCACCATTTATTGAAAAGACTCCCTTTTCCCCAGTGTATGTTCTTGGCACCTGTGTTGAAAATAAGTTCACTGTGAATGTATGGATTTGTTTTTGGGTTCTCTATTCTGTTTTATGGGTCTGTTTTTATGCCAGTACCATGTATTTTTTTTTAACTATATCTCTGTAGGATAATTTGAAGTCAGGTAATATGATTTTTTCCAATTTTGTTCTCAGGATAGCTTTGACTATTCTGGATCTTTTGTGGTTCCATATACATTTTACAGATGTTTTTCCTATAAATGAAGAATATCATTGATGTTTTGATAGGAATTGCATTGAATCTATAGATTGCATAGCATGGACATTTTAACAATATTGATTCTTCCAATTCATGAACATGAGATATTTTTCCATTTTTTGATGCCCTCTTCAATTTTTTTCATCACTGTTTTATAGTTTTCATTGTAGAGATCTTTCACTTCTTTGGTTAATTCCTAGGAATTTAATTTATACCATCTCACACCCATCAGAGTGGCTATTATTAAAAACTCAAAAATAGCAGATGCTGATGAGGTGTCAGACAAAAGTGAACACTTATACACTCTTGGTGGGAGTGTACATTAGTTCAGTCATTGTGGCAATCAGTATGGTCATCCCTCAAAGACCTAAAATCAGAATTACCATTTAATCCAGCAATCCCTTTACTGGGCATATATCCAGATGAATATAAACCATTCTAACAAAAATATAAATGCATGTGAATGTTCATGGCAACACTATTCACACTAGCAGACATGGAATCAACCTAAATACTGATCAATGACAGATTGAATAAAGAATATGTGGTACATATACACCATGGAATACTACGCAGCCATAAAAAAATAATGATATGATGTCTTTTGTAGGAACATGGATGGAGCTGGAGGCTATTATTCTTAGCAAACTAATGCAGGAACAGAAAACCAAATACCACGTGTTCTCACTTATAAGTGGGAGCTAAATGATAAGAACTTACAAACACAAAGAAGGAAACAACAGATCCTGGGGCCTGCTTGAGGCAAGAGGGCAGGAGGAGGGAGAGGAGAAGAAAAAATTACTATTGGGTACTGGCCTTAACACTTGAGTGATGAAATAATGTGTACCACAAACCCCTGTGACACTGTGTTTCTCTGTGTAACAAACCTTCACATGTACTTCCAAACCTAAAATAAAAGATAAAAAAGAAGACTGTATTGTCTACCTTCTTTAATGCCTCTTAACAGTAATATGAAGTCAAAACCAGGTACAGTGATTGCTCACTTCATTTTTCATTCTTATGATGATGATTTTTAATGTGTAGTTATTTAAATTTGGTGTTCTTGTGGTGGAGATGATTTATAAAGGCTTTTATTTGATCATCTTGCTCTGCCTCTCATATGCACTTTCTACCTTTAATTTTTCCCTATCAGTTGGCACGTATTTGAAGTAATAAAATTAATTCCACAATATGCATTAGCAAAGTGTAATTACTCTGGAAAATCTGTTTCTGGAGAAAAAAAAATCATAAAATCTGTTTCATAGGCAGAAAATGTTTTTGTATTACCTGGTGTCAGACTAATTTCAATCACTCATTTCAGCTGAAGTAAGATGAAAATGAATTACACATATAATGCTTAACTGTCCTATTTAATCTTTCTGTATGGATAAAATCACAATTAGATAGATTGCCACAACTATTTAGTAACCAATTTTGTTAACATTCGTAGATAAAATATTACTTTTTTTATTTTCAATGTTATTCAGTTAAGAAGTAAATGAAAATATAGAGCACACAAGCTTTATGAGAAATTTTTCCAATTTTTTTGAGCAATGGCGATTCTTTAATATTATAATTGAAAAGAATTACTTTTATCGAAATCAAAAATCCTTTGCCTGCTTTCCACATGGGTTTTCAATGTCACTGCATTTACAGAATTACCCACTTACAAAATAACATGAAAATTATCTCATCAGACAGCTATTATACAGTAGTAATTTTGTTTCAAAAGTGTTCATATGTTATGTGAATTGCCTTCAATAAAGTTTTAAATACGTATTTTAAATTTCGTATTAAGATGTAAGAACATTGTTCTATGCAACACTTTTTTTTTCCTAAAATTCTATTCTATTTCTCCAAAGAGATAATGAATAATTTCAGAGGGCAGAGGAAATTTTTTAAAGACGCAATGTTATCTGAATGTCCCCTAAAAATTATATTCCATTTAGAAATGAAGCCTTTTTCTCTCTGGCAGTTTTGTATTTTTTGTGACATATCAGATACTACCTTGAATTATAATTTTGGAAATGATTGTTTTCACAAAATAACCTATCCACATTATAACTCATTATTCAATAGCAGCACAATATTTCACTATAAAAGTATGCTGTCTTTATTGACTTAACCATTTCTCAACTGATAGTCCATTATGTTGTTCTATATATTTTTGTTACCTAAATAACTCTACAATGAAGACATATATATACAAATTTATAGTTTTAGAACAAGTATTAAGAATCAGAGTGATGTCACCCAAATGGCAGACTAGAAGTAGGCTTGCTTTACCCCCATGCACTCAGTAAACAACAAACACATATGCAACACCAATATTGCCATCAGCAATATCCCAGCACTCAGATCTGAGGATGAGACAGTTCCTGGAACCACAAAGAAGTGAAAAGAAGCAAACAAGCAAAAAGAACACTCTCAGCTGATAGTAAGAGCATCAGACTTCTAGATTCACAATGCCCCTCCCCCAAACTAACAGGCACAGTGAGTGCAGACAATTTCCTCCAGACTCAGTTTCAACACTGAAAAAATGAGATCAAGATGGACAATCAGCTTCCTCATCATCTTGGATTTCCTTACAGGAGAGCTGTTCTTCCTTCATATACAGGAAGTGTCACAAGTGCCTTAAGTGAGGGAAAAAAAAAAAATACCTGAAGGCAGCCAGACTCAAAAAGTGGGAGCGGGACTACATCTCAAGCCCATAAAATCTGCTCTTATCCAGGCCAAAAAAGATACCAAATCAGAGTGGCAATTTAGTGGCACTATGCTGTAAGGGGCATGTTTCATGGATTTCCTGGGCACAAAACCCTAGTCAGCCTTCCACTACACAGCTTGGATATCCCTTTGGTGACCTACTCTATACAGGATGGGCAATGTTCCAATATTTTGCTAGAGATGATATTGGGTTTAAAGCACCATCTATTACTTAAAAGAAGGTAGTGAACAAGTGTAAAATATATTCAACAGGTAGACTACAAGGGTTCTCAAAAAAAATATGCAAGAAAAAATTTAAAAAGACAGAAAAGACTGGTATAAATAACTAATGCTTCAATGTAAAGACATAGAAGTATATCCATAAGAAGCAACAGCAAAGAAGGAACCATGACTTTCCCAAAAGGGCAAAGCAAGAAGTCAGTAACTATCCTTAACAAGATGATGATGTATGAGTTCTCTGATGAGAATTCAAAACAGCAATCTTAAGGAAACTCTGTGAACTTCAAGATAACAAGGAAAAGCAATTCAGAAATTTATCAGAGAAATTTAACAAGGAGATACAAATTTTTAAAAATCGAATGAAAGCCTGCAACTGAGAAGTATATTTGCTGAACAGAAAAATGCATTAGAAGCTGTTAAGAGTAGAATGGATAAAACAGAGGAAAAAAATCAATGACGTTGAAAATAGGGTATTTAAAGACAGTCAGAGGAGAAAGAAGAAAAGAGAATGGAAAGGAATAAAGAACACCTACAAGATACAGAAAATGGCCTCAAGAGAGCAAATCTAAGAATTGTTGATGTCCAAGAGGGAGTTGTAAAGGAGCCAGGAGTAGTCTTATTCAATAAAATGATAATTGACAACATTCTAAAATTTGAGAAATATATAAATATTCAGGTACAGAAAGGTCAGAGATCACCAAACGAACTCAACCCAAATAAGACTAGCCCCAAAAATGTAATAATCAAGCTCTTAAAGGACAAAAGCAAAGAGATGATCTTAAAAGCAGTAAGAGAAAAGAAGCAAATAATATATAAAAGAGCTTCAATTCGTTAGGTATTGGAGTTCTCAATGGAAGCCATACAGGTCAGGAGCAAGTGGGATGAAGTTTTCAAAGTTCTAAAAGAAAAAATAAAAAATGCTAACCAAGAACACTGTACTATCCTTCAAGCATGGAGGAGTTATTAAGTTTTTAACATAAACATGAGGAAATGTAATACCACCAGACCTGTCTTACAAGGAATTCTAAAGATAAATATTAAATCTGAAAAGAAAGACACTAACATACAAAAAGAAAACATTGAAAGATGTAAAATCAACTGGTAAAATGAGTATAAAAACTCAGGTTATTTTAGTGCTGTAATTATGTTGTACAGTACACTCATATCTCTAGGATGAAGATGAAAAGATGATTCTATCACAAGCAATAATAGCTAAGATATTAATAAAACGGCAATATGAAAATAAATAAATTGAGACGACAAAAAGATACAATGTGAAGGTGGATGGACTTATGGAGTTAAACTCTAGAGTTATTTTTAGTTTTTTCTTTGTTCATTTCTACTATTTTCTTTTTTTTTTTTTTCTTGAGACGGAGTCTTGCTCTGTCACCCAGGCTGGAGTTTAGTGGCACGATCATGGCTCACTGCAAGCTCCGCTTCCCAGGTTCACACCATTCTCCTGCCTCAGCCTCCCAAGTAGCTGGGACTACAGGTGCCCACCACCACGCCCAGCTAATTTTTTTATCTTTTATTTTATTTTTTTATTTTTAGTAGAGATGGGGTTTCACCATGTTAGCCAGGATGGTCTCGATCTCCTGACCTCGTTATCCACCCTCCTTGGCCTCCCAAAGTGCTGGGATTACAGGCGTGAGCCACCACACCCCGCCCATTTCTGTTATTTTCTTTGTGATCAAAGATAAGTTGTCCTCTGTTTTAAATAACTTGTTATATCTGTTAGATGGTTTTGGTAAGCCTCATGATAATCACAAAGCAAAAACCTACAATAGATACTTTAAAATGAAAAGCAGCAAATTAAAACATATTACCAGAGAATTGTACTTAACCAAGAGAAAAGGCAGCAAGGAAGAAAGAGGTGAGTTATAAAGTAACCAGAAAACATGTAACAAAATGACAGTAGTACATCCTTACCTATCGATAATAGCATTGAAAATAAATAAACTAAATTATCCAATGAAAAAACATAGAGTGACTGAATTTAAAAAAATCAAGACTCAACTTGCTGCCTACAAGAAACCCACTTCACTTATAAAGACATACACTTAAATGTGAAGGAATGAAAAAGATAATCCATGGAAATGAAAACCAAGAAAGAGCAGGAATATCTATATAACTATCTATATCTATATCTATATATCAGATAAAACAAACTACAAGCCAAAGACAGTAAAAAAATTAATAAATAAAAGAAGATCACTGTATAATGATAAAGGAGTCACTTCAGCAAGAAGATATAACAATTTTAAATATCTATGCACCCAATACCAGAGTAGACAAATATATAAGGCAAATATTTGTAGAGCTATTGGGAGAAATACAATACAATTCCATAGTAATAAAGACCAGAGTGGATATAAATGAAATTTAAACTTAAAAAACACAAAAGATAGTAAATAAAAATGTGCTTTTTTGAAAAGATAAAACTTGACATACCTTCAAGAGATGAGACCCAAATAAATAAAGTTAGAAAAAGAAGACATAACAACTGATACCCAAAAAAATACAAAAAATTATTAGAGATAATTATGAACAACTATATACCAACAAAGTAGAAAATACAGAAGAAATAGATAATTTTTGAACACTTTCAATCTATGAAGATTGCATTATGAAGAAATAAAAAAAGACCATTAATGTGTAATAAAATCTAAACCATAATAAAAAGTTTTTCATCAAAGAAAAACCTAACACCTACATGCACACATATGTTTATTTCAGCACTATTCACAATAGCAAAGACTTAGAACCAACCCAAATGTCCATCAACGATAGATTAGATTAAGAAAATGTGGCATATATACACCATGGTATACTATGCAGCCATAAAAAAGGATGAGTTCATGTCCTTTGTAGGGACATGGATAAAGCTGGAAAACACCATTCTCAGCAAACTATTACAAGGACAGAAAAGCAAACACCCCATGTTCTCACTCATAGGTGGGAATTGAACAATGAGAATACTTGGACACAGGGTGGGGAACATCACACACCAGGGCCTGTCCTGGGATGGGGGGAGGGGGAGGCATAGCATTAGGACATATACCTAATGTAAATGATGAGTTAACAGGTGCAGCACACCAACATGGCACATGTATACATATGTAACAAACCTGCACGTTATGCACATGTACCCTAGAACTTAAAGTATAATTTAAAAAAAAGAAAAGAAAAGCCTAACACCTGAAGGCTTTTCTGAATTCTACCAAACATCTGAAGAACTAATACCAATTCTATCAAAATATCAAAATTAAAGAGGAAGGAATACTTCCAAATTTATTCTATAAGGTCAGCATTACCCTGATATTAAAATCAGATAAGGATTCAACTGAAAACTACAGGACAATATCCCTGATAAACATAGATGCAAAGGTTGTCAATAAAATACTACTAAACCAAAAACATCATTTACCATGATCAAGTGGGCTTCATCCCAGGGATGCAAAGATGATTCAACACATCAATATCAATAAATATTATATATCACATTAACAGAACCAAGAACAAAAACTATATGATTATATCAACAGATGTTTTAAAAGTGTTCAGTAAAATTCAATATTCCCTTATGATAAAAACTCAACAAATTAATTCTAAAAACAAACCTCAAAGCAATAAAGAACATATATGACAGATCCACAGCTAACATAATAAATGGGTAAAGATTGAAAGTCTTTCCTCTATGATCTGGAACAAGACAAGATTGCCCACTTTTACCACTTTTCCTCAACATAATACTATAAGCCCTAGCCAGAGCAATAGGCAAGAGTAAGAAATAAATGACATCCAAATTGAAAAAAAAAAAGTAAAATTATCCTTGTTTGTAAATGATTTTATATTTAGAGAAACCTAAAGACTTCACCCAAAAAAATTTAGAACTTGTAAAAAAATTCAGTAAACTTGCCTGATACAAAATCAACATATAAAAACAGAAACTTTTATATATGACAATAGGGAACAATCTGAAAAAAAAACACATAAAACAATCTCATTTTATATTGCTACAAAAAAAAACCATAACAACTCTAGGAATAAATTTAGCTAAAGAAGTGAAAGATCTCTACAAGGAAAACTGTAAGACATTGTTGAAAGAAATTGAAGAAGACACACACAAAAAAACAGAAAGACATTTTACATTCTTGGATTGAACAACTAATACTGTTAAAATATCTACACTACCAAAAGTCAAAATATGGAAATAAGTGTCCATCAATGAATGAATAAAGAAAATGTAGTACATATAATAATGGAATTTTATTCAGCCATTAAAAAATGAAATCATGTTATTTGCAGCAACATAGATAGAACTGGAGGTCATTATAAGTGAAATAAGCCAGGCGCAAGAACACAATATTGCATGTTCTCATTCATATGTGAGAACTTAAAAAGTGGATCTTATGATGTAAAGAGTGGATTGGTGGCTACCAGAGACCAGGAAGAGAGTGGGGAGGGACAGATGCAGAGACATTGAGTATAGGTGCAAAAATACAGATGTATAGAAAGAATAACACCTAGTGTTTGATATTTTAGTAAGGTGAACTGTAGTTACCAATATTCTATTGTATACTTGAAAATAGATACAAAAGAAAAATTCAAGTATTTCCAGCATAAAGAAAATAAACATTTGTGGCAATAATCAAAAGCTTACCAACCAAAAAAAGTCCAGCACCAGATGGATTCACAGCCGAATTCTACCGGAGGTACAGAGAGGAACTGGTACCATTCCTTCTGAAACTATTCCAATCAATAGAAAAAGAGGGAATCCTCCCTAACTCATTTTATGAGGCCAGCACCATCCTGATACCAAAGCCTGGCAGAGACACAACAAGAAAGAGAATTTTAGACCAATATCCTTGATGAACATTGATGCAAAAATCCTCAATAAAATACTGGAAAACCAAATCCAGCAGCACATCAAAAAGCTTATCCACCATGATCAAGTGGGCTTCATCCCTGGGATGCAAGGCTGGTTCAATATACCCAAATCAATCAATGTAATCCAGCATATAAACAGAACCAAAGGCAAAAACCACATGATTATCTCAATAGATGCAGAAAAGGCCTTTGACAAAATTCAACAACCCTTCATGCTAAAAACTCTCAATAAATTAGGTATTGATGGGACGTATCTCAAAATAATAAGAGCTATCTATGACCAACCCACAGCCAATATCATACTGAATGGGCAAAAACTGGAAGCATTCCCTTTGAAAACTGGCACAAGACAGGGATGCCCTCTCTCCACTCCTATTCAACATAGTGTTGGAAGTTCTGGCCAGGGCAATTAGGCAGGAGAAGGAAATAAAGGGTATTCAATTAGGAAAAGAGGAAGTAAAATTGTCCCTGTTTGCAGATGACATGATTGTATATCTAGAAAACCCCATTGTCTCAGCCCAAAATCTCCTTAAGCCGATAAGCAACTTCAGCAAAGTCTCAGGATACAAAATCAATGTACAAAAATCCCAAGCATTCTTATACACCAATAACAGACAAACAGAGAGCCAAATCATGAGTGAACTCCCATTCACAATTGCTTCAAAGAGAATAAAATACCTACGAATCCAACTTACAAGGGATGTGAAGGACCTCTTCAAGGAGAACTACAAACCACTGCTCAATGAAATAAAAGAGGATACAAACAAATGGAAGAACATTCCATGCTCATGGGTAGGAAGAATCAATATCGTGAAAATGGCCATACTGCCCAAGGTAATTTACAGATTCAATGCCATCCCCATCAAGCTACCAATGACTTTCTTCATAGAATTGGAAAAAACTACTTTAAAGTTCATATGGAACCAAAAAAGAGCCTGCATTGCCAAGTCAATCCTAAGCCAAAAGAACAAAGCTGGAGGCATCACACTACCTGACTTCAAACTATACTACAAGGCTACAGTAACCAAAACAGCATGGTACTTGTACCAAAACAGAGATATAGATCAATGGAACAGAACAGAGCCCTCAGAAATAATGCCGCATATCTACAACTATCTGATCTTTGACAAACCTGAGAAAAACAAGCAATGGGGAAAGGATTCCCTATTTAATAAATGGTGCTGGGAAAACTGGCTAGCCATATGTAGAAAGCTGAAACTGGATCCCTTCCTTACACCTTATACAAAAATCAATTCAAGGTGGATTAAAGACTTAAACGTTAGACCTAAAACCATAAAAACCCTAGAAGAAAACCTAGGCATTACCATTCAGGACATAGGCATGGGCAAGACTTCATGTCTAAAACACCAAAAGCAATGGCAACAAAAGCCAAAATTGACAAATGGAATCTAATTAAACTCAAGAGCTTCTGCACAGCAAAGAAACTACCATCAGAGTGAACAGGCAACGTACAAAATGGGAGAAAATTTTTGCAACCTACTCATCTGACAAAGGGCTAATATCCAGAATCTACAATGAACTCCACAAATTTACAAGAAAAAAACAAACAACCCCATCAAAAAGTGGGCGAAGGACATGAACAGATGCTTCTCAGAAGAAGACATTTATGCAGCCAAAAAACACATGAAAAAATGCTCACCATCACTGGCCATCAGAGAAATGCAAATCAAAACCACACTGAGATACCATCTCACACCAGTTAGAATGGCAATCATTAAAAAGTCAGGAAACAACAGGTGCTGGAGAGGATGTGGAGAAATAGGAACACTTTTACACTGTTGGTGGGAATGTAAACTAGTTCAACCCTTGTGGAAGTCAGTGTGGTGATTCCTCAGGGATCTAGACCTAGAAATTCCATTTGACCCAGCCATCCCATTACTGGGTATATACCCAAAGGACTATAAATCATGCTACTATAAAGACACATGCACACGTATGTTTATTGTGTCATTATTCACAATAGCAAAGACCTGGAACCAACCCAAATGTCCAACAATGACAGACTGGATTAAGAAAACGTGGCACATATACACCATGGAATACTATGCAGCCATAAAAAATGATGAGTTCATGTCCTTTGTAGGGACATGGATGAAATTGGAAATCATCATTCTCAGTAAACTATCGCAAGAACAAAAAACCAAAGAACGTATCTTCTCACTCATAGGTGGGAATTGAACAATGAGAACACATGGACACAGGAAGGGGAACATCACACTCTGGGGACTGTTGTGGGGTGGGAGGATTGGGGAGGGATAGCATTGGGAAATATACCTAATGCTAGATGATGAGTTAGTGGGTGCAGCGCACCAGCATGGCACATGTATACATATGTAACTAACCTGCACATTGCGCACATGTACCCTAAAACCTAAAGTATAATAATAATAAATAAATTAATTAATTAATTAATTAATTAATTAAAAAATAAAAAACATTAAAAAAAGTTATGTAAATAATATATTTTACTAATCACAAAAAAAAGAAAATAAACATGTTAAAGGTGATAGATATTCCCATTACCCTAATTCAATCATCACACATTTTATGAATGTATCAAAATATCACAGGTACCCTAAAAATATGTACATCTATTAGATTTCAGTAAAACAGCAAAAACAAATATCAGAGACTACATCGATTTTAATTTTTAATAGATGTGGCCAAATTCTCTTCCTAAAGACTGTAACTCTACATTGTCATGAAAAATGAATAGTTTGGGAATCCAATTCTTGAAACTGTTTCCTGATTTTATTACTTTATAATTTTTTCTAAGACTATATATTGCCTTATTGTTCTTTGTTACTTTGTTCTTTTGACAACTGCCCTTTTAAAATTTCACATTAATAATAAACACCATATTATTATGTATATTAACATTCTGTTATCTGTGTTGCAAAAATATAGTTCTACTAAGCCACTTAAAATATGCATTTATTGTGTCTTGCCTTTACCTTTTAAAATGATATTGTATACTTTCTGGATATAGTTTTACTTTATCCAATTCAGTTGTAATAAATTACCTCAAACTTTGTGGCTTAAAATACAAATAATAATTATCTCTCAGTGTCTTTGGGTCAGGAATTTTGGCATAGCTCAGGAGGGTCCACTGAGTCAGCATCTCACATAGGCTGAAATCAAGGTGACGATTAAGGCTGTAGTCCTGTTATCAGGTTAAACTGAGAGAGGATCAACTTCTATGCTCTCTTGTGTAGTTGTTAGTGTAATTTAGTTCTTCCCAAATTGTTGGATTAAGGGCTGCATTTTCTCACTGGCTATAGGCCAGATGTCTTTCTTAATTCCACATCAGATGTTTCTCCCCCTGGGACAGCTCATAATATGGCAATTGGCCTCTATCTGAATGAACAAATGAGAAATAAGTGAGAAAAACAAAAAGCCAGCCTTTTAACACTCAATCTCAAAAGTGATATTCTGTCATCTTTGCCATCCTTTATGGCATAGAAGCAAATCATTTGGACCAGACCAAACTAACAGTGAGGGGATTACACAAGGTCATGAATATCTGGAGGCAGAAATCTTTCAGAAGCGTCAGAAGCTGTATGGCACGATTTATCTAAATCTTATTTAGATAAATTTTTCTGAACATTGCTTTATTATTTATGACTTTGACAGGAAAAAGGTGTTTGTGGCTTGTTAAAATTACTTTACTATGCCTAGAATAGTGCATGGAATGTAATAAACACTCATTATTTGTTAAATAAATGCATAAATAAGTAGATATACTTTTAAAAATACTTAATATAATTTTAATTGCCTTTATGTCTTATGTGATAGAATTCAAAGATGCCCATAAAGCACCAGTCCATCCTGTGTCCATGCCACTTGCAATGTAACATGATACATCCTTCTATCACAAGGTGTACTTTATATTTCCACACAGCAAATCTAGGCTTGTCTGATTTGCTTTTGCAAATGTAATGGAGTGTGGCAGCAGTGACAGTGCTAGCTCTGAGCTAGGGGCTAAAGAGATTTTGTGTGAATCTACACTGCCTTTGAGCTCTACTGCTACCATATGAACAAGCCTGAACCAACAAGCTGAAAAATGATAAACCACGTGAAAAAGACACAAGCTCAAACATCAGATCTATCCAATCAGAAACATCCCACCTCTCTACAGAGTGGCAGCTCCCTGGTGATCAACAAGTGATTAAACACATAACTGTACCCAGCCAACACCATCAGGATGAGTTGAGCCTGGCTTAAACTTATGGTCCTGTAGAACCATAGAATTGTGACTTGAATAAATGTTTATTGTTTTGAAGTGGTTAATTACGAGTAAAATCTAAATAATATAACTCATGAATATTTTTAATCTTTAAAACTTTTGTTTTGAACTAATTATAGGCTTACAGTAATGTTGAAACATAGTACTGAATGTTTCTGCATATCTGTCATTCAGTTTTTGCAGTTTAATTAGTGGAAGGGCTTTTCTTGTGTTATTTGTCTTTGTTAGTAAGTTTTAAGTTTATTATATTGTGATTACGGACATTTGATAAAATATTTCAGTTTATAAAATTTAGTATTCATATATGTACACAATACAGTTATAAATATATACAGAATAAAAGAAAAAAATAAAAAATAATGAAACGAAAAAGAAAAAAGAAAAATAAATATATATACATACACATGTGTATACTATGATAGTGATTACATTGCTTAAATTTTATTTCCTAATGTATTTTTTTGTCCACCCACTTAATTTGTCTTGTCCTAAGAGGAGTGTATTAAAGTTCCCATCATTAGTATATTTATATCTATTTCTCTTTGCATACCCTATAATTTTTGCTTAATAAATATGTTAATATGTTTTCTATCTTATTTCATGCATACGTATTCAAAAATGTTATATATTCATATGGTCTATGGATTTTAGCAGTAAAATATACCTTGTTTAAATGCTTCTGATTTTGAATTTTACCACGTCTGATACAAAGATATTATTCCTGCTCTTTTGCATCAATTTTTATGGTAAACTTTAGTCCATCCCTTAATTTTTACCTTTCTAAATCACTCTGTTTTATGTATGTCTATGGTATACACCATATATTTGGGTTTGTTTTAGGAGCAAAATTTTTTGTTCAACAGGACAATTGAATCCATGTAACATCTCTTATTATGACTGATATGTTTGGTCTCAGCTCTATCATAATATTTTACAATTATGTATATTTTGTTTTGTTTGCTGTGTTTTTTTTCTTTCCATGTGTATACCTTGATACTTATTTTTAAATATTGGCTTTAAGAAAGGTTTATGTCATTATTCTACTAAGTATTTTTGAGCATATATTTTATTTAATGCCCTTTCAAGTCTCATTTAATTAATAGTTTTATTATTAATTCATAACAGGTTTTTTTCTTACTGTACTTATTGACTATACAATGGTAGCTTATTGCTTTTCTTATTTCCTTCTCCTTTTTCTCCTGTTTTTTTTTTTTTAGCTGCATTATTTTTACCTTGTTACATTGTGACTTTATTACATTTGGACATTTTTAAAATTTGAAGAATTTTTCCAAAATTTATAAATGTAATAAAGTCGCAATGTAACAAAGTAAAAATAATCCAACTAAAATGACATTTTCATATATGTATGCACTTTAAAATATTCACCATCAGTTCTTTTTCTGAAGTTTCGTTCATTATTTGGTTAGATAAAGCTCATCTAGGAGATTATTCAGGAAGGGCTGATTGGTGCACCATTTCAAACATTATGTATGCCAAAAATTTTTTGTCTATAGTGTTGATATTTGAAATTCAGCTTGGCTAGACTTATCAAAGGTTTAATAACTGGTTCTGGTGGAACTTTTAATAATTTAATATTAAATGGTAATTGCTATGTTTGGCTGCTAATCAGAGAAAAAATTTTCTTTTTGACTAAATTTTAATTTTTATTCTTTAGAATTATTTCATGATTTTATTTCTGTTTTTCATTTAGAGGTATATGTACAAGTTTCTAATAAAGGTGAATTACATGTCATGGGGTTTGGTATACATATTATTTTGTCACCCATGTAGTAAACATAGTACTGATAGGTAGATTTTCAATCCTTTTTCTCCTCCCAACCTCAAATAGGCCATGATGTCTGTTGTTCCCTTCTTTGTGTCAATTTTTACTCAATATTTAGCTCCTACTTATAAGTGAGAACATGTGGTATTTGGTTTTCTATTCCTGAATTAGTTTTCTTAGGATTATGGCCTCCAGCTCCACCCATGTTATTGCAAAGAATATGATCTCATGCTGTTTTATGGCTGTATAATATTCCATAGTGCATACATACCAAATTTTCTTTATCCGTTCTAACATTGATGGGCATTTAGCTTCATACTATGTATTTGCTATTGTGAATAATTCTGCAATGAATATACACATGCATGTGTCTGTGTCAGAAAAATTTATATTCCTTTGGGCATATGCCTAATAATAAGATTACTAAGTCAAGTGGTACTTATGTTTTAAGTTCTTTGAGAAATCTCCACATTGCTTTCCATAATGGCTGAACTAATTACATTCCCACCAGCAATATATAAGCATACCCTTTCCTCTGCAACCTTGCCAGCATCTGTTATATTTTGACTTTTAGTAAAAGCCATTCTGACTGGTATGAGATGGAATCTCATTTTGGTTTTGATTTGCATTTATTTAATGATTGGTGATGTGGAGTATTTGTTTAGGTTTGTTGGCCACCTGTATGTTTTCTCTAGCAAAGTGTCTGTTCATTCCCTTTGCCCACTCTTTAATGGAGTTGTTTGTTTTTTGTTTGTTAATTTGCTTAAGTTCCTTATATATTTTGGATATTAGGCTTTTGTTGGATGCATGGTTTGCAAATCACACATAAACAGAGGAAGATTTCAATACCCCACTGACAGTAGTAGACATATCCTCAATGCAGAAAACTAACAATGATATTTGAAACCTGAACTCAACATTTGAGTAAATGGGCCTACCAGACAACTATAGAACTCTCCACCCCCCCACAAAAGAACATACAGTTTTCACATCTGGATATGGCATATACTCTAAAATCAACCACACAATTGGCTGTGAAACAATTCTCAGTAAATTAAAAATAAAAAGTAAAAAAAGTATACCAAACACACTCTCAGACCACAAAACAATAAAAAATAGAAACCAATACTAAGAAAATCACTCAAAACTATACAATTACTTGGAAATTAAACAACCTGTTCCTGAAATTTTTTTATTAAACAATGAAATTAAGGCAAGAAATTAAGATATTCTTTGAAACTAGTGAGCACAAGCATACAGCGTACAACAATCTCTGGTGAAAAGCAGTGTTAAGAGGGAAGTTGATAGTGCTAAACACCCACATCGAAAAGTCAGAAAGATCTCAAATTAACAACCTAACATCACACTCAGAGGAATTAAAGTAAAAAGGGCAAACTAAACCCAAAGCCAGAAGGAGACAAAAAATAACAAAAATCAGAGCTTAACTAAAAAAATTGAGACACAAAAATCCATAAAATGGTCAATGAATCCAGAAATTTGTTCTCTGAAGGAATAATACAGAAAAAAAAGAAAAGGTCCAAATAAATACAATAAGAAGTGACAAAAATGACATTGCCACTAACTCCACAGCAAACCCTCAAAGACTACTAAGAATGCCTCTATGCACACAACCTGGAAGAAATGCATAAATTCATGGAAGCATACAACTTCTCAGGATTAAACTAGGAAGAAATTGAATCCCTGAACAGACCAATAACGACTTCTGAAATTAAGCCAGTAATAAAAACTCTGCTTGCCAAAAAAACCCAGGACCTGACAGACTCAGAGCCAAGTTCTATTAGATGAACAAACAAGAGATGGTACCATTCTTACTAAAATTATTTCAAAAAATTGAAGAAGATAGACTCCTCCCAAATTCACATTATGAGGCCAGCATTATACTGATACTAAAATCTAGCAGTGACACAACAAAAAAGGAAAACTTTGGCCAATATCTTTAATTGAACATTGATGCAAAAATTCTCAACAAAATATTAGCAAGCCAAATTCGCCAGCACATCAAGAAGCTAATCTATAACAATCAAGTAGGCTTTATCCCTGGAATGCAAGGTTGGTTCAACATAAGCATATCAACAAATGTGATTCATCACACAAACAGAATAAAAAACAAAAATTGCATAATCATCTCAATAGATTCAGAAAAGGCTTTTGATAAAACTCAACATACTTTCATGTTAAAAATATTCAACAAATTAGGCATTGAAGAATTATACCTCAAAATAATAAGAGCTATCTCTGACAAACCCATAGCCAATATCATACTGAATGGGCAATAGCTGAAAGCATTCCTCTTGAGAACCAGAACACAACAAAGATGCCTACTCTCACCACTCCTATTCAACATAGTACTGGAAGTCCTAGCCAGAGCAATCAGGAAAGAGAAAGAGATAAGGGGCATCCAAATAGGAAGAGAGAAAAATCAAACTGTCTCTGTTTGCAGACAATGTGATTTTATATCTAGAAAATCCCATATTATCTGCTCAAAAGCTCTTTGATCTGATAAACAACTTCAACAAAATTTCAAGATACAAAATTGATGTACAAAAAATAGTAGGATTACTATACACAAATAACGTCAAAGCTAAGAGCCAAATCAAGAATTAAATCACATTCACAATACCCACAAAAAGAATAAAATACCTAGGAATACAGCTAATCAGGGAGGTGAAAGATCCCTACAATGAGAATTACAAAACACTGCTCAAATAAATCAGAGATGACAGAAACAAATGGAAAAATTTCATGCTCATAGATAAGAAGATTCAATATCATTGAAATGGCCGTACTGCCCAAAGCAATTTACAGATTTAATTTAATTAAATTGAACAGTTTGAAATTCATATGTAATTGTTCACAGAATTAGAAACAATGTCATTGTTCACACAATTAGAAACAAAAGTATTTTCAAATTCATTCATATGGAACCAAAAAAAAAATCTCAAATAGCCAAGACAATATGAAACAAAAAGAACAAAGCTGGAGTCATGATGTTACTTGACTTCAAACTATATCACAAGGCTACAATAAGAAAAACAGCATGGTATTGGTACAAAAACAGAAACATAGACTGGTGGAAAAGAGTAAAGAGCCCAGAAATAAAGCTGCATACCTACAACCATCTGATCTTCAACAAAGTGCACAAAAACAAGAAAAGACTCCATATTCAGTAAATGGTGCTGGCATAACTCGCTAGTTATATGCAGAAGATACTATAACATATGCAAAAATCAACTCAAAGTGGATAAAGACTTAAATGTAAAATATAAAACTATAAAAACCCTTGAAGATGACCTAAGAAATACCATTCTAGACATAACCCCTGGTAAAGATTTAATGACAAAGATGCCGAAAGCAAGTGCAACAAAAACAAAAAATTGACAAATTGAACCAAATTAAACTGAACAGCTTCTGTATAGCAAAAGAAACTATTGGAATAAAAAGACAATCTGCAGAATTGGAAAAAATTCTTTTTTAAAAATACAAAAACAATTTTAAAAATCAAGGTAAAGTATGGAAAATCACAAAATCAGTAGTCTGTTAATTGCCATGTGGAGTCTCCATAAAGCCTGATTCCCAGGCTGAACTACTACCCAATAATCTGTTTCTTTAATACACAATTTCATAATACATATATGAAAACCCTTAAAATCCATATGCATTTTCAAATATTTTACCTAAAATTCCACGTATAATTTAAGAGCATTTAAACATGTGCTATAGAATTGGGGGAGAGGGGGATCTGACAAAATGAAAATGTACAAAAGAAAATCTGTCTATACTAAAATACCTTGTACAAGATGAGGGTAAAATAAATATAGCAGATGGTATTTTATTTTCTTTAAAGACAAAGAAGTTTATTAGGTCAAATAAGTCATTAACATATGAAAAGGTAATTTTCAGTCTATTTTTCTTTGTTTTCCCTGTTTGTACGTAGACATAATTACAGGAAATATTTCACTTTATTTCTAGCATTTCTAAATGCAGCAAATGTTACTATGAGTAACGATTGACCGTCAACCTTATTGTTTATATAACAGCTGAGCATGTACTATATCATAGTGGGTGGCTTATATTAATACCAAATGACTCTTAACATGCAAGAACTCAGGCTCTTTTCTTGATTTTCTGTTGTTGTTTTCTACCAAAATAATTGAGAGATATAGGCTTTCAAGCATAAAATTTCCTCATCTTAAATATTGACAATAATTTGCACCCTATAATCTTTTGTTCACCTGATACAGACAGGAGGCAGGGAAATACTGGGTAGAAAAGGGTTGGGTCCCTGGTGAGAGTTCCACTGTCAAGCCTGGACCCACAGCCCTAAATGAGAACTTCACATCCCCATCTTCCTGCCGGAATGTTGCCTTTTGGCCTGGTCTGCCACTCCTCCTATCCTGTACCCATTAAAACCACTAGCTCCACTGGCAGAGGAGCAGAATGGCATGGCAGAGAAGGACAGGAGAAAGAACCATCTGAATGTCAAGAGAAGAGGCAGCTGGACATCAGACAGTATTGTTGGAGAGGAGGTTGGCCAGGGATGGCCAAACTCCAGGGGAAGACCATCTTCTCATTCCATCCCCTTTCCACCTCCACATCCCATTGAGAGCCGCTTCCACTGCCCAATTAAATCTCCACATTCACTATCATGCAAATCTGTGTGACCTCATTCCTCTTGTGAGGAATTTGGTACGCACTGGGTGTGGGAACCCATGATCCCTCTCGTAAGGTGTTGAGCATGGTGACCTAAGAAAGGAGCCACCCTTGTCGCAAGTCCTACAAAGGGTTCAAGGAAACTATCTTGTTTCACTATAAGGACCAAATTGACCATATCTGTAGGCCACATTTGGTTTATAGTCCATAAATCTATGATTTTTGAGAACATTTCAGCAAAGAAGAAACAGTGAAAATAAAATCCTAAAAAGAGTAACCCAGAGTTAATACACAGATAAGTTAGAATGAGCAAATATCATTTCACATGGGTGATAAGAAATCTAATGTCTTATGTACAAAATATTTATCATACAAAATGCTTTACAGAATTTATTTCATTTAATACAAACAGCATGTAGTTCAATGTTTTACCTCCATTTTTTATAGCAAGTTAACTGAAACTTAAAAAGCTAAGTGACATGACTGTTTTAGATAGGGTTACCCAGGAGGAGATTTTGAATAAAGATATTTTAGTGCAAGTTATTTATTAGGTAAGTAATCTCATGAAGCACTGGTGGAAACGCAAAGTGAGACAAGGAAAGGAAGAAAGTCAATACAGAGTGGCTTAATGAGCAGACTACAGTACAACAGTATAGATAATGTTGACTATAACGTGCCTCAAAATTGATTTACCCTGACCCTATTCTCCCAAAAATAAAGGAAGTAGCCTATGTATCCACCATTCCCACTTGCCATTGGTTAAAGACTACCCTCAAGAACGTTAGTTGCCTGGTGCTCCTGACATGGCCCATGCTATTACTGGAAAACATCTCTATGGCCAGAGGTAGTCCTCAGGTATTAGGAAGTAGGAGCTTGCAGAATAAACGTATAAACATATATGGATCCCCTGAGTATCAAGGGGTAATGGGGTTTCAACCACATCTGCTACACTCAACCAAAGTAGCATAAGCATTTAAGCAAGGGACGGGAACAAAACCAGGAGATGGAATGAGTGAAGCAGACAAAGAAATGCAAGATTATAGGTAAAAGCTGGAACATTATGGTATTATAGAATTCAAGTGTAGGTAGAATGGAATATTTATGCAAATTAATGGGATCAAATATATTATCTATTAATCGATAAAATGCATTATATTGTTTTGGGAGAAACTATCAAAAGTTCAAATTGTCTAGACTCATGTCAGAACTTGCAGTCATGTTGGGGGTTAGGTTTCAACACATGAATTTTAGAGGGAACATAAATTTCAGAATACAGAAATAGGCTTTGAAAGCAGAGTCTGGTTGTACATCATTAACTAGCACAGAAAGGAGTAACCCCTGCCAAGTAGCAAGACAGCTTGCTAATTGTGCACTCACTGGAAGCAACAGGTAATATTCACATAGAACATACAGAAAGTCATAATATGGAAAATAAATCAAAGTTCAGAACCCTTAAAAATATTCACACTATCTGTTACTTTGTCCACCCTCTGCTGCTTAAAAAGTATGTAATATACTTTTTTCTACTGTATAAAGCTAGCTAAATATTTACTTTCCTGAGTTTCAACTTGGTGTGTCCACTAGAAGAATCTTTTAATATAAATAACAAAACTTTGTCTCAAGTCTTGGCTGCATGACCCATGAGAAAAGTATCTAAAAGAACACTAGATCTGTCAGAGAGATAACTGTTGCTTAGTAGCACATATTGGAGTGCCACTTTAGAAAAGAAAGATATATTGATGTGTGGAGTTAGATTTCCCAGAGAAGCAGTTTACACCATGCTCTACAAAGTATTTATCTGGCAGTCAATAAATGACACTGATGATGTTGATCTGTTGGACTTACAAGAGTACCTGAAGGAACTATCACGCCTAACTGATAAGCTGAGAAAAAGCAGTGAGAAGTAGAATTGGGACCATGAGAGCACCACTTGATAAATTGCCCAAAGTTCAGAGTCCATGATAAAAGACTGAAGTTTCTACTGAAGATTGATTAACTGGTGATGCCAATAATATCGAAATTTCAAATTTTGGCCAAATACCAAATAGATGTTGCTTAATGAACACTAAATATTTTGCTCTTCAAAATTCTTACCCTTATTTAGGGAATAGTCGAACAGAAAAATCTACCAAAGGCAAATCCACTTTAACGTAAAATGTACCAACACAAAATGACCCAAATCCACTACACATTAACATACTGCACCTTAATATACAAAATCTTTCATTAAAATGTTTTGGAATTGATGACAGCAAATGAAAAAGAAAAACAGAAAACTAAAAACTAAGATTCTTAGAAGAATTGAAAATCATAATAAATTAAGATTGATGGTAAATCTCTTTATGTACTAGGGAGGAAAGTATGACTTACTATTTAATTCTGTGCATTTGCTATATGGGACACCCACAGGTATACTACTCTCCTTGTTGTGAGGCCCCATCAGCCTGCAACTCAGGGCTACCTTAAACTCAGCAGGCTCAATGGAAAGAAAGAGTGTAATTCTCATAAAGCCAAATCACATAGAACTTCAGTAGGAAAAAGACAGTGAAATAAGTTCAAGATAAAGCAAAGAGCTCAGGGAGCAGAATTGAGAAGAGTTTCATCTATAAATAAAAGCGGCAATGCTACATTGGCCCAATTTATTTTGAAGACACTATTCTTTGATGATTGCCTATACAGCAGCACCTAGGTTTGACTCCTAACGGATTCACCGAGCATTCTTTTGCACTTATTCTCTTCTCTGTTTAATGCTGAATTTCAAGTTGCTGGATAACCTAGGGGAGCTTATTGTCATAGATACAGTTAGAAGTGATTGTTAAAATGGACTCTGAAATGTTTATTTTTCTAAGTGTTCATTTTGAATACTTGTTTACAGTTCTTTTTTATTTTCAATTTGCTCATACAGTACCATTTCAGCTCTCCATGTCTCTGGTTTTAACACTTACACCAAACCAGAGAAACCAGAGGTTTAGCTATTATAACTGAAATTTCTGCACTTAATTGAATGCTGTAAGTACTACCCCTAACATTAGTCACCTTCATTGTTATAAGACTCTTATCTCAATTTAGATTAACATTGACCTTAGATTTAACAAGGTAATAGAAAATGATTATCAATAACTATATCAAATCAAGAAAAGGAATACGTCATGAAAAACATTAACTATTTTTAATGTTTTATTACTATGTTGCATTGCATTGATTCTATAAATGCAGAGTTCAGTAGCAAGATTAAAACAATAGCAGTAGGAATATTTCAAATACACTGACAGACACAACCTCAAGGTAGACTCTCTTCATTTCCCCATGTTTGTTGGGCTTTAGAAATGCAAGCACAAGAAGTATAATTGGTTAGCATAATGCCAAAGTCTTTCAGAACTTGAGAAATATGCTTCATCACTTATTATTACTAACATTAATGACAATAAAATATACTCAGCATATCATTTTAAAAAATATCCACTCCTAAGTAATTCTTATAGTCTATGACATCACAATTCTGTGAAAGAGAAAATGTGCAACTATATGTGTAATACAGATAAAAATAAATTTTCCAAGACCTCATGTTAACATATGTAAAGTTCAAAATTAGAATCTTGCCCGCTGTTTTGTTTTCTGCAATAACCAAATACAAACAACACACTTGGTTTAAATTAGTTGGTAAAAATCATTTATTATACCATTCAGAACCTGGCACAACAGGCACTGTTATACATATTACGGGAATAGATGTTTGATAATGAATGACTGTCATCTCTTCAACTATATCTTTTTACCAAAATAGTTCCAATATGGATTGATTTTCATAATTTGATATGTTATCATTACATTAGAGATTGCTTCACAGAGGCTGAACCTCTATCTCTAACTTCCAATGTAACATCTGGCACATAGCAAGTGATCAATGTAGAGTTTTGAATAAATGGATGATTGGATGCCTGGAGAAAAAGCTACTGGATTGTCTGCCCAGTTAGAAAAATACATTTAAAAAAAATCTTGGAATTTTGGTATATGGAATTATTATTGAATTGTTTAAGATGAACAATGAAAAACTAAGAAATTCTTTATTTTATCTACAGCAATTATAATCCAACTTTAGAATATATAATGGTGACTTATTGGCATTATTCATTTCTGGACTCTACTTCTGATAAAATAATTCAATTTATTTAGGTTTGGATCTAAGAATTTGCATCTTCACTCATTTAAATTTATTCTAATACAGGCTGTCTATGGTTTGTATTTTAAGTGATACACTTATTTACTATATAGCTTTAATCAGAACAGTCATTTTTTCAAAATTTCTGAGCAAATAAAGCAGTTAAACCTCAGAGTCTAATACAACTAGAAGCATTAAGTTGATCTCTGTACCCCTATCAGAAGTCTTATAAAGCCAATTAGTATTGCTATAACACAAAAATAATAAGAAGAAAACAATCATAAATTTAAGTTTATCTGAAGTGTGCAGGGCTTTAAAATGTAAGGCATAACTCTTGATTTAACATGCCAGGGTTAAAATCCAGGCTCTCTCTTTTAGTTGTAATTCCATAGGTACATACACCCCAGAGGTACATAGTATGACAATTTTTTTTTCCTTGAGGGGTCGAAGTTTGTGCATAGAATATTCAGGTTCTAGAATAAAAGAATTTTCAAGCACACTAAAGTAAGAAAGCACCATGAACCAGCATTCCCATTTTCTTTAATAAAAAGATATTCATTGTGCATTTGTTTACCAGGTAAATAATAATTAATAGGGCATACTTCAGCCACTTTACTGAGGACAAACCTATTGTTGTCTGTATCTTTGATAGAACAGATTGTACTGTACAGAAATAATTGATTATTAACTTTAAAAAAAAAAAAACCTCTCATGAGAAAAGAACTAATGACTGAAAATTCTCTTTCAGACAGAATAAAAATATGGAACTATCCATCTTATAGATTTCTCTGCCTTTTGCTGTTCTGCGTTTTCTTCTGTCAACAATTATTTTAAAAGCACCAACTAATTAAAATATCATTGCTTGTCAGTCAAAATGGATATACCTCTTATTTTGTCAAACACTTAAAACAAGTGATCCTCAGCATATATAAGCAACATAAGGTAAATATTTAATCATGAATAAACAAGAAAATGTTCAAAAGTAACAAGAATTTATTTTAAGAATCTCAAATCTTTGGTTCTATCAGAACTGCAAAATGGATTTTCTCTAGTAAATACTCTGAAGAGATGTTAATCCAAGACTTTAAAAATCACAGACAAAACTACACACATGCAAAGCAATGCAATAAAATTTTATTGCAGTTTTATCCCTTTTTTTAAGCATATGTTACATGAGAAAATAAGAGGAAGAAAGAGAAATGAAATCCTGGAATTTGAAGTTTGGAAGAAGTGTCAAAATCTTTCTATTTATGCCATTTTATAGGGAGGTAATAATCAAAGAATACATATCTGAATATAATAACAGCAGATAGCTATATCTCTAACACCAAAATTCATGTACATTATAATGGACAGACTTGAATTTTACATAGTTTATGTAATAAGCTTCAGATTTTAACCAAGGAAATTATCACATTTTTTAATATATAAAGAATATATCATTTTATATATACAGTAAGTCCTCATTTAACATCATTGATAGGTTCTTAGAAACTCAGACTTTATAAAATGATGTATAATGAAACCAATTTTGCAAATTTTTGTATGAAGAACTCTTGTATAAATAAGAATGAAGTTCCTGCAGCATATTTTGTTCACAAAACATCAACAGACTTCTAAATAAAAGCTAAACACTTCTAATATTAAACACCAAAATGAATATGAGCTCTACATACATTTAAAAAGATTAATGAAAACAGGTGAGATAATTATTTGCTCGGTTGTTCCATTTCAGGGTCATGGTGGCTGGAACCTGTCCTGGTAGCTCAGGGTACAACTGGGCACTAACCCTAAACAGGATGCAACTCCGTCAGAGGGTACACTCACATACACATACACGCTCACTCTACTGGGATCATAGACACACAAATTAACCTAACACTCACATCGTTGGGTTGTGGGAGGAAACTGGAGTACTCAGATAAAACTCATGCAGACATGGAGAGAACATGCAAACTACACACAGACTAACCCTGGACTATAATGAATTTTTTTCTCCTCATAGCTGTTATAATAAAATGACATTGATTAAAATGACGTTATGCTATATTTAATGTTTTTAACAAAAATGTATTTTTTAAATTTACATATATATTATATAAGATTTATATATATAATATATGATCAACATATATGTACTTAGCAATATGATTATACTCATAGCAGAGCTGATATATTCTTTGACTGAAAAAAACACAAAGTGTATCTTTAATCATTAACATAACAATCCTAATACAAAAATTTTCATCATAAATTTTCAAAGTCAGTTTTTTGCCAAAAATTTAGTATTGACTTATTGTAGAGTTTACATGAAAAAGCAGAAGAGACAAAATGGCCAACACAATATTGATGTAGAGAACAAAGTCATAGGATTGACACTACACGACTGTAGTAATAAATGTAGGTTGGTATTGGCTAAAGAATGGACAAATCATCAGCAGCACAGAACAGAGAGTTCAGAAATGAGCCTACATAAATAGAGTTAACTGATCTTTGACAAAGAAAGAAGGAAGGGCAATTTTATGGAGAAAAAATAGTCTTTAAAAAATGGTGCTAGAACAACTAGAATTTCACATGTATGAATGAATTAATTAATAAGTAAATCTAGGCACAGATCTTACACCATTTACAAAAATTAAATCAATTGTAGACCTAACTCTAAAATGCAAAAATATAAATATCCTAGGAAACTAGATGATCTTAGGTTTGGTGATTATTTTTCAATTACCATACCAAATGCACTATGCAAGAAAGAAAATATTAATTTTGACTTTATTAATTTAAAAATCTACTGCTCTGCAAAAGAAACTGTTAAAACACTGAAAAGACAACACATAGCCTAGGAAGAAATATTTGCCAAACACTTACCTGTTAAAAGATTTTGAATCCAAAATATACAAAGAACTCTTAAAACTCAAGAATAAGAAAACAAGCAACCTAATTAAAAAGTGGGCAAAATGTCTGAACAGACATCTCAGCAAAAAAGACAGACAGATGGCAAAAAAGCATATGAAAGTATGCTCAACATCAAAGTCATTAGGAAATAGCAAATTAAAATAACAATTACATACCATTCACATCTAGTAGAATGGCTGAAATCCAGAGCATCAACAACACCAACAGTGGTGAGGATGTGGAACAAAAGAAACTCTAGTTCATTACTGGTGGGAATGCAAATTACTGTAACTTAAAAAGACAATTTGGCAGTTTCTTTCCAAACTAAACATGCTCTTACAATACAATCCAGGAATTGTGCTCCTTGGTGTTTACCAAATGAAGTTGAAAACTTATGTCCACACAGAAACCTGTACATGAATTTTATAGAACTTTATTTATAATTGTAAAACTTGGAAGCAACCAAGGTTTCCTTCAACACATGAATAACTCGGGTACATCCCTACAATAGAATATATTCAAGGATAAAATTAATGAATTATCAAGCCATTAAAAGGCAGAGAGGTATCTTAAATGTTTATTGCTAACTAAAAGAAGCCAATCTAAAAAACAATGTATACTGTATTATTCTAGGCATATGACATTCTGGAAAAGGCAAAAATCTGGAAATAGTTAAAAGAGTGGTTTCCAGAGTTTGGGGAGGAAGCAGGTGGCACAAGGAATTGTTAGGGCAGTAAAACTATTCTGTGTGAAACTGAACTAGGAGACACATGTTATTATACATTTACCAAAACCACCAGAATGTACAACAAAGAGTGGAGATTAATATGAACAATGGACATTAGTTAATAATAAGATATATTGACAAATATACAGCACAAATGAAAATGTTGAAAATAGAGAAAACTGGGAAATGAGATGAAGTAAGGGGGTATTTGGAAACTCCACTTTCTACTTGTTTTTTAGACCAGCCTGGCCAACACGATGAAACTCCGTCTCTACAAAAAAATACAAAAATTATCCAGGTGTGGTGGCAGGCACCTTAATCCCAGCTACTTGGGACGCAGAGGCAGGAGAATCGTTTGAACTTGGGAGGCGGAGGTTACAGTGAGCCGAGATTGAGCCATTGCATTCAAGCCTGGGAGACAAGAGCGAGACTTTTCTCAAAAAAATTAATAATAATAATAATAATATATATATTCTATTAACTTATATATATTTATATGTCTAATATATATATTCTATTAACTAAAAACACTAATAAAAAATGAGACCTGTTTTTAAAGAAAAACAAACCCAAACTTTTTTATTCTAAATTATCACTAGTTACCGAATTATTTTAATTATTATACGTAAAACTTAAGCAAAAAATAAACTCTATAGAAACCTTTTTAAAGTACAAAATTATTCCTAGTGTCTCTAGAAAATTATAGTTAATAAATAACTTTAGAAAAATTTGGAAACACACATACATATATGCACACAAACTAATACAACAATGAAGAGTTGCAGGTTTAGGAAATTTTTTCTAACTTTATTCAATAGAAAATATTAAATGTATTCTAGAAATCAGTAGCATAATTTGAACGGATTAGTATACTTAATAAAGCTTAATTAGTATTAGAAACAGAAATCACATTGTCTCAAAAGACCTGATCAACCTGATCAAAATGAGATTTTTTTGGCATTTTTTCATATTATTTAAAAAACTTTTTATGTATAGAAACACCTTCTTACGGAATAACTACTCTTAGCTCATTTGTTCTAATAAAGATTTTATTCCTCTTACCCAGAGCAAGCCGTATAGTCCCTTTTCCTTTTTTCTTTTTTTTTTTTTGGAGTGGAGTTGTTTTGCCCTTTTTGTCCAGGCTGGAGTGCAATGGTGCAATCTCGGCTCACTGCAACCTCTGCCTGCTGGGTACAAGCGATTCTCCTGCCTCAGCCTCCCAAGTAGCTGAGATTACAGGTGCACACTACCTCGCCCAGCTACTTTTTTATTTTTAGTAGAGACGGGGTTTCACCATGTTGGCCAGGCTGGTCTCTAACTCTTGACCTCAGGTGATCCGCCCACCTCGGCCTCCCAAAGTGCTGGGATTACAGACATGAGCCACTGCGCCTGGCCTTATAGTCCCTTTTTCTAGGATAGAATTCTCCCTAGATGTAATCCACAAAAATAAAGACTTCAAAACTGAGTTCAGAAGATATTTCCATTTATTTTTCAATTGAAAATGAATTATTTACACTGTAGATTTATCACTTCCATTATAATAATTCTTTGGGAATCTGCAGTGTTAGTTCTCCCTATGTTCTACCTCTGCATTCTGGTCCAGGTGGGCTCCACCAACTCCAATATTTTGGTGGTCTGAATGTTCGCTGACCTCAGAGTCACTGTAATGTCATTTTGTTTATTTACAGGCCAATATGTAGTACTATTATAATGCCTTTGGAGCAGAAAATAAACAACGTATATCTAGTTCATTGCTTTTACTGTTTGAAAATATAGCTCAATTGCCTTCAAACTCATTAATTTTCTGTG